>NC_081250.1:102684337-103324087 GCF_030490865.1 Poecile atricapillus | reverse complement strand
AGGAGCTGCACTCACTGCATTGCAAGATCAAGAGAAAGGAGAATAATCAGAGTATTCCTAAATAAGCTTTTTCTTATTTAGCAATTAATCTACTGGAAAAAAAAAAAAGCCTCTTAATTTCTTGCAGTCTTCAGGGCTTTTCTTTCAGTCTCATGCTTATCCCACTAGATTTCTTCTCATCCATCCTGCCCTTTAGAAACTAATAAAGAGTGGATCAAACCTTTCCTTGCATCTGCAGGCTTTAATGTGTGGGACGTGACTGCCTCCATTTCAGGGCCTAAGTCAGTTCCTACCCAAGTTAGTAGTTTGTCTTTTAAGACAGTTCTTCTATGAACAAGATCATAGTCATAGGCATAAATCTGAAAATGACAGTGAGGAGCTGAAGATGGACTCCATGACTACTCTTTAGGACAGTAAATGTTACAAATTTTAAGGATTTTTTTTTTCCAGGAATTTTAGAGGAATTTATTGTTTCAGTTAGATTTATGTGAGATTTTTCATAGCCTTTGACAGGACTTAATTTGGTGGCAGGCATTGAGACTGATAGTATGTTGTTAGCAGGTCTAATTTGTGACTATAATAGGAGGGACCAAAAGGTCACTGATTTGAGGCAGAGGTCATTAAATGCTGGATGTGGCTTCAAGTGCTCCCAAATGCCTACACTCTTTGGGCTTCTGCTCCCAAGTTGAGGAAAGTCCTGTGGGAGTTTGTCTTGTGGGAAATGTGGCAGCAGAGGTAGGTTAGTGCAGAAGCAGAATGGATGGATTGGTTTTTATTCTGTATGTAAGTCTTCTGGTATCTGAAACAATTTGGTTTCCCAGAATTTCAGACAAAGTCTTAATCCTTTATAATCATTTGCAGAACTCAGAGTCAGGGAAGAAGCAATTACATGAACTTCATGAATGGAATTAAAGTGCTCAGTTTTTTTTTTCTCAGTGTTAAAGCATTGTACTTATTTCCCTCATCAGCTGACATAATGCTTTCTCTATCTAGAAGTCACATTTCCAATCAACTGCTTTTCAGTAGCACAAAGGAAAAAATAGAAGCTGTCTGGACCTCATTGAAAATGTAATGATGTTCACAGTCATTTAATGAGAAAGCAGGTGCAGGTAATTATCCAAGTCATAATGTTGCAGCAGCTAATAACATCAAATATTTGTGATAATTGCAAGCAATTGATCACAGTTCTGGGTTTCTCACGTGTAACAAATTTGAAAAACACTTTTCAATACACATGTATTCATGTTAGAACATGGAAGCCACAGATGTACTTTTCTTACCAGTAGCTCTATATACTGTGATTTTGCATTAAGTTCAAATATGTCTGTGTTCATATTTAAATTTTTACTGTTTCATTTTTCCACATGACTTATAGGAGAGGAACATCCTTCTGCCAAATTTGAGTTCCTTATTCCCCCATTCTCTTACAGTCTTTACCTGTTCTAGATGTCACAGTCAACTCTTGAGTCATTCTGGTTTCTGCTGGAGCACCACGTGAGTCCCAGTGTAGTGCAGGAGAGTTCTCCCAGTGCCTGATGCTTGTGCAGCTGGGCACTGTGGCACCATCCTGAACTCCGGAGTCAGGTCTTGTTCTTCCCAGCATGTCTCTCTCCTGCAGTTACACGAGAAACAGATCAAAGACATCGTGACAATGGGATGATCCTTAATGTATTCCCTTACTTATATGTTGAGAGCTACAAAAGAAAGGAAGGGAATGGAAATTTGCTGGAGGCAAATTTCTTTTATGCCAGGCCTGTGTGATAAGACCACTGCTCAAAGGAGTTTAGAGATGCTTCTTTCTGCAGCTTTTTTACCTTCATACATATCATAAAGGTGCGAGGAAATTATGAGAACCTGAGTTGGTCAGTAGCCCTCTTTCTGCACATGGGATGTTGTAGAAATGAATCCGTAGAAGAGAAAGTTACATTTGTCAGGCATTTGAGAGGGCTCTGGGAGGAAAACAGAAGGTGAAGAGAAGCAGGTCCCTGGTCCAGTCTTTAATGTCTAAAATGTTAGCAGTTTTCAGTTAGTAGGAATCAACGGCAGTTGCTGTTTAGTGGCAGACAGCACACACGCAGTAGTTCTCACACCTGAAGAAAGGGCTGTGTAAAAGGGTGATGTCATGATTTCTTACAACTTGCATCCCAAGAAAATACTGAAAGAGAGGACAGGCTTTCAGAGGAATCCTCCTCTGGGCTTGTCTGTTTCCGAAATAAGGAAGGG
Source organism: Poecile atricapillus (assembly GCF_030490865.1). NCBI lineage: Eukaryota > Metazoa > Chordata > Aves > Passeriformes > Paridae > Poecile > Poecile atricapillus. The sequence continues at coordinate 103,321,864 of NC_081250.1, read as the reverse complement.
TGCTTCTGTAGAAGCTAGCAGGGGACTTGAGGAAAGGGATGTAAAACTTGCTGCTTTTCTTGGCATTTCCTTATGAGGTTTCCTTATTAAGTGGCCACACATTAAATGAAACACCTTTGGAACATCCAGGATGATAATTAATGAGGGTCCTGTTCTGGGGAGATCAGTTGGATAGCGTGCACCTGCTCTTGAGCTAGTTTCTCTGGGAACTGATTAATCTAAAAAGCATCAGACAGTACAAGGTGAAGATGTTACCCGTGTTTTAGAAGCTCACTGTGTAGCAGCAATAGAAATGATTATGTGTCAGAAACAAAGAAGTCATCGTGTTCTGGAGCAGACTTGATCAGCAACAGCATCAACTTCCCTTCATGAGTGTACAGTTTGCTGTGTGAAATTTAAGGCAGCCTGTAGCTTGAAATTTTACAGTGGAATAAATTGATACACCATGTATAAAAAGATGTGTTACATCTTTCAGCAATCACATTTAGGTGTTACGTGTGCTAGGGTGTTCTTGCCATGTTTAATTTTAGTGTGAGGCACATTTGTGATGGCAGAAAGTTGTTTGGAGGAATTTCAATTCAGGCACTTTACTTACTTGGCTTGCAAAATGGATGCAGCTTTATGAGTGCATGGCAGATTTTTTCCCTGCTTTTTAGTATAGCAGTAATAACAATTGTATAATTAGTAAGAATTTAATTATTATTTTAGGTACAGCAACTAAAAGCTATATTTTGCCAGGATATATTATAGTGCCTCTTGAATTTAAATTACCCATGTTTTAGTGTGTCTACATCCAGTTGTATATTTAAGTTAAAATAAAGCATTAAAACAGGTAATTTTCATTTCTGTGCTAGTCTATGAAAAAGCAAAGTTAAATTGAAAAAAAAAAATCCATTGGAATCTACACCTTTCATAAATAAAATCAATTGTTATTTCTACATGTACAAAATAGATTTATATTACGTGCAGTCTTCACCACTACACAGCACCAGCAGAATTTCAGTATTTCTCTAAAGGTACACATGTATGTTAATTAACTTTGTCCGGCTTCCCCTTCAGTTTCATCATTCTTACTGTCTCTTCAAGCCTACATGTATTGGAAATGTCTCCAGCTCTGAGCTGACATTTTTTGTAGTACCAGGGTTCAGACTAAATGCATCCTTTTCTAAGAAGTTAGTCTCCTTTAGAGAGAAATGGTGGAGGTCAGTTTTGCTAAACTGCAGTGATGTTCTGACTCAACAGCAAGTGGGTCATAAAGAAATCATCATCAAAATGTTTTATTCCTGGAATCCGAAATCCACAATTTCTGTGAGATAGTGAAAGATATTTAGCAAAGCACATGTGAAACTATCTTAACAGAAATAAAAAAGTTTTATGGGTTTGTTTCCAATGAATTTGCCTTTAAAGTTCCTGAAAAGAGCTCCTCTGAGATCTTTTATTAACCCATATTGCTGTCATTCAAATGAAAGTACTCCTTTGGAAGAGCTACTAATGCTAGTTTGTCACCTGTAATATGGAAATAAAAATGTGTAATGCAGTGATGCTGCTATTTATCCTTTGTATTTGTCAAATAAAGCCTATGCTATGTAATATAGCATAAAGAATATAGAAAATCCTTTAGTATAATCTCAGTTTGCCTAATTTCTTTCACTGGTGAGTCTTCTTATTGAAAAGAAAAGCATCTGAAATCATGCAACCTGAGGCCACTATGTTGTGTGTTAATAGGTAAGCTATTTTATGATGGTGTGAATTTCTTTTATTTTGCCTTTTAAGAATCTTTCAATACTGTGGTAAGGCTGAAGCCCAACAGAAGCTCTGGTTTTTGTACTATGGTTTTTAAGTGAGAGATCTTTGTAACAGAAGCAAACTTTAATAGCCAAAACACATCACGTTTTTTACTTTGAGATTCTGGAATTTTCTTAATTCAAGATTCTTTTTCTTGTTCTATTCTGTACAGTTCATGTGCCATTCTCCCTTTCTGGAAGAATATATTTATTTACAAGAATGTTATTTTATCATCCTTCTGTTTTAATCTCAGTATGTGTATGAGACTTCTGTGTTCAGAAAATCTTCATACTGCCTCTCTAAATTGCACTGAATTCTCTAGCCACATACAGACTTTACATTTTATATCAGCTGTCATGTTTGTTTATCCTGTGCCAAATTTCTCTCTTTGCCACCTCTAACTCTTGGTGTTTTTTCTAAGCATTGTTATTTTTCACAGATTCATTTCCTAGCAAAAGCTTTGTTGGTTTACTGCATTTAAACATACCAATGATGCAGAGTCCAGGGAAGCACAGACTGCTAAATTCCCTAAAGAATTCTGGGATATCCTTTTTTACCTAATAGTTCCCTGGGCTTTGCTTTGCTCTGCCTATTAAAATGTGCTCCTTTATGTTCTTCCTCATTTGAAGAAAATTTGATGGAACACTTGAAGATAGGTCTAGAAAAGCACACACATTAATATTTATGGCTGCGTGTGTTTTGACTCCAGAAGGGCTGACTAGCAACTGAGTATAACCATGTTGATTTTCAATACATCTGCTGAGCCACAGGATATTCTGAGCAAGGTAGTTGTCTTTACTTTGAAATGAACACATGAAGGTTTTGCTTGGCTTCTGCATGCACAGGTGCATTACTTATATTCAAGATAAAAAATATTAGGCTGCTTTTTTCCAAGGAACTCCTCAATACTTCAATACCTAATGCAAAGCTTCATGCCTCTTTCCATGTCAAGATTAAATTGTGAAAAAGCATGTCTTTAGAAACTGATAAACCTGCAGGTTTTTTTTTGGTTGCTGATTAAGTGCAAATAGCAGATAGCACCAAGTTTTGCCCTCATCTGATATTTGTTGTCTACAATTCTATAGTTTGCTATACATGACATGTTAATTATAGCACGGTAATTAAAACTTTAGTTACTGTTTTTCCTTGTTCAGTGCATTCTTTGTTACGGTATCAAAAAGTATTTTGCCTTGAATATTCATGTGGTCTTTTACAAGAGACATACCTCATCATTAGAAATTGAATTTCTAAGTAAATTTCAATTTTTTTAAAATATAGATGTTTATTATAATAAGACAACACTTCCCTGTAGGAGTTATGAGGACAGCATGCTTAAAATTTAGACAGGATGTTAATTGAAACCAACATTATGTCCAGTGAGGGCTTAAGCAGAATTCCAGTTATCTTGTCCATTACTGCCATGGACTTCTTCTGAACCTTATTTTCTTATGCTAGGCTAGATATATCCAAATGCTCACAACTAAATTTTGCTTCACTGTACTTTGGGAGCATAAGTTGTTTGTTATTCCAAATAATGATAAACTTTTATGTAGAGTATATGAGAAAATTATTTTTCTTTGTCATTCTTTCCTCTCTTTTTCTCTTACTGCACATCCCTCTTCCTTCACATCCTTTTTCAGGAATAACAAAGACAGAGTAGCTTGTTCTGTATAGTTGTGTTAACTTGGGGAACTGTATTTATAACTCTGTTACATTACAGAAATGTATTTTTACTGTACAATTCCACATAGTTTGTATTTTTGAGTCTCAAATGAGAATACACTTCTAATTTTATTTAAGTTCCTTTGGGAGAATGATTTTTTGGTTGGTTGGTTTTTTGTTTCTTTACAATGAAAGATGCTACATGTCTTAATATTCTGCACTTTTCAAACATACATATTTCAAACAGCACTTTTCAAACATATGTATTACTTCTGGTCAGTGAGAGTGGAATACTAGGTTTCTTTTAAAAAAAAAAACAAACAACCAAAAAGCCATGAACTACCTCCCTCCCCAGTAAAACAAATCCAGCCTTTAAAACAATAAATTAACTACTTTCTTACTAACAATTGTATCATGAAATAGCATATTATTTAAATACTGGTGTGTTAAATATAGAAAAGTTGTTAAAGGGTACCACACATATAGCTAAAGGGAAGAACTCAAGGCATTAAAGTTGTGTGGTCCATATGGCTGGAGTGTTAGCTTTTCTGCCTCTATAAAACTCTTAATATATTTTATTTTTTTTTTTTACTTCTGGAGGTCAGGAAAAGACTAACATGGCTTCTAGATTGTCTCAGACCACCCTGCTTTAGGGTTAGTAGCCAACATCTCCCCAAAGCTTCTTTTGTTTTGGGCACAGGCAAGATGCCAGGTGCTGGAATAGGCTGACATCAGATCCAGCCTGGTATTGCCACAGTTGAGGTTCCTGCAGTTCCTCTCTGTATTTTGCCGTATTTCTCAACAGAGTCAAGAGACGAAATGTTGCTCAAACTTAGTGCTCGAAGGTAGGTTCTTCTTGGAGTTGTAGCCTTTTTTCATTAGCTACATCATACTGTAAAGCAACACTTTGTTTAAGTATGCAGGAAACTGAAAACTGTTTTTTGTAGGAAATTAGGTCAGGAGGAAGACAAGGGAGAATGCATATTGAGTAAGATCATTTGGGGGGAAAGAGCAAATACAACCTACATCTGGAAAAAGGTGGTTAGAAAGTAAGAAAATAGGAAAAGTACATACTTATTATTGTGGTAGGTACTGTCTGTTAGCAGTCATCCTTGAAGTCTGGTTCAAGACACCATCCAATTAATAAATGTTGTCTTGCAGTGGGAGTCAGAAGAATCTGTGCTGTAAGCAAAGATCATGTTGTGGTCTAAGCGGGCAAGTCTGTAGATTGTGCTCTGTGGTCAGTAAAATTGGTAGCTGCTGGAACAGATTGTGGAAGGCAGGGGATGTTTCAAAAATGAAATACCCAATAAGATGTTAGAAGACTGTATGTTAACATTCATTCAAGTCTAATGCATACTAAAACTCTCAGAGCAGTTATTTTGGGTATTTTCCAGTAGTTTCTTTTTATACTAAAGGAATATAAAGTTGAAATGAGGCCTTTCTGGGTTATGTCAAATGAATCTAGATTTCTTCATTTTGAAATGGAGTGGAATAGCTCCTGCTTTTAGAAGCCTTTTATGATCATGCTAAGCACTCACCTCCTATTTTCCTGTACTTTAAGATCATCCTTGGAAAGAAATGTGATAGGTAGGTCATACTGCTGTTACTTTCTGTGTTGGAGGTAGACCCTATTGGTTCATCCCTGTCAGTTTTCCTGGTCTATCATTAGCATGAGATCTGTGAGTGCCATAATTTTTATTTTTTATTTTTCCTAAGATAGTTGAAGGATCAGCATTATCAGGATAGGGATAGATTTCTTGCATAAGTTTTCTCACTGAAATTAATGAAATGCCTGTTATGCTGCAAACATTAAAATGTGATGGAAATGTTTAGCTTTGCTGTAAGTGCTTTTGCAGAAGACCTGAAGCAACAGCTCTTTGTTTCAGCAAGTACTATCTCACATAGCAGACAGGATTTGTTAAATATCGGTGTTGCTTAGGATTTCACTTTTTTCCTAAGGTCTGTACAAATGGAGAGGAAATACAGACATTATAATTATTTCCTATGGCTTATATGAAGCCTAGTTTTTAGGGGTTAGTTTCACACATGGTTGTATTACCTTGAACAGCACCTTCCTTCCTCTGTTGGGGAGCAGCAAGGGCTGGCACTGGCAGTGCCCTCACATATGGGGCATGGTTCCACGGCATGTAAGTGCAGGCAGCAGTAACAGGAGTAATGATTCCATGCTAGTGGAATTGCCAGGTCCAGGAGCCAGAGGTGGAGGATCCAGAGACAGAGCTTCAGACAAGCACATCTCCAGCATTGCTGGGGCAGGGACTGATGGTCTGACACCAAACATCTGCTGTAAAAAAACACACCCCAACAACAGAGAAAGCATCCGTGTGTCCTTATCGTTGTTTATTGTGCAGCCTCGTAGGACAGAAACAGAAGGCACAATATAAATGTGTGAATTGCTTTCAGTAGTGGTATGGATCTGTAGGGCTTGAAGAGAAATTTTGGCTGCACAGGTAGGCCTTGAAATGCTTCTGCATGTCTGGCTGATGCAGAAGGAATTGGGTAACCATAATAATTCAAACAGTTTTTGCCCATTTGAAAAAACAATTGCATTTGAATTGAATAAAATTTTGTACCCAGAGAAGCTAAAGGTTATTGAAGGTTATACATTTAAGAAATGGCTCCTGAGAAAGGACCTTTTCTTTCTTCTACCAGTGTGATCTTTTCTTCTGTTTGTTTAGCAAAACTGAAAAAGAGTTTATTCCTGTTTTAATTAAAGCAAGGGGGGGAAAAGCCCAGAAGAAGGTGTTAGTAACAAGCTGTTTCCTGTGAATCAACCAATCAAAGTGTATTCCCTTACTAAAAGCTGATGACCTCGCTATCTTTTATGCCTGCTACTGGCAAATATTGCTTATTACTTTGTAGTAAACAGTCTTTCTGTGCCGCTTCTGGTAGTAATAATGAAATAGTAAAACACGTATGAACAGCTTAAATGGGCTTGGTTTCAACATATCTGTCAGATAAATAATAGTGCATTGTAAGCTAAGTATTTGGACTCAGTGCTCCTTACAGAGTTTGTTTCTGCTTTTCAAGAAGCAAAAAAATTAATTGACATAGTAATCACGACTGAAAAAAATGCTATTTATTTTACTTTTCAGAACAAAATGAACTCTGTATGGCACATTTGTGGATGCTGTGTGTACATTTCTGTTTCAGTTCTGTGTGAACTGACAGTTACTGTCCTTGTTTCGTGCCTGTCTCCTGGCATAGTAATGTAAGCTTGTAAATATGAAAAACAGGATAAGGACTGAGAAAAGTGACGTTGATCACTGATGACTATTTGGGAGAATCATTTATCATGGAAGATAACTGCAAACAGCACATAGCATGGCCCTCATAAGCTGATTTCTCATTAGCTGGCAGTAATAAAAGTTACACTCATATTTATCCAAGAATGTCAAATGTTTTTTTTCCAGAAACAAGTAACACCTCATAACAACCAGGAGGCTGTGTGGTGTCCTGCATAATTTACAGACAATCTAATTGACCTGTGCAGGTTAAGTGACTCACTTGAGATAATGAAAGAGTGGCAGAATGTGAAATAAAGATGGGAAGTACTTAAGCTAGTTTATGATTCCTAATAGGATGCCTATATTGCTTTCCACTCCAGAACACCAATGCTGACTTAAGTCTGCAATCTCAAACTTTCATTAAAATATAAAAAAAAAAAAAAAAGTTACTGAAGTAGGCATTGGTAAAATACAAACTTTTAATAATGGATGTTTGCACTCAGCACTGAGAGATTACAAGAAAATGCACCAGTCGCAGTGAATGTTTTCCTGCATGAGATGACAGATGTTGATGTTGCCTAGAATGTGTTGTTATCTTTCTCACTCCAGTAAACTTCCAGGTGGAGTTTCTCTTTATATTAGTGCAAGACTGGTAAAAGTCTTTTTTTATTCTTTAGGGAATTTTGTTTCAGGAAGCCTGAGCTACTCCTCTTCAGCCTCTGCTCAGAGACAGACATTGTATGAGTGGCCAAGCATGAAAGTTTCTCTCCTGATTAATTTTACTCTGCAGTAATTTATAAACAATAATATTCTGATATTACTTGCCAACAGTACTAACTATATTTTTTAAAATTTCTAAGTATTTGTTTTGAAGATTGCTTTTGAAGAGATAGGGTTTTTCTTTGGCAATTGAAATTTCAAAGTCTCCCATTTCCAAGGTTTTCATTTTAGTAACATTATTAAGATGTACATGGACATTAGTCATGCTTTTCAGCAGCTTTGGGGATGATTTGGGAATCCCTTCTTACCTAGGATCAATTTAACCATTTTGAGAATAAAATTTGTAGCATGTTAATATGAAAATCTGTGAAAAACAAAGCAGAAGGATAAGGAAAATTATATAAGTATAGAATATTAAGTAAACTGCTCAAAATTATTCCCACTGGATTTTCTCTTAAAATGCCAACTATTTTAAAAATAGTTAGCTGAAAACACTATTTATCTGTGCTACCGAAATATCTGAGTCATTGTTAAGTAATTACAGTACTAAGTATCCATTTTTTCTTATCCTCAAAAAACTAAAATAGAAGTCTATAGTTACTGTCCTAGCTTAGATGAAAAATCATAAAAATTAAGATGACTTTATGTTTTATGCTGCAAATTTTTAAGGAAAGGCAAGCTACAGGGAAATAAGAGTTTAAATCTCCCCATGGATATAAGCTTAGTATTAGAGAATGTTCTGGAGATAACTTCTTCTGCAACTTCCACTTATTTCTGAAGATAACTTCCCTCTTGAAGTATAAACAATGTTTCAAAGTATTTAGTCATGAGTTACATTGTTATAGGGAATAAAATACTTTCTGCTTTCCTCCTCATGCTTGATTAAAAAGTAATTTCTTATTAATGATTTTCCTGGGCATTTGAAAACCCTTAAGCAACATTTTTTCTCAGAAAATCTTAAGTGTTATCAGTCTGGATTTTTTTTTTTAATGGACTGAACAATTTTTCCACTCTTAAAAAAAAATACCTTTTTTAGATGCCATGAAATGAAAAGAACACTATAGAGAATAACTGAAGTGCTTGTATTTTGGCTCAATCACTGTTTTTTCATCTGCTAGAAAAGAATTTGAGTTTTTGAAGGTATGAAATACTATTTTTGTTGTTTAATTTAGAATTAAAGCCAGTACATCTAAAGAATTCTTTTCACACAATAATTTAGGACACCTAATGGGTAGATAGGTAACTGAGGGTTGTAAGGATGTGAATGCCTCCTGTCATTTTAAGACCCTGATTGTGTGATTAGATCAGATATATGCTGCTATGTGTAGAATTTTACTTACTTCTAATGAAGTTCAAAGTTTACCATGTAGCAATGTTCTGGCACCTGGGACAAACCAGCCAGTACAAATGCTTATGTACTTGATGCACCTGTACTTTCAGAAATGATGATAGCTGTATATCCCCCATTAATAGAAATTGAAGAATCAGGATTCAAGGCAGAGGAAACAGCAAGGTTCAAGAGCTAACTTCTTTAGTCTATTAATATATTGAATGCCCCTTCAAACTGATATTTTTGAATAATGGAAGGAGGTTGGGTTGTTGAACATTCGGTCAGAAGGAAGGTATGCAGGAAGATGATCAGGAAGAAACCAAAGGGATTGATGAAGCTGGCATCCCTGAAGGAACAAAGAAGCTAAGGAGAATGTGACAGGACAAGTAACTTCAGAAATTTTAAAAAATAATTAGACAGATAAACTGTAAGAATCTTAGATTAGTTTTTGTAGGTGTGAAATAAAGGCCAGTTCTTAAAAATAATAACACAGGTAATTAGCTGCAATAAATATAACAAAAACCAAACCCAAACCAACTTATCCTCTCAAAGGAATCCTAGCTGTTCATAAAAATATTTTTTCAGCAACTCAAACTTTCAAAGGAATTAGGTTTTGTAGAATTTCATTCTTTTCCTAGTCCTTTGTTTCCTCCTCTTCTCTTTATTCTTAAGGATTGAATAACAATAGTTATTATGGACTACTGTTAATGAAAAGTTTACTCAGAGGATATCAAGACAGCAATTTTTTAACCAAGTGGAAGGATTTCTAAATCAGTGAAACAGGCTTATAAATTATAACCATTTAAATTAATTGTTTGAAAATATTCAGGTGGGGAAAAAAGAGCATTCTAGAAAAAAAACAAAAGTTCAAGATTATTCCTGTCTACTTGCTTGAGCTAGACTTGGTAAGCTGTAGGTCACTCCTGAAGTATCCATTGTCAGAATATACCACAGAAATTTTGCCCCTGACTTCTGACAAGATCAAGGCACTCATAACACATTCTTCTCATCTGCTAAAGCAGGTTAAATATTAAATTATTGTACGTAAGCAGTACTGCCAGACTGTACAACTCTGGGAAGTTCTGGATGAAGTTCTTTCTTTAAAAAGACAGTAAGAGCTCATCTGCCATTGACCCTTTTCAGTCACTGCTTTTTCACTTCCCTGCTATGACCTCTCTGACTTTTATTACTGAAATACATGAAAAGGTGACAGACTTATAAAAAGATGAGAGGAAGCAGTATATTTGTAGGACTGGACTGATTAATTCTCACTGACCTCCATTACAATAATGATATCAACCAATCCACCGACTGAAGTGATAATGAAGTAGAAGTAATTAGGGTTTAATAAAAAATCTCCCTTAAATTATTCTTTCAGGAAATTAACTTACATTCTGTTAAAGCTTGCCTGCTGTCTCATGACAGGCCTTATCAAAAATGATGAGCAAAGAGTAGGAATAGCCTAGATGCATTTATCTAGTAATCGCTCATGATATTGCAATGTCTGCTGAGTTACAGTCTCCACAAAAAATCAAGTTTGAGTCTTATGAAATGGGTAATGTCATTGCCTCTCTGTAATGTTTTTTTTTTTCTTTTTAAAATAAGTACATTTCAAATGATGAAAAAAATCTCTGTATCTCAAGAGGCTTATGTGAGCGAGTAAAAGTAGGATTCATTTTCAACAGACTTCTTTAGTTTAAAAAGTTAGTGTCAACTTGAAGCAGAATTCACAGAGTGATGCTCAGCTTCCTGGGCATTACAGGTAGTTCATTGTGTGCATAAACAACTTTCAGTACTTCTCTGTTTGTTGTGCTCCCCACAGCAACTTTTGTGTCTGAGCAGGCATTTCAGAGTATGCATTTAAAATATCCCCACCTTACAGGAATATCTTTACAAGAATTTTTATTGAAATGTTTTCAATGTGTTTTTAAGCCTCAGTCTCTGAACTTACAGATTCCTAATTGTGCAACATGTGAAATAGATGCTGACATCTGCTAGCTAAGTGTGCATTCACTTTCCAGTAGACTATTCTCCACTTTCCTCCTGTGTACAGCAGATGATAAGAAGGAATAGAAGAATATGACAAGCAAAATAAAGACAGAGCGAGCAAGTGAGCGGTCTCAGTGTTCAGATTAACACAGCAGACTTAGCAAACAATCAATTTTGCCTCAGGATCTGGGCTTTTCAGTGTGCTTCAGAGTGGGTGTTTTCTAAGGGGTGGTTTTGTTTATAGTTTATTTTCTACCTTTTCTGAAGGAGAGACTTAGGACTCTTAAGGAAGCTGGAAGAGTGGGCTTTAATTTCAAAACAAGTCAACTTACAAAGGAAAGTCACTTCAAATGTATTTACCATACCGTATCTGCCATCAATTTTTAAAATTATTATTTTTTTAATTCTTATTTTATTCTGTTTTTTCAGTTTGATCTCTATTTTAGTTTGAATGTATAGCTTGGAGTCTCTATGCTTCTGTATACAAAGTACTGTCTAACACACACGAGACCCTGAAACAATGGGGGATATATTATTTTTTTTTACTAAATATTAGAGTTTGAGATATTGCTTGTAATCATAGCTGATTAAAAAATACCCCTTTAGAAGTGAAGTTTTTAGTTTGAGTATGTTAATTTCTGACAATGATATGATTTCCTCAGCAAGTTATTACTAGGCTCATTGCAGGTAAGTCTTTAACATTTGGTAGATTTGGTTGAAATGTCACCGATAAAACACTTGAAAATTTTCACAGAATTAAGGTAGCCAGGCTTCAAAGGATCACAGCAAAAACTCCAGGAGAATGAACTGCAAATTTATTTCAGTAAATCAAATCAAAATAAAATCAAACAGTTATAGGCAAAATAAAAAGGCAACACATAAAGTGAGAGAAAAAAATGCTACAGTATGTCAGGTAAAACCAAGTTGCTTGCCTAAATATGAAATTATGTCACTACGGTTTTGCATTTCTATTTTTGACACAGAGTTTTAGTCCGAATGCAACAGAAAGTATTGGTTTTACTGGAAAAGATAATTGAGTCTAGCAGTTATTCACTGTAAAATTTTAATTTTCCTTTAATATTTTAATGTAATCTGTTCCATTATGATAATGTTTTATAATGGAATTTTTGTCCCATAAAATGCTGTTGAAGTGTAGCTTATTTGGTTATATGAAACAGGCTTTGAACATAACGACAATAAAAGGTCCATAGTACTTTGGAAAATACATTTATAAGGGTTCATGTTTGCAGACAAGGAAAGGAAGTTTAATGGAATCGAGACTTTAACTACAGTCAGACACAATGAATATGTAGTTTGGAAGCTGATTTTTTTCCATTAAGTGTTTGAAATAGAGAAACATCACTTTGTGACTGCTTGTTTTCATGGTTATCTTGGTACAAGGCTCAGCTTCAGGATGCCTGCTTGTATGCAGCAACTTGCTCTTAATGTCTGGGGCCAGAAATAAGGAGCTGTTGATGTAGAGCAAGTTAATAATGACAGGCAGGACCATTAAGTGTGTACATGTGGTAAAACCTCCTTGGCTGTGCCATGGCCAACCTTCTTCTCCCTGCTGCAGGAGCGTCGCAGCTGGGATGGGTTTTTGTGGCACTGGGCTGGTAAGGAATGCTCTGTGCCCCTCGTACTGGGAAAAAAAACCCAAAACAGTTGAAAAGGGGATTTAAAAAAAGGGAAAAAAAAAGAATTAGCAGGATATGTATAACATCCTGGGAGTGGGGAAGGATAGCAGTGAATGCACCATGTGTAATGTCTTTCCCAGTCTTAGTTGGCTGAGGGCCCTGTGACATGGCTCATGTCCGATTTCCTTCCCTGCCATCTTGAGGGTGAGGATCTGTCCCCTCTGCTCCCTGTCTCCCTTTGGCAGGTGTTGTTTGCTCTTGCCTTGGGCTCCTGGCTGCTCACCCTGCTCTCCTGGGGAACATGGCCCTGTTGGGAGCCTCCTGTGTCCTCCCACCAGCCAGGCACAGCTTGGCAGGGAAGGGATGGAGCAGTGGCTGCAAACCGCAGCCTGAGTCACCCTAAAAGCTGCAGTGGGGAGTGGCACAGCTCCATGGGCAGCACAGAGAAGCAGAATGGGTCATGAGGATGCCAGGCCAAAAGGACTGCAGAAAAGAGTAGGATGATGGAAAAATATTAATTTTAGTTTCCTAGTTTTTGTTTGACTGATTTGCAGTTAAATCAAGGGGATTCTTACTTTCTTGTCCAAATGTTGATCTAGAAGCTTTTAAATGTCAACAAAGAGGAAAAGTGCAGAGCATTTATTTTCCTTTAGGTTGGTTTCTATTTGGTTGTTATTTATTCTGCAGCCTATTTTAAATACATGTAAAGACACAGTCCCCTTTTTCAGTAGTGAAAACACTTATTTATCTTTCTTTCCCCTTTAAAATCACTCACATGCCTGAATATTAACTTCCAGATTAATTTCTGGGGGAAAAAAAAAAACGTGAAGAGTTTAAGTCAGTTGTCCAAACATTTTTTGCTTGAGCACTTCTACAAATCCTTAATTTTTCTTTCAGACCGCCAGCCACCTTTAGTATAAAATGTAATTTTTGAAAATTGTGTGCTTTGACACAATGACATTTCAATTAGCAATTTTTAATAAAGCTGTGAAATGTCAGATTCCTGCAATGGCAGGATCTCAGAAGTCCAGAAAGCATCCTGCAGAAATATTAGCATGCACCTTCTGAATTTTTAATCCTATTGAAGACAAATTAAGTATCTAAGTGCTTTCCTGAATGGTACTTAAGCACATCGTTAAGCCCTTGTGTTAATTAGAGTCTTATGCTTTCCCTTTTTGAAAAAAACCCACCCTGATTCTGTTGTTCTCTTGAATGACAATCTCAGTTCCTGGGATCTGAGTCATGGAAACTGGAAGGCTTATTTCAGTGATGAATCAGGCCCAAATTAATATCTTTAATGTGTCTCTAGACTAGAACTTGAAAATAAGTACATTAAACAGTATCCTCCATGGGGCTGCACAGGCAGAAAGCCCAACATGAAGTTCATTTGGTAAAAACTGTTATGTACACCAGTTAAATGAATTAGAGATTTTTTTTTCTTCTGTATTTAAGGTGGATACAAGTGGAGACTAATTAGGACATGGAAAATAGCCATGGTAGTATAAGACTTAAAACCAGTTCCATCTGGGGCTTGGAAAAAGTCTTTTTAAAAGAATGAGAAGCTAAATTCCCATTTTATCAGTGTGCAAATGGCTTTGGGAAGTCTGCCGGTTGCCACAGTGAAGGAAATTATTGTGTGAATAAACACAGATAAATTGGCAACCTGCACAGTATTCATTTTTTCTGATGTAGTTTGTGACGTAATCTCTTCTAGATAAGAGCCTTTAAAGATAAGACTGTACTGTAATGGTTACCATGTCAAGAATAAAATAGCCGACCATAGGCTTTATTTTCTTCCTGCCAAGAAGGTGTTTTTTTGCAAAAAGAATTTTATTTTAGAGCTGATGTTATGTTGAATGAATAGTTTAATATATTCTTTAAGGAAAGACAATCTTTATGCTTTAAATATATTTTTTTTTAATTTGTCATGTAGTGAAATTCTTTCACATAACTTACACTTGGATAACAAATACCTCCGTATTTTTCATTTGCTTTAGAATTTGAAAATCAGGTAGGAAAAAAAAAGTGAATTCTTAAGATATGTCATTCTTCTCTTTGTCATTGGTAAGTGTACCAGGATCCATAGGAGGAGAATACCTAAGTGAAATATGGCTTTATATACCAATTTGTAGAAAATGCTGTCAGCTGCTTTTGTGGCAAAGGTATAAGTGCATTTAAAAATAAAAAAAAATAAATGGAAAAATGGAGGTGTAATGGGTCTGTAATTCCTGTACAAAGCCCAGCTAAGGCAGTATTCCAAGCTGATAAATGCACACACAGGCAGGTATAAATCTTGGTGTAAACTAGTGTTAAATTTCATTTTAAAAGCAGATTGAATTCATGGGGGCAGGGGGGTTGTTTGTTTTGTGATTTATTTAAGATGGAAGTAATAGCCCCAACTGGATATGCTATTCCATCAGTTTTAAAGCTTTCATATTGTTACAGTATAGGTTGACTAAAGTGTGTAACTTTGCCTGCAGAAAGTGCAGGGTCTGATCCATTACGGTTTAGACTATCCTGTAGTTGCCATGGGGTGCGTGTGTGCCTTTGTGCGGGTATAACAATGATTTCCTGTGGGACACGAGCTCAGGAGTAAAGGTCCTGAGCCATCCTGTTGCTCATCAGTGAAACACAGGCCCTGATGTGCTTAAAATTTTGCTCAGCAAGTCTTGTCTAAGGTCTCTGAAGTGTTTCTGTGGAAGAAAAATGCTGTGAATACTAATCGGAAGTAATTTGTAGTTTAACTGGGGAAGAAAGCCCACTACTTGTGGTTTGGAGTCTCAATGAGTGATTCAATTTAGAAAAACAGAGCATAAAAGTATGTTTTAGGGAAGCCACTCTGATTGTAATTATACTGGTGAGCTTCTAATTTCTGAGCAAGATTTTTTATGTGGAAGTAAAAGAATTGAAGTGACACATGGCCCATGCTAAGGGAGTTGTAAGATGAGTGTATTGAACAGATGAGACAAAGATGGCTGCTTTGATTCAAAAGAAGAGGGTAGAGTAAAAACAAAACAACTCCACAGATCCACAGTAGACGGCAGTGCAATGTTTAACATACTCTTTTGAATAGATAAGGAAGATTTCTTGTGAGTTATCTTTATTCACGCTCATGAAACCATGAGTAAATTACTCCAGTAACAAAAAATCCCTTGAGGCTAATATGCTTCTAAAATTGCTGATAAATCCATCAGGATTTCAGAAGGTTCTCTGTTATTGTGGGATTTAGTGCCATAGGCAATACAATAGTTTTTGTTTTCTGCTTTACAGATGTGTGAAAAACTGTCAGACATTTGAGTGAAATTCAAAGATGCATGCCATTTGCATGTAGTGTGCTGTTTACACACCTGATAGTATTATGATGACAATTTGTTTTTATCAGTAGCTGGGAAATTAGTAATCAGCCAGAAAATACTTGGTGAAGAAAGTACAAATGACAGCTTTTAAATGAGAAGTAACTTATTGCTTGGATGATCTAGAACCGGAAGAGTATACACAGGTATGATTGTTAGCCAGACATTAACCTAGCGACCTAAAGCTGAAAGAAAATTGTATCTCTGTAAAAGTTGTAAAGCTCACTGTCTTCGGGCCTTCAGAAGCTTTTTATATTAACCTCTGTGTTTAACAGACCTTTCAGCCTGTCACTGGGAAGGGAGAAGAGTACCAGTAGCACTTAACCCTGTTCTTGGAGATGGTACTTTTCAGATAAGAGTAACATGGATCAAACTATGATCCCCTCTCCCCCAGCCTTTCTGCATTTACTTCTGCAAAGCTTTTATCTGAAAAGTAACTGGTTTACCCCAAGAGCTCCCCTGAAACATGTTAAAACCGATTCCTGCTTATCTCCTGAGTATTGTTTCTTAAATGCTGAATTGCATGGTTGAATGGTTTACAAAAATAATGACTAATGTTACTGGTGGTGCAGCAAGGAAAAAGAAGAGAGAGTTGCTGGGCTGCAGCAGCTATTGTTAGCATGTGCTGGTTAGTTTTACAGATACTTATCTTTTGTGACAGAACAACTGTCCCATGCTTTGAATGCTTTGTTATAATAAAATGCAAGTTGATAGGGTAAGCGACTCATTGGAAAACACAGCTTGCCATTTTGTGTGCTGCTTTCACTTCAGGTGCAGCTGTGAATATGGGGACCAAAGGCAGGAGTCAAGTTGGATTGGGAAGGAGCACTCATGGCAGAAATAGAGGGATAAAGGGATAAAAGAGTCTCATCCTGTGTACGTATCTGACTGCTCAGTATGCTGGTGAGACTCTGCCTGATGCTTGATTATAGCAATCGATCCTGTGTTCTTACTAAACCCAGTTTCAACAATCTTGTCTGTGGATGCACTCAGATTTTCAGTGTGTGTGTGTGTGTGTGAATGCTCATAAACTTCAAACCAAGCTAACCAGAGACTGGGAGAAGAGATTTGAGTGTCAGGAGCTGCTGTGGGACCATGAAAGTCGGGGGCTTTTGTATGTGGGGGCTAGAGCCTGGAGAGGAGCAGGGTGTAGGTTCCTCTAGCAGTGAGATTCCCCTGGGCTGGAGAGGAGGAACAGGACAGGGCTGCCAATGCTTCCTGTGAGTGCTTGGTGTGTTCACAGGGACGCTGATAAAAGCAGTGTTTTTCTGTCTGTATTTGATCTGTCAGGCTGCCTCTCTCTCCTCTCTTGCTGTATGTCTGTCTGCCAGTGTTGGGAACCACCTGGATCTGGGGATGTGGAACTGTAGCAGCCCTGTGTCTGTCAGGCAGGGAGATGAAGATTCACCCTGGTTCCTGAGAGTAGCATAGATTTGGCTACTCAGATGCTTTGTGTGATTTTTGCCAGTGTTTGTGTAATTTCATTTTTTCCCAGGAACAGGTTTACATCTGTTCTTATATCCCTGTTAAGGAAGTTAAACAGCACCTAATTTAACAGTGATGTAAAAAAATCCCACTAGCAGAACCTCATCCATGTTTACTAGGATTTCTTCATTAACAGTTGCTTCAGTAATTCAGCTTTTAATACATTAGATGTGTTCTCTTATGCTGCTCTGATCAATTCACTTATTATGGTAAGCACTACATAGAAGTCTTAGATCTTTAGCTGCTGTAGTTACAACAATTCTTGCAGTCTCCTTCAACTGTACATCCAAGGGTTGGCTTTTTTTAAATTTTTTTTTAGAAAGGTCTGTTTGTCTGTTACAATGCTGATTGTTACTATTTCTGTCCTTACCCTTTAATCCTTTATGTTCCACATCCTGTATTTTGACTTCCCTTACTTTTGTTCAGGGTAGATCAGCAGATGTGTCTGGCAGACCTCTTCTAGTCTCAGTGCAGGTACACAGGCTAAACAATCAACCAGTGGAGCTGTGCCCTATTAGGAACAAACAAGGCAAGGAAACATCTGTGAATGTAGCCTCTGAGGCAGGGAGAGAGCTTTTGTGCTGAAAAAGTTCTATTCTGTTAGTGACGTTCGAAACTTTGCCTCATTTCCTTGAAAACAGAAGGGACATGCAAGAAACTCTTCACACGCATACTGTTGTTCTGTGTGTTGACAATGAGTGGTTCAAGGTGTCTTTTAAAATAATTTTTTGTATGTGTGTTATATGCTGTGGTAAAGTCCATGGTGGGTAACTGTGTGCTTTTGGTTAGGGAAAGTTCTCAGAAGTGAAGAAAAGGATTTCTTTGAGAGCATCTGGCCATGGGAGAAGCTTTTCCAGGGAACAATAGGATAGGCAGTAATAGATGGGCAAACTGGAGAGCTCACACATTGGAAGTTTTCTTAGAGTCATGGGGAAGAAACACAAAACTAGGCCAGACATGATGAGAAGAGGGAAGATTTTTCTGTTAACCCAGAGGAGAACGAGTAAAGTTGTTGAATCTGTAAGGGCTATTGAAGATTGCTAGTGTGCCAGGCAGGTCTGGAGGAAAAGAGCCCTTGTTGCAAAGACATAGTTGGGCAGAAAAGGTATTTGTTTTTAAATGGCTGTATTTTACCTCTGTCTCTCAAAAGAATGTGGGTTTTCAGACAGAAGACAGTTTTTCAAGTTTGTTCCAATAAAACACCATTTCTTTCAAGCACTTTCGGTATTTTTTGGTGTGTTCATTTTAAGGAAAAGGTGCAGACAGATCTGTCTCAAAGCTCTGGCATGTTTGAAATCCAGTCACAGCATAAAAGTTAAAAAAATATTCTAGCTGGTGAAATAGATTAGGTCACCTTTAAAGAAATCCAGCTGACTGCATTATGAGGACTCTAGAGAGAATTTGAAGAAAACTTTGCATACCTTGTTGGGGAAACTTTATCGTGAGTGTGTTTTAGAAATCAGTTCTCAGTCTTAGCAGTTTGTAGCACAATTCCTGCTGGCTGTAGAAGATATTGGTGAAGCTGCAGAGCATGTTAGGGTACACCAAATGTGGAATGACAGAAATGAAAAAAACCCATTGCCCTGCACCAGACTTACTTCTTTGAAACCCAGAAGGAGCACAGTTCCTTTGAAAGTGAGAATCTCTCCCAGTAGAGGAGTAGTACAGATGTGGGTTTTCTGAGTGACTGGGGCTGGTAAGGAAACTTTGCCCCTGTGGTGTTGCTGCTTTACTGCCTCAGGCCTGGGCTGCATCTATGGTGACTCTCCAGGAACAAGAGGAGTAGCACAATTCTTTGGAGATTTTGTTGTCCACACCACACCTGACCTTTCTTATCAAGAAGAGAATTTCCTTGTACATGCATTTCCTTTTATTCAGGCAAGTCAGGTTTCCTGTTACAAACAAATAAACAAATAAACTAACCAAACAGAAAACTTCCAGTTGTGCTCATGAGTGGAATTGCAGTTCATATGTGATCTCTTTTCCCTGACCTTCAGAAGGTTTTATACAAACATAGCATTAACTTTGTTCTGTATCAACAGTAGTCTAGTTTTTTTCCAACCTAAATGATTCCATGATACTAGGACTTTGGAAAGATCCAGACTGTCCTCTAATTTTAATTACTTTCAATTAATTTTCAAGTGTTAAGTGTTTTGAATATATACCTACTCCCTGCTTTAGAATGCTCAAACATAATTTGCCTGTTCCAGACCAAGGGAGATGCTGCTGGAAAGCTTAGTGTTTAAAACTCTCCTTGGGTCTGGGTCTGCCTGTCTTCAAGTCTTACCTTACTGTGATTTCTGTTTTTCCTAAAATTATTGATAAAGTGATTGCTTCAGAAGTTGAATTTGAAACTTGAGACAACTCTCTCAGAATTTATGCACATGCAGTTGATTTCTCTAATAGCTTGTGAACTTTGTATGTCTCTGATATACATTACTTAGCTTTCTGTGAAGAGGTAATATTAGTTATATAAGAAGCAGCCTTCAAAATGTCAGTATGGTTTTTGAAAACATAGAATAGTCATGAAGAAAACAGAAAAACAGATTACAGGATGAGTTTTCAAAATCAATAAATATTGAAAAGGCTTGAAAAAACAAACAGCATTCATCAGAGGGTAGGGTTTGTTTTTTTGTTTATAATGGCTATTGGAAAAGGGGCTGCAAAAATTCCAGGATTCAGAAATAAATTATTTCATGTTCGAGCTTGATCAAAGCAATTTCTAACAAAGTAATGGAAGATGTGTCTATGCATATGAGATGAGGGAGAATTTTAAGAATTGAATTTAGTGAAAGAATTATAAGGCTTATTAGTCTTATTAATTGTTCTGCTAAAACGAAGCTGGCATTATGGGTAGAAATTAATTGATCTTTTAAAAAAATACACAGGACTTATGGTGGATTTTTAATGGATTTTTTCCAAGAGTTTGAATAGTTGCAAATTTGGAAGATAAACAGCTTGAAAGTTGAGACTAATGATGTTTTTAGGAGAGGTAATAAATAATGATTGAAATTACCATGTTAAATTTAATTTGAGTAAATATTGCTCAAAAGAAGACTTAAAATTCACCTGGAGACAGTAATGGTTTGTTAGTTAATGAGCAGAACTGATGGGTGTTAACTGAGGCACTGAAGGGAAGACTTTCAGCTGGTGTATTTTGGGACACCTGATTATGTCATTTCAGGGGTTCAAGTGTCTCTGATGTTTGTGTGCACATACCTACTGGGTGATGTCTGGAAGTGGTGTATTTGAGTAAAAGCTCCAGCTTCTTTAGGTAGTGCTTGCTAGTTGTGCTTTGAGAGTTTTCTCAAATTACAGCAGCCCTGTAATTTTCAAATGTTACCTGAAAATGTATTTTCCTTTTTCTATAGTATTAGTAAATAGTAAGAAAAAGTCCTGAAGACAAAACCTGTTTTGTTTGCAAGCTTTGGGAGTTAAAGTGCAAGTTGGACTGTTACTAAATTCAGGTCCTTTGCTTTCTGCAGTACTTCAAGGTGGACTGTGTACATGTTTGTTTATGAAATACAGTAAATAAATAATACCTTTATTGAGTTTGCCTTGTCTGAAAGTGGTACTCATTCTTCTTGAGCCTCACAATTCATCTGCTCATGCACAGCAGTTTCAGCGTGTTGAACAGTTCCTCCACACTTGGTCTTGGGCAATCAGTCAAAATCTCTTGTGAGTGATGGCTGTAGGGTTGGCTGGCATTTAAGGAATCCTGTTTTGATAAAAAAAGTAATCTTTTGTATGTACCTTCCAATCCAAGCCTTTCTGTGATTCTATGAACTGCCCCATCACAGCATTTATGATGCCCTTCAGCACCTGAAGGATATTTTATTAATAAAGTAATATACAGAATATCTGTTCTTAAAATCAGACTTTACATCATTTATCACATTTTTCAAATATTGAGAGTCAAAATCAACCAATAGTGATGCCTAAACAAGTTAAATGCTAGTACTTCTTTTTATAATATTTATTAGGAAAACTAATAATTTGTCCTCAACCATATATAACTGGTGAAAAATCAGCAAAGTAACTTTCTGTGCTTACTAGTCACATTTTCTTCATGCATGAAAAATGATGCTGCATTCAATTTCATTGTGTTTGACGTTCCAAGTATAAAAAGAATCTCTTAACAAGGTGAAGTGACATGGTGAAAACTTGCAGAAGTGACTGGAAAATCTCTCTTATGCCATTCCCATCATTTTTGTAGGGTAGTATATTGCTTTTCCATTTGTCAGATTTCCCTTTTTAAACATCTTTTTCTTTTTTTCAGTTCTTCTGCCACTCTATCTTTTGACCATCTTTGTGTGTCCAGTATTTCACAGAAAACGTCCATTTATGCTAGTGAGAATTACCAGGATATTAATTGCCCATTTATTCTAAAGCAAATCCATTTTTTTTTTATTTAAGTATTGCATCTTGTTAGAATTGATATTTACATGAACCAAATATTTGCTGAATTACTACTGAATCATTTTTCAGTGAGGAATTGTAAACAGCAGCAGTGACTTTAGGAAAGTCACTGCTTTGTTGATTTCAACTCCTTAGCTAAAATGATGAAATACAGGTGATTTAGCAAGGTTATGGACTCAAGAAGCCTGAATTTAATGAATTACGAGCACCATTAGGTTTTACTACACTGCATCTAGTGCTTAAACATAGCCCTGACGACTAAACCCAAGTAAATCCCATTAAAACTTTTTTGGCTGAGGAAATGACCATCATCCATGTGTTAAAACATGGAAGTGCATTTAGAGAAATTAAGTAAGTGTGATAAAATAAGTGTATTTGTAGCAAGACATGCACTTGCTGTTTTTTCTTAGGAATGACTGCTCAGTTGATGATAATTGTATGTGTTTTCTTGTGGAATCCTTCAATTCTGGCAGATAACTGTTTCCTTCTAGATATACCAGTGTATAGTTTCAGTTATTTTTTATGTGTATTTCTTATGTGCCCCAGTATATGATAAGCTGTTCCGGAGAACTGATCCACTGTGAGAAAGTAGACTTTGGCGATTTTTGTTTGTTGGATTGATAGTTTCCATATGAAAAATCTTGACAGTTAATTTTTAGTGAATTCGTGAATGCTTTAAGTATTGCTCTTATAACTTAGCAAATTATACCTATTTCAAGGGGTTTATATTTTAAATGTAAATAAATTAATTGAATGGCAGAGCATGTACTAATTGATGGAAGGAATATTAGTTTCTTTTCTGCCTGTTTAAAGAAAAAAAGTGTATTCAGTGACTTTATGTTACTAATGAATAAGGATTTTTCCCAATATATTATAGTAACAAACAGACTGTGAATTAAATATAGAGTAACACCTTTTAGGAAGTAAAATATTTCTATTCCTTTGTATTACAAGTAAGTGCCATTTTTGTCAATTTTATGAACTTGTCTAGAAAGGAAATTATACTTGATAAATAATTTAAATTCAACTGCAAAACTAAGATTATTGAATAGTTTAACTTATTTAGCATAAAGTTGCAGTCTGGACAAAGGTTCTCCAACATTCCATTTTAAGAAATGATTTGCATCTCATTAAGAGGTATTGTCACTCATCAAAGTAAGAAAAAGAAAGAAAAAAAGAAGAAAATTTAGTTTCTATTAATTATGTGACAAATGTGTGTGTACTCTTATTTTTCTAAGAACACTTAGCTATGCATTTGTAGCAGGGAGCTATAACATATCCATTTCTGAACTTACGAAAAATGCAGGGTTTAAATTATCTCATGCATTTTATTGATATGTTTTCTTTCCATAGTAGGAATTGAATTTTATTTCCTTCTGTGATATGATAGGTTATCTGTTAATAAAATTCTTTCCTTTTCATTTGTTCAACCCAGAAATATGAATGTCTCAGAAATCATGTTGTATTTTGCTAACATCTCTACAGTCTTTCAAATTCCTTAGTTCTGCAGCATGATTATTTTGAAGGTGTACTTCAATGAAACACATAAATGGGCACTGAAAAATAGTGTAAAAAATGACTAGTGCTCATGTGAGAGTTGTTTGAATGTAACTTTGTTTGAATACTTTTACATTTCTTGTCATTTGCCGCTTTGTGACCATAATATAAAATTCAACCCCACCTGTATTTTATTTTACCTGTAAAGCTTACTGGTTTACTTGTATTTACATTTGTTCATTCTTTTGTGAGCTTTTGAGGACAGGAGACAATTGTCACACTTAGTCAAGTAGGTAACTTGTGATTAGCTAGAAGAAGGCTAAGGGGCTGAGAACATTTTAGACTCTGTCTGCATCACATACTGCATCCAACCATCTGAACACATAAAATTCTCTTAAATTTCATTGCAATCCTTGGGATTGACCCTGGCTGGACACCAAGTGCGCTCCCCTTCATCCTGGTCTCAGCTTCACTCCTGAGTTTTCTCTCTTTTCCCTCCCAGCAGTGCAGAGGGGCAGGAAGTAGGTCAGTTCATCACACACTGTCTCTGCCACTCCTTCCTCATCAAGAGCAGGACCCTCACAGTCTCCTTCTGCTCTGGAATGGGGTCCCTTCCCACAGGATGCAGGCACAGATTGCTCCAGTGTGGGTCCCACCCCAGGTCACAAGTCCTGACAGTAAACCTGCTTCAGTGTGGACTTCCCACAAAGTCACAGCCTCCTCTGGCCATCTGGTTGATCTGGTGTGGGGCCCTCCACAGGCTGCAGGTGGATTTCTGCTCCGTCCATGGGCTGCAGGGGCCAGCCTGACTCATCCTGGTCCTCACCTGGGCTGCTGGGGAATCTCAGCTTCAGGGCCTGGAGCACCTCCTCCCCTCCTTCTGCACTGACCTTGGTGTCTGCAGAGCTGTGTCACTCACGTATTCTCACTCCTCTCCTCATCTACGGTTTAAAGTTTTTCTTTTTTCCCACCTTTCTAATTATCTTCTCCCAAAGGCTCTGGCACCATCACCACTGGGCTTGGCTTTGGCCAGCAGTGGGGCTGCCGTGGGGCTGACTGCTGCTGGCTCCCTAGGACATGTGGGGAAGCTCCTCACAAGAAGCCACTCCTGTAGCTCCCCCACTACCACAACCTTGCCAGGCAAAGCCAGCAGAGACCGTGCAGGTAGAAGCACTCAGATAGCTGAGACCTACAGTTGATTCTGTGCTACCATCTCTAGGTTTATTGCAGTGCAGATTGCTTCAGCATTTGGGGTTTTTTGTCTCTTTCCTTCCCCACCTGTAGAATAAAGACTGTAGTATTTAGTAGCTTTACAAAATAATGTTGAGATTCTGCAAAAGATATTTGAGATTAAATACCTACCAAATAAAAATTACTATTATGTTAGTAGAAGTAAAATGGTTGAATTATTATTATCATTATTTATGCTTTAGTTACAAACAGTACCATATTAAGAAGAGAAAAATAAGGAAGAAATTGAATCAGTCACTTTGTTTTTGCAGGTTCTTTCATGCTGGTGAACACATCTGGAAGATTTGCGGGACAGAAAGCTCACCTCCTGATGCCCCATCTGAAAGAAAATGATACACATTGTATTGATTTTCACTATTATGTTTCAAGCAAGAGTGGAGCTAGCCCTGGCACTTTGAATGTATATGTGAAGGTTAATGATGGTCCTATTGGTAACCCAGTGTGGAACACATCTATCACTGCCACTTGGAACAGAGCAGAACTGGCAATTAGTACTTTCTGGCCCAATTTTTATCAGGTATGTCTTGCTTTTCATGAAATTTCATTTCTCATAATATCTGCAGGTTCTTAATCATCATTTTAACTTTATATCAAAGTACCTTTCAGTATTTCTAGTTGATCATCATCTTAATCACATTTTTGTACATGATGCTAAATGTTTGTTTTTACATACATATGGCTGTGTTTGTATGTTTACACATATTTATAGAAGTGTATGAAGTGCACACATGCTCTAAATGTGGATGAACTAATTATGTTGAAAAAATTCTAGAAATTTTGCCATTGATTTCAGTCAATTAACTCTGTTTCTCTGTAATAAATTCACTCGTTCTTTCAGTTCATTAGGGATGCAGCAATTGGATGCAAATAGATTTTGTTACAGTACAGTCTTCAAGTTTGATTTAGATCAGCAATACTTGTTGCTTTCGAACCAGCAGAATCCTTTGAATCCTCAGTTCAAGTCTTAACTCTGAATGCTATATCCATTTGTCCAGTAGTAAACATAAATACAGTCATAGCTGTCACAGGAATGATATTTTGAGTGCATCCTAAAAATTCAGGGGGAATTTCACTTGACAGTCCCTTAGGGTACTGCTTTTCTGTAGGAAGGTTTAGATTATACAGTTACTTACTGTTCTGTAGTAGTTCAATGTTTTTTCTCCTTCTTCCTGTGAAAAAGTCTGTGTCTCCACAAACAAGTAACTTACTTTAATAAAAGCAGGCCAATAGCATACAGGTGTTACTGAGGCTCCTCCATCTTCACTTGAAGTTTCGAAAATTTGAATTGTATTTTATTTGTTTGCCTGTGTTGAATATTGTCACCTTACTTATGGTAAGTAAGGTACTCTGGGAGACTTCAGTGGACTCCTTTCTGTGGCTGCAGCATCTGATCTGTGAGGATGTCTCAAGTGAACTCAATATGTCCTTTTTGAACTCTTTTCTTCTAAGTAAAAAAAAATGCTGAAGAACTTTCTGGAGTCTTTCCCCTATGATTGTACCCAAAATGAAACAGAAAGTCCTACTCCAAGAGATGAGTTTGGAGGGCTAGGCACATTTTATTCTTGGAATGTGAGATGCCTGGCAGTTGATGCAATACTTGCAGACCCAAAAGAGCACCCATATTATTCATTTCCTCTTGCCTCTGATAGTGTGTTCCTAGGTTGGATAGCTGGTATTCACAGGGTCTGCATTTGCATCCAGTGTTCTACCCAAGAATCTTAGGAATTGCTGCAACTGCGTTGTCAGGACTTCCTGGAGAGGATTCAGGGTAAGCTTAAGGACATCTCAGCAAACTTCATGATGAGGATATTTTATAATTGTCTGCAGGCTCGATGAGGTAATACTCTTGTGCTTTTTGAGGAAGGGCAGGCATATTAGCAGAGCTGAGGTTCACCTCAGCTGTGTGGGAGAAGCTGTGTGCTACCTGACTCTCTGGAGCACAAGGCTGTATCCTGATCACAGAGTCCAAGCTTGGTTTAGTCATACATCTCTCAGCATGAAAGGGCAGTATGTATTTTGTTGCCTGTCAGAGTTCAGGAAGTGTTTAGATGATGCTCTCTGTCATTTGGTTTGGTTTTAGGTAGTCCTGTGGGGAACAGGGAGTTGGTATCCATAATCTTTAAGTGTCTTTTTCCCAGCTCAGGACACACCTATGATTCTCTGCCCTTACATCAAGATCTCATGTTAACAATTTGATGCCAGTGTTGAGAATGCCTTCCAGTGCTGCCAAAAAGCCTTTCTGTCTTGACTGAAATAGTGAAGACCAGTCTGTGTTGTTAGCCTCAATGGATGGTGGGAGAAGAGGATAGAGCATCCCGCAGACAATTTTGTGGCTGACATTGGATGTAGCTCAGTGGTTTATAATGTGGAATGTACTGGAAGGTTTTGTGAACATGGCGAGTGGTTCAGGAGTACTGAATACTGGGTAAATGTGTGACTGTGTCATTTATGCTCAAGTCTGAAACGTTCCCATCTGTCTAGTAAATTAGTAGAGGAGCATCCAGTTTTCTGTCTTCTGAAAGGAGTCTGGTTTTTATGCAGCAGAACTGCTGAGGAATCAGCAGTCAGTAAAGAAGAGGGCTATGCTTCAAAAGTCTCACTCTAGCTTTGAATCAAAAGGCTGATGTGGACAGGGGGATTTTAGTAGAAGAAGACTTGACTGACTATTAATTTTGAGGTAAATTAACATGTTCTTAAAAATACACAGGACCTCCAACAGTTTCAAATGTTCATTACTAATGTTATTAATAATAATTTGTGCCAGATTTCTGACTGTATGATACATCTGACTGATGTCTGAGTAATATGGGTATTTGGCCATAGAAACAGAAGGATAACCTTTCCCATCCTCTTTTTCCTCAAGACCTGGCCATCTGGACTGTTCATTATTTGTAGGTGAACCCTTACATGCTTGGATGTGGTACTGCAGTTTAGCAGATTGCCACTCATCAGCTAATGGGTAATAGATGCCTGAGCCTGTCTGTAATGGATTCTGTGTGCTTTCCTTGCTGCTGGAAATGTTGACATTTTTGCATAATCTTTCTTTCATTGTGGAGTATAGTAAGTAATTTTCTTTGCATTTGCTGCGTATAGTCTGAAATAATACCTGGTTAGGTACTGCAATTTAGCTGATGTGCCAGAAGATCTCATGCTATGGTAATATCCATGGCAGTGCAGGGAATCACTGTTAAATACTGTAGCTTCACTGGTTTCATTGTAAATAAGCTCATTTATTTTCGAGGAAGTGCTGTCACCAGTTTAAGAGCTTACAGTTAATTGTCTTCGTTTTTGGTTGCCTCCATCCTCTCAGAGATTTGTGATTCAATTTCCTCACTTGAGTGCTGACATTTGCAATTTTTCATCGTTTCTGAACTCCTTTCATCAGTTTTCATGCTTTTTCTTCTTCACAGAGTTTGTTGTGGGGGAAGACAGGATGTTAGCTGCAAGCAGCTGGGAGAAGGGCAGAAAGAGGAGAGAGGGTATATGTGGATCTTGTGAGAATATGGCCCAAGTTAGGTGACAGCTCTGGTGATGGTAGGAGTAGTGGGGAAGGCACAGGACTCACCTAATGGGTATATAATATAGTTCCAAGTCTGTTTCCTAAACTGCTATTCATTTGAGTCCAAAACTACAACCTCCTTTGGCACAAATCCATATGTTCCACACAAGACCTCCAAAATATGCAAGACTTCCTCCCAGTGATTTTCTGAGTTTGTCTGACCTTACTGAATATAATTAAGAAAAGCTCCTTAAGATTTTTAAGGAATGATGGAGCCCTTATTAACTTTTCTTATATGAAGGTTGTAGTTTCCCAATGAGTAATCTCCAAGAGAAGACGTGACATTGATAGGTGAAGGGACAAAGCAGTGTAATTCTGTGATTGTCTTTGTTGTGTTTTACATCACATCACCTGTGTAGCCATCCACATCTATGAATGTTTTGTAATTCCATTCACTTAGCAGAACACCTACAAGTTGTCTAGATGCAAATGAAACCAAAATGTACTACAGAACTCTGAGAACAAATTATATATGATAATATTTCAGGGTTACAATATTTATACAATTCAGTATTTTTTCAAACAGTGTGTTGTGTCTGTTTTGCTGTTGAAAAACGTAGGCAAAATAACTCCCACTAAATGGTAGCTGACTACAAATCAGATTATGTAGTGTTGACTGAATTTTAATCCAGCTTCTAAAGATTTATTGGTTTAAATCAT
This sequence comes from Poecile atricapillus, assembly GCF_030490865.1. NCBI lineage: Eukaryota > Metazoa > Chordata > Aves > Passeriformes > Paridae > Poecile > Poecile atricapillus. Next base: position 103,293,269 of record NC_081250.1, on the reverse strand, counting down.
GTATTGCGGACGCATATAAGCAAAGTGTTCAAAAGATTTAATAATTAACAGTAGTTTATTATTGTAGTACCAGTTGCCCAAGCTTGTAAATACTGTTCAGGTTGGGTTTCTATTTAGAATTGACTCGTTAGAAGTACAGTATTTGAACTAAATAATATATTTCCTTTAACGTAGCCATTTCTTTTTGCCAGTTAGCTATTTGTGTATGTTGCACACCATAGGTAACCTGTACTACGTATATATCACAAATCACAATTATAACCTGCATGTAACCACCTTAATTGTTGATTACTTGCTGATTAAATTGTCAAGCATTCTGTCGATGAAGGATATATTTAATTTTGTAATTTTTCATGATCTTCCAAGTACTACTGCCTAACATTTGCCATTGATTTTAGGGTATGTCTGCACTGCTGTCCAGTTAGTGATAACAGTGTGCTTGCAGTAACATGGGTTCAAGCTGCCAAGCACCTTCTGAGAGTCCAAGATAATCAGCACAGCTTGTTCTTTTCTGCTGTGCCTCCTGGTCTCTGAGCTATTTGTTTTGAAGTAGCTGGTGTATTTCTGCAGGTACTAGTCTCATTTCTGTTTTATAAAATCGCTTTAGGAGTGCTCCCCTGAGGGAGCATTGCCTTCCTCTTTTTAACATTGTGCCCAGGAGAAATTTGTTTGCTTTGCTGAGCTGTTGTCTGTTTGGTGCATCTTAAGCAAGAGCATCAAGGAATTTATTGTACCTTTGGAGACAGCCTGCAAACAAAACAAAGCTTCACACAATTCCTAAGACCTTCACCCCCTTCCTAACTTGGGTAGAATTAGAATGTACATAGAAAAAGAAAAGTGAACATTACATAGATTTTGCTGGTTAGTGACAAGATTGTTTTCAGATTCTTGGGGAGCAGTCTCAGTAGGTTGAGAGGCTCTAAAATTGATGCTTTGAGATAAAAGTCATGAAAACACTCCTCATCTAGTGAGGAGAGGGTGACAGAGTTTTGGGGTTTTTTTGGGAGGGTGGGGGTATGTTTTTATTTTCTTTAATGTTTCGAGGTTTTTTCTCATTTGGATTTTTTATCAGGAGTAGAATCTGGTGATGCTAGGGTTTTTTTCCCTAGGTTATTAACGATTCTCAGACCAATAAGTAGTATTTAAAATGTATTATATATTAAAATCAAATATATATTATATATAAATATATTTAGAAGTGTTATCATTTTGGAACATAACAATATGCAAAAGCTACTACTGAGTTGAGTGTGGAGAGGGGATTGTGTTCCCTGCTTCTAACCCTTCAAGCAAGCAATTTAACACCGCACCACTGCAAGTCACACACCATCCCCTTATCAGTTTTTATATTTTGTATTATTTGCTTTGTACTTTGCTGGAAGTCAGTCATGGCAGCACTGAACTGAAACAAATCTTGTTTAAATAAAACAACAAACACTGCAGATTTAAAATCCAGAAATTGAACTGAAAATATTAAAAACAGCTTCCAGTGGAGTAACACAACTGTCTGTGCCACTGCACCATCTTTAAATGTAAAATCCTATGAAGCTGGACTGAAAAAATGGGGAAGAGCCTGTCAGTAACTCCTGATCCTTTTTAGTGAGGACACAAAGGAGTTACATGGTATCACTTCACAGAGATGAGATTTACCCTTCACCATTCTGACACTTCCCCTTGTAAATTAGGAGTTTAGGGAATAGGAAGCAGTAGATCCAACCTAACCTTTTAAATCTGAACTTAAACATACATTTGTTTCATAACCTGCTTTGTACATGTTTTTCTTGGAGTTTGGCTCATGCAATGTGCTTAAATCCTCATCTAGGACAGAGCATTAAGCTTCTTATTCAGTAAAAGTTAGGCTCACATTCTCATGTGTTGCGTGTGTTGCATTCAACTGCACACGTACAGTTCCTGAACTGTGCTTTGAACTCCAAAGAAACTTTGAAATGCATATTGCATTTTGAAAAACAAACCTGTGTCAGGCATCTTAAATAGTTCTTCTTCATTGACTCACATGCTTTGGGAATAGCTGTTTTGAGAAAGATGCACCAGGGCAAACCACATACCTAAATTAAAAGCCCCCAGCAGTCTAAAAATGGTCACAAGTAAGGAGGCATGCAATTTTTGTCATATACACAAGGCTCTGTTATCTACTTGTGTCCCTTGCTCCTAAACCAGAAAAGCATTCAGGCCTTCAGTAGAGAAACACAAGACAGCAACTGGTTTAAAAAACAGAGAGAGAAGAATAAGATTTAACAAGCCTTAATGTCAGGAGTTCAGTTTTCTGTCTGGCTTGTTTGTTTCTTTGTGGTCTTGGGTTGGCAGCAGCCGCCAAAATGTTGTTTCATGTTCTTGAGTGCAGGTGTGAGGGCCAGGTGATAGTTGTGTAGGAGAGTTGGGGAGGGAAGTTGGCATGAAGTGAATTCCCAGCCAGGGAGGCCTGAGCACAATTTAGGCAGCCCACGTCAATAAGCTGTGATGGACCTCTGCGGGCCCGGGAAGGTCCAGGTCAGGAACCTGCTTTCATATGGCTTTGATGAGAAAGCAGTTGCTGCTGTTGTGATAAGGCAGGTAGTCCTAGGGTGAGTCAGAAAGGGGAGGAGAATTCAGCCCACAGGGTACAAGTCAATGCCAATTTTCTGGAGAGAAACTGTTCCCAGTGCCTTGTACAGTGCAGTCAAAGAACAGTGCCCTGTGCAGTAAAGCACATCAGGGAGAGAGGAGAGTGCAGCCTGCGATGCAGCACTGCCTGCACTGGGGATGCAGGGGGGCAGGATTGCAACCTGAGCTTAAGCAGCTTTCTTAATACTCCTTTCTCTTTCTTGTTTTTGCAAAGTGCTATTTTTAAGTTGTGTGAAGGACAGTGTTTATATTAGGTACAATCCACCTTTTGACTGAAAGTGTTGTAATTTTGCAGCAACAAAGGCAGGAATTTACAGAGTGAGGTTGTGTGGCAACAAAACCTGTTTATTTCTATTGTTCTTTGGAACAAACGAGTTATCTTGAGTTGCACATTTTCAGCAGTAAGCATTTTTGTTGGTGAGCAGACCCCCTTTCTTTGTTCATATGTAGCAAGGGGAAGTGGCAGGAATGAAAAGCTAATTTTGCTCTTCAGTGAAGCAGGGAGGATCAGGGACAGTGCAGTGCTAAGCCGCTTCCCTGGTTCCTGTTTGGCAGGCCTGCTGCGGGGAGAACGGTGTAAAACAGCTCTCAGGGCAGTGCTCAGCAGCTTTTCCTGAGCAAATGAATTCCGTGTTTTAACCAGTTGTTTCCGGACTGATAAGGTGGTGGAATAATAGGCAAAAAATCCAAGGGCCGCCCAGTCTGACGTTGCTGGAGTGTTTTCTCTGGTTTGACTGGAGTCTTTTGTATTGCCTGCAGGTGTTGCATCAGCCATGAGAAAAGGCAAAGTTTGGAGGTGGCAGTGAAAAAGTTAATGTTTAGATGGCAAGCTACTTTTCAAATGGGAAATTATGGAGAATATTGGATGCAAAATAAGTTTCTAGGTTTCATTTCTAGTGAATTTACTAGGAATACTGATCCAGATTTGTGAAGAGTCTTGACATCCCTATTGTAAGGTTTTCAGTGTGTAAATGGGCTACCAGTAGTGTTTCTCAGGTTTCTCTCTCTCACCATGTGTAGCACTCTTATCAGGACTTTCAGAAACCTGTAATGCATAGGATCAAATTCCTTTTTTAATTTAAAAAGGGAAAATGTTTAGTTAGCAGATATTTGGTCCATAATCTTCATTCATCTATTCAAATAAAACAAGATACTGATTTTGTATACAGCAATTGATAGTATTTCACAGCCTGTGAACAGAAGAGGGATTATATTCCTACACTTGGAATAAGCTGTCATGTTTGTATAATCATAGAATGAGTTGAGTTGGAAGGGACCTTAAAGATCATCTGGCTCCAAACTCCAAGCTCCTGCTGTGACTGGGACACCTTCCATAAAACCAGGTTTCTTAAAGCCCCATCCTGTGAACTGTATCTTTGAACATTTCCAGAGATGGAGCTCAATTTCTCTGAGAAACCTATGCCAGTGTTTCACCACCCTCTCAGTAAAGCTTTTTGTACAAGTATCTAATCAAAATCCATCCTCTTTCAGTTCAAAGCCATCGTTCCTTGTCATATCACTATGTGCACCCAGGGTAAAGTTGGCTTTCTGGGCTTCAAGTGCACATGGCTGGGTTGCTTTGACCTTCTCATCCAGCAACACCCTGAAGTTCTTCTCCTCAGGTCTGCTGTTAATCCATTCCGACCAGTCTGTATTTGTGCATATTTTTATTTCTGTATATGAATCAGTGCCTCTGAGAATGGTATGTCACTATTGACTTTAGTGTCTCTTTCCATTTACTAAAAATGGCATATTCCGTGTCAGAAGAGACTAAAAGTTACAGTCATTAAAGTTTATATTATTAAAGTTTGGCTATTGCTTTTAGTGGAAGCACAATTAAACTGACAGCATTTCAATTTGTAATAACTTTTCTTTGGAACATATCTCGTTAATGTCAATAATTGTAATTCAGTTGTATGCCCAATTGGCATTTTCTTGGTATGCTGCCTGGCTTTTTTGTGGAATAACACTTTGGCTATTTTGTCTAGAGGTACAACAGGGTATTTTAGATCAATTGTATGAGTTGTTGAGTTTTTCTCTGCTGTTGTTATTAGTAGTTCTGATGCTAATGTTTCAAGGTTGTAGTTTCAGCCTATGAACTGAAGGAATAGGAATCTATGAGCTTTTTTGGCTGTGAATAGATTGCAATACTGAGATACTTAAAGCCTCTCAGAGAGCTTGTAGCTAAGCTCCCCTATTATGAATTGCGGAAATTATTTTGTGATTGACTCAGATATTGCATGTTTTCTTTTCTAAAGCTCAGGTTATTGGTCTTGCTGGAAGTCAAGTAGTTCTTTAGAAAAGACACTCTTATGCAGCATTTTAAAAAAACAGTTAAAGTCCCTATTACTTGGAAGTAACATTTTTAGCAGAAAACATCTGACTGCTTTGGCTGGCTGCTCCACAGGTGTGCATGGGCCAGTTCCTCAGGGTATCTTTTAGAATTCAGCATGTGACAGTTGAGAACCTGGAAAAAAAAATACTTTGCAATGATGGGATCATGGATCAGGTAGGCCTTTCAGATGGCTTTGTGCAGCTGCTCTTATGCTGAATGCTCCATAGGAGATAGAGGATTTATTTTCATTTTATATTTTTATATTTATTTTAATTTTTTTAGGTTATGCTTCAATAAAACCCAGAAGGTTAGTTGTTAATGCATTTTTCTTCTTAACAGAGAAAACTCTAAGCCACTAGAGAATACAGGAAAACAAATCAGTAACTGTCCCCAGCCCTCTGTTGTTTTTAGAGGCAGGTCTTTGCATCCGCACTTAGATTCAGTTATCTCAGTGAATTACTTTGTGGCAGCATATTTCCCTGGGTAACTTTTCCATCGTTTCTGAGACCGGGTTGTCTGCTCCCTGTTCTCCACTACTGTGTTGCAATGTCTTAACCCTTAACTGCAGGTTCCTGGGGCTATGCCATGGTTCTCATACCCTATGGACTTTTGAGTGTTCTCAGTTTGGAATAGGCTTGGTATCTCTTCAGGAAATGGAGCACTCTCTGCCTTTTTTCAGGGGCATCAGCATAGTCACTTTTTTTTCAGAGATTGTAATACAAATTAAGAACTTGCAACTTTGTTGTATTTCTTAATAGAGAGAAATGCTTGTTCTTTTTTCAAAGTTCAGTGACTGACAACGGGAGCTGCATTCTTGGGTCTTGCTCTGCTGTTAAAACTTAGGATTACTTAGTGCACATCACCTCTCAGGTCTCTGAATGCAGGTTATTCACTGAGGCTTTCCTTTTTGTCTTCTTTAAGAACTTCTGCTTCCAAAGATAGTTAAGACAAATTTTATCAGGAGATTTTCTTCTTCGTAGGGAAGGAGAGCCTTTGAAATTTTGAATGATGTTGCTCTGGATGTTGTGCTAAACTCTGGAAGCCAAATCCTGTTCAGCCTGGTGCTGTGGATCAGTAATACCAACTTTAAGAGCCAATAGAGTGGCATCTGGCATTTAGAAAGCCAGCTGAGAAACCCTTTTCTTGCTAAACTTGTTTCTGAAAAATTTCTTTGGCAGCATTTGCACTTTGGTCAGTGATATTTTGTGGTTTTTTTCTTGCAGCACGATTCATGTAGTGGCAACACTGTCGCTTTAGGTTGAAATTTTGTGGAGACAGGAGGCAGAACTAGAATGAAAAGTATTTTTTTCCTTTTCAGCCATGTAGAGTTAATGCAATAGTTACAGCAACTTTATTCCAGTGGGACTGGGAGGGAGAGATGGACAGATGTTAGGAAGAAGAAATCTTGAAGAGAACAACAGATGGGTGTCCACAGGTAGAACAATGAAGAAGAAGGGAGAATGTTGCAGCCTGCAACCTCAGGATCTTGTCCAGGGAAGCAGCAGGGTTCTGGGGACCAGCATGAAACACCAACGAGACGGGCTCCCGTTCATGAAACCATTTATTCAGCATGAGAACAAACTCAGGTCCAGAACAGAGAGCCCCGAACAGAGACACAGCAGGGGTTTTTGAGGGACAGAACTGAGGGTTTACACCCTTGAGGGTGGAGTTCAGGATCAGGGACCATTAGAAACACACCAAGGGAGAACCCCCCAGGGACTCAAACCCAATCAGAACTCCTGGGCCGCCCTTCACAAGGGGTTTGGGGTGGGACAATGTAACTCTTTGTCTCCCTGAGGCCGCTGCAACATCTGCTCCTTTTTTTTTTTTTTTTTTTTTTTTTTTCAAATTTTAATTAGGAGCTTAAAATGTTTCCAAACATACACCTTAAAATCTCACCTCTTCCACAGAGCACCCACTTTGCTTTGTGGGACACCAATAGCTCAATAACAAAACACATTAAGCAAACAGAAAAAACAAAATTGAAAACAAACACTTAAATCTCGGACTACGCCGGGCAAATTAAACGGTGATGGTACTTAATGCAAACATAATTTTTTTTTTTTTTTTTTTTTTTTTTTTTTTTTTTTTTTTTTTTTTTTTTTTTTTTTTTTGTTCAGTCTCTTCCACTCTAGGATTTTCTGTTAGGAAGGGTGCAGCTCTTAGATCTCCTCCTACGAGGGGCAGAATTCTTCGATCTCCAGCTTCGGCTCCCGCTCCCATGTGGGCGTCGCCTCTTTAGATGATCTCGGTGTAACACTGGCTTTCGGAGCTCGGTTACAGTTTCGATTTCCCCAGAGGAGGTGTTGCCCACGATGGAGAAGGCACAGCCCCCAGGGGTGGAGCACCGAACAAAGGGATGGGGCCAAGCAGGAGTTACTGGGAGGTTCGGGAAGGTTTGGGACCGGAAAAGAAGGAGCAAGGCGGGAAACAAGGGATCCCAGACCGCGTGGCCGGCGCCATCTTGGGATGGGGGGGGAGGCCGGGACAGGCTTTCCCGGACAGGGAACGGGGAATATGGAAAGACAGGGGGTGAAGGAGGACACGGAACGGCGGGCAGACGGCAGCAACCCCGAGCCATCTTAGCTTTTTTCACCCTTTGTCCTGCCCTTAGGAACAGAGGAAAGGGGAAGGTACAGGGAGGTATACACCAAAAAAGGAACTCCACAGAAGACAAAAACAGTCCACTGGAAGAGCCATACCGTACATAATCGTCCATAATGTTGATATAATCGTCCATAATGTTGATATCGTCCATAATCGTCCATAGTGTTAATAGAATCGTCCATAGTGTTGATATCGTCCATAATACGTCTCGTTGGGTGATGTTAGGTGCTTGTCCCAGCGTCTGGTCTCAGCTCCCACACCTCCGTAATCCCTTTTCTTCCCCCATGCCCGAGGCACTCTCAACCCAGTCTCCCTGCCAGGTACTCTCGAGTCCTCCTTTCCAAGGCGGGGGTCTCGCCGGCTCTCAAGCCATCAGCCGGGGACTTACGAGGTGTCCATGGAGCCGGGTCCTGCTGTTCTCCTGGTGCTTCACTGGATGCCCGCATTCTCTCACCATTTGTTGCAGCCTGCAACCTCAGGATCTTGTCCAGGGAAGCAGCAGGGTTCTGGGGACCAGCATGAAACACCAACGAGACGGGCTCCCGTTCATGAAACCATTTATTCAGCATGAGAACAAACTCAGGTCCAGAACAGAGAGCCCCGAACAGAGACACAGCAGGGGTTTTTGAGGGACAGAACCGAGGGTTTACACCCTTGAGGGTGGAGTTCAGGATCAGGGACCATTAGAAACACACCAAGGGAGAACCCCCCAGGGACTCAAACCCAATCAGAACTCCTGGGCCGCCCTTCACAAGGGGTTTGGGGTGGGACAATGTAACTCTTTGTCTCCCTGAGGCCGCTGCAACAGGAGAAGGCAAAGGCAGAAGGGTATGAAAGTTTTTCTTACAACAAGGTTTGTTTTAAAATCAGAATCAGTGTTCTGAGAGTGTTTATTCAACATCAGAAAATTGTGATATATTATGGAGCTGTATGTTATCCTCGTAACATACTTGTATTCTGTATCATTCAGTAAGGGATATGGTATATAGGGTGTGCATCTCTTCCAAGGTCAGGTACAGCATATGTGCAAAAAACGGTTTCTAAGCTTTGTCTTCCTCAGGGTGCTTCCTGACACCAGTTACAAAAGGCAATTAGAGTTAACTTTCTGAGCAAAAATGAAGTATTAAAAAAAACCCAAAAAAATAACAACCTGGATTTTAGCATGAATTTCTTGAGCATTGGTGTGGAAATGTACCTGCTAGCATTACTGGCATATTTTCTTCTATTCCATGTAAACACTCTTGGGATGTCCAAAGCTAAGGCTGCCAAACTTTGGAGAGGTTTACTTTAGAGTGTACTCAATTCAAATGACAAGAACAGTCCATTTATTTTGTGACCTATTTATAGCCATTAAACAAACCATGGCAAATGGATCTGCTTAGCTTAATTCACTGCATTTGGTGGAAGATTAAAAGCATGCAAAATGCATTCCTGAAAATAGGTATGTTTCTGTCTGATACCCTGAAAATCTCTGTATACTACAGAACTGTAATTTTTAAAATAAAATCAGTTCATTCTGCAAGACAAAGAGTTGGAAATAAAATACTGATCTTAATACTTAAGGTATTTATTAGATAACTATTTTGGCAGAGCAAATATTGGGGAGATTAGTTATTTCTACTGCGAGCTATATATAATCCTGCTTGTAAATCTCCAAAAATGATGTAAACATGAAAAAATGTAATTTAAGTTCTGGTTAATTTTAATGATAAGAGCAACACATTTTGAGGGTTTTATGACTGTGTTTTGCTTTCCAGGTGTCCTTAACATATTGAAAGAGTTGATTTTTTTTTCCATGGCAAACTATTTTTATATTCCCTGTGTTCCAAATATGCTAACCAAAATTCTATTTCTGCTTCTCAGGTTGTTTTTGAAGTGGTTACATCAGGTCACTCTGGATATGTGGCTATTGATGAAGTGAAAGTTCTAGGACATCCATGTAGTAAGTACCTATCTTGTGTTGTAAAGCCAAACCCCCTAAAATAAATGTTCCACCATGCTTTGATAAATGTGGAGTAAAAGATAAGGAAGATGTCAGAAAACAATGTTGCTGCCGTAAGTACAGGCTGACTATATGTATGAAGTGTTGCTAAAAATGGCATCATTGCACTTTATTACACTGAAAGACATCTGTCTTATGAGCACCTTGTGTACAGCACTTAGCATGAGTTCCAAACCCAAACTGGGCCATATGGCAACTTCTTTAGAACAAAATCACCAAGTCATGATTCTGTGATCCTAAGATTTGTTGATGAGTTTTCCATCTGCATCAAAAATTCAGTGCAGCCACAAGCTGAGATATTAATGAGAGGAGATGAACAGCACAACAGCTGAGTATTATAATTATTTTTTCCAAGGCTTAGAAAGAAGAAAACTCAGCTGGCTGAAGACTGAGGCTTTGCTAAGCAAGGTCACTTAGGGTACTTCCCAAGGTTCATGGCTCAATTTCTGCACTGTTTTACTTCTTTATGCTTCAGATATATTTCATTATCTCATTATTAAGGATATGTAGTACTTAATTATCCTGAATTGTCAAGTCAGACCTTGTAAATAAAGCTTTAATGTGGTAATCCAGACATAATTAAATATACAACTTAAATAAAACATTACTTCACATGTCTGCTGTTTGTTAAATAAGATGTATTAAGATCATACATGGAATAGTAGGCTGTGATCTTACTGACCAAATGACCGAGTGGGGAAGAAGACACCAACTTCTGTGTCGTTCCTCTTACACCATACCGTGCTTGCATGCATTTGTTGTGGCTTTTAAGTAAGAGCTGTAATTCCAAATAGAAAGTGCTCTATCGGTTAGTACTGAAGCACCTCATAAAAACGGTTTTAGTGTTAATGGCAAGAAGACACACACATTTCTTCAAATACAGAGGCAGTTATGCAGAATCAGCAGCTGTTATTTCTGAGTCACTTATTTCTAATAAACACAGCAGGCTCTCATGTTGTTAGAAAGTATAGGTGCCTTCTGCATTTTGAATTTATATCCTTGGTTCAGGTAGGAGAAGTCTGAGGCAGCATTTTAGTGGCTTACTGATTTTTTTATACAGATCTTGAGGGGTCTCATCTGTGTGTTTGTACCAATCAATTCTCAAAACCTGCAAATCGTTCTTGTTTATAGCCTGTAGCATGTAGAGTTCTAACATAACAGTATTGCAATGCAAAAGCTTTAATGAAAAGTTCTTTGATGAAGTAATCAAAATGTTAGAAATTAAGACTTCAAACCAGTTAAATTGTCTAAAGAAAATTGAAAAAGTGTGAAAATTAAAGTAAAACTACTCTGTGTCTGAAACTTTGTGAAGCTCATAATGATATTCTTTCTGTATATTTCTGGAATTATTAACTCTTTAAACAGAAATTGAAATGGGAAAAATATTTGATAGGCAGCTGCCTGGGTAGTACAAAGACCAAGGAGAAGACAGATTGTAGGTGTGTAGAAACGAAAGCAATGAGTTATGGTAGATGGCCAGGTTTTTTGTGTGTGTGTTTGTTTTTAAAACCCAATGCTATTCTCCACTTAGGCCATACTTGGTAATTCAGAAAAGCTAGTTTTCTAGAATTTAAGAAGACCAAGGAACCAGTAAAATCAAGTGGGGTAAAGCAGATTTGGGGGGGGCGGGGAAGTGACAGCTGAGAAATGGGGAACATACTGAAGAATTTTACTGGGTATTCTGACACAAATAGTTTCAAAGGCAAATAAGTGGATAATTTTGACCTAAACTCTGTCTGTCCTAATTGGAAAATGTTTAAAAAACAAAATGTCTGTATGTATAATAAATTTTATTCTGCCTCCTCCTTCTTATGCTGTCTTGCACTGGATATTTAGCAACTTTTTTGTGAAGCTAGCTATTTATAAATTCCTTAAAAATGCGATTTCTTCCAGTAATAAGAGCTTTTAAGAAAATATCATCAACACTTTAAATGGTTGTAATGCTCTGCTAGAAAATAGATGTTTAGTTTGCTATTCTACTGCTAGTACTAAGATTTTCATGATGAAAAGCGATGTTCAAACCCTGGTTTATCCATTAGTATAGACAGTGCAAGAAGTCTGCGTGGCTGCAGTAGGATTTGAGTAGGTTGGGGAAGATTGTGCTTTAAAGGATGGGTTTCTGTATCATATATCTATATTTTTCTATACTACATGCTTGACTCTCTCTACTAAAACAAAAATACACTGTCTTTTTTACTTCAGTGGATATAATTCTTGTTTGAATATCGGTTTCATCCATTAGTTTAGTAGGTATATTGCTTTAATTTTTACTGAGATTGTTTTCTCTTTCTAGAAGAAAAATAAGTATTGGTATGGAGAATATGTGTTGTGTTTTGGGTTTTTTCTGCAGTGTTGTTGAAAAAAATTGTGTTTAAACAGTACAGCTGTAGTTGGTGAGGACTGTTATGTTAGTATTGTACCTGTTTGATGGGCTGCATTTCTAAAGGATCTCCTCTATAGGCAGGGTACTTGGTTAAGAAAAAAAACCTGTTCCCCTGATAACGTAATTTCTTACTGGCTTGTCTAGTTGGTAGTGTAAGCATTTAATAGGTTTGTCTTCAAAACATGCTTAATTTCCAAAATGATCTGTTTTAATAGGTAGTTATTACAAGAGGGATGTTGAGCTGAGGTAGTTTACGCATCAGGAACAATTACACTCCACCCTTCTATTCTGCTCTTTCCAAGGCATGGAAGTAAACCAGCCTAGAATCTGATGCATAGTCAGTGACTTGAACCTTTTAAAGCAGAACTATTTCATTTACTTGGTGTATCTTTTATAGCCAGTACTTTGGTCTTGCATAACTTTAACACTTGTATCTTTTCCAACAGCAAAAACTCCCCATTTCTTGCGTCTTCAGAGTGTGGAAGTCAATGCAGGACAGTTTGCTACTTTTCAATGCACTGCAAATGGTGGAACAGACTCAGGTGACAAACTCTGGTTACAGGTAATTTCTTTTTTTCCTAATGCACTGATATCTGGAGAGAGGAGAGACTCTGAAAGGAATGTAAAACATGAACAATTATGGGCTGTCCACTTCATCAATATTAGATTTTTTAGTGCCTTTGAGCTGCTGCTGTATGGTAGGTATTCGGTTGTAGAAAATGCTACTGGAAGATTTTCCTGCCTTGTTTAGCTGGAATGCCTTACTGAAAATAAAGGTACTGTTTTCCTTATGTGTGGCAATTATGAGTAAAGGCTAAATCCCCAAGGAAGAACAGAAGTCTGTGCTGGCTAACTGGAATATTACAATATCTCTTGGCTTACCTCTATCTCTGTTCAGTATTTTCAGCTAAAATTCCATTCTCACAGTTTAGCTGGGGAGAAGACCGTGTATGAAAGTCAAATCTGACCTTCTGTATTACAGAGCCAAATAATCTTACTTCTATTCCTTTAGTCAGTTGTTTTTCACTTAATCAGTAATGTAGCTTCTAGATGGGTATCAGATCTTGATTTAAAGTCTGTCTCCAACTCATTTTCTTCCAGTAAAGATTGTGTTCCTCTACTCATATGTGTAGGTATCAAAAACATGCCTTTCTGCTTGATCTCATTTAATAATGGGGGTGCAGGTTTAACAGCTGTCTTGCTGCCAGCAGAGTTGTTCCCTACAGCAAGCAATAGTGAGTGTTTGGACTTAGCATTAGGAGTACAGCGGCCTCCAGATCCCAGTGATTTACACACATGGAAACCAACATGCCAGAACTGAGACATTGTATGTGAGAAGGAAGTAAGGACAATCAAAATGAGCAAAACAATGTCTGAGAAGATCAGTCAGGTAAAGCTGCAATAGGTGGAGAAAGAGGGATAGGTGAAATTGGCAATGGTAGCAGGTGGGACTTAGAAATTAAATTCTCTATTTGTTCTTTCAAACAATTTCAGGCTTTTACTATAGTTATCCTTTCTCATTGTATTTGCATTTTGTAAATTATTCATTTAAGTGTGTCAGGTTAAACAACCAAGTAGTTACAAGAAATCTAACACACAAAAATATAATTAAAATCAGTTGAAAAGCAAACCCTCATATTTATCGCTATATGAATGATGAACTGTTATGTCTGTTCAGAAAGAGCCTGATCAAATGCATTGAAGGCAATGAAAATCTCCTTTGGTTTTATTTGGGTTTGCATGGGTATTTCCAACGTCTTGCTGATACAAGGCTGATATTTTTCTAGTGTTCCAGCCCCTTAAAGACAGTATTCACTGCTGAATTGCTAGAATTAGACTCTTGTCTTTCCTAAGCCACCAAGATTTTCTGAAAAAAATATTTTTCTAGTCATGAAAGGGTTTAGCATGTATGGGAAAATAATGGGTTGCTGTTTCATCAATTATATCCTTTCTAGGGCCTTTGAACTTTGACAAAATGCTCTATTGTAAAACTGAAGGTAGAATTCAGTGTAAGGAAATCCTCATTCCATTCAGTTTTTCTGAATGTTTCAGGACAGTACCATTACACCTTTAATTTTTTTCACAGAGTTTAGGACATGCATAAATTCTTTGCCAGGCTGGAATTTAATTTCTTTATTGTAGAAATTAAATATCCTTCTAGACTTTATGTAATACAAAACTATTTTATTAACAGCATAGAAATTCCAAAATATCTGATCTTAGTTGATTCCTTGTTTGTACATGATTATGAGGGGTTTTTTTCTATATGAAGGATAAGAAGGTAGAGACAGACAGACTTTAGAGGAATTTTATCTTCCTACAGGGCCACTGTTTATTTATTCTTCCTGTAGAACTATAGGTCCCCCTGGTAATCAGCTTAAGGTTGTGCAAATTCCAGGTGTGCCTTTGCATAAGAATGTTTTAGAAGTTGACAGGATCTCCTGGATAGCTTGGATTTATTTTTGCACTTGTTTGCCAGTTTCCACAGATGTCTGCTCAACTTCCAGTAAGACTGATCAAACAGCTCCATGTGTGGGATGCTGCTAATCGAGGCTATGAGATAACAGTTCCCTACAGGATCAGCTGCATTTTAGCACACTAGGGTGTTGTTGGGTAACATATCTCCAGCCCTTGCACCTGTCCATTCATCACCTGGCTCTCTGGTCTTGTGGTGTGATGCTGAGGAATTTTGTATATGCCTGTGTGTGACATCTCATGACACTGCTGCAGGACTGTGAGTGCAATGCAGCTGTCAGTACCAGCTGTCAGAAAGCATGGTATCCAGTACATCATATGACTGGTTAAGCACTAAACCCAGTATTCAACTACAAAACATCTTAATAAAAGACATTCTTATATACACTAGAGCCAGAATAAAATGAACATCATTCCCTGGGAATGTTTATGCTAGCACTTAGGTAAGAGGGATTTGGGCTTTAGTGCTACTGCAAACAAATCATGCAATCTCTATGATATGCTTAGTTCACCAGAAAGAGTAAGCATTTTCCACTATGCTTTCAGTGGTTTGTTTCATTACACCTATAAAATCTTAAGGATAAATCAGAGTAAATAAATAAATAAACGCAGTTGAGTGATATTATCAGGGGCTTTTCAGCATTTCTGCCATGTGAGTTGTATTGGGAGGCCTAATCTGTTTGGATTTGAGAATTTCAGAATACTGTGGGATAATTTGCTCCCAAATGATTTCCAGTACCTGTCAATTTTTTCAGATTCACATTGTTAGTCTGAAGTACAGGTAAATTGCCAGGTTGAAATCACAAGCCCACTGAATTCAGTGAGATTTCTGCAGTTTCCAGTAGTGGCAGGATTTCACTACTGTACTTCTGTCTCTTATTTAGTACCTCTCTCCTTCTATGCAGCAGAGTTCAAGTTTAGATGTACACATTTATCTGATGAGCAAATTCTTTACTTTTTACAGTCTGCTAGACTGTGAGTGCTATATTTTCTTTAAAACAAATGAATAATTGTGAGTTGATTCGTTGTTTTAGTCTCTATATATTTCCTAAGAAAGTAGTTGTTGGAAACAGCATAGATGTTCTTGGTCTAATAATGCCCAGGCCTTGAAGCAGTCCTAAGTGAATTCCATAAATTATACTTTACTTCCATCACTTTTTCTTTTTTTTTCCTCTTTTCAAGTCTTTCCCACTCTTATTCCCCATGGAACGTGGAGTCTGCTAATTTATGGAGTATTGTAGAACTTTCTGCAATTGAAAGGGCCTTGAGGGAATCACAATTCATATGTTAGCTACCCAAATTAGACCACTGAGGCATGAAATTTGTTTCATGATGCTGTGATCAGTATTTACTCTTTCGGGAAAGGGAAGACAGAAAGCTGTTTACCTACTGCATAGTGCAGAAAAACATTTTTCCTCATTCCACTAGGCAGCCATACTCCCTAGTTCATGAGCTGTGATCACAAGTTTGTAAGGTAATCTGACAGCAAATTGTGGGTATTTTCAGTGATACCATTTCAGGTTAAATTCAAATGAAAGGGCTCAAGAATACCACATAGTATCATACATCAAACAAGTTTGTTTTGTCATTGTAATGAGTGTCTGGTTAATAAGGTCATTGGTTAGATTGTATGTTTATGAATTCACATCTCCACTAGCTTATGTTCTAAACATAAACATAACAAAATAAATCTGAATGTCTACAATTAACAGATGTGTCTAATCTGCTTACATTTTCTTTTTCACATCTGTGAACAGTGCAGGTTATTGCCAGTATGGGATGACTCTTTCTCTCCTATTGAATGGTTGAGAAAAAATTCCTGTGCTCCCACTGTTGGAAAGAAATGAATAGGTGGAATACTGAACCATTAAATGGTCAAATGAAGGCAGCTGAGACCGTCTTCTGAAAAGCCTGTTAGTGTCCAGTAAATTGGCATAGGAAACACAAATCTGTATTATAGGAGAGAGGGGTTACTTCATTTCTGGAAGTAACATGCTTTTGGTGCAGCATATTGGCTGCAAAGAATTGCCTTGGTTTTCTGTAGCTTATGAGGCCTGTTTCCATTTCTTCATTTTCCCATCCTCATCTGCTGCTTCTTATTATTTGCAGTGGGCTCATTTAGTTGTCTCTGTGTCCTGCTTATCCTTAGAATGATCTACAGTATGATTTACAGGAAATTGCTGTCAAATCATACCCAGATATAATGAAATTCCATTTTGATATCAAACACAATCTTTTGATATTGCAATTGCATTTTTCAGATGTGCTTTGACCCAACGTGAGTAGCCTTTCTTGAGAGAGGTTCCTCAGCTATAGCTGATGAAAGGAGAGGTCATCACTTCACAGCAGTAATTTATTTTTCCTGGCTTTATTCTAAAGCATGGTTGAAATGTAAATAGTTACTTTAAAATGTAATTCTCAAACACATAAATTTTATTGCAGAATAGAGAACTGAAAGTAGAAATTTGTTGATGGCGGGCAGATAACAATAGGATCTCAGGATATGTCTGACAGCTTTAGTAAGCAGAACCATCAGATTTATCAGTAGCAACGGACTAATGGATATTTTTTGATAAAAAGGGAGAGGGTGAAATCTTTCATACTGTGGTTTATGCATGCAGGATGTGTACTACTTCATTTGCAGCCAAGAAGTTAAGAACAGTATCACTCTAATGGCCAATCTCTCTCCTACCTTATGTAAATAGTTTATTTCCTGGATTTGGCTTTTCCTTTTGTCTCTCCTGAAAGCTGTCTTTCACCTTATTCAGTGTATTTTTTTTTTTTTTTTTTTTTTTTTTTTGCATCCTCAGAAATCTTTTGCTGAAAGTGTGGAGACTATGAAAGATTTTATTCATCTATATACAAAACTACCTGTATGCATTATTTATTACTTTTTCAAAGGAAGAGATATAGTCCTGTGTCAGAGGGAGTTCTGGAAAGCAAATTGTTTTCCTCAGGAGTACACACATACCCAAATGAGAGATATCAGAAACATCCTTGGAAGAATGTAGAACCAGTGAAATTACTCTTGGCAGATGATGAAAATCGAATAGATTTATAGGATATACAAAACTGTGTGTGTGTATGTGTGTGCATGTGCTTGTTATGTAAATTGCATACAGTGACCCAGAGGGTGAACAAAGTTCTAGACTTCCATAAGAATTTTTTTGTTGTGCTGTAAACTCTCTGAGACTTTCCCATAATTATCATTTTTATTGCCAAGTTTTGAAGCACTTGAGGAAAAAATATTTAGGCCATTTTTGAGTACTAAGATAATGAAGCAGTAATTTAACTGTTAAATCATACACATGTAACAACTTGGTAACACAAACAGATGGAACTATTAATGTAAACTGTACAATGAGATAGGCCTAAAGATGTTCTTTTTAACATTGAAGTACTTGGTGTTTGATAAGTAGGTGCATTTGTGTACTACAAGAGTGCACAAGACCATTTTTCCTCCTGTTTATCAATAACTCAGTCTTCCAAGACTGGTCAAACCATCTTGTTCACTGCAAATTGTCTTGAGTCCATTGCCTTGAGAGAAGCTTTAATGACATCAGTTAGCTAAAGATTTTGCAAGATTGCATTGCAAAACAATAGAGAAAAGAAAAAAAAAATCATTAAATAACCAGAAAAGAAAAAGTAAAAAAAAAAAAATAAACAAAAAAAGAAAAAAAAAAAAATGTAAGGGGAAAACATAAAAGATAAATGCATCCAGAAGAATAGATAAGATCTGATCTGCATATTATGTAGATAACAGAGATGAATCATAATGTATAGAAGAACCATAAAGTCCTATCAGTTAGCTAAAGATTTTGCCAAGATTGCATGCATCCTGAAGCATGTGCATCCTGATCTGATTTTTTGTAGATAACCTGAGATGATTCTACTGTTAGAAGAACAATTAAAGTCCTATAGAAAGGGACACTATACATTACTGCATAGGTGAAAGTTTGGGTTTTTCTTTAAATTCCGGTGATTATTTAATATTATTTCCAGTTTTTGGAATGTTAATTTCTTTGTGTCCCCCTCACAACTTGTTTATATTTATTTATATTGTTAATATAAATAATTAATAATACTAATAATATTAATATTGTTAATATTTAGTGCTATTTTTGCAGCATATATTAAGTATTTTCTATTAATTGTCATTAATCAATTTTAGGTGTTTTTCAGTAAATGCACAGTAATCTTACCATATAGCAGGAAAACATCTGTAGGAGGTTTGTGATGTGTATTGTGTTTGTGTTAGCCAGTGTCTAAGGACCTGTGATATTTGGTGCAACCTTTTCTCTCCTTATCTGCCTTACACATGAATCATCTGATACATATAATACACTTTTTTACATGGACTTACTGGTTTTATTCTTGTCTGAATATAGGTTTGACTAATGCTTCTCTGATCCTACGATTTCTCTTACGGTATCTTCAGTTACTAGCGATACCAGAGACTAGGAGAAATTAATTAATTGTGGACTGTTAATGATAAATCCCAGTGAACATATGCAAGAGGCATAATGTCATCTTGAAATTGATCTATCTGTGAAGTGTTTTGACTTCGGGGAAGTTTTGGAGGTGGCTGAAACCTTTGAGTCTAGTGATTTCATTAGGAAGCTGTGTGCAGCTGAATGTGTTTGGAGTGTGGTGTTGTACATTAAAGGTGGTTTCCCCCCTAGGGTACCAAGTTTTCTGTTACAGGTTAGCTTCAGCAGCACTAAGTGGTACAGCAGGCTCTGTGTACTCTTCTCTTGTACTGTGAGCAGTGAAAGGCACAGCTGGAGAAAGTCAAATGCCTGGTGGTGCAGCAGCTCCTCTGAATCTGTAGCCTTCCATGACTTGTATGAGATGGTGCCACTGTAAAAATGGAGCCAGAAATAAGCCTTTTATTCTCTCCTGGAGAAACACTGAAGAAGCCTGGCCAGCAAAGCTGCTCTGCAGGCTGCACCTCCCAATCCACCCAGACTGGAATGTCTGGCATAAAAAAGCCAAATGTTGGCAACCATGAAGAAATGTCAGGGAATTTTGTTATTAATACTAAATTAATTCAGGTGGGGGTAGGTGGAAGAATAAATGTCACTTCTATAATTGTGTATGAGCTACATCATTCCTAAATGGTGTGGAAGTGTTACTCAAAGCACTTGAATTCTGTTGAATTCTGGTGAAAATACTTAACTGAGCAGTTGTGAAGTTTTATGTTACGACATTACTCAAAACCCTTGAATCAGAAACCCTTCAGGCCAATCAGCACAACAGACCATGTTGGTAGTGATGCCAGAAAAGAAACTTAAGGTGATGTAAGCAAATCTGATTATTTTATTAAAAACCCTAAAACCCTAAACAGCCCTTGATGCACTAGGAAAAAAGTAGTGTAGCTAGAGGGAAGACATGCTTTCCTGTGTAGTGGTGCTGCTCATCCATCAGGTTGCAAGGAGTGATAATGGGTGGTGTCCTCCAAAGGCCTTCCTTCATCACCTGTCTAGCAGAGGTGGAGTCTGCTCAGCCAAGAGTGTCCTTGTGACACTGAAGTATGCATTTGGTTTCCAACCAACTGTTCCTGCTTATGAAGGCAATCTGGGCTCTGAAAACTTTTAATGGATGCATTAAAGTTTGAAAGTTTGCTTTTTTTTAACACTGTATACTATTAATCCACTGGGAACTTCATTATGGAAAACAGTGCAAAACCTTAAGAGACCTAGGGAAAGCTTGGCAAAGTTTGTTTGCAAGTAACCTGAACAATTAGTGGGTTTTCATCTTCCACATCTGCTGAAATTGCAGGTTATATCTATAGTGTCAGAAGTACCATGCAAGAGAGCTGTTATTATTTTTGTATTGCAAGTTGATACAAAACTTGAACTCTGGACAAAATTCTTGTGGTAACAGGTAATAATAGTTCTTGTTTCCTCTTCCCTTTCTCCCTGTTTTTGATATGTATATCAGGTATTCAGAAGTTACCAAATATTAATGAATTGACTACATACATTGATTTGCAGAAAATTAGCTTATCTGCAGACAATTATGGACATAACTCAGAGGGGATGCACATAAACCTTTCCCTCCCCACCCCCACATATATATATTCTCATTTAATGAAGTCACTCATAAGAAAAGTTGTTCTGGGATTACTTCTATCAGTTAAACATTTTTGAAATTCTTGTCTGATTTTAAAAATGAGGCAACCCAAGTGTACACTTTTCAAAAAATTCATTGTGATGTGTTAGTCTTCCAGTTATTCTGGAGTATTAAATAATAAAATGGCGATTAGCAGACCTAAGTTAATGAAACAGTTGACCTGTGCCAGAGAGGGCTGATTAAATTCAGCTTTCCTTTCAAGAGTGCAGAATGTTGGCCTGTTTTCTGGATCCTGAAGACTGCCTTGATATGAAGCACTGTTCAGCAGCAATAGAATTGCTTAAAGATATGTAAGAATTAGGGAACTGATGAAATAAATTCAGTAAGTTTTCTGTGCTATGCCGGACCTTTGGGAGGAAGAAACAGTGACCTTTACCATGAATACCGTAGGTAAAATGTACAAAGTTACTGCTGGAAGGTATCTTGTTCAAATTGGAGTTTAGGAGAGGCTTTTTTTAGAAAAGAAGGGGGGAAAAAAAAAAGTAGGGGCTGTTGAAGCTGTTTTGAGGCAAGGAGAACCAAAGTAAAGTTTAAATTAAATCCAAGGAGAAATGATGGGAAGGAAGCAGACCACTGAGGAGGGTGAGTTGTTAAACTGTGACTTGATTACTGTGACTGTCTCAGTAATTAAGACTGAAACACCTCCAGCCAAACCCCTCTGTATCAGCTTCCCTGTTATATGAAGCAACTTGGGCATTCCTTTACTACTGATTATTACTCCTATGGTTGTCTTTATTCATGAATTGCACTATCAGTATTGAGGGGTTTATTACAGCTTTCTTTTCTGCCTCTCTTCTCACCATTCATTCCTCCCATTTGGAAGAATTTATCCAGGAGGCAGTAGCTTAGCCCATAATGATTTGTCATCCTCAAATCTATCTGTGTTTCTTTCTTGGCTGCTTTTTCCTTACCTGCTTTGTAGGACTCAGTTTCGTTTTGGCTCTGTCTGCTATTCTGCTTGTTTTAAACTTTGGAATAAACTTCAGGCTGATCCCAAACTTGCATGTTGGAGTTTCTTCTTCCCATGCTGCCTTTCTTCCCAAGATTAACACTTTTGCAGTGAAGGGAATGTAGGACATGAGTGCACTGGTTTTTAAGTCTCCTGTTGTAGTTGCATACAAAAAGTGAAGACCTGCATTACTATGCTTTGTATGGTGTTTACCGATGAAAATTAAGCTAATGGACTGTACTTCCTCATTTTCATCTCATCACTTTGCTCCTTTCTAGCCCCTCCATGAGCCTGGCATCTGCAGATTGCCGAGCCCCAGAGCATTTAAATTCCTATATATGTCCTCTTCAGTGTCTAGCAAGGTGCTCATTCTAGCTCTTGGAATGTTAAACAAGTAAAAGGATGATGGGAAGTAATAAGTTTTGCATGCTTCAAAGAATTAAAATACAGTATTAGAGTAAGTGACTTTATAAGTAGGGCTGCAAGTTCAGCAAAATGCTTAGTGGATACATGGATCTTTGCCATAATTTTTATCCAGAGTATTAAACTCCCTGTTAGATAGATATTTCCTGGTACTTTGTTTTCTCCAGATGTTTCTGAGGCTGTAGTTTCCTACAACTCATTTTATATTCCATTGTGTGCTATTAAAAATGAATGGAAAGAAGATTTGGAATTTTACATATTTTGCAAGCACTGGCAAATTGTTAGAGGATATAAACTCTTCTTAGCTGCTCTAGAATTTAAAGTAAAAATAAGAAATAGATTGAACAGGGGTTTAGTTTTTGGGTTGATTTTTCTTACTTTTAAAATGTCTATGTAATGATAACAGATTTTCTCCTGTCAGAATGATACAGAATAATTTCAGTATATGAGTAGAGAGTGACTGCTTTGGTTAAATTACATGGAGTTTAATGACTGCAGAAAATGCACTGTGTTTGTTTACTTTCTGTGTTTGTAATTGTGTCTTCAAATAGATGTCAGTGCTTAATATTTGATAATGTGACTACTCGATGTGTAACTTAAATAATATTTTACAGTACTACCTGAGAGCTCCAGCCAATATTTAGGTTTAGTCATAATAAACAGGGATTTCTGGAGAGTTACGTGGTTTGAAGAAAAGGCTCAGTTATCAAACATTAAAATACTGAAAGGAAAAACCTTTTTTGAAAAGTAAAATAATAATAATAGTTACACCTGCAGAGTGCAATTCTGTCTCATAGCAGAATAATTCCAAATAGGACAATAATAATATTTTTTCCAGCATGGCCTTATTACTTGAATGGAATATTAACTTACACAGATGGAATAAATATAAGATAATCACGAGATATGTGATGCCTCTAATCTAGACTGACAAACAGTTGTCTTGGTTATGAACACAAATCTAGAAATTCAGAGGTAGTCTTAGTTACTGGAATTATATGAACTCTGCAAAGCAATTTTCCTGAGGTATTAATTACTATTTTATTTAGATATTACACATATTTTAAACAAAAACTGCTTCTGGTCTTGCTGGTTTTATTTGAGATCCTGCTGGTATAACTCTAATCACAGTTTCGTAAATGTGCATATTTGGAAGTGGGATAATGCAAACCCTTTCTTCTATTAAATGTATGAAAAACTGCCTAATCTGCCTATATGGACAGAGGGTGACTGATGTTTCCTTCTAACTCACTTCTCACAAAATTGTTGATATATGCCTTGAGAGCAGTTATTGCTGGTGGTGCTGGATGTAACATCCCAGAACTTCAATGCCTTTGAATTGCTGCTGCATTTTTATTAAAAGTATTTCTGAAAGGTTTAATATATAGATTGTTGCTGCTAAATTGCTGTTCATTTAAAAGACTTAGAGTTAGTTCATTGCTTGTAAGAGCCACTAAGTGTAATTTAAATAACTATCAACCTATTTCTTTTCATTCTAACTTGCCTAAAATGGAAAAATAATGTGCATTTTAAAGTGCTTTAAGCTGTCTGTATATGCATTTAATATGTTGGTACTAGGAATATGGGTTTTTCAAGCTGCGTATATCCTGAAGTTACATTAAGCTTATTTTTTTTATATCCCTGTGTATTAAATAACTTGCTGTTTAATAGAAAATTTATTTTTACAAGTGACTTACTAGTTACATATTTTCATTAGTTGGCTTAAGCAGCAGTTTTTAATGTATTTTTTAAAAGCTTTCTCTGAGCATTTGAAAATGCACAGGTTCCTCAGCAGCCAATGGAATCTGTTATTTTCACTTTTGGATCTCAGAATTTATTCTGTGGCCATAGTTCTTGTGTTCTAAGGAGGTGAGATAGCTCTGCCCTGGGGACGTGGCCTTTGTGGTCCAAGCAGGTCTAACATTAAATGATTATGGCAGCTTCCTCTTTCCAAAGAATGAAGGATCCTGTTCACACAGTTCTTCAAGTCCCAGGGGCAGGAAAAGCTAACAGCCCTAATCAGAAATAAAGCCTCAGACTTTTGTGTGGCAAATCAGAGCTAAAGTAAAGAAAGTTAAAAGAACCATATATATATATATATATATATATATATATATTTTAATTGTATTTAAACAAAACAGAAAAAAAAAGAAAAAGAAAAAACCCAAAACAAACAAAAAAACCAAAGCCAATAAGCCCCACCCAGAAAACAGGATACTACAAATTTGCTCCAACAACCTATTCTAGTAGGTCTTAATACCAGTACCATAATGATATATTGTAAATAATGAATTTCATCCTCCTTTCTGGAATGGGATTAGTAAATTATGGACATGTCATTTTTTTGTTTATTTTTCAATAAAATATAATGTATTTGGAAATATTCAGGCTTTCATGTAAAAAGTGAGAGTTTGTAAAACCTACTGGAAAATTTAAGAATCTCAAAAAAAACAGATTAAAGTTTTAATGGCTAAAGCTAGTAAAACACTGTAACATAAACACACTCTTACTTGTGGGAGCTCAGATTGTTGCATTCATGAGTGATGAAAACTTTTCTGAATGCTAATGAAAATAGTTCTTCATAAAGAAATTGTAGTGGGATGTGCTAGTATGTTTAATAAACAAATTTTCATTTGATATGTTATTTTTAGGCATTCTAAATGAAATAGCTGTTGGCAGTCAGCACTGAGAGCTTGTAATTCATCATACAGTGACCTGAAATGGGTCTGTTACATACTGGGAAAAAGACAGCATACCTGGGTAACTTATTGAAGTCATTGCAGTGAGTCAGGGAGAACAAAACGTGAATCACAAATAAAGAGATTGAAGCTGGATGTGTGGGTATTGTTATAACAGGAATGATTCTGTATTCATATATCAAATTGTAAATAGCATTTTTCAGACTAAAAATAGTCTTCTGCCATGTGTCCACTGGTGAAATAAGAATTTGGGAGAAGTTGTAGGTGTGGGATTATTTTTTTTTAAATTTTTTTCTGTGCAGCCTTTGTAACTGCCTTCTGCAATGCCTATAGATGGAACTTTTCTTATACTTGAATTCATTACCTTCATTACTGTTCCTTTATGCTTAGGCTTAAATCAATTAGGAAGCTCTCCTACTCATTTGCTATCATCCCAGAAGGGAGGGAAAGCTTGCTCTCCTGGGCTGTATTTTTTCTTGTGGAACGTAAAGCAATTATGTTTCTTAGTCTTTGTCTGTTCCAGACACTGTATTTTCCTTGAAAATATTTCTCCCTAAAGAGACTAAAGAAAAAATTTGGCTTCTTTTTTCTCCTTTGAGTTCTAGTATAAAATGTCATGCTAGTGATTCTGTGGGACTATTTGAGTTCTAACATATAATTAGACACTCTACACTTTGCCTCCATGAGTTTGTAATGTTCAAGAGAAGTCAGTCAAGATAATCCTTATTGATAATAATCTCCCAGATATTTTACAGCTTTGTTACAGTAATGATGATAACAGCTTTTTATTCCAGAGCTCTTTCATGAATTCTGAACCCACCATTAATAACACTTTCTCACCTGTATTTTGGTAGAGGTTAAATATGCTCAAATCCTCTGTGGAGCCAAGTTGAGTTACATTTAAGACTCCCCCAGCTTTATCATTTGAGCAAAATGATGTGCACCTCCTGAAGCCTGATTTGGCTTCTCTTTTTTCAGTTACAATTATTGGTATGTGAATGGATGGCATGTGTCACAAAGCCATGTAAGTCAATCATTTGATCAAACTAAGACTTCCTATTGTAGAACAGCAGTTAAAGCATTCAAAATCAGGTGAGATTAGTATATTTGAGAATCAGCAGAAGGTGAAAAAGATTATGGGACCCAAGTGAAATAGTAATTTATTGTAACTGCTACAGTGCATTGATTAGTTCCAATTTCCATTCTAAATATGCATGAAGAAGACGGGAAATATGTCCTGTGGGGCTAGGTATTAGAGAAGTTGCCTTCAAGGACTGCTGGCAGTTTCTGTGAACACCCAGACTGTGAAGTTCAGGATTTCTACCAGCCACTTGGAGGTCTGAGGGGACAGTGTGGTAGGAGACAGTTCTCTGTGTAGGGCCACTGTGTAGGGGGCTGTATATGCATCATATTTTGCCATGATTGCCCTCTTCATGAGCTGCAGATTAAGGCAGAAATTACAGTGGTGTTGCCTAATCCTTTCCCTTCATCTCTTTCTCCATGAGAACAGCAAGAAAATTTTATTTAAAAATACTTACACAGTTCTTCAGTTGTATGGGTAACTCATAAGAGTCCTGGTGAACTGTGGATGCAGGGTCCCCATGTGGAAGGGAGGGTGTACTGTGCAGGCTGTGGAGCAGAGGAGTTTGTTCACACTCCAAATGAGCTGAGCTAGTTTGGGTGCTAGAATTAATCAGTGTGTGGCAGTATGTTTTTCCCTAGGGAATAACTTATCCTGTTTCTGGGTAAGTTATTATATATAAGGCTTCCTGATGTTGCAACTAGAAAAATGGGAATAGTAATATTGGTGGGTGTAATATAACCTCGAGATTTGGTATGGGATCCTTCAATAGTCTGAAACCTGCAGTAACATACTTTAAAACCGGCTTATGGCTTGTGATTGATCAGTGGTTCTGATTATCAGGGCTAAATAAGTTATTGTATTAGGTAAGAAATAATATGGCTTTTAAAAAATATTAATTTTCCAAAATCCTAATTAACCCACTGCTTATCTCCTATTACCTGCAGCCATTTTTGCTAGAAGGATATTACTAGTATATTATTATATATATTATATAGATATTACTAGTAAAAATAGTAGTTTTGAAATAGTAGTTTGAAATGTTTCATTCCAAGTTTAGGTTTTGGTAACTGCCATGCCATGTCACAGAAGCTGTTTTATCAGCAGCTCAAACTTCGAGGAATCTTAAGGAGCTGTCAATTATCTGAAGTAATTCTCAAGTAATTGTTTATGGCTGAGTAATTTTTAAGGCATGATAGCATGTTCTTCTTTGGACATTGTACAAACTTCTTTTTCTTTCACATAAGCTTCACCTCACCCATATTTTCTTTTGAAAGGGAAATAAATCTACATGACTGTGCATTAGAATTAGTATTTATTGTTAATTATGTTGCTTCTTTGGTATAACAGCATGATTAACTTCGACTTTGTTTTGTGATTTATGGATGAGTTTAATTTTGTGTGACTGCTGTGTAAAACTATTTTCTTGTAACTCGTATTTTAAGGATATGTCCGATTTAGTGGCAAATAAGATCATAGTAAAATGAGATCAATATTTTATATATGTCTTGAACTCTGCAGGAAAAACTAGAAACTCCAGGGCAGAAAAACAGCTGTGACCAGATATGTTGTTGTTTCATAGAAGCTAGGTAATGCAGGACGCTTGACCTTGCTTGAAGCTCCTCAAGTCAGAGAAATCCACTGAACATACCTGGTGTCATTTTACATAGCATCAGAAGTGTGTGTTCCTTCCTGGAGAGAATGATTTTTGTGAAGTGATAGTTGGGGTTTTCCAGTTTCTCTTCATGTTTCGATAGTGGTTGCAGCCTTCAGTTTGTTGGAATATATATCATTCATTGTATGAAAAGTGCCTCTTTCTTGTTTGCTTGTTTGGGTTAATGTCAGTAGATTTTGGTGGTTGGTTAGATTTTTTTTTCCCATCCTGCTTTCATAATTCAGTTCACATTTTCTGTGGGTTTTTGACTGTTCATAGTGCACAGATCGTATTTCATGGTCAGGTGGAGCATGAGTTCTGATGAGGATTTGAGGGCCAAGTCTCTCTGCCATTATCTTTGTGTCAAAGGACATGACAGGTTGTCATCTCAGCCTTCTTTTGTCTTTACCCCTCTGTTTTTTCACTCCTTGTGCTCCTCAGCTGTTACAGGACTCATTTTCTTGTGCCATACATGTAATGTGTTGAATTGACAGCAACACTCTGTGTTGAAATAGAAACTTCCCAGTTTCCAGAGTCATGCTGAGAAAGTGAGAGGTGGAGACAGCTTCAGGTCATTTACCTGGTAAATCTGTGCCAGGTCTCTTTTACCAGAGTTACTGGTAACCCCTTGGGTGGGTGCTGCTATGAGAACCATCCACTGATGTCTCCCTGCAAAATGCATATGCCAAGCAGCAGATGCAGGGAGGGAAGAAAAAGCAGACTGACTATGCTGCTCTTCATGGTTTTTTTAAATAAATAAATAAAGTATTTGTGTAAAACAAGCTAAGCAAATAAATGTTGCATTGCTCTCAAATCTTTCAATCTATAATCTATAAGGAGTTGAAAGCAGCTGTTACAGATTAATGGTTGCCCACTCATGATGAATGGTTTAACTCATGTGGGAAGGCAGAAAAGTCTCACTGTCACACCTATAAATGTAACATACAGACTTCTGCTTTTATCTTTCCTCTCCTCCTGGGGAACTTGAGAGAAGTAAAATGGGTTGCCAGCATTTTTCATTTTTTTTTAATATGACTAATAATATTCTTTATTTCTTTGCCTAGGGTATTTATGTACGGGATGCACCTTTGAAGGACATAAAAGTGTTCAACGCCCGACGATTTGTAGCTCTTTTCAGTGTGGTAAATGCCACGAAGCGGGACGCTGGCAACTATCGCTGCATGATCCGGACGGAAGGAGGAGTTGGTGTGTCCAACTATGCAGAGCTGATAGTCAAAGGTACTTCACCATACAAATCAGTATTTGCATGCTCTGTGTATGGAATCAGGGCTTGCAGTTGCTAATTCAGTAAGAATGTCACCCATAGCCTGTTAAACTTGATAAGAGGTTCAGTAAATAGATTTTGCTTATGTAAATCTTGAGAGTCTATCCAGCTGTAACAAGAGAGTGATGAAAGAAACCAGGGCTAATTAACTAGGTACTCGTTGATTGCTGTTTTAGATATTTTCCAAAAAAACCCACCCTTTAGACCTGTATATCTTTAAAGCTGTTATTTAAAGTATGAACATAATAATGGCTACTTGCCTCCTTTGTGGAGATTGTATTCTAAAACTGTATTTACTACAAAATATGCAAGATTTACATTAAAGTGAACACATAAAATACACGTATTTCAGTATATGGAGGGGTGTTTTTAATAACTTTTGGGAACACTTAGATGTAAGTAGAATTGGGAATCATCTGTCACTAGCAGAAGAAGATGCAAGAAATCCATAATGAAGAATAAACCATTTTCCAAAAGCAAGAATAGGATTTTAGTGAATGTGTTGTAGAGAAAATGAAGAGAAACAGAGGAAGAGAAGGATGTTGGAAATAGCCAGGGTACAAAGATAACAAGACAAAACAAATTGTAGCATGAAAACATAGAAGAGCTATTTGAATGGACAGATGAAAAAAGAAACAAATAGAGTGGGTGAGATGAGAATATAATTATAAGGCATGGTGGAAAAAATGAGGTTGTTTCAGTCCAAGCATGAAAAGAAAATAAAGTAGGTGGCCAAAAATAGGTACATATGAAAGTCAGCAAAGAAAGCAAGCATGGACTATAACCACAGTAGGAATGATGAAGCATCTTTCAGAGCTAACACCAGTGAAAACAAGGAGGAATGAACACTGCCTGAAGGAGGGAGAGGGAGGAGTTCTGGAGTACTGCGTCAGTGATGAGAGGTACAGGAAGCCAAAGGAGTTAATTTCTTCTCAGTCTCTTTGATTGAGGGTGTTTTAATTTGTTAGTGCTCCTTTTGAGGCACAATAGATGAAATTATGAAGCGTATCATTAAAGCATTTGTGCTTACCCAGATTCTTTCAGAAAATTTGCACTGGGCACTGTGAGTAAGTGGATAGCCTTAGGGTGTAATCCCATTAACTACTTGTAGAGTAGCAAAGTAATTATGGTAATCCCCATTGCCTGTATTGGAGCTTTTATGAGACCACCTGCAGGTCACTCCTTCTGACCTAAAAAGACCCATTTTAAACATTATGCTGTAAAACCGTAGATGACTGTACTGAACAGCAGCATTAGGGGCTAATTAATAAATATGCTTTCTTATTGATGACATATAGTTAAGAAGTTGTATTTTCTCATTTTTAGCAGGTTTTCTGCTATATCAGTTACCAGACTTCAAAGATAATGGGTTGATTTCAGTGCAGCTATTTATTTTTTTATTCCATTACCATCCATAAATCATGAAGAATGTACATATGCCCACACTGCATGTAATGTTTAGTATACTTGGGAACTGCTGATGGCTTAATAATAGTATTTGTAAAAACAGTGGTGTAATTACTCCCCCCTCTTTTTTACGAACAATGAATTTAATTCTCTTCTTATTTACGCTGATGTAACTAAACTGACTTATGAAGAATTTCCTTGGAATTACATTGCTAGAATGACAGGAGAGTCAAACAGAGCATTTATAAGTTAAAGAGAATCAGTTCTTCAGAATTATCATGCTCTGTTTCATACTGGTTGCTGAACCTGTAACTCAGGTTGCAAAAAGTTCTGCACTGGAATAGGGCTTTTTTCAAAATATGTTTGCTTTTAAATAGAGATGTGCACAGTAGAGTGGGTTAGAACTCTGTTAAACATTCATTCTACTTCTACTGTAGACAAAGTTTCACTAAATAGGAACTTACTCTAAGTAGATTCCAATTATGTGTGTAAGGAATTTTTAGCTTTGTAGTGCTGTTGTGGCATGATGCGTGGCACTGGAGACCAGGTACCAGAACTCTTGAAAAGAAGAGAAGGGCTGCTACTTTCAGGTGATGAAAATCAAATCTACAATCATGAAGGAATAGGAATGAAATCTTGAAAAAGAAAGACATGTAAGAAACTGCCAGGTATTCTTATTCTCTTTTTTTTTTTTTTTTTCTTTTTTACCTGAATGAGCATGTTATAGCAAGGTTTCAGCAGTATGGAGGGGGAAAAGGTCACAATTTAAGTGCTGTCAGTTCTGCTATTAAGTAATTGTAAAAATGAATGTTGTCTAGTTAATGAGGAAAAGCTTGTCAGTGAACAATTAGTCTGGCATTAAAAAGCAGGGGGAGGAAAGGCGATTTTTTGAAAACTTGTTTTTGGTAGCTTATATTCCTTTTAGAGGGTGGTGAAATAAAGTATTGATTGTTCTATTTAAATAAATCCTGAAGGGGAGGTTTTCCATTTACCTGAGTGTTTGTTCTGATAAGAAAGGATGAAAAGACAAGTGCCTTGTCATTGTATGTGCTCAAACTGCACAGTATCCTCATCTAAGTTTGTCAGAGAATTGGATTGAAATGTCAGTTTATCTAATGGGAGGCATGAAATTGGCCTTGTCAGATAACCCACTTATTGTAAAAGACATCGGCTCGTATCTAATAGATGACATAAAAGTAATCAAACATTGAGCAAAAGGAAAATAGTCGGGTAGAATTGATTAAATACGTTTGGTGAAGTAAATTAGAGATCTACATGCAGTCCCTAGGTTGAAGTTTTCTAATAGTGGGCAGATCCAATACAGATTAGATTTAGGAGAACAGAATGAGCCTGTCTAGCAGACATCAGATTATTACAGAGTTCAGACTGCTTATTGAGTTCGAACAAGGTAAACCTAAGTGTCAAATTGGTTAAAAGGAGTTTGGTTAGGTTTTTAAGCAAGGGCATAGAAAGGTAGCCATCTGTAATGCTGGCAGCTTAAATGTCTGCATTTTCCAAGTGGAAAATTTAACACTGGGAACAGAACCAAACTTCTTCAGGACCTCCAGAGCAAAGAATTCCTTCTGGAGGGCAAAGTCATTTTGACATCAAGACATAGTAAGAAAATATCAGCAATTACTTATCTGTGGTATCAGTTGTTCTCATACATTAAATATACACAGATACTTGGCATCTGTTTTTGCTCTCTCCAATTAACCTTTCATGGTGGATCCATCACTGTCTGTACCCCTTTTTTTACCATCGGTGCTGGCATTAGGACTTTTATTGTTGCCTAACAATTCCTATAATGAAGTCCAGTTGCATATGCTCATTTTTTGGCAAACTGACTGGAGGCTTGTATTTTTCAGTGTGAGTGTGTGCCTCAGCCTGGAGGTGTTGAGAAAACCTCCATCTAGAAGAGCTGATATACATCATCCATCTTAGCAAACTTGCAATAGGAAAGTGCTGAAGGCTCTGGACTTTGAAACAGTAATATTTTTTCAGGAGGGTACTAGTTATGTCAAGAATGCTGTTTTTCTCTTCCTGTGAAAATCTGTTCTCAAATGTAGTTAGTTAACAAACTATTAAATAAAACCCCAAAAGACCTTGAGGCTTCTTTGGGTTCATCTTTCAAATTCCCCTGAAATTCTAGATACAGTGTATGGAATTTAATTGCAAGCAGGGATCTGAGCTGCTCTGGGAGCAGGCTGGATCCAGGCACAGGGATCAAGACCTATGAGATTACCATTTGTGTGCTTTTAGTATACAGTCCTCCATCTAACTGAATCCTTGTACTTTGAGAGTAAAATGGTGATGGATTAACAGTGTGGATAGTGAGGAGTGCAGGGACAAGAAGCTACATACCCAGATGAGGTTGTGCTGGAACTGAACAGAAAGACAAACTGGGAGATGTTTTGAAATGAGAGGGAAGGTATTTGAAAATTGGGACTACACAAGTACTGAAAGCTGGGGAGAAAGAGAGGGGGGTGCTGGTCCTCAGCCGCTGAACCTGAGCCAGCATGTGTTTGGGTGACCAGGAAGGCCAATGGCTCCCTCGCCCATATGTGGCCAGCAGGACCAGGGCAGGGATTGTTCCCCTGTACTGGGCACTGGTGAGGCCAACCTTGAGTGCTTTGTCTAGTTCTGGTCTCCTCACACTACAGGAAAGACATTGAGGTGCTGGAGTGACTCCAAAGAAGGGCAAGGAGCTGGTGGAGAGTCTGGAGAGTGGGTCAGGAGCAGCTGGGGGTGCTGAGGGTGTTTAGCTTAAAGAAATGGAGGCTCAGAGGAGACCTCATTGGTCTCTACAGCTGCCTGACAGGAGGTCATAGCCAGGAGGGGGTCAGCCTCTTCTCCCAGGCATCAAGGGACAGGACAAGAGCTTATAGGCTCCAGCTTTACCAGGGAGATTTGGGTTGGACATCAGGAAGAATGTTTTCATTGAAAGGATGGTTAAGCATTGGAACGGGGTGCTCAGGGGAGTGGTGGGGTCCCTTCCCTGAAGACGTTCACTTTATGCCATGGTTTAGTTGGCATCTTGGTGTTTGGTCAAAGGTTGAATTCAGTTATCCTGGAGGTTTTTTCAAACATGATTCTATGATTTTGTGACAAAGAGGGGAAGGTAAACATGTACGCATTCATGTATTTGCCAAAAGTGAGGAAGTAGATTTTGCCATTTTTCAAGATAGTGCTTCTGACCCGCAGAGAAGAAATGTCTGTTTTTGTCTTCTTTAACTGCCTTAAATCTTACAGGTTTACACATGATCTCCAGTGGCAAGTCAATGTGATTCCTTTACCCTCCCAATTAAATTTTTAGAAGAACTGCAAAGTAAAAGATGTTAAGATGTTGTAGAAAATGTTTGGAAAATCAGTATCATTTAAGTACAAAGCAGTTTAAATGAAGGAGTCTCAGTTTCAAGTGTGTTTTCAATTAATAGAAGGTGCAAAAGAATAAATAGTTTACATTCAGGTATGGCTACATTTGTTTTTATCCTCTGTGCAAGAGAAGGGATGCTCCTTGTCATGAGGACTGTCTTTTTCTTATATTTAATACAAATTATCCATTTATGTAGAGTAACCTGAGAGCACCTGCTTAAAGCTTTCTGTCACCTGCAGACCTCTGGCTTTGTAAGATAGCCACTATTTCCTTTCCCTAAGGGATTGTGCCCATTGTCATTTGTCAGAGAATTCAAGAGGAGGTCACATGTCTGTTCAAAGTCTAAAAGGCATAAAATTTGAAACATGGATCCACATACCTTCTTTTTCTCAGTTAATATTCTGTTTTAAAAACCTACATTTAAAAGGGCTTCACAGTACTGAAAGCTTTGTCTGCTTGCTTCAGGAGGAGATCTGCAAGGAAGAACACCTCTTTAAGATAAGTCATTGTATTAAATATCCACTGCTACAAATTTGTTTCTGCTGTCAGCTGGAAAACCTTCCTTGAACATACACAGCCCTGAAATATCAAGTGTATTTTACTGTTTCATAAAGGTATTAATTTGCATGTTATTTAATTGAGACTATCTCAGTGGCTGCCAGTAAAAATGCTTTTAGTGAGGGACAGTAGTGCTGCAGTGTGGTATTTACCTAAGTGATTCAAACTCCTCAGCATCCTAAAAATTTTGAATCCTTCTGTCGAAAGAAAAAATAAATTAAAAAGACAAAATAATATATTTCAGACTTCAGTTGTGAAATCAGTTTAATTATATTTGGGTATGCAGTGTTTTTATTAGAGGATCTGCTTAACTGATCTCATGTTTTTAACCAGTCACTTAATATGAGCATTGTATTTGTAACAAAAGGTTGTTTTTTAGGTAGTCTCGATCTCTGGTAAGAAGGTAACTTCTGGTGTTAAACCATGTTAATAGTATGAAATTGCAGTATATGCAGGTTTTGCTAAAATAATGTAACTTGAATTAACCTTTTTCATTGTGGTCCCAGAGAAATGAAAAACATGCCCTGAGGTGTAAAAAGACAATAAAATACTGTCTGTTTCAAGTACTTGTAATATTTGGAATGAATTGGTGTAACCACTAACCTTAGTGACCTAACTCCTGAGTTTGCATTTTGAATGGCACTTCAACAGCCTTCAGTAGCATTTGAAACTTGAAAGTAATTAACTGTTCTTTCAGCATGGCTAAGTAAATGCCTTAGGATGCTTATAAAAGTTCCATTTCATGTCTTGGTTCACAAAACAGCCTAATGATTTAAATTGATGCTAAATCATTTTGAGTCAAGTCAGAACTGTTTCCAGACATACTATCACTGTATGAAGCCATAGTTTATATACTTAGGAAGAATAGTTCCAATAAAAGTGCAGTATGTTTCTAACTCAACAATGACATCGGTTTGCCATATATTGCTATTGACATAAAACAATGCTTTCACTGCTGATTTGAAAAATCTAAACAATATTCTTTATATCCTGCAATCTGCCACAATATATTAAGCTATTTTTATGTCTGTTCCAATTAGTAATGCTTAATATATATCTTTGGAGATGTTCTGGTGTTTTGCCCTCCGTATTGTGTTTTTCATGACAGTAATCATTTAGTTTTGTTAAGATGAAAACACACAGTGCTGACGTCTGTGTTTGCTGGTCTGTAGTGCTGTATTTCAGCAATTGCTAACAGATTGCACAGATCAAAGTTTGCATACAAGTGTACCCTGCTAATTAGAAACACCATCTATCTGAGGCTCAGCTAATCTTCAGTGTACTCAGTGCTCTGAATTACTCTGTCTATAAATGAAGAAAGGTAGCTTACTGTATGATAATTACATATTTGTTAAAATAGCAATTCTCCTATTCCTCAGGAAATACTGAATGTTTCTTTGTTTTAACTGTGACTTTGAAGACCATGACAAAATGATGAAATACATAAATTCAACTTCTTGTCTGTTTGACTACCTGTATCTCAACACAGAGGGAAATGGTTAGCAGAAGAGGATAAATCTGAATCTAAAGCTTAGGGAAGACAGCTGTCCTGCATTCATTCCGTATTCTGTGTAGCCTTGAGAAGGTGGCAGTGTTTGCTGATAGATATGTTAAGAATATTGGATCAAACAGTGCCTTATTATGGTGGCTCTATTTCATTCTACATGAATATATTTAACCAACAGGAAGGCGAATTTTTTACAGATATAATGCATGAAACAGCAGAGTAATTTAACCAGTAAGGGAAAAAAGGATTTATTATTTACCTTTCAAAAAAGATGATGTCTGCAAATTATTTCTGCAGTCTAATTTAAAATTAGATGCCCATCACATAGTAAATTAAAGTGGGTTTAAAACTTTGGTTGCTTTTGAAATCTTTAGAATCCAGTTTATCAGGATATCACATGCATGCTTTCTCTGTGATACAGAGTACATTTCTGTGTGGTAGTTAGTGAAAATAGCCATTACATGAGGCAGAAACAGACTTGTAGTAAAAACTCAAGAAATCCCCCAGCTTTCAGAAGCTCTTTAATTTTAACTGAATTATAGAACTTGAAAAATTACTGTATTTACTCTGCTTACACAGAAGTCTGAAAATACAAAGGATGAGTAGTTAAGTACATAAAAAATAATTAATAAAAAATAATTTAATTTCTGTGCAGAAATTCCTGTTCTTGTTATGTGTAAGGATAGGCTACAATATAAATTTCAGCTTAAAAACTTTTTTTTTTTTTTGAGTAGGATTAATATTAATATCTGGAACAAACTGTATTTGTATGAGAAAACCTGAAATTATCTTTCTTTTTAAGTTGGGGGTTGCCATGGAATGTGTAGTGAATAGAATTCCATTTGCACCTGGTTTGAAGTTATGTGGTATAAACCAAAGGCTTCAGGTTAAAATCTCCAAGTGCATAAGCAAAAGAATCTGAATATTGCAGTTTAATCAAAATAAGTCGGTCTGTAGTGGTGATTCCTTCATATCCATATTTTTATGCAGTCATCAGCTCTAATGTAATACAAACCCCGTTGCTTATTTGAATGTTTTGAAGCAGAAGAAGTGTAATCATAGCTTGTTATCATGCCTTACTGTTTTTCAGAGCCACCAGTTCCCATTGCTCCACCTCAGCTGTCCTCAGTTGGTGCAACTTACCTCTGGATACAGCTGAATGCCAATTCCATCAATGGGGATGGACCCATTATCCAAAGAGAAGTTGAGTATCGAACTTCCAGTGGAAGCTGGTACGACATACAACCCGTGGACTCCACAAGCTATAAGATTGGGCACCTGGATCCTGATACAGAATATGAAATCAGTGTATTACTTACAAGACCAGGTGAAGGAGGAACAGGGTCTCCTGGCCCAGCGCTCAAAACAAGGACAAAATGTGCTGGTGAGTACTCCAAGGTGATAGGAAAGTTGTAAGCATCTTTCTAGGGCTGAAGACGTAAGTTATTTCACTAGCAGTTTTTACTGTCTGTCTTAAACCAGCAGGTTACAGGAATTAAGACTGAATGGTTTTAAGTATAACCTATTAGCATTTTCCAGCTACAGTGACCTTGAAAGCAACCTTCCATGCGACTGTAGATGAAATCATGACTGTGTGTGCTTTTTTTTTTCAGTGTCAGTTATATCAAACTTGTAGATAAAGTGGAAAGAGATCCTGTGTAACAGCAAAAGCTTTCACTGTTGAGTCTCAATTAGCAGATGAGGTTTAGCAAAGGACTGCTTTCTTGAGTGACTGACAGCATGTCTCTTTACTAAATGAGATAGTGCAATTTCTGGTGCGTTGTAGCAATCTTGGCTCCTGTTTTGGATGATATAATTAATAGAGATGACCTCTGATTGTAATAGCATACAAAGTTCACCTATTATACAGAAGCAATTGTAGAATAATTTTCAGTGAGACTGGCAGTGATATTTAGTTTGGGATTTAGCCGCTCAGAAAATAATAGAGGATATTGTGACCTGGATTTTCTTTGGTCA
This sequence comes from Poecile atricapillus, assembly GCF_030490865.1. Taxonomy (NCBI): domain Eukaryota; kingdom Metazoa; phylum Chordata; class Aves; order Passeriformes; family Paridae; genus Poecile; species Poecile atricapillus. The sequence continues at coordinate 103,255,794 of NC_081250.1, read as the reverse complement.
TTAGTATTTTCCCCCACAATTTTGAATCATCTCTCTGCTGCTGTAAAGCTGGTGGAAGGTAGGCAGGAGTGTAGCTAGAGAATATGACAGTAACAAGTGGTATTAGCTTATTGTTCCTAGTCTTTTAAAGAATGACTTGGCCTTACTTGCCTTTTTAACAGAAAAACTACATACCTCAACAGAAATAATATATTTCCATTGCATATATTTTTTTGTAAAGTCACCTGGCCATTTGTCAGTGAGTAAATGTCATTTCAGTTGAATTGAATTGGTGTGATGTCAAACAAAATGAAATAGAGTTGTGCTGTCAGAATCCCACTATTATGTTCTGAAGATGCAAACTTACACAAGTACTAATTCTTTGATGTTATTTTTGGTATTTTTCTTCCTCTCATTACTGGAAAGAAGTATTTAATAAAAAGTACCAGAAAACAGTACAGCTACATTATAATAATAGATAAGTATTTTGTATTTATAAGATTTTCTCTATTAGGTTAAGATAGTAGCTCAGCCAAAAGTGGAGCATAAAAATGAAATATACTTCCCTTCAGGAGGGTTTCTGGGTCACTGTGCCCTTCATAATATTGTAAATGTCTGTCTAGACAATGTAAGTACATATTTAATACACAAGTATTTCAGTTATTTTAAAATTAAACAGTTTTTCTAATAGTTTTTTCATCTGCTTGTAGGATCAGGTAATGCAGTACTGGGTGCTGTGTGAGTGAGCCTGTCTCTCCTGTAGGCTTGTGTTGTGTTACCAACCTTGGATTAGTCACAAATCCAAAATGCAGCCCCAAACAGGCTGCTATGAAGGAAATTTAACTCCACCTCAGCCAGACTTAGTAGAGAGTGATATCCAGAACTTTAGTTATATTTAAGAATATCACATGCTTTCTGTTCTGCTCTGTGGTACATAATGTTGAGTAATAAAACAGGCATTTGGTTTCATAAACAAACCACTGTGTACTGGAAGTGTTTTATTACCTGGTAATGGCTTGTAATACATCAGAATTATTTGTGTTTTTATTAAGCTAAACAGTAACCTTCTTAAATTAAAAGCAGAAAGTTAAATGACTGAAAAATGTAAATTGAATGATGACATTAAATCTGTCTCTACAATTTGGCTATTTTATAGCAGAAGACCCTGCTTTGAAGGTGTAGTGGTTATTGGTTAACTGTTAGCAAGTGACATGCTAATAAGTGGCCCAAGGGTTTAAAAAGAGATGCTGATAAACTAATGACGGTATAATTAAGCTGGGTAGGAGTAAAATAATGCCAGTCTCCAAAGCATACCATAGAATTAATAAAACAGGAGTCTTTAAGAGAAGAATCATTGCACCTTTTTAATTACTGTGATAATTGCATGCTGCTTGCCTGTTCCCTAGGGGAAGATAGTGAACCACTTGGAGACTTGAAGCAGTATGCAAGGCATTCAATAATCTTAATAGTTCTCCAAAGCATTTGAAATATGTTTTCATTTTAGCAAAATGAGATTTCAGAGGCTTGTAATAGACAAGTCTTATCTGTAACTTCACTAAATAAAAGTGTCTGTAATTAGAATGGAAAGAAAAAAAGACTTTCCAGACTTGGTTGCATCACACTCACTGGAGCAGTTGCCGCTTTAGAAAGTGCTTTGTTTCCTTTTGATGAAATATAATGTTAGTGCTTTTACAGTGTAATTCTCAGGAAGCTAGAGAATCACATTCAGGTCTGGATTAGATTTAACCTAGAATGTGGAGTTCAGGTTTGAAGTAGTTTAATGGATTTTGGCCATGGTGAACCACATTTGAGTCAGACTTAGAAAAAAGGGATTTTTTCATTTAAAGGTGTGAAAAGAAGGCCTTCCCTGGTTGTCTGGAATTTAAATCACCTGTTCCTATGCTCAAAACACCCTCTCCCCACAGCCATCTCATATGGTGTTGTGAACCAAGAGTGCTGAATGCCATGGATGGGGCATCCACAACTTTTCTGGGCATCCTGTTCCAACTGCCTCACCACCCCCACAGTAAAGAATTTCTTTCTAATATCTGATCTAAACCTACTTCCAGTTTGAAGCTCTTCCCTTTGTCCTATCACTATTGTTCCTGGTGAGACACAGTCTGGCCCAAAACCAGTGGAATTGTCCATAGTAAAACTGAAGTAGATATGTTGAAAGATCAATAAGATAGATTGTGTTTTGTAGTTTCTTCTTATCCATACCAGTATTCCAGTGGGTAGATTTATTTATTTCAGGGCTTTCCAGCATGCTTTGTCTTTGGCATTCATTGCATGATACAAATCTTGATTTGGTCTGTGTCCCTGCATTCTGGTGATGAAGCAGTGCCCCAGTTAAAACACACCTGAATAATGCAGAACTGCTAAATGAGCTCCTGCAATTTTTTTTTTTTATTATTATTTTTTTTGCTATGGCCCCTCTGTTAGGAGACTTTATTTCCAATTTATATTGTTCCTTGAATCTGCTGGTGAACAGATACGTCTTAAAGACAGCTACCTTAGGAAGAAAAGTTAAAATAAAATCCTCCCTCCTGCTAAGGGAGTAGATTGTTAAGGCCCCCTAGGGAAAGTTGTTTTCTTTTTCTCATAATTTTTTTTTTCACTATGACATTTGGCATAATTTCTGAAAATTAGCATATTTTCCTTTACTAAACCAGAAAACTCTACTGGAATTTAAGAAAATAAAAAAAAATAAATTAAAAGACTACCATGAAAGAATCTTCTGATGAATTATCTCCAAACTGTGGGGTTTTTTTAACATTCAGATCTCTACTTCTTTGCACTAAGACACAATTACTGCCCTGGAGTATTTGCCAAAACAATCGCTGTCAATTTAACCAATAATTTTCATACAATGAAATAACAGGAATGTTTTAATTAACATAGTTGATTTTGCTGTCTCTTCTATCCCGTCACCGGAGCTTGTCAGGAGGAAAGCTGTTACTCCCAGTACAACTGAGCTCTTGAAACACTGCTGCAGGTTTGTTGTAAAATGTCTGGTACTCCTAGAAGGCTTGTTACAATCTGGAAGAACAGGGCAGAAGAACTCTTTAAATCCCCTCTCTGGAAAAAGAATAATCTCTGTTTTTCTCAGTTCACTCATTGCTTTGGCTTCAGCTGGCAAATCTTCGAAGGTGTCAGAATTATTTCACTAGTTCTGTGTTCAATGCATCCACTGGCATTGTGAGAAAAAAATTTGCATGTGTTAGAATACACTGATGGAATGAGTATCCTCTTGCTTTGATCAATTCAGACCTGCATGAGGTTGCACCAGGCAGAGGTATCTCTGGGCAAATGGCACAGACCAGGAACTGTATTGAACCCTGCATTTAACTTCGGTGTGCTCAGGTATGCTGGACAGTACTCAGTGCCACCACTTTCCTCCTGCCCCATGACAGGGAGCACTGTCCAGGTCCTACAGGATGGACAGTCTGTATCTTCTTGTGTACAGCAGTCTGAATAATAAGTCAGTTTTGCAGATGGTTTTCCCTGTTCTCCACCCTCCCACCCTCATTAATTCCCTAGTTAGTCTCTCCCTTTGTCAGTGTCCATGCCCTAGCCTTTCATGAAGTTCAGTGGTGCTTACTGCTGATTTCCATGCCCTTTCCCATTCTATATCATTATTAGGAAAGATGAGTTCCTAAGAACTTCTCTAGGTTGAAATGGCAGCTGCCTTTCACTGTCCTTCAAGACTTGAAACTTTTGACTGTTTTGTCTCAAGAAAGGAGGAAGGATCTTAGTGTAACTGGGAATTAAGTTATTCCTTCTTGTTGCTATACTGTGGGGAGCTGCCTGTGAAGAAGTTCAGGGTATTTTCAAGCATATAACAAAGTCTTAACATTGCTTAGTTTTGTGATCATAGGAAAATGTCAACCTGAAGCCATACTGCAGTTTTTTTCCATAACTCTTTTCCTTAGCAATTTTCTTCAGAAGTTTTAACCAGCTGTGTTGTATTAGAGCTAGACCTCCGGTCAGAGACACCTGAACCCTGAGGAATAGGGTGCAGATATTGCACCATTTTATTTTCCATGGAAAAGTTCCATGGTATTTCTAAAGTCTCCATTCCTAACCTGAAACTGTAATAAACTTTAGTAGAAGGTTGCATTGATTTATCAGAACTAGAAGTCTACAGTGAACTTATATTTTATTTATGGTTTTATTATGAAAGTAAGATCCTACTGTATTGTCCTTTTTTCTAATGCCTTTCTGATACACAAACCATTTCATATAAGGTCACTTTCTCCTAAGGGTAAGAGCTAGTTTTGGATTTCCTACACTGTAGCAGGTGACTTGTGGTTTTTAGATGTGCAGGAGGTAAACTGAAAGATTTTAATAGAATTCCAAGAAAATACTGCATAGTGAGATATATGTCCATGTGTCTATATCACTGGTCACTTACTTCTGATGGGGAAATAAAACATCTTGGAAGTGACCCTACAGGAAACACAAATGGTGTTCAGCATTGACTAGTGTATGAACTAGTGTGTAAGAAGTGGTGTTCTTCATTGGCAGCCACTTGTCCAGGGACAAGTGCCCAAGGTGTTCCTTGCTGAGATGACTTCTCTGATGCCTTGTACAGAACAGCCTCCCCTTGTGTTATCAGGGATCTTGGGTTGGGAAAAATCCAGATAATCCAAATTCCTCCCATATAAAAATCTTTTTAAATCCAGTTCTCTTCCTCCTTGTCTCACAGTTTATAATTTCCCCTTGGACTCCTTTAAGTTCCAAAAAAAAAAAAACCAAAAAACCCCCCAAAAAACCTAACAAAAAGCTACAGTCTGGTCAGTCTCACCATAAACCCTGGGAAGATAATAAAACAACCAATCTTGAAAACTATTTCCGGGAGCACAAGGGACAAAAACATGATAGGGAGTAGTCAGCATGGATTCACAGAGGGGAAGTCATGCTTGATGAACCCAAACTCCTTCTCTGGTGAAACATAAAGAGCACTGGAGATACTCAAAAGTTATCTGGACATCACACAAGATGTTGTAGCTGGCATTGGTAGAGCAAGGATGGTGTACAGTGTGGGTTGGACCAGATGAACCAGACCCTTCCTACTTTAGCTGTTCTGTGATTCCAAGTTTCTGTCAAAATCTGAGAAGAGAAGCTGTCACCATGGTGTTTGTTAAATTCTCCTAGATTCTGCTTTAATACACAGGAATGTGTCATGATCTTTCTTCACTGTATTCTTGTCTGAAGCTGTATAGACAGTGAGGTACAGTGTGATGGAAAGACTTCATCAAGACAAAAGTTGGAGTTCCACTACATCATACATTCTGGATGTTTCTCTAGATTTGTGGTTGCCAGTGATAGTGAGAACAGAACATTTTCTTTTAGGAAATAAACACCATGAGAGTATCCGCCCTTTCATCCCAAATGCGTCTTTCCTTTGCAAGGGAAATGGCAGGTCGGTTCTCCATTCAGTGAATTTTCAGCCTGTGAACACAAAAGCTTATCTTAATATTGGCAATCAGGAGAACAGGCCTTTTATAGAAATTACTAATACCTGTACTTTTGTGTTTCCATTAGTCCCTAAAGAAATAATTTTTGGTTAGGTAGAGCATCCAGAGATCTCACTTGAGAAACAGAACATTTGCACACCCCTCCACATGAATGGGAGGGGAAAAAAGGGCAGGAAAACTGCTGCAAATATGTAGGTCTGTTGGCTCTCTTTCTGACACATGCTGAAGTATAAAAGGAATATAGACACAATCTAGTGCTGGTAAGGACATAGAGCATGAAACCTGACTGTCAGATCAGTTTGTTTTGAGAAGCTCCACATTAGAATAAGGAGAAACGTTTCCTGACAGTTACAGCTGTGTTAATATACAGATGGAAACAGAATGTATGTAAGAATAACTGCCACGTCTTTGGTTGTGTGAAAAGCAGTCATATAAATGGAGACTTATTTTTTCACTTTAATAGATTCCCATTTCAAAACATTTGCAGAGGAAGAAATTAACCTGCTCTTTGAGACAAATGAACCTTCACTAACTTAGAGCAAACCTGAGGGGCAAGATTATTAATTTCCCATCTGCCAGGTGGAGGGAATGTGAAGAAAACATAATGACCCTTAAGGAAAAGTAGATAATATGATTTCCTCTGTGACATATCTTCATCTCCAGTCTTTGTTGCAGTCTCTTACTAGTTACAAGGATAAGCTCAAAAACACACGCTCAAGCAATTACTGTACCTAACTTCAATTCAGGAATTGGTTGTTAGGGAGTGAGAAAAACCCAGCAATCTGGGAGTGTACTGGTTATAAATAAAAGACTGCTATGTGGGCATCTTTATTAGAAGTGGTAAATTGTAAATACTTGTAAATACTTGTAAAAAATACCGTTTTTACAGGGTGTTCCTTAGTATTACTCTGTTCTGAACAAATGAAATACAAGCTGTTTCATAGATGCTTTGGATCTGTCTTCTCAGATGTATATTATTACTGCAGATTTAAATGAATGTATTGGTGCTCTGTTATTAAAAGCAATTAATAATAACAGGAAAGAGCATTCTGTGTCTTCCCAGTGAAGTTTCATGGTGCCTTGAAATTTATCCACACCAACTTCGTGCTGGGAGCTTTCTCCCCTCTTTTGAGGCCTATTTTTACATCAGCTGTTCCAGTTCTCACATACAGTTATACCATACTGTCTTCCACTCACAGGCAGACTTCACTTCATTTTTAATTCTGTTAATTCTTTAGCAAAAACTTTAGCAAATGAAACATGAAGGTGTGGCTTTTTCCTCTGACTTGGTCTTACCCAAAACCAAAGCAAAATCTTGTATGCATTTGAAGTGACCAAAGTATATTTACTCGAGTTTGTGTCTAAAAGAATAACTGATTGTGTGTGCCAAAGAGAGCGTATGTGTATATACAGACATGCACATATATCTCCATCTCTTTTTCCTTCATATATAGGTATGATTGTGTCAACCCTATGGCCAAAGGGAATTCAGGCTCTAAAGGGCAGGTTCCTTGCTTAAAAAAGATATAGTTGCGTGAACTTTTGAGCCGAGTCTAAACACACATTTGTTTTAGGACTCAGAAAATAACATGTCACATAGACATCTATGATACTAAATATGACCACTGGGGGAAGATAATCCCATTTTCCCTTATCACAGACCTGCATGGCTGGAGTGAGTTCCCAATTAACCACAAATCTGTTGTCAAATGGAATATTTGGTATTAGATTTCTGCTAACTTCTGCCCTAAGCCTCCTGAATAGGGGCACTAGTTTGGCTCTTTCATCTTCTGGAATTCTGGCAATACCGTGTCAAATCAGTTTAAATTTTAAGCAGGTTATTTGGATGAAATTTGTCAGTGGTTTTAAAGGGTGTTGAAAGATGGAAATGGATGAACAGACAGGCATGCCCCTTGGTTTTGGTAATTTAAGGCTCACTCTTTTGTTTGAGACTGTTAGACCTGTGTGCTGTCTTGCCCAGCAGCTTTGGCCTGCTTTAAAACACAAAGTTGCACAATTCTATTAAAGTGCCTATGAAGCATGAAACATCCAGGAATGATGTAGAAACACAGAGATGCTTTAGTTTTTAAAACCTTTTAGTAGATCGGGTTTCTTTTCAAATGACAAAAAAAGTAGTTATCAAAGGTTTTTAGAAAGAACAGTTTATTAATTTTACCTCACTTCAAAAGAAAGCAAACAGCTACACCACTCAGGTACTTCCAGTTTTTTTCAGTGCTTGGGAGGCATTTTGGCTTTACAAACCTGTTTTGTAAATGTAGAGTCATATGTAGAATTCAGTCCAATCTCCTAAAGGTTCCCAAGAAGAAAAGTTGAGTTCTGGCTTTTCTGGTATTACATTTTTCTATAAAGTTCAATTACAACTTTATAGCCTAGTCTGTAGCCTATGTGTCAAGTTTGAGACCTGAAATCAGGGCAGATCCTGATGAAGAGGTATGCTGACTTTGGAGATGAAAAGTTCTCCCTCTTGAGAGTACTAGGTTGTTGCAGTGCTGTGAGTAGGTAATGCTGTCCTATAATCCAAGGATCTCTCATGGTGAGCAAGTATGCATCACATTTCTGTTTACAACAAAAATGAAGTTGAAACAGTTCACAGGGCATTGGATCTTGGCTTCTATAGCTGCAAAACAATAGGTTTTTTTGGTAATAGGTTTAATTTCTTTTTTTTTTTTTTTGTTAATCCAATTGATGCTCTGTTGTTTAGGTAGAGGGGCATCCCCATGGAGCTAGAATTTTCCAGACTCTTAAGAAGACAGAAACATGCGAGTGAGGACAGCTGCTCTGTATTTTTTTTTTCTCTACTCAGTTTCTACATGACTAAGTGAATTCTGGCCCAGGAAATAAAACATTTGACTGGAAGGCATTCAGCAAGGAAATACTAACTTAAATCTCTTAAGAAGAAATAAGAAATAAAATTGTGAAAGTCTTTGCCTAGCATTATCTTGAGGTACTGTGTTAAAAGACAAATAGTGGAGATTAAAATCAAATTGCCAGTGAAGTTAATGATTTACGGCTTTTGCATTTCAGTATGCCCAGCCATCTCAAATAGTTTCAACAACTGTGTTTCCAAATTTATACTTTTGATATCTGCATTTAGCTGTCTTTTAATTTATACTATCATTTGACCATTCTTGTTATTATTTAAAATATATTACCAACTATCTCTGCATTTAGTTCATGCTTACTCATTCCATTAAATGTGAACCACTTCCTGGAAGGAGAGAAAAGGGCTTTTTTTCGGGAGAGTTCAGTTTCATTTATTGATTCATGATTCACAACTTTCAAAAAGCTCTCTGAAGGTATTTTGGTGCTGAAATTTTGCAGTAGAAAATCGTGTATAGTGGACTGTTATCTTTTAGAATTATCATATGGAAAAATGCATGTAAAGCAAAAAGGTAATAAGTGTTTACTCTTGATATACAGAAGTGCCTTTTCTATTCTAAAAATTTATGTTCTTTGGAAGCAAAAATCAAGTTGTCTGTCAGTTGCTATTTGTTTTGACTATTTCTGCAGATGTTTTGTTTGCAATTAGCGTAAAAATAAAAAAAAATCAATAATTTTCTTAATTACTGTTTTATCGTGTTGAATTTGAAAGGACAGACCAATGGGTAACTGGCATGTTTGGCCAAGTAAATGAAAAAAAATAACTTTCAATGACCTGAGCATAATTATGGTTGACTTCAGAATGACAACTGGCAAAAGTTGTACTATAATTAAATTTCCATTATAAAAGTTTCAGGTTTTTTGTCTGACATGTGAGGCTAGATTGTGAAGAGTATTCATTTATAAGAGGAAAAATTAGAGAGCTATAATTTATAATTCAGGGTAATCAATGAAAGCATTTCTTTTGTCAAAAAACCTTTCACTGACAAACAGCATTGCATTGTTAGTTGTTTTAAAAAGAAACTAAAAATCCTTTTGTTATTTTTTTCACTTACTGTAAAAGGAGGTGAAAAATTCTGGTGGTTGAATCATGCTGTAATTCACAGTAATATTATACAGATAGGGTTTCTCAGACTGTTTCTCTTAATTAACCTTTACTTTGTGTAAGTCTATATCTAAGACTGTTTATGAAGACATATAATCTTTTTAAGGCCATCTTAGCAAGATTCTGTTTAGTCTTGAACAGCTGTTTCTGATAGGAGAATTGACAGCATATTCTCATTTTCAAACTCTCCAGTTATTGATTGAGATGGACCCTTTGCTTTCCAGTACTGGAGTCTCAAAGAAAATGAACAAAAACATTATGAAGCTACTTTGTTAATTTCTACATAATCTTTCAAAGGGAGTGCCAGCAAAGACTAGTATTTAAGAAGTTTGGGTAGCAGATTTTCATGGGCCACAGCAAAGCTCAGAATCTTTCTCATTTAACAGTTAGAGAAGTCATTCTTCTTCCATACACTCGAGCTCTGCATTTGCAGTAGTATTTTATGTGCTTCAGTTATCACTGTTAATTAGGTCTAATTGCACGCTGATTCCTCTTAATATACTATCTGTTCATTCTTTAAATGAAGTGTATATGCTGTTCATCTGAAAATATGGTTGGACTCGACTGAGTAAAAATTACTTTTATCTTACCTATGAGTCTGTTAAAACAATGAACTATTACTGCTCTGATAACATCACAGAACAGTTTGGGGTGAATCTTCCAAAACTAAATTATTTCATTCTGTATTACAGTGACACAACCTCTTCTAAGCAGTTAGTGTACAATATGGTATTGAGTTCCTAAAACAAGTGACTTGAAAATAGTTTATTTTCATAATGATAAATTTCAGAGACTGTCAGCTAAAATTCAAAGTTGTTGTTTACTATTGTGTGTACTAGCACTTCACTGTTCATCTCTCCACTTACAGATCATTGCTTATGAAAGCAGTCAGTGTTAAAATCTTAAAAATCTGCCAGGAGAGTACTTTTCTGCATTCATTTTTATGCTCTGCAGTAGCTGCTTCCTGGATGTTACCACAAGCTGCTGAGACCAGTTTGTATGTCTTCTTTCTTTTCATCCAAACAATGGGTTTTAATCTTCACAAACTGATTTATGCATTGATTTGCAATTAGATAACATCCTAGAGGTTTGTTCTGCATTTGGAGCTTTACAGATGCACAGTTCTGCAGTGGATCAGATAGGAGGTTTTTCTTTTAAAATGTTTTGAGCGGTCTTCTGTTTGAGAAGTTTTAAGTGGCATGGCCCTAGGTGTCTTCTGTAACAATTGTAATCTAATAGCAGTTGATTTGACAAGTTGAAATGCTGAAATGGCTGGGCAAGAGTGTTCTGCCTTTTCAATGTCTTAAGGATGAATGAAGAAGAAAAAGGTAACCTTCAGAGAATTCTGTGAACATAAGTAAATCCCAGATCCACCTAAACATTTAACTATTTCTTCATAGAAGGTAACTTATTACTTTGATTAAAAATGATTGTATCTAGTGTATCTGACCAACTGATGGGAGCAAATCTTTATGGAGTTCTTAGATGACATATAAATGATGACTTATTTCTCAGATTTACAACACATGCATCTAGGTTTATTTTTGTAAGCACAAGTAACCAGTTTGGGTTTTTTTCTTTTTATTTTTTCCTCCCTACAAGATTATTTCTTGCCCTGAGGGGTTGGTGGAGCTGTTAAATGATGATGGAAAGACACATAACAATGGATAAGCTAATTTTAAAGTCATTCTCAGCAAAAGCTGAACTATGTTTGCTAAAAGTTTCTATCACGATGAAAGAGGACGGGTAGCCATTTCAGAGTAAGTTGCTAATAATTGGCAGTGTTGCACAAACAGTTGGTAAGGGACTGATGATAAAATGTTTGTGACAGCTGTGTGCACTGGTGTCTCTAGGCATATACTTGCTTGTGCTATTTCTCATGCAAAACATTAAATATAAGGCTAGCAAATGAATTCAGAAGTTGCTTAGGTGCATTAACATGCCCTGGCTAAAAGAAAATGCACTGAGTATAATTTAAAGTAGTAGTAGTGACTATCTTACTTTTTTCACTATGAAATATTAAATAATATATTCTATTCAGATACTGTTTTAAAAGAAACTGACAGTGATTTCATTTGTCTTGTCTGGTACAAAATTGTCCAGGAATTCAGAACACCATTTTGCATTGCTACAATAGAGGAGCATGATGTAGAAAAAAAGAAAATTGCCTGTTTTCAATTTTAAGTTTCCATGATTACAAAAATTACTGGTTTTGTGTTTGGGATGGGGGGAAGAAAAGGCTTCAGCAGTCTTGCAGTGATATTAGATGTTGATATTACAAATGGAATCACTTTCGCCAGTAAAAAAGGGAAGCTGAAATGTGTAGCAACATAAGAATGATCTGGAATGAGACAACCTGCAGGGATATAGAGAAGGTATCATGGGTCAATAAGCCTTTACCTGCTCAAAACTTGTAAAAAACTGGCATAAGTTACAAATGCATCCTAACTCTGTACAGAGAAACAAAAAGGGCAAAAAGAGCAGCTTTCTGATCTGGATGGGGGAGCAGAAGTGAATGTGGAATGTCTCTTTTTGAGGAGGGAAGAGGTGAAAGGAGTAAGCTTTTTTCAGATAGAAGCATTCTAGATGAGGTTCAGGAGACCTTGAGTCCTTTCCTTATGGAAAAGTTTTTGTTTGGCTGAAGCTCATTAATCCATTCCAACCTGGGCTGCATTTTTTTCTGATTTCCAGCATTTTATTTTGCTTATATCATTCCTTATTCTCATTACATTCCTGTTTTATTCATTATATTTAACTCCAGTTTTTGGGTAGCATTTCATGTGTAAGCCACATAACAAAATAGGTTATGCAAGCATAATCCTGAAAAGCACAGTTGAGAAAGCAATTATTGAAATAACACTAGATTTTGCTTCTAACTAATAACAACCTATTGCTGAAAATAAAAGAATTCTGAGGCAAATCTATGGTATTTATCAGGAGTAATCATGGAAACAAAGAAATGTTTGTTTTTAAGGTACTAATAAGCAATCTGATTATGCTGTATAATTGTATTGCCATCATGCTGTTACTTCAGGTAATTTTATTTTGGCAAAAGTAAATATCAGCCAGTAAGACTAGACTAATTTTGCTTCCTGTGATCAAACTTGAAAAGGTTTTTTCAATATTTTCATAATAAAATTTCTGTTGTTTTTGCCCCATTTTTACTCATTTGCTATGAGTAATCTAAGGAAATGCCATGATTCCTTAGACAGTTTAGTGCTTATGGAATCAATAAATAATACTCCCATAAACTCATATTTCTGCTGAATCTTAGAAAGTGAGTTCCCAACTAAAAGTTTCCTCCAGCTTTTACACAGGCTATCAGGAGTGATGGTTGTGCTACTGAGTGTGTAGTTTTGGTGACTTCTGTAGTCAGCTGGGAAGGACAGACGTTGTAAAATGTTGATTGAAACCAGGATCCAAACAAAGTGGTTTTGCTTATCTTCTAAAGGACTCCTTTATTTATTTCTTATTTTAAATTCGTCTTTTAAATTTTATTCTGTTTCCACCAAAGATAAAATGCTTCTAGGGAGACTGACTACTGCATTTTTGTTAATACCCACATGTCTCTGTAGGGAAAAAGATAAAGCATTTTAGGATGAAGGTAAGATCAGTTGCTCCTATAAAATATGTAAAGACCTGCCTAGGCTGTTGTACAGTGATAGTCCTAATATCTATTGATGAAGGACTTAAACCAGTTACTTTCCTAAAATAAAATCTAGTTTAAAGCCTCTCTTTTAGGACATTGTTGATTAAGTTCTGTGATATAATGCATGATGGTGCTTCGATTTTCTGAATCTGAGAAGAATATGTTCTTATTCTAAACAGAGAAGACAAATGTCTCCTTAATCTTCCAGACTGTATCCATTAATTTTAGATGGGCCACTGCCAAGGTTAAAGTATAAAACATTGACTCGGCTTGCTCTCAATAGCTTTTCCAAGGATGATACTATTTCTTCTGTCAGTGGAGTTAGAAGTTGCCCAAACATGTAATATAAACAAGAGAATTTCCATACCAGATAAAAAGACTAAATTCTGAGGTCAACTGCCACAGATTTTATGCAACTGATTTGAGATACTGTGAGGTGCCAAGGAATTGTGCTGCTTAAGAATAAGCTGACAACAGTATAGTGTTAACGGCAAAGTTTCATGTTCTGGAGGAAAATAAAAATAATTCTCTAATTTTGTCAGAAGGATTGGATTTATTTGTTTCCTGGTTTTAGTAATTCTTAATGGAAGAGGAGAGGTTTTCTGGAGGGCCTTTTTTTCTCTGTCAAATTTCACATACTAACAGAATCATAGAGGCTGGAAAAGGATGTCTTGTCCAACCATCAGCCTAGCACCACATAATCGCCCCTAAACCATAACCTCAGTGCCACAGCCACATGCTTCTTGAATGCTTCCAGAGATGGTGATGCCAGCACCTCCCTGAGCAGCATATTCCAATGCCTAATCACTCTTTCAGTGAAAATTTGTTTTCTAATATCTAATCTGAACAATTTAGGGCCATTTTCTCTCATCTTTTCACTTGAGACATGCCAGAGGAGAGCAGTCTCCACCTCACTACAGCCTCCATGCAGGTAGTTGTACAGAGGAGTAAGGTCACCCCTGAGCCTCCTTTTTCGCCTAAACACCTCCTGCTCCTTCAGCTGTTCCTCGTAAGTATTGTGCTACAGAACTTTTTAGCAGCTCTGTTGCCCTTCTCTGGACATGCTCCAGCACCTCAATGCCTTTCTTGCAGGGACAGGTTCAAAACTGAACACCGGATTCCAGGTGTGGCCTCACCAGTGCTGAGTACAGGGAGGAAATCAGTGCCCTGGTCTTGCTGGCCACACTAATCCTGAGATGGTGTCAAATGCTTTACAGAAATCTAGGTAAACAACACTCAGAAGCATGTCACTTTTGTCATAAAAGCAAACAGGTTGGTGAAGCAGGACCTGCCTTTTCTAAAGCCATGCTGGCTGGGCCCAGTTCTCTACTTGTCCTGTGGTGTGTGATGGCACTCTGGATGATGATCTACCAAGGTCAGGCTGCGAGGCCTGCAGTCTGACCCTTGTAGATGGGCATTTTCTAGTTTCTGCTTAGCTGTTTGAAAAAGAATAAATTGTAATCCCAAAGATATCTGTAGTATGTTGCTGTAAGTATATCAGTATAGGACATAGAGATTACCTGTATATCCACTTCCTTTTTTTTTCTTTTTTGGTTTTTTTTTCCCATGGACCAGCATAGGTTTTGCATATAGGATGTTCAAAGTACAGATTATTCTTATCTGTGCTATCTGCTTTTTCACTTCATTTCATTTAGTTTTTTCTTGTGACAGCTTCTTTTGTCTAGAACCTTTATTTTTTACTTTTCTTCCTCTGCTGCATATTTTGCTGGTTTACACAACCCCTTCATTAAATGCGTAGCATTTAGAATCACATTACATATAAGTCCCACTGAAAGAAATATGCACACCTGAAAAAATGTGGCAAATTTTATGCTATTCCATTTTACTCTGTTTGGTGTGGTAAGACTGAATGGAGTGAAAATCTGAAAATATATCTTGTTTTAAGATAAAGGCAGTAGGTTTGCTTTCCTGTTAGTATCCTGTCTACTCGAAATAGAAATGCTAGAAAGAAAGCAACTAAGAGATTATGATCTAACAGACAGTATCTTTTTTTTTAATTTTCCCTAACTCTTTATAGATTTTAACAAAAAAAAAAATAAATTGCCGATACATATGGGATTTAAAATTTTTCAAAATACTAGAAATGATCAAAAGAATTCTTTAAAAATACAGGCTATTGTTGCATTATTTCAGATAAGACATTTTAATGCTTTGTTTGTAACATGATTAAACTTTTTGTTTCTTTTGCAATGCTTTCAGAAAGAGATGTGAATTGTCACAGGATAGAAGAGGTTTGGCTGTAGCAATGACCACAAAAATGCTCCCAGCCTTGAACACCTGACAGCTGAGCTAGGATTTTACAGACTGTGCTCTGATCCTTTCCATTTCTTCTTAGTTCTGTTTTTGGGGCTAGAAACTTCTCTGAAACTTTGGCTAAGTGTCTCTTTCTGTTGTGACCTATTGTCTTTGGCCAGCCAGGGTCTGCTGCAGTCTCCAAAGGGATTGTCAATAAGGGAGAAGAAGCTCTTTTCTGTCCTGTGGAGGAATTATATTTGGCATAGACACTCTTCAGGTGCTTCAAGCAGAACTGCCCTGTGAAACAGATCAGAGAAATCCCAAAGGGAATAATGTCAAAAGAATCAAAGAAATGTGAATGTCCTGCATCATCTGGTTAATCTTCCTTGTAAAATAAAGAGCTACTTCAGAACTGAATTTGATCCAAGAAACTCTTGACAGTTTCTTTGATGCTTTTTCAAACCAGAATATTTTTTTAACTTAAAGTTTGAGCATGGAAAGGACATCTATTGTTGATACATATGTGCCATTTGGTTTTTTTATGATCCTAGGAATTAGTGAAGCATTTTGGAAACTTGTGGTGATTAATTTTTTCTTTACCTTGATTACACTTTTATCAAGCCATCATCCAAGAGGAAAGCCATTTAGAATATAACCAGAGTGAATTATGAACTCAGCATTGATTTGCAGTAAATCTAGACTAAAGCAATGTCATCTTCAGTGGAGCACTGGCTCCTCCAGGGATTCAGATAAACACCAAAAGAGACAGAGCTGCACTATCAGAAATAAGATTTAGAAAAATGAAAGCCACACTTCTGCACAGATTTCTAGGTATACATCATGTTTTGGATTATTTAGAGTTAATGATTTTTTTCCCACAGAGATAGTGAACCTGCTGAAAAAGTGCCAACTTCAGCATGAAACATTCCTGGATGCAAAGGAGTAGCTGGGATCCAGTTAGTAATATTCTAGCTGACACAAACCTTTGTGATCCTGTGTACAGGGAGGTCCACTGGCAGACAGCATCATTTTGGAATTCAGAGCACATTCATAAAAGGTGTAAGCTTAGGAATTTGGACATCTGTCAGAAGGCAGCACAGCTTTAGTGTCTTGGAGTAGGAGAGTGTGAAATTGTTGAGGAAAGTCCCTAGAAATGAGAATATTTAGGAAATAGTTCTTGGACTTGTTTCAGCTAGTATTTTTGCAGAAAAACATAAGGAGGAGTACTGGCTTCCCAAAGAGTTGGATTCCAGCCCTAGCACATACGCTTTCCCATAATTTTTTCTCCAGTTTCATGGCTTCTCTAGAAATGTATAGCTGAAAATTATCAGGCGAATAACCAAAAGTCCAAGTAGATTTAGCCATAGTTTTTTTTCCTCATTAGATAGACACAAACCAAGATATTTGCTTGGAGGCTGCCTGCTTTTTCACAGACCAGTTTCATTCAGTCTCACTGCTTTGCTTTTGAAAGTCAAATTTTGAGAGAACTCAGAGATATTCAGAGAAAGCTATTTTTGGTGCCTAGCCTTCTAAGAAAGAATCATGAAATCAGTATTTTAAAAGGGGATGAAAAGAGATTTACAGTCTATATAAATCCTATTACCATGCAGATATATAGTGGGTTTTTTTTTTTTATGTCATGGATTGAAAGATCTTTTGGAAGTACAGAAGTGATACCTTATCCTTTCTTGGAAAAAGCCAATTTATTCAGCCAGTTTCTATAGAACCAGGGGGTGCTATAATAAGTAGCAGGATCATCATCAGGTAGGAACAGCACTTGCAGATCTTAAATGTCATTGATTATACCTTAAATGTTGACTTGTGCAGAGATCCGCTGTCAAGATACAGTTACACAATATAGCTATTGCTTGGAAAAGTGTTATTAGCAAAAGGAAAGAAAAAGAAGGAAATATGTAATGATCCTTTCAACAATCTGCAAGACATAGTATTTCATGTTGCAAAATCAACTTTCTTTTCCTTGCATGCAAGTGGCAAGTAAAAAAATGGGCAGAGCAAAGCAGATGGAAAAAGTGTTTTCATTTCCTTTATGAACTGACTTTAATCTCAGGGAAGCTTGGCATATGAAAATGGCAGTTTCAACTGCAAAACTCCCTGAAATATTTCATCTATTTTAACCACAAGAGTATTTTCCACATCTTGGACTGATACTACTGTATTGGTACTAAACTTTTGTGAACTGCGTTCGTTGAGATGGAAGGAACAAATTATTAAATTCAGATGTTAGTATGTTTTCCCTGATGGCTAGTCTGTGGTTTGTAGAGCTGCAAATGTTTCTCTCCTCATAAAAGAAGCAATTCCTTAACTTTAATGATACCTGTAGTTAAGTGTGGTTCCAAAACACATAGCAGTAATGATGTAGAAACTAATTACACCCCCTGACTTTCACCGTAATAACTCATGTAAAATCAATCTGTGATGTGGTTGTGGGTCTTAGTCCTCATGTATTTTTCATGCTTTTATTCTGATTTATTTTAATTTTGCATTATTGTGCTTGATGCATTTATCAGTATAGTGTTTTCACTTTAACCATGAGGTTAAGGGAAAAAAAACAACGACCCAGAAGCAGAAAAATCCATGCTGTGTGGTCCTCTCCTGGCTTTTTCATGGTTTTTGGGTTAGTGCTGAGCTGACTGTTAGACTGAAGACAAAATTCCAGATCTTGGGGCCTTGTCTTCTCTCAGCAGCTTTGCTGTTGCCAGAGGAATTACCATCTCTGTTACAGTGAGAAGTTTCAGGCCCAGATCTTTCGAGAGTTTCAAAACTGCCTGGTCTTGGATGCAGCGGTAACAAACATCTCTTGAGTAAAATTGCTGGCAGAGAGGTCATTTCACTAGCACTTTCCTTTTAATGGATATTTCCCCCAGAAATGGCTTGCAACTTCATGCAGTCTTTAATTTCAAAATCACTCTCCGAGACAGAGTGGAGGTTAGAGCTCCTTATTTGTACTTTCATTGCATTGATAAATAAGATAGCTTTAAATTTGGGTAAAGCGCTGTTAAGTGAGTGCTATTTTTTTTTTTTTTCCCCCTGTACTTCATTTGTAGACCTCCATAAAAATTTTAACAGCTGTGCCATTGCTGCATACAGCACACTGGATAATGCATATAAGGCTATTGACTAGAGGTCTGTTTAGTTACCTGCTGAGGATCATGGAGAAATAATTGATGGAACCCCAGAAATTTCCACTGAGAAAGGCTGATCCTGGTAATTTTTAGAAGGGTTTATGGTAAACTGTGTCATCTAGAGTGAATTGGATAGTGATGTTTTGGGACTTAGAAATGTTGTAAATCCACATGGTTTTTACTCAGTTACAGGATACATTTTCTAGCAGATGGTCAGACCTGTGCTAAATTCTGCATAAAAGGGAAGCAATCCTCATGCATCTCCACACTTGTAGCTTTTTAGTACAGTGCAAGACTCCTCAGAGTGTTTCATTTGACCATCTGTGAAATCTCACTTCAGAACAATGGAGGTTGAGGGCATTTGCTGACTCAAGACTAATGGGAGAGAGAGAAAATGTAATTTTCTAGGAGTAGAGGGGATAGATGAGATTTCTGTTAACCTGAATTAGGTCTGTATAAGTGTTGCTAAGAGAAGAATGCCTCTGCGTGTGAGCAGGGCTAAAACTCCTTTGCCTTGTTACTGTGTCTGCAGGTGGAAAATGATGTGGGTTTTGGAAGAGCCACATCACAGTCATGTACTGCACTCTCACTGTAACACCTCAGGTGAAGTGTAGGATGTCTCAGAGCTCAGGTGGGTCTCCTGACAGCTCTTACCCAGCCATGGGAAACCCAGAAGTGCCCACAGGAACATGAAACAGTAGACCAGGGTTTTTCATCGGATGGCCTCAGTTTCGAGACACTGTGATAACATCAGACAGTTGCAGTAAAGGTGATAAAAATGTTGAGCCATATTTACCCTGTTTACTCTAAAACACTTGTAATAGTAAATATATTGTACATAAAATAGCTAGACATAAAAAATTTCTTCTGATGAATGTTGTGTTTCCTAAATTTCACATAAACAGTACATGCCATAACTGCTGCTCATAATCCATACTGATTGTTTATCACACAAACAAAAAATGTGCCATATGGTAAAGCTTGATAAGAAAGAAACATCCAGATATACTCACATTGTGAAGTTTTCTGGTTCTTCATGCAATTTTCAGTTCATACCATAACAGAGATTATATTGGGTATAGAATAAGGCAATGTCATTATTGCTGCTGTGCTTTATTTATTTACAGTTTTAAACAAGTTTTGTTTTAGTGACAGTAAAAAGACTAACAGTAGAGGAAGAGTTTTCAAAGCTCAGATAAAACATATATCTTGTTCCTAGGTGTCAGTTAAGAATTTCAGGTTACTGTGAATGATTTTAAGAAAAGAAGAATTAATCCATTAAAAGTTCACTCAGGGAAAAAGATGGTCTACCTGTGAAAAACAGGTGAGAATTTGGAAAATGTATTTCTATGTTGTTTTTGCTTTGTAGAGTTTACTGGGTGAGTTAAGTTTTTGTATGAGAAAGAATGGATCCTGAAAATGCTCAGTGCTTGCACAATGCCCTTAGGCATTAAACAATAACAATAACTTTTGAAGATTCAAGTTCTTGGAATACATCATCCTACAAATTCTGTATCCAGCTGTTTTTTCTTGAGTAATGAACACAAGTAAAACTTTTTTCATGCTTGCATGCACCAGTGTCTTACCATGTTGTTTTTTCTAGACAGATAATTTATAGTTTAAAAAATATTTCTAATTAGGGACACAGTATTCCATTCCATTCCATTCCAGTTTTTCACCAAACATCAAGCCTTGCTGAAAGGGTTTAGATTGTTTTATAAGCAGAACCCTCTTGAGTCTGTACACAACTTCAGAAATTCAGGTAGAAAAATTATATATTATTATTTCTTTATCTTTATTTGTTTGGGATTTTTCCCCTCTCTGCCCTTTGAAAACAAATCCCATACATATCCCAGTTACTAAGAACTCAGTGCAAAGGCTAAGGAAGAAAACAAGTTTCTAAAAATCCCTAAGCAGTAATTACATAGGTTAGAAAAGTAGAAGCTAAATTGTGGAAAATATGTTTTCTATAATACTATGTCTAAGCTGTATTATTACCTAATATTATAGTTGTAGCTATATATTACAGCTATATGACATTAAATTAGTGGCTATATTATATACATTGAAGGAAATAGACAATTTTCTGTGACCTGTAGACTAGGAAGAAATTCCAGGTGAAACCTGCAACATTAAATAACTTATTTTAAATGCAAAGACCCATGCACATACTGGCATGGGTTGGTTATTTCTTAGCTACTGTTTTTCCAGCAGCAGCAGCAATTCTAATTACAATGACATGCCATCACAAAGTGCATTGCTGGGAAGCTGAACCCCACAGTTACCCAAAAATGGATTCTCTGACTTCAAGTTGTGCCACCAGTGAGGAGACCTGAGCTGGCTGCCGGTGAGCTCGCTTGGGTCTGGAACCTGCACGGCTGTGTTTGCGTGAGACTGTGCATTGGACCCCTCAGGATGAGTTGGCATTTTCTCCTGAGCCTTCTCCACAGGCTGTCTTTCCTCTGTTACATCCATATTGCACCTTCCATTTCAACTTTGCGGTGGCCTAATTTGTACAAATACTTTCTATCACTTAGAAAGCTTTTTTCTGTCAGTTATCTCATCACAACACTGCAATAGATGATTCATTGTATCTTCATTTTAGTTGCTCACAGCCATGCAAACTTGATTGGCCCTATAGCTTACAATATACCCATAAGGCTGTACTGGTTTAATTAGAGTTCTGGCTTTAGACTTGTTTTTTGAGGAATGAGGTACAAGCTGGCCAATTGCTATTCAGACAAATTCTAGATCCTGTGCAGTTTTCTTGACCTGGCACAATATTTAACCTAAGTGTCTTAAGTGATCCTCTTGGTCCGGTCTTGTATATGAGGCAGATACGGCCTGAGTAAAATCTGTGTTCACTCCCTAAATATTCAGATAATGTTAAGCAAATTTCAGGAAAGGGCTAGAGTGTTTTATCTGAACTAATTAAGATTTGAGTCTTGCCAGTTCTCTATTTATTATGAGGATTTTTTGTTCTTGATAGTCCCAAGAATAACCGTTCCAATCTTTTTCAGTTGCTGCTGGGTCTGCTTCTTGCTTTTTCAGGCAGCCATGGTGAGAAGATATCTAACCAGGGTAGTTTCCACAACCTTAGTGTGAGGTGGTTTGGCGGAATGTTATGTGTGTGGACACTTGAATATGGCCCATCTAACCCAAATTATAGTTCTGTTAAACCTGGTAGAAAGTAGTGGAATAAAATCTAGGGTTTTATGTGGTTTCATGTGAGCTGTGAAATCCTCTTCATGAGGCCTGCAAAGAAGGAACAAGTCTCTAGGGATATTTAAAGCTTTAAAAGCTTATTGTCCTAAGGAAGAGCTATGTTCACAAATTTTCTCTTCTCAGAAATGGCTTTGGTTAAAAAAGAGCTTTGGCAAATGTTGTCCCTCCTGAGAAGTAGGCTCTAAACGGTGGCAGGAAATACGGTATTTTGGGATTACAGCTTCTGCTCTGGAGGAGCAGCTTTAGGATTGCCAGACTTGGTGCTGAAACATAAAACCAGATGTTTACAATTTAACTGTGTGTCTGTTCAGTACATCTTTCATTGTGTAATCAGATTTGGCTCCTGTCTGGAGGTATTTGGTTAAGAAATCAAGAAAGGTACAAAATAAAACTCAGTTCTCTAGTCATTATGTCTTGCACACAAAGTACAGTAGCTGCTTTGAGGAGCAAAGTCAGATAATGCCCAAAAACATTTTAATTTTTATGGCTTCTGAAGTAATAGGAACATGCTGTGACTCTGGGGCATATTAACAAACTAAAATCCTTATCTGGATGAACCTCTTTAATACTAACTCAAGTATGATGCAAATTTTATAAGAAAATAAAGCATTTTAATTTTTAATGCTGTCAAATATCTTGGTAATGTTTGGAAAAGACAGAATTTCAGCTCTGTTCTGGAATATTTTTGCAAAATTACCTACCATCCATGCCTGGTTATGCAGATTGCAAAATTTTTAGATGGCATATACCCTGACAGGCCCCCTTAGAAGCTCATCTAGTATTTTAGTATGGAGATGAACTCTAAAATGTAGGTGAATAGTTTTCAGACTGTTCTTTCCTGATTGGAATATGTGGTGAATTAGCACAGGAACACTACATAAAGAAGCCTTTGCCAACTTAGCAAGGTGCTAATATTGCTGCCATGTTAACTACCAATATCAGATCATCCTCCTACATAGCATGAAAGTTGCAGCCTATCAGATGTGTGCAGTAGGAGGTCAACAGTGAAGTCCTGTACAAAGCAAAATAGATGTTAAAGAAGTCATTAAACAGCTGATGACACACTATGGGAAAATTAATGGCTGAGGAGGAAAGGTGGTGGAAGGTTCCCTTATTAAGCTTAAAATAAAATTTTTGAGGAAAAAACTCACCTCTTCTTTTCATCTATATATTTAGTTTTTAGAACAGCTCTTACAGAAAAAAAAATCTTCTTCACACAGACCTATGAAGAAGAAAGAAACAAATATTTTTTAACTATCCTTTTTCAAAGTGTTTAACAAAACACATTATTTTTTTTTCAACCTGGAAGACTGTTTTTTCCATGGAGTAATAGTAACAGAAATAGTTTCTGGTTCTTTTCATAGCTTTATTCCTGTCTTTGGAAATGGGTGTTACCCATGAGACAGGGAAGGGAAACCTTCTTTGATTGTTCCACTCTGCAAGACTGCTGATGCACATATCCATGGGTTTTTGTTGCACAACACCTTGAAAAGCTTGAACTTAGACATGTTCTTTTACCTCCATGGAGGTCCATGGCTCTGAAAGCAGATGGTGCTTTCAGATGCAGTTTACAGAGTGTGAACCTACTGGTATTACCCAGGCATGTGGGGCCAAAGGAGGAGCAGCTCTGAGTCCAGCAAGTTCAACTGAAGAAGCATTTCTAAGTCCCAGCAGGGGAAGCTGAGAATAGACTTTTGTCCTATGGCCTTGTGTCATGCCAACATCAGCATCCAAAAAGCATAATTAAGAGGTGACTGGTTCTGTTTAAGTGTTGTTGGAAATGCCTGAAGAGGTGGTGATGAAAAAATCCCAGAGCTACAGTAGCAAGGCATGTTTTGTTAATCATTTTAGCACTACTTTCCAAGCAGCTAAGCACATTAATAACTTGCAGAGGGTAACGTGTGTGTTCCCTAATGCATTTCTTCCAGCAGTGTGGAAGTCATATTATGATAGCAAAAAAATTTCTTTGTTTATGAAGCTTAATATTGATCATATCAGGGTATCTTCTATTGCACAGAAGAAAGAGGAAGAGCTGCATAATCACATACTTCTAGGACTTTCACTTGTCTTAATTCCCCATTTTTGAAACATAAAGGTAACTTTTATATTCTGTCTGTTCATGTGAATTCACTTCATACCTTGAATTTATTTTCTAGCTACAAACATATAATATTACACTTCGCTGAAATAAAACTAGCACTTAAAGGATTTCTTTTCCATCATTGTGTAGTTAGTTGTTAGTTTTGTTAGTTTACATTCTTCGTAAAGAATGGAAAAAAGAAATACAGTGGTAGTGAATATGGAAAGAAGTCATAAAGCAAGGAATAAACATGGCTTCTCCTGTTGCTTCATCATGAGTTGCTTCCCTGATTCTCTTCCTTTATTTTTTTCTACTCCTTTCAGTTCCGCTTAGTCATGATAGACCACAAATTTTTTAGCATAAATAAAGCTAATGTTACCCAAATGATCGTGTGTTAGACTGGGCACGCACTTGGTATAATAATTTCCTGTTTCTTATTTTTTCCCCTTTATACATTTAATATTAAAGAAGAAAAGACAATATATTGTTTTCTAAGAGAAATTGCAGTCAAACATAAAATAATTTGCTTTTTATTTTTTCCTTGCTTCTTTTTATTCTTGATTGTGATAGTCTGGGCGCTCTCCATGACAAAACCTTATTTAAAAGGTACTAACTTACCATGTTTAATTTGTTTTCCTTGAAGTTGTAAGTTCAGGTCCCAAAGCACAAGCAACTAGTGAGTATCTTTGGAGATTGTTCATAGTGTCCCTCCTGGTCTCTCTGCCAGTCCAGAAGGACAGAGAATATCTTAAGAGCTCATCTTGTCTGAAATCTGTCTACAGATCAGATACGCTAGAATATTTCAGGTAGCAGCAACTAAACTGTGCCCAAAAGCACTTTATTGAGTCATACTCAAGTAAATCGTATGGATGAATTTGTTGTTCTTGCGTTTTTATTTTCAGATTTGGCTATTTACTTGTGTGGATGAAATCTTGATAGCTTAATGCAGTAGCTTTTTCATCCTCATATTGCTTCTGCAGAAGGCAAACATTTGTATTCTGTTACTCTTAAAGTGCAGAAATATTACACAGCAATTAGCACTGTGAGGATAATTGCCTCTTATGGGTACATTATGCCTCAGTTGTTTACTGCTAAGTGAAATGTGGAAAGTTGATATCAAATTAGGCAATAATGAAGGCAAGAGCTTGACAGAAGGGAACCTGTTCTTTGCTTTTGAGTTCTGAGTGAGGAACTCTATGTATGAGGAGTGTGACTCTGCTAAGTCAGTAGATCTTGTCAAAAAAACCTTCTACTGTGGAAAATATGCACCATTCTCTGTGACGGCTCTGCATTTATGTTGCATCCTAGTAATATATTGCTATAAATCCAGAGAAAAATTGTCAATTACCAATATCCACTTGCATGCTCTGCTAGCCAGTGAGAGCCTTGAAGAAAAAGACTTTGCTCCTCTCTGTCCTTCACATTTCATTTCTAAAAATGTTGTGCAGTTTCATCTGCAGAACTCATTCTGATAAGCTCACTGAACTGGTGAAATTGTCTCCTTTCAATAAATCTGCAATTACCATGTTATTTAGAGCATCCACTGCGGACTAAATCACAGTAGGAAAGGGCATAAACTCTGTGTGTAATCACGAGTACAATGTGTACAGTTCTTTCTACACTGACCCTAATCACTGCTTTGCAAGAATGCCCTACACAACATTCACTACACATAATGGGCAAAATAACATGGGGTTATTCACAAATCCAGCTACTATTTTCCTTACTTTGTTCTTAGCAGTAAAGAGAAAGTCAACTGATTTCTTAAAGCTTCTTCTGAAGCATCCTAAAATAAAACCTCACCTTTTCCACCCTGCTCTCCAAAGAAACTTCTGAGTATGAATTTCTGTGAAATGTAAAAACATGCAGTGAAAAGACAAATTTTGTTTCTGTGTCCTTGACTTTTGGTGAAAAGTAGGAGAAATGCCCTTAGATTTTTAAAAAGTTTATGCTATATGAAAAGGGAAGTAGAGGAATGTTGCCTACACAGTCTTGTGGAGGACAGGATTTGGTTTGTGCAAGACCCTGGCATAAATACCAAAGAGAATTTTTCTTTTTAATCAAAATGCATTAAAGAATCCCATACACCACACTAAGGACTTTCTATTCCAAAAACATTAATATGGAAGAAATATTTTTAACTGTATTCTGTATAAAATAAATATTTTAATGGTCTATCCATAATGAAAGGCCAGAGATTTACCAGAGATACGTAGAGATTTGATTAATTATATAATTTGGACCCTTTGGTAATATGTGGTAATTTTGTATTAGATTAGGAACTACTGGTACAATATTGTCTGCTTTGTTGATCATTTAGGGTTCTAACATTATTATTTTTAATCTATTAAAAGTGTTAAGCGGGTTTTTTAATAGACTGCGCCTGGAAACTACATTAATCTCTAAAGCATCTGTTCCCTTTCAAAAAATTATTTCCCCCCCCTTAAAGGCTTCTATCATTCGGCCTGCCTTGTTGGTTTTCTGAAAAAATTCTGTTTATACACTAGTCCATTATCCTCTCTGGGAAAGCAGTGTTGCATTTTAAACCAGTCAAGTGAGGCGCCTGGATTTGGCAGCGCACACGTGTGGAGAGCTTGAAAGGAATGACACAATTGATTCCTTGTGTTTAACTCCATTATCGTCCACTTTTGGTGGATGGCTATTCAGGAGATAAGTAGTGGGTCAAGACTTTAATAAAATCAAGAGCTAACTATTAAGTATATTGCAGGTTACTGTGGTGATTTTTAATAGCCAGTCTTGAATGAGAAAATATTACTGTTATTCTAATGAAATATAAGTAGGGACGTACAACTTAATTCAGTAAAACAACATTTTTAAAGTAGGCAGTATTGAAAAAATGTTGCTTGGTGTTTTATTTCTTTTTATTTGTCACACACCATTAAATGTCCTTTCCTCCAGGCTAAACCAGACATCTGCTACTTTGGCCTACTTACCAAAAGAAATGAAACTTTTATTGGCATGACATCATTACATTTAAGATTTTTCAGGAGAGGAAGAAAATATCAACTGGAAGAAGCTGAGATGCCATTTAATATCTAGGTGAACTACCAACTCCTATTGGCAGAGAAGTGTTAGTTTGTAAACGATCACTCAAGTTCAAGCACTTCAGTGTGCATTCTCCTGCACTCAAAGACAAGCCTCCAGAGAGATTATATCCCTAACTTTAACATCAGAGTGGCTGTTGGTTTTCAAGCAAGGCAAGCACCCTGAATTAGAAGCCAGCAATGGTGGCCCTCCTTGGCCACACAGACCATTTACCCACAATACATCAATTTGATGGATGGCGAAAATGGTGTTTATTGCAGGGGAATTTAACATTTTATAACCTAGGGTCATTCTGTTACTCCCATTTGCTTTCGTCACAGTTAGGTGCTATTGGCTAATTGCAGGGGGCTTTACTATCCTAGAGAGAGGGGGGGGGTCTCCTAACTTTCTGTTACATCCCAGTATCTTCCGAACTGCTAGACCTTAACTACAACAAGTGGCCACCAGCTGCTGCCTTGGGAAGAAGAGAGAATAGCCAGTCAACAAGAGCAAGAAGTTAAGAATGTTGATGTGTACACAGGTTTTAGAATTAAGGATTTCTTGACATCAGAGTTGGATTTTAAGTTTCCTGAAGCTATTGTTTTAAATTACTGGCAGATTAAAAAAGAGTGTGTAGTATACAGGCTATTGTCATCACTGTGATTGCAATCAAATGCAAGATGGTTTAGGGGTTTTTTTGTGAGGTCTTCTTAATGCCAAAATTAAAACTTGATTTCTGGAGCACAATACTGTCGGTGGAATTCTGAAGCTACAGTCACAAAATATAGAAGAGCTTACTGCATTCCACCTGTTAGCCTGGAGCTCTCAGTTTTCTCTATTCATCACATACTGCTGTCTCAAAGGAGTCAGTAACATTTTCTTTCTAATGCTGATGTCAGGTATTGCCAGTGGGGAAGCTACACTTTCCTTTGTCTAGGTTTCTGGAAGCTTTAGATATTTAGTCCATACATAGGACTGGATTTCAAAAGACAAGCATGGGAAGGAACAATTAGTGGCAAACTTCTGCTTGGAAAGAAAGCAGCTCTCTCTGTTCTCTTTTTTAATTTCTCATGTTCTTTACTAAGAAACTTTATTCAAGGAAACAATGTCAAATTGAGTTTCCTAGAGGCTTGCCCAAAGCAAACAACATTAGTAATTGAGAGCTATATTTCAGAATAATGGTGCAATAGTACTGTTTGAATATTTCTTAGTAAAATCTATGACCAAAAAAAATGTACCCTAAATACATAATTTAGTATGTTTTTCCATTTCTGTGTGTCCTCATGGTTTGCTTTTCTTAGGGTTGTAGAATGGAAAGACTTTCAAGAGGCCTTCTCTTCCTTCTCTGTCTGAAAATATGTTATAAAGCATGTCAACTATATTTCTGTTCTTTGTGGTATCTATTTTACTACCTTTGTGAAAATTTTCAAAGAAATTAGATTTTATCATTTCTTCATCCCACCCATTCCAGCAGTTCTTGCAGTAGAAATTTTTCTAATCCCTAAACTCAGTCTTCTGTGCTGCAGTGCAAATCTTTAATTTTTCAGCTGTAGCCACAGAGAAAAGGTCATCCACTACCTGAACATGGCATTCTAGTTGAGTCCTATGTGGTCCCAACAATGTTGCCTTTTTCACATATGATACTGCTAAATAGAAATGACAAAAAAAGTTTACACAATTCATTATTCTTGCCTCATGGCAGCATCTCACAATTCTAGTTGAGGAATAGTGTCATGATGATTGGTGGTAGGACGGGATTATTCCTCTCTTTTTTCCAGAAATTTTGGCCAAGATCTTCTCAACTTTACTGTTGCACTGGTGATAATTTTTAATAGCTGCAGATTCTAGACAGATGCCTCTCAGCTACACTTTGGCAGAGTACCAGATCACTACATTTCAAGTGCAGTTTTCCAATGGGATTTTTCTTTTGAGTTCACAATGTAACATCTTGATTTAGGCTAATCCTCCTTAACTTTATTGAGCTACAGAAAACTTACTTAAAGTAGTGTTAGAGACCTTTATATAGTCAAAACATATGCATCCACTACTCTGCTTCCAAACTTGAGGCCTGTTGCCTTGTCAAAGAAATGAAATGTATTTTATTTTCCATGTGATGTGTTTTTAGCAAGTCTTTTTTTTTGTCTTCTGCTAATTTGGCAGGGGTGAGGAGGAGTTCTATTTGTTGCATGTAGTCTAGTTATTTATTCTAGGGGCCTTTAATTCATGTGTCTTAATTTAGGGTTTTAGGAATATCCTTGGGAAAAAAGTGTACAGGATTTTTTTGCTTTTTTTTGAGATCTTGCATGCAAGTTTTCCAGATGGTCAGTTTTCAAGTAAACAGGGTGACCAACAGGCCTGGGTGTGAAAATATCCAGCTTAGATTCAACTGCCCTTCAGCGTGCCTGTTGCTTCCCTACAACAGACTAAGATGTTTACTCCTCACATGGGCATTTTTGATAAACAGTAGGTCAAAGTTGATTTTTTTAGTGGATACTCACACAAAAGGAGCGTTGTATACTTAGTTGTCTAGATGTCCATACTGGATGATTTTCCTTTTTGTTCAATACCAAACCTCTTTTCTCTTTGGTATTCTTTTTACCATCATTTGTATGGCAGTTGCACAGTTCTGCTGCACCCTACTGATTTCTGTCTTAGGAGGCATCTGTATTTAGTGATTTGACTAACTTTGTCATATATTTCCTTCTCATCTTTGGGGGTGGAAAGTACAGAGGATGGTTCTCCGAATAACTCTTTAACCATCATCATCTTTGCTCCATAGGAGATAACATCTCTTTTCAAGATTTAGCAGCCTATGAGAGTTTCGTAAAATCCTTCCAGTCTCTGTATAGAGAAACTTACAGCAGATTTGACCTTGTTGCATATGTATGTTATGTATCGTATTAATCTGTGGTCTCTTGGGACATCATATGCACAATCCAAGTGAAAGTTTTTCTGAGTTCCCCTCAGCATCTTTTCCCACACATCCCTTCTGTGTTAAGCTATTGATTCTCTGCATTATTCAAAAGTACAATGTCACTCTGACCAACCAGAGTATGTTACCAGAACAGCAGAATAAACCAGAGCATAATGTTTTTACAGGTTGCAAAATTTGTATTGTGCACTGTAAATTGAAGGAGTAATGACCTACATCTCTGGTTTTAGGCACAACTCTGTCAGTCACAATGAGCATTGTACATTTTTCTTTCCCTGAAATGGGTATCAACATCAGCAGTGTAAATGGCTTGCATATTATTTGAAAAATGTATATATATTTGTTTCTCTAGAAATCTATGTAGTTCATGATTTTTTTGTTGTTGTTGTTTGCTGTTTCAGCATGCAAATCTCATCTATTACCTCTTGATTTCCACGAATTTTTCAGTCTGTCTGTATAATGGTGCTTCTGGATATTGTAGAGCTAGACATAAATTAATAGCCAAGATTTAGCATTTTTTCTTATAGTCATTTTTTCTCTCTCACATTTGTCACAGTATGTGGTTAATGAATGAAGAGGAGTTATTTTATTTACAACATGAACAGTGTTGTGTCACTATATAGGATGTCCATTCCTAGCTGTGCCATTATAAATACAGCTGAAAACAACACAAGTTTCTTCAATAAATCCCATGGGTTTACTTTAGATTGGGATTTTCATTGTATAAGTAGTTCTTTTGAGTAAGTGAGAAGAAGGAAGGGAAGAGACAGAGAATGAGGCTTCTGGGAACATACAGAATCTTTGAATCACTTAAGTTGGAAAAGACGTTTAAGATCATTGAGTCAGCACTGCCAAGTCCACCACTAAAACCTTGTCCCCAGGTGTCACATCTGCATATCTTCACATCCTCCAGGAATGGTAACTCCATCCCTTTCCTGGGAAGCCTTTTTCAGTGCTTGACATCATTTACCATGAAGAATTTTTTCCTAATATCCAATCTAAACCTCTCTTAGAGCAACTTGAAGCCATTTCCTCCTGTCCCATCACTGTTACCTGGGAGAAGAGGACAAACACCCATCTGGCTTCAACCTCCTTTCAAGAAGTTGTAGAGAGTGATAAGGTTCCCCCAAGCCTTCTTTTGTCCAGGCTGAAGAAGCCCAGCTCCCTCAGCTACTCCTTACAAGCCTTTTGCTCCAAGCCTCACCAGTGCCCAGTACAGCGGGACAATCCCTGCCCTGCTCCTGCTGGCCACACTACTGCTGATCCAGGCCAGGATGGCACTGGCCTTCTCGGCCACCTGGGCATATGCTGGCCCATGTTCAGCTGCTGTCAACCAGGTCTGTCGCTCTGAAAACTCAGCTTCTGAGCTTACTAACATAGTTTTCTAAAGACTTTCCCAGGACAGTAACTGTAAACATAGATATGTGTACATTCTTTCTGTTACACATCATGTGATGGGCATCTCTCATGGCCAGTGCAGTGAGAAAGTGTTATCCTGACCATCCAATCCCTGGCCGTGATAAGAAGCCTATAAATCGTGGGAGGAAAAATAAACTCTGCTCTTCTTCCACCACACCTCGACCTGTGTCCGTGTGATCTATTCATCTTCAGCGGTAACACAGGTCCTTTTCCACAAGAACACTTTCCAACCACTCTTCCCTCAGCCTGTAGCACTCTCTGGGATATTGTGACCCAAGTGCAGGACCAGGGACTTTGGCTTGTTGAGCACCATCCAGTTGGCCTTAGCCCACAAATCCATCATCTTCGGATCCTTCTGTAGAGCCTTCCTGCCTGGATGTAGCTCTCTTCACCACCACTCTCTGGGTCTGGCTATCCAGCCAGCAAACAGTGCACCCATTCAAGCCATGAGTAGCCAGTTTCTCCAGGAGAATGGTGTGGAAAAAAATTTCATCCAATGTGGATTTCAGAAAAGACAGACAGCATCCCCAGCCTTTCCTCATCCACTCAGCAGGTCCTATGTCATACATTGTCAGAAATGTATTCCTGTACTCTTGGCATTGAGGTATTGAGACTTCATATTCCTCTGGAATATAAGTTTCATGAAAATAACCTCACAAGTCATTATAAATATCACCATATAAGTCCGTGTTTGCTACTTGCAAGGTTCACACAATGTACATTCACATGCATTTCCTTGTTTAACTGTAATTACCAAAACCAGAGGTTTGGGTGAAAAAGAAGTCAAACTTCTGATCCTTAATTTGGTGTCTTAAATGTATTTTGAATCAATTAAATCAGAACAGTATAATTTCTAGAAACACAAATTACTTTTTGTTCCCTATGAAAATGCCTCATTTTTTTTTTCAGTGTATAGATGGTAATTATTTATAATTAAAGGAGGAAAAAAATATTTTTTTAAGGCTAGTAAGAAGAAAAGGTACCCTTGATCTCCCAGCACTCTTGTTCCTCTCAGAGGTGCACTGTCTGTTGGAAAGTGTCCTTATGTGTTGGTAATGCTCAGAAGTGCTCTTATTTGTAGGCTGCTTTGACAAATTGCTCTGCATTTTAAAAAGCTGCTTCTGACCCTCTTCTTCAATGGTCATAAGGTTATAGGTCCAAGTTTCAACTTGCCTGTGTGAAATAAGGCACCTGCTGAAATGATAAAGCACAATGCTTGTTACAGACCCTTGTACTGGAGAGTGCTGTGAGTTGTTTCCACAGTACCTGACTAACATCATCATGACCCTGAAGAACAACAGGAAAGTGCTGAGGGTTAGAATATGAAAATGGTCACAAAAAAGGCAGTGGAGAGAAGACATGGATTCACAGAAAGAACAGTCAAAGGCCATGGGTGAGGAATGGAGACAAAGAAGATAATTAGTGCAAGGTTAGTGAATGAGGAGGGAATTGGAAGGATCTCGACTCTGGAAGTATGTGGGGAAAATGATCATCTCCCAGAAATGAGGAGGGTAAATATAATAAAACAATGCATGACAAACTGAAAAAAAGTATATAACAGGTTAAAACACAAATGGCAGCAGGTGATCCTGCTATTTCAGATGCAATATGAGAAGTGTGGATGCCAGAGAGGGAGTCATTTATCCAGGATAAGTGATTTCAGAATCCCAGGAACTCGAGTAGTGTTTTGATAGTACAGCAGAGACAGAAAGAACTGGCTTTGGTAATAGGCTGAATGTACAGGGGAGTTTAGAGGGGGGTTGATGTTGGGGTGCTTTAACCTCTTTCTTGCTCTGCAACTAGAAGAATTGTTCTTTTTCCTTGTGGACTTTTGCCTATGTTATTACTTAACTGTAAGGTCTGTGGTTTATAATTCTGAGTTTCTGTCATCTGGCCCTAAGCAGGTGCTTGTTCATTTTTGGCTTG
This sequence comes from Poecile atricapillus, assembly GCF_030490865.1. Taxonomy (NCBI): domain Eukaryota; kingdom Metazoa; phylum Chordata; class Aves; order Passeriformes; family Paridae; genus Poecile; species Poecile atricapillus. The sequence goes on along the minus strand of NC_081250.1, from coordinate 103,222,654 downwards.
CTTCTTTTTTTCTTTTCCTTCCAATTATATAGAAGTAATTATTTATTCATTGTTTTCATTAAACTTTAATAAATACATGAGAGAGTAGCTCACATTTTGCTTGAGACATGTAACTCCTTTACATCTTCATCTTCTTGAAGATAATGGATGAAATGAAGGCTACTACTTGAAATTAAGGCTATAAATTTACAGGTAGGGATTTCAGTCTAATCAATATTTTGCTGATAATGATAACAATTTAATCTTACGATATACCTTGTGTGGGTTTTCCAAGCAAGGCTAACACCCTTATTCCAGGAGCCAGCCCGTGGCCTCTCTCCAGGGCCACCCTGGCCAGTCTACCCACAAGACATCAATATGATGGATGGCGAAGCAATGGCGTTTATTGCAGGGGAATTTGACAATTTATAACCTAGGGTCATTGTGTTACTCCCATCTACATACGTCACACCTAAGTGCTATTGGCTAATTACAGGTTTTGCTATCCTAACAGAGAGGGGGTCTAGCAGCTTCCCGTTACAATCCCGAATTCTTCCGCAGCGCAATGCCCTAGACTACAACATATTCCCCCCTCTCTATGAATAATTAATTTGCTAAAATATAAGGTATATTAGTCTTCAAAATTCTAATGTTATTTTCTATATATATTTCTAAACACTTTGTCTAACTTATCTATATTATAAAGTTTTAAAAATGGATAATATAAAATTGAATAAAATATAAAATATTTAACTAAAAGGCTAAAAGCTTATAAAATGGATACTACAGTTTTCATTAGTAAATATGAGGCACAAGCGGTGACTAAGTATATTTTTAAAGCATCTGTTGCCTTTCTATAAGCAAAATGTTAACTTTTTCTAGTCGGCTTTTAACAAAGGATACAAGCTTGTTTAAAACACACGGTCCAAAGATTAACACAAATAAAATCATCACAACTGGTCCAATCAGGGTGGACACCAGGGTGGTTAGCCACGGAGATTGGTTGAACCAGGACTGGAACCAGTTTTGCTGAGCTTCTCTCTCTGCTTTCCGTTGAGACAGCCTGTCTCGTAGCTCTGCCATGGTGTCTCTCACTACTCCAGTGTGGTCAGCATAGAAGCAGCATTCTTCGTTCAGGGCGATGCAGAGGCCTCCTTGCTGCATGAATAGAAGGTCGAGACCTCGCCTGTTCTGCAAAACAACTTCAGAGAGTGAGGAGACTGATTTTTCTAGAAAGGATATGGATTTCTCAATTCTCTGTAGATCTTCATCTACAGTCATCTGTAGCTGAGAGAGACTCTGACTCTGGGTTATCAGAGCAGAGACACCCGTGGCTGCTCCAGTTGCTCCCAAGCCGAGCAGCATTGCTATTGACAGTCCTGTCAACAGCTCTCTTTTCTGAAGGCGGCCTGCTCGCTCAAGGTACTGGTTCACTTCTTCTTTGGAGTGGTATAGGACCCTGGGGATGATAACAGCTAATACACAAAAGTCAGCAGAGGAGTTAAAGCTTTGAGTGTAAATGCAGGGGCTAAACTATTAGATCGTGGGTTTTCAGCTTGTACCACAAGGTTGGGGTTCACTGCTTCAGGTGTTATAACTATAAACAACACAATTACTATAAACAGTTTACCATGTAAATGACACCATACTTACAAACTTATAGCTAAAACTTTAACATTAAATGAACCTTTAAAGATGCTTACACTACCTCTTAAAGGAAAATACTTATATTTTATACTAACATAACAATTATTACACAGGCTAAACACTTTATCTTAAACTATTATATAACTACTTTAACACACGTGCTCTATATATATGTAGTCTAAGCGTGAAAGCAATTTGCTAAAAGGATAAACACACAATTACAATTTGCTTTATATATAGTTAGATGGAGTCTCCACACCTCCCAAATCTTCTACAGAATTTCTCCAACACGATTCCGTCTTGGAATGTTTACTGCTCCCGTGATGTCAGCTGGCAGCTGATCGGTGACTGAGGGCTTTGATGTTCAAGTTGTTCCTCAAACCCTTCTAAATCTTAAAACAAAGGACTAATAAAAAAATTAATAGAAACACCACATCATAATAACAGTATAAAATTTCTGTTGGCAGCTGTCTGTATAGTGTTCAGACACAACTGTGTCCTGACAGGTCCACTTCTGATCCAAGTCTGGAGTACCAAGGCTGTGTGATGACTTCTCTGTTCACTGGATCTCATGTGTTCAGAGGCAGACAGTCTGGTCAGATGGACAGGTGACTTTTCTGAACCTGCTAACAAAACACGGGCACTTCTCTCCTTAAAGTTAATGAATTACACTAATTAAATTGCTTTTAGGGTATCAATTTCCCCCGTTTTCTAAAAAATAAAAATGAGATGTATTTTTGTTCAACATTAACACAAAACCTTATATACAATTAGTAAGAACCTATAACAGTTAAAAATCAATTAATATGAAGGTACTGTTAATTATTAAAACACTGCACCAGCATCCCATAGTTAATAAACAAACAAAACCAAAAATCATCAGTGAAGGATTGGATCATCATCTCCGGAAATGATTCTCCAAGCCCACTTCAAAATTGATCCAGCTGTCATATTAATAGGGTCAAATTACAAAGTCAAAAAGTGACTCAAATACTGATTTGGGACAGAAAACATCTGGATCTGCTGGCAAACATTCTGTCCAGGTAAAGTCAAGGCTTGGCCAGGGCCTGGCTTTAAACTGGAAAGATGCCTCTTAACTCATTTCTAAAACAAGGTTCTCAATAGTAGCGGCTATGAGATGCTTACAGCACAGCAAACTGTTAAAATGCATTTGTACAAAGCAAATAATTAAAAACTTTAGGTACCAGACTAATTAAATCATTCAGCAGTTGGTTTAATTTGAGGCTTCTTTAATGGCAGCTAATCCTTAGCAATGGTACATCTTTTTAAAATTCTGAAAACACTGAAAAATAAAAAGTTATAGCAAACAAAACTGCAAAAATTGCAACAACTGAATAGAACTCTCAGTGAAGTTTAGGGTGTCACAGTCTGCATTCATTTCTGTCCACAAGCAGGTGTTCATCAGTGGTTTATCACAGTTGCTTCAGTTGTAGCTGTCTTCATATTTCTAGGAAAATAACTATACTTTGCAATTTAAACAAGTGTTTCCAATAAAACATAAAACAATTCAAATTAAACAAAATTTAAACTTAACAATAATTATTTATAACAAAAGGAAATAACAAAACCTAACTTTAAAAAATATCTAAGTTATACAGCTTAACTTAAAAACATTTAAGTCAACAGTAACATGGATTCACTATAAAATTATAAAAATTTAACAAATACATCACAATTCTATGTTATCTAGCTTTAAAAATAACCCACAATAACTACAAATATTACTAAAAACACTCATTCACAACAAAAATTTGCCTAGTATATGCTCAAATTAGCTAAAATTCCAAAGTGCAGCCTCTCCAAAAAAAAGCCACAACACAGGATTGGGCAAGTTGTCATTTAGCTTTTATAGTACTTTTCAGGAGCATCAAGTCTAATTTTTAAATTAAAATCTAAAATCCAAATTGATATATATGCAGTTATATGTATTTTATATAACAAAAATATTCACATTAAAATTTCCGTATTAAAATTGTCAAAAACTCAACAAATGGGTAATATATGATTAACATAACTTTAAAATTACTGAAACAAAACAAGAATCTTTTAAGTTTCTTGGGATGCAAAAATACAACATTTAAACTTTTTAATCTATTTTTAAAGGCACTTAATTCAATAAAAACTTATTTTTAAATCTCAATTTTAATTACAACAATTTGCTAATTTATAAACAATACAATTTACAAAACTTATAATTTTTTTAAATTGTCTAATTAAAACTCTCTCTTTTTTATCCCTCTCAAAAATGTCCAGGTTTCTGTTGTTTTTTGTTGTTTTATTGCTTTACTTTCCGCGGTTCCATTGAAGTCGCTGTTAGTTGTTTCACTGGTGGTTGCCATGGCAACAGCGTTCTGCCGTGTGTTTTCCTGAACTGGGCCGTGCCGGGCTACTTTTCAAATCTGAGAAAAACTCTGAAAACTCCAACTGCATAAACTCATAATTATTTAAAACACAAAATTAACTCCAAAAGGGTGCATAAACACCTTTTAAAAACTCACAAAATCATGACTTTGTAGCAAACTCGCTATTATCCCAGCGCTTCTTCCCGGGGGGGGGGGGGAGGTGCTGACCCGCTCGTGTCTGGGTTACAGTTAAAACTCAACTGGTCAGCTACTTCCTGCTTGCTGTGCCTTTTCCTTGGGCCCCGACTACCACCCCTGTGGGCAGGCCGTTCCCTCCCCCCTGGCTCCACTCCGCCTCCATCCCACCTTTCCCTTCGCCCCTCACTCCAGGCTCTAACCCGCCCTTTGCTCCTCCTCCTTTCCACCGCCTTCGCATTCCAAGCATTCCGCACGCATCCTCCACTTTCTTCTCTACATTTCTTATCTCTCTCAACTCCCCAACTGTGCCCATCTTCCAAGGCCAGCTTTTGTTCTTTGTTAAAGACATACTTTTCTCGCTCTATAACATTTTTCTCAGCGCCATCTTTAAGTCCAAGGGGGGATGTGTCTCCCCTTACTTTCTTTGCTACATTTCTGGCTTCTTCTGTTAAATTTTCCCAAAAATCTCTTGCTTTCTGTTGCCCTTCTGAGAGAAGCTCAGGGTTTGGGGTTTTAGGAGGCATATCGTCCTCCTGTGTCCCCTTCTGCTCAGCTGAGCTACTCTCATCTGGGGATTCTAAAGTTTGTGTTGTAGCACTCACCCCTAGTTTTGGGGTGACCAACAGACAGCTTTTTGGTGCTGTCCAGGTTTCCTGTTTCAGTCTAGCTTTTTTCAAGGCCTTAACGACCTTCCCCCACGACTTAAAATGTTTCATATTACCAGAATCTACAGTTTCATTAGCCAGAGCTCTGGTACATTTCTCCCACACCTCAGGGTGAAGAATGTCCACTGGCTGTTCTATAATACCGATTTGTAAAAGCTGTGTAACAGCAAGCATAAAATCCTTAGATTTACAGTCTACACCCCACTGTTTATATAGTTCAGATACGACCTTTATCCTTGGGTCCATCGTCGTTCACGATACAGGGACGTCTCCCTCGTCTAGGAAAGGTCCAGCCTGTCCTGACCGCTGCTCCTGTTTTTCCAGGGATTCCTCACTTTCCGGATTTTTCCCACTTTTCTTCCCGGGTTTCGGCACCAATTGTGGGTTTTCCAAGCAAGGCTAACACCCTTATTCCAGGAGCCAGCCCGTGGCCTCTCTCCAGGGCCACCCTGGCCAGTCTACCCACAAGACATCAATATGATGGATGGCGAAGCAATGGCGTTTATTGCAGGGGAATTTGACAATTTATAACCTAGGGTCATTGTGTTACTCCCATCTACATACGTCACACCTAAGTGCTATTGGCTAATTACAGGTTTTGCTATCCTAACAGAGAGGGGGTCTAGCAGCTTCCCGTTACAATCCCGAATTCTTCCGCAGCGCAATGCCCTAGACTACAACAACCTTGGCTTTATGATGGAGAATCAATGTTTGGGCATGAAAAAGAGGTGTCAAGTTTGACAGTGACATTCCTGTCAGTATCTGGAGGAGAGCGGATCAAGTCAGCAAGCAGAGCAGTAATTCTGTCAAATACAGTATGTGAGAAACTGATGAAAATTTTGAAACAGTAGTTCTTGCCTATGAGCTTTATTACTTCAATAATATGTTCATCTATTTTTGGTTTTATCTTACATCCCTCCTCCCTCTCTTTTCTTTCAAGTTGCAATTAAGAATACAAAATGCGTTCTCTCTACTTCAGTCAGTCTCTTTTGTATTGTGTTCTGAGAGCTGAATTTGTTTAATTATGGCATAAGGAAAGCACTGCATTGTGTTTCAATGTTCCTAACAGTTACTGCTTGAAAGAGAACCAGAGTTATGTGGTCATGCAAACAAATACTCCAAGATTAAAAAAAAAATGTTGAGAGACAGAAAAGGAGAACACAGATAGAATAAATCTAAACACATTTCTTCATCAAATCCACAAGCACTAACAGGAAAAAAAAGTTCCAAACATGTAATTTGCAATCAAAGATAAGAACAAGTGTTGTATTAAATTAAGTAGGAAGCTTTCCTCTAGTGTATAAGAAAGCTCTGATTCTGCATCTGTTTTCCTGTACTACTTCAATTTTACCTGTCTACCAGGGAGCATTTTAACAGACAGGAAGAGGCTGAGTAAAACATCTTTGCTATTAGTTATACCTCCTAAGCTTTGGAAAAAGTTCAGATAACATGCTGAAAGCACACTGGCTGATAAAAAAATACTATTTATTTATAATTATGCTAATATAGAAATAATGGCATCACTTTGGAAAAGGGTCTCCAAATTCTTTGCAGCTCTAGTAATGTGGAGAGTTCAGGTCTGGCACCAAGTAACAGTGGTCACTGTAGGTCAGCTGCTCACATTGCAGTGGGAGATGCTCACCTTTGGATCTGTCTTTCCGCCGCTTGCAAAGTCTCACTTCCTCTCTCCTCTTGTTCCAGCAGGAGCCACTCCATCACTACTAGCTCCCAGTATTGCCAGATGCATCAGCAGCTGCTACAACTCTCATCTGCAAATTGTGGGGTATAGCAGCACCATGCTGTTTCTCTATGAACAGTTAGAAGATGTCAGTCATGCTCCCAGCTTACACCCAGCATGTCTGTGCACTTGCAGTGCCTTGAAACAGGCACACTTGACCTTTAATTCTAATAATACCCTTTTAGTGACTAAACAACTGAGTCAGGATATTTTAGCAGAATTCTTCTTGCAAAAGCAAAGCAAGATGTAGTACATGTGCAGAGCTGCTCTCTGCCTGAGACTACTCATGTCACCTGAGAAGAAGATCTGGTCTGGGACCAGGAGTTACAGTATCCCTGTATTTTAAATGAACCTTTAACTATTGCCTGCTTTCCTCACCTAAACTGCAAATAAATGAGAAGCTTTTGTTGAAGATGCTGTGTCTTCGTACAGACCTTCAGTTAGGCCCCTGATTCACCTTACTTCATAATGATACTATTTCATAATAGTACCTTAGCTGAAAATAAAGCCATGAAATTGCTTTTTAGCAATTCTCACCTTGTATTTCTAGTAACCATTACCTAGGCAGTGGACTGCTGGGGTAAGCTCTACAATGGACTGAAAAGAGAGAATATGCTCATATTTCCATGCCTTCTAGAAAGAAATCAGTGTATTCCAGAAATCATCTTTTCCTGATAAATGCGTTCAAAGCAAAGAGTGTGCATAGGTAATGAATACTGCATTCAATTATTGTATCTTTATGGCATTAGCTGCAAGTGGTGATAATGTTCTTTTGATACTCCACTTAGGATCTTGGACTCCCTGGAGAACCTTCCATCATGAAATCTTAGGCTTCAGCATTCTTTGTTCATTGCTGTTTCATTTTCCAGCAGGGTGATCTGTAAAGTTAATGTCCCGTCTTTTATCACATGTGGAAGCCATATGATTCACGTAGATTAAATCTTTTGCCCAGTGGATAAATGTGGATCTGATATTTCATCTCAGAGTGGATATTAAGAGCTGAACAAATGTGCTTCTCTTTGCCAACCTTCTACCTTGCAGGGAAATGACCAAGGAAAACTGTCTTGTTCACAGAAATTGAATTACTCCAGGAAAATGTCATGACAGATTGTAAGACTAAATTTGTCATCAGTCTGGTAGGACAGGCTCATTGCTTGACAATCACAACAGCCCAGTTGCCATATGGATTTTTGAGGCCTGTGCTGCATGCATTCCAAATCCTTGGGTTACGGTTGGTTTCCTGACAGAGTTACCAAAACGTGACATTGGAGCATTTACAAGAAATACCATTAGCAACAAATCTACTGTGAATCCATTTGCTAGGAGTCACAAACTTGTCAAAGAAGGCAAGTCAGCAAAGCTGGAGAAAATGTTTTCTCAGGCGGAGATGTCTCCCAATTGTGTTTACAGACTAAATCACCTGCCAACATTATTTCTTCAACAAGGGGAAGGTAGATCTGTGCAGGCTTCTCATTATTCCTAGAGATGGGAACTTTAGTAAATGCTTTCATTAGACAGAAAATTCCTTCACAGTTTTATTGAATACTAAACCAATGATGCATTGTATCATGGCCAAATTGTATTACTTCTGAAAACATAGAAATTCATGGATAAACCAGAAACTGTATACTCAAGCCTTTGGTTGCCACATATTAAATGCTTGTGCATTATTTTGAATGAAAGTGTTGTCCAGATATAACGCTGTTCTGTATCACAAGCTATACCTGCCTACATTTTAAGGCATAAACCCTTCTTCGTGTACTTTTGGGATTTTAAAAAACATCCAAAATGTAACACAAAAAACACAGAAGCTTTTCATTGTGTGAGATCTGTGTAGTCATCAAATAATTAATGACAGTGGATGCTGACTATGCTTAATCACACAAGATATTAGTATGAAAGATTAAAGAACCCTCGTGTGGAATGAAGAGAAAACATTAAGTGAAAATATGTGCTTAACAAAAAAATTAAATGAATTGAAAAATGTTTGAAATGTACTGGGTTTTTTTTTGAGGTTTGATTGCCTCAGGTCTGCTGTATCAGTGTAGCACAAGAGTCTCTAGTCCTCCATCTTCTCATTTTACAACTAGCTGGTGAACAGTCTGCAAGCACCTTGCAGATACCCTGGGCAATATGCTTGGCTTAGCTTTGTAACATTGTAATTTGTCTTTTGTTGAAAGGAGAGATTTATTTCATTTGCCCTCACATGGCTGATTCTGCCCCTGGATACCTTAGGTATCAGGCTGCCTGACCAAAAATGACAGAGTGTGTTTTACTGTGGGCAGTGTTTTACTATAATGCAAGATTGGAATGTTAGCCTGTGGTCACAAGGTGAGCCATTTGCCATGTAATGAAGTTGTTTTTGTTTTGGATGCAAGTGAAGCAGTTACTTTTTTAGAAAGTAGAGTCAGCTACAAAAGGAAAGGAAACCTTAAAAATTACTTGCTCCACTTTGCCCTATGCCTCAAACCATGAATGCTTGATTTATACAAAGGGCTTCAGCTCTTCTTCCACCTCAGATATCGCATTATGCAAGTAACATTTTCTATTTCCACAACATTTTTGAAAAAGTACTTTATCTAGAAAAACAGTCTCAAAGTGAAATGCAATGACCATTCACATCATAATGAGTATATAGATTGTGCTGTCCGCATACTTCTAGTTGGAATAATTGCTAAGTAAAGGTGGTAATTAAAGTTCTTTTTTTTCTTTCTTTTCTCTTCTAATTTTTCATGGTTCTTCTGTATAGAAAACCTTTGTGTCCTCCGGAATGTTGCCAGCAGCTTCCATTCCTAAAAATTCAGCCTTGTTTTTGCTGCTGTTCTGCTCCACACACAGCAAGAATGCTCTCCTGTAAGTGCTGAAAGCAGTGTAAGGTGCCCCTCTCTCCCCAGCACTTGGGGATGTCTCCTCCTGCCATTGCAGCTTTTCCAGCCAGTTATGCCTGGTCTGCCAAGGACTGGCTGTGATCTGCAGTCTGCAGTGACTTAGGACAGTTCTGTAGACCAGCTGTCACACAAAGAGCTCGCTTTTTTTCACCAGACATGCTTATTAATAAACATCTTATATGAGAGCACAGACATAAACTTGATGGGAGTCAAGAACAGGAATCCTGTATTTTGTGAAATCGTGCTTTTGCTAAAAAGGAGTATTTTGCTGTTCTGACCTAAGTCCTGATACTACTCCCTCTTTGCTCTTCTCCAGTTTGCATCTTCGTGCAGTGTGTGATTTTCTCTACTTTCTTTCCATAACTTCTGTAATGATTCACTGCTCTTTAAACTAAAAATCCAGCTATTTATGAACTATTTTGTTTATTTTCAAGAAAGCAAATGATACTAAATTTTTAAATACATGTTTTTCTTATATTACTTAATAATTTGGTTCAAGATAAAAAATAATGTACTGACATGGCTTTACATAAATTTTGGATATGTGAATGTATTTTGAAGTGAAACAGCAATCATGTTGCCATATGGACTGCCAGACTTAAATGCATATAAAAATATATTTACACAGAAGTGAGATATCTGCAGATAACTGCTAAATTTCTCTCCTGGTGAGACAAACAGCTACATCCAAGCCAAAATGTAATATTTAAGGCATATACAAGATAACCATAAGAGAGCTGAAATGGATACCGACATTGTTTGTGCAATTCTGCAGCTTTATCAAGAAACAATAAGATTATTTAATTCTTGCAATTAAATAAAGGAATTCAGCATTTTTAGTGATGTTTGTGGTACTGTCAGGCATTTTCCTGCCTGTTACATTTTCATAGTGGCATTTGTATGTACAGTTCTCTTTATTATGATTTCTGCGTGTTACAGGGGGAGCTCTCTATTTGTCAGTGGTTTTGGTAGATTGCCTTCAGAATGTTTCAGATGCTCTTCTTCATTCTTCCTTAAAATAAATGGAGAAAGTTTAAACCAGCTATTAGGAATTTTCTTTTAGGATATTCTAGACAGTGCCTTAGGCAAAAAAAAAAAAAATAAATGTGTATATATATAGAACAGCCGTCCTGCACATATTTCTTTTGTCTCCATAGTATTGCTATAGTCATTTTGTTGTCCATATGTTTCTTTTTTGACTTGAGGTAGTTTTCCTGATCATTATGTAGAACTATTTCTGTTTTTATTTAAATTTAAAAATTGAAATGAGTTGCAGATTCTTTTGAATCCAATGGGTTTGTTTGTTTTAATTTTAGGTAGCTTTTCAGCTGCACTTAGAGCAAAATTGTTTCAACAACATGCAGTCATGTAGGTAATCATATGACCTGCTGAACATACTGTAAAAAAATAATGTGGCTATAGTTACAAACATTAGGCTTCACCTTTATCAGGAGATTCTAGCAACATCATAAACAACAGGACTGAATCTTGAGTCATTTGTTCATGCCTTTGAAAACTGTAGATGGAATTATTGCCTTATTTTATGTGAATTCATGGGGATTACTTTTGTATGGACCATGATTAATGCTTATGAAGCTGCCAGAAGCCTCCTAGGGTTTGTACTGCCAGTTGTACCTAACTTCTTCTATGTGTTTTTAATCTTGTTACTGCAAATTTATCTAAAGAAAATTTGAATAAGTGATTTAGCATAAACTTGTAAAAATGTATGCTTTAGACTTCCCTCTGCTAGAAAGCAAAATCACCATAATAATAGGTTCAAATTTTAAGCTTTATGTTTGTGATTTTAAAGCCCTCTTACAAATATGTAAGGTGGCATTGCACAGCATGTATAAACACTACCTGGTTTTGTCTTTCACCTACAGCATTGACGTACAGTGCTTCCCTCCAGTGACAGGTGACATTCTCAGCCAAAGCCTGATTCAGATAATCAACTTTTGTCTTTATTCAGCTGCTTTTTCATAAGCTCTGAATCTGCTAAGCTAAACAGTCAACTAGTACCAAGAAGAGACTTTCTGATGAGACATTTGGCACTTCTGCTTCTTAACAGGGAGTCTGGTTAACTTGAAGAGTTCGCTAAATGCCTCTGCATGCTCTAGGAATAACCAAAGGTTTCCATCATCTTTGAGGTCCTTCATTATCCAATTATATGTCTGTCTGCAGTGGGCCCCCCACACTTCCTGTAGGCAGCTGAAAATAGCTGAAGCCTCTCTTCCAATCTCCATTTCCTGCTGCATTTTGCCAAGGGCAGTGGAGAGAAATGAAGAAAATCAAAAGTGTGTTTCCCTGTTTGTGTCAGACAGCAGCTTTTACTACACCTGTCACTCAGAAAATGAGACAGGATGGAAGCTCTTGGGATGCATCTAAAGAATAGGACATGTCATAATATAGGGTGTATGCACAGGGATACATGATAGTGCTATATGGTGAACATTTCTCCCAGGGCATTTGCATGCTCAAACAGAACCCTAAGTGAGAAGGATGATAGGATATCATCCTGAATATTGATAAGAGGTTAAACTTAAATATTACAATCTCTTGGTGTTAGTGGAAGTGTTGTATTTTGACTTGTGTTGTATATTGACTTGGTGACAATTGAGTATTTGATGGGAAACTTGAGAACGTGTGAGACTTGTCTGTGTTAACTGTTTTCACCTACCAGGAGTATGTCACCCATGCTCCTGTTCAACTAAGGCAAAACTTAAGGCCTTTGCTAACTTGTTTTCACTAATGGGCCTCTGGTATGCCTGGGAGCTTTTTGGGTCTCCTTGCTGTAGGTGGGAGCCCGCACACAGGGATCCTGTGCCCCATATGATCCTGTGGGGAATTGCTGTTCTGGAGCATGCTGGAAAGGGCAGAGGATACGTTTCTTCTGAACTCGCAGATCTTTCTTCAGTGCATTGGGCTTCAGAAGTTTTGCTATGACAGCCACATATCATGGCTGTGCAGTGGCTGAATTCACTCATGAATTCATAGAGAAAACTACACTTGGGCTTACAGAAACATTTTTCTTATTTTAGCTCGTAATTGAAACCAGATTTTCTCCAGGGATAGTCTTGCCATATTGAACAACTGTAACACTTCCAAAAATTTATCTTTTTTGTTATTGGCAGAAGCCAGTGTTGGAAGTTTCAGATCAGTGAGTCAAATCAAGAATGCTTTTGTACCATGCTAAACATTATTATAAAAATTAGCACTGAAGTGGTTCCTTGCTGTTGCCTGCTGAGTTTTTTCTTCTGTCATAAGCAAAGACCTGCAGTATGAGGGACCAGTCCCTCCAACCCCTGTTCACCTGTATTCTTTATGATAGTATTAGATGTTCGGTTCAGTGAAAGGGCTGAAGTGAATTTACATACTTCTGAGCTGTCATGTGAGCACCCTCTGCTTTAACTAGTAAAACAATGAATTTTTTTATTGTTTTGATGGTGTGGTATTTTCCCAGTTAGGAACCACTCTTGTATTAGAATACTTGTAAATATGAGTTAAGGTAGTGAAATCTTCAGTTAAACAAAGGGAAGGAGAAGTGCTAGTCAAAATATTCTCAGACATCTAACAGTAATTTGCTTTAAGGCTTCTTGTAAGTTCTGTCCATGGAAACTCCTGTTTAATTTAATTCTTAATTAAAATCATTACGCTGTGGCATATCTAACTAATTGTTTAGCAAGAGTAAAAAATGTCTGTGTCTTAATAATTTTCCAGACTTAACGAGCTGTAGTTATCGGAAGAAAGATATTCTTTCTTCGGTCGTTCCTTTTCATATGTCTTGAGTAGTCTTTTGTAATTTTAAAAAATAATATTGTTTTAATTACCATGGTTACATGCTGCTAGTGCTGATATACTTTGAAACGATTGCTTTCTGCTCCAATACTTAATGCAGTATGAATTCATCAAAAATTAAACACAAAAAAAATTCTATAGTGCGAAATTTCTTGTTTATTTTAGGCTGCTATCTGTGGAGGCCTTGATACTGTGTTCTTCATCCAGGGAACACTCACTGTACCTGAATGCAACTAAAAATACACAATGAATTCTGCCAAACTAATCTGTGGTGGGCTGACCTTGGCTGGCTCTGGCGGCCTGACACGTTGCTCTCTCAATGCCCCTCTTCAACAGGACAAGGGAAAAAATAGGGTGGGAAAGGTCATGGATCAAGGTAAAGAGAAGCAGATCTCTTGCCAATCACCATCAGACACAAAAAAGACTCAGTTTGGGAAGAATGAATATTTTTTTTGTGATTTGAAATAGACTTGAGTCATGAGAAACAGACAAGTGGAAACAGTGAGATTACCCATCCTCAGAGCTGTGTCCTGCAGTGTATTGGCTGGGGCCAGCTGTAGTTACCATCCCCAGAGGTGTTTAGAAGACACGTTGATGTGGCATTTGGGGATGATGTTTAGTGGTGGGCTTGGCAGTGCTCTGGTTAATGTTGGACTCAGACTTAAAGATCTTTTCCAAATTTAACATTTCTATGATTCTGTTTTATGATTCTATAAATATCAAAGTACTTTGCAAACAGAGGATTTAGTTATTCAGATCGGTGGTATTGAATGGGATTTCTATGATCTTACAGTGGCAAGTACCTAAGTCAGAAATTGAGCTGAGGTTTCAAGTTCTCCAGTACAGGTATCTTTCTACTGAAAGGTATCGCTGTGGATAATACTGATCCGCACAGACTTCAGCTGACGGATTGGATATGGTGAACAAGCTTTGGTGGACTTGAAGTCTCTGTTGTTTTGTCTTTCTGTGGGTATTTTTTTCCATGTTGTCTGTGTGGGTTATGTTGGAGATACAGTCAGGAAAACTTCACAGGAGTGTTTCCATCTACTCTGCACTGGTGGTGCGTGACCTTGAGCACTGTGTGCCATTTTGGGCACCGCAATGTAAGAAAGATACTGAGCTGTTATGGAGTGTCCAAAGGAGTGTCACAGGGATGGGGAAGGGAATGAAGGGGAAGCCATAAGGGGAGCACCTGGAGTCACTTGGTCTGTTCAGCCTGGAGAAGGGGAGACTGAGGGGAGATCTCATTGCAGGTACAACTTCCTTGTGAGGGGAAGAGCAGGGGCAGGCACTGATCTCTGCTCTGTGCTGACCAGTGACAGGACCAAGGGAATGGCCTGAAGTTGTGTCAGGGGAGGTTTAGGTTGGATATCAGGAAAAAGTTCTTCACTGAAAGGTGGTTGGGCACTGGAACAGGCTCCCCAGGGAAGTGGTCACTGCACCAGCCTGACAGAGTTCAAGAAGCATTTGGACAACACTCACAGGCACACACTGTGACTCTTGGCGTGTTGCCTGCTGGGCCAGGAATTGGACTAGATGATCTTTGTGGGTCCCTTCCAACTCTATGTTTCTATGATCTGGTACAGCAAGATCAGTTAATATTTATAATACCTTATTAATGGCTGCTTTCTGTTTTTGTAGACTACCTATTGGAAATGGATTCTGAAATTTACAATCCATATTGAAAGTCAATGAAATTATTTATTCCTACAGAAACAGTTTAAAATGCAGTTGTGCTATTGTACTGGCAGGCTTAAATAAACATAAACCAGATGCTCAGTTGTGAATAAGTTGGTTGAATAAGTTAAGTTGGTTATACATTATACGAATATTTCTAGATTTTCTGTGGATATATATACTAAATCCAGCAAACCATTTCTATTTGCATATAGATTCCTGACCAAAAAATAAGCATCATCATAATTCAAGATTACAGTAGACGAACCCTACACCATTCTGCAAATTCAAAAGCAGCAGCTCTTCTATTGTTGCCTTCTCATTTGGTTCAATTATGAGTTACAATAAGAGCTTATATTTTCTATCATGCAAATGCAAATTTTGATACTTAAAATGTATGGTTTATATCTTTCTGAATATTTCCTATTTTCTAAAATTAAACTGCTTTAAAACTTCATTTTCATTTTTAAATGAGGACATGTCTGTGGCTATTCACTGACCTAGAACTCCAGGAGCTGCTGATTTTAAGCTGTTGTAGGTGTTTGTTGCTTTTTATATGTTTGGATTTCATGATTTTTTGCTTCTTCTTTACTCTTTTCCCAGTTATGATAGGAAAAACACACTGAAAGATTAAAACTTTGCAAACACTGAGCAGTTCACAATCTCTATGTAACATATTATCCTGAATTTTTCGGTTTGATAATTGTGATAAAGACTGGGAAATGCTGGCAATGAGAAACTTCTGTGTTTAGAAGAACACTGCATGATTTATAACAGATGTCATCAATTTATAAATTCAAATTAGAGTAACTTGCAAATAGTGACTGTACAGTACTTGTTTTTTATTACTTGGTGTATGACCTTTTTCAGCATAAGAATTATTTTCCATTAGTTCAGTTCAATTGGAAAAAAACAATGCTTAATGGACTTTGAATCCCAAGTCATTGATGATAGAATTAGATAGTTTTCAGATTTATATAATTGCTGTCATATGCAGTTCCATAATCTGTCACACCATCTTGTATCTGGTGCACTTTTACTGTGTTTTTCTTGAGTTGTGTGGTAAAACTGTGATCCAGTGCTCCTGAGTGATTTGCAGAGCCATTTGGTTCTGTCTCAAGAGAAGAGCAACTACCTGTCTTGGACCAGTGAAACTGTAATGTAGTCCTGGGCCGTCTCCTTTGCTCACGTTCACAGGTACTTTAGCAACCTCCCATAACCTCTGCTTCCTGAATATTTGATGGCTGCTTTGTGCTCTTCCCTGTCAGTTATGGTTCTGGCATAAATGCACAGGTTCTTTAATCCATTTGACAGGACCAAGTTTAGAGGAAGGGAAAGAAGCAAAAGGACATAGTCAATGCAAAGTGACGTGTAGTGTTTAAAGCAAGGGATGCTGGAGGCAACAGAGGGAAATGTAGTCCTGATAAATGTTTAATCTTTAGTAGGACTAGAGAAAGGAAATAAACAAAACAGGCTCAAGATCTCATGTGTGGAAATAAAGCATGGTTTAAAGGAAATAAACAACACAGGATTGACTAATGTGTGATACACGTTACACAAAAGCATTTTTTTGTTCCTATTTTCTTCTTTATCCCATGCTTGTGTTTGTTTATCCGTATTCTTTTTGTCAGTAGACCGTATATTTCTGTATTGAGGCAGATACCAAATTCCCAGGCATATACATTTTTATGGGAATCTTAGGACTGTTAAATCTTAACAAGAATTAATATGAACCAGTTTACCATCCAGTACACCCCCTTTTCCCAGATGTTCTCCTTTCTCCTCTGCTGGCAGTTTATTTCCTTACTAAAATGTATCAGAAACAATGATGGGCTGGTTTCTTCTGTGTTTCATGCTTCAGTATAACAATATAAATTCCCTTCATCAGCAAACACGTTTGCTTTTTATGGGGCGTGGTATAGCAAAGACTGGTTGTAAATAGCTTCCTGGTCTGTTCCAGGAAAATTCAGAAACATCTGCCAGAGAAAGAGCAATGTGTGGGATTTCTAGAAGTATTTTCTAGATCTAGCAGGAAAAAAAGGTTGAGTATATTCAACCAATAAATCAAGAATGTGTCCTCTTAATGTAGGTACTTTCCAAAAACTTTAATTTACAAAATGTTGTTTATAGTTGAATGCTGCAACTGATACTGAAGTCAAGTGTTTCAGTTAGTGACAAAGTTTAGTATCAGAGACAAAGATGACATTTGAGATTGTGGATGAAAAAACATCTTAAATTACTTAGTAGCTAGTAACTACTCAGGTTTGGATGAAGCTCCTGTAAAAGTCCTGAGGACAGATCTAATATGAGGACATGTATCCAGACTGGGTGGCAAATACATAGGAGATTCTTTCGGAAAGTGAGTTTTGTCACAAATTAAACAGATGATCTTATCAACTATACAGTACTTACATGTTTATGGTAGTTAGCACATAATACTGTAGTAGGAAGACAGAATATTCTGTTCCCCTTTGACATGCATGTAAGCTCAAAGTTTCTTTTACCAGTTGTTGCAGAGAATCTGATTCATTTATCAAGTTTATGCATTTGAGAGTTATTTGTCAGAACTGATCTCACTGTACATCATTTGGTTAAGGTTGATTGCACATGTCAGATTAGAAAGAATGGTAAATACACATTTTAGATGAGTAACATTGATTGGTGGCATTTTTTCTTCTACGTAGATTTATATGACCATGTTGTCCTGTCATCTAGGTTCAATCTAGGTTCTGTTTTCAATCCCCAATTTAGCTACCACCTCTGTATGCAACAGCTCTGAAATGATGTGATTTGTCAGTGGTGATAGCCCACAGTGATAACCAGAACACACTGCTACATCTTATTCTGACTGATTTGTGAAACAGCATTGCCCATTTATTCTTTCGTGCAACATAATAAACAGTCTCTGGGCTTCTACTTTCAGGGCAGGTATTGAACAGCTGAAACCTTCACTAATTTACACAATGGTTTATCTTTTCTCTGGTTGGCTTCAGGGGTAACTCAGGCAGCTGTACCATAAAATGTGAGGAGTTTGAGCATGCTAATCTGTCACACATTAGAGCAACAGTGTATGTTTTGCCATTAGTACTAGTCACAATTAGAAGGTGATTGAGGCACTGTAAAAAATACATATACTTTATTGGCATATGAAGAGAATGGTTTACCATCTTACAATGCCCTAAATGTATTCCAGCCATTTCTAGGAAAATGGACTAGAAAAATGGATTATTCCCTCACACTAGAACTTCTAAATGTTTTTAATGTTCTCCTGCATCCCCATTTTTTGAGCAGTGAGTAGAAGAGTGTGTGTTACATTAATGTAATTATCCGTCTTTTTAGTGTGTGGTCAAATTGTGTCTTGTTGTTCTCATGAATATGTTTAATTATGAGCCATCCACCTGCACCATTCCTTAGTATATCTGAAAGTATATGTATTGACCCATGAAACCAGATTGTTTTACATTAACTGAACACAGTTCTGTGTTCTGATAAATGTGTGGAGGAGGTATATCAGATGGCCACAAAAGCAATTCCTCAGACCTTCAGCTTCTTTTGTGTTGCCTGCATCTTCTCACATATGAGCAGCATCTGATCTGCATTCTGTATAAATTGGCCTGAAAGTCTGTGCCACCTTCTGAAGGTGTGGAGGTGCATGTCTGCCTACATCTGACACATGTCTGTGTCAGCTCATCAGATGATGATGTGTTGTGTTAAGAAGCCATGGAGAAGTGATAGAAAAGGACAATAATGACACTGTAAAGCAGTCATGTGGTAACTCTATCCAAGGGTTAAATTTAAAGGCCTATGATAGATCTATGATAGAGAGGGACAGTATATGCACCATGGCTTATTTGATTTCAGTTTTCGTCAAAGATCATTCTGATCCAGCATCTATCAAAGGTAGAGCCAAGAAATGTAGCTTCTACCAGAAATAGGCACTCTATTTGCCATCTTGCCATGGTAATTCTTCTGAGAGTTTTTTGTCATCACCTTTTAATTCTTCTTGATTTACATGTTCATGGCAGTTCCTGGGTGAAGTTGGGATAAATTATTACTGCCATATGTGTGAAGTGGAAAGTATATGTCTGCACTCTTTATTTTTCCTTTCTGTTAGATTTGTGCTTTCTTCATGCAAAAGAAGGAATACCTTAAGAACACGTGCTTGCCTGTCTTTCAAACTCTGTAGAATTAGCTTGTCATGAAATGTAGAACTAATGTGTAGTTGTAGAAACCACTGCCAGCATTTTCCTCACTAGTGGCTGATGGCTAAGAAGATTTAGAAATGAAAGGGGTTATTATAAAGTGATTACTGAATAGCTAGGTATGTCATTTTAAACAAGCAACAAAAATCTGTGTTGCAGATTTGGAATGTAATCTTGTTTGTATCATTCATACTTAAAATCTGATTTTGATTGTGGAGGAGTAATCATGTAATGTAGGTAATTTGACAAAAATATATCAAATTATGTTTTTCTTTCATACCTTATTTAAATGTATTAGAATTTAAATTATTTACCATTCAGAGTATACCTGTAAAATGACAACATAAAGAAATATGGGATTCAATTTACATGGGTTCAGATTTAAATTTTACTATGAAGTGAAACCTTCATATCAACCCTCTCATGAAAGAAAATACTGTACAGAAACCAACACCTAAAAATGTTATTACCTTTAAAAGGATGTAGTGGATGATTAAAAGGGTATTATTGATGATTAGACCAATATATTTTGCAAATGTGAATGTCAGCCTGAAGACATAAGCCTCATGGAATATGGGTAGCCATGAATTGGAGAAGAGGTAAAAAGTTACGGAAACTTCTCAGGCATGATTTTATTACTCATTCATGTTTCTGTGTCAAGTGCTTGTAGTAATATATTACTAAAAGATTAGATCAAATGCCTGATCTGGTTTCAAGCAACAGCTACACTTACTTTTTATAAGCAGTGAGCTGATGCCTTAGATGCTTACTAGAATTTGCTCTCCATGAATCTTCTATAGTTGGCTAAGTATTATGGTTCTCTCTCAATAATTCCTATATCTTAGCTTGTGTCTCATCTAGAAATACCACAGAAAAAATGATCCTAGTGATGATGTGATACTAGTATTTAGGATCCTTCCTGGAAAAAGTAGACATCTACTGTATCTCACATTTGAATTTGTGAAGTGAGTGAGGATTCAAGCAGGCTTATTACAAGAATTTGGCCTATTCATTTTGTTGCTGTGAGCTGTGAGTATTTTATTATTTTCTGAGCTCCCACATTTTGGAACTAACCTCCTTTGGCCTCAAAGTACAGAGGAAAAAAGTAAATTTCAATGCTGTTTTATAATGGGTTAGAAATGAGGCTGAGTACTGCGGTTCTGTGGCTTTTATGATGAACTTCAGCATTGGCCAGGTAGTTCAGTTTCTTCTGAGTTTCAGTTTCTTTGGATATGTAGTAGGAGAACATGCTTTTGTCATACCTGATAGAGATACATAAGGTTTACGTACACAATACTTAAAGTATTCAATTACTAGAAAGTAATCAGTGGAAGCATGGTCTTGCATCTGGTTCCACACTGAAGAAAAATGGCATTAGCTGTAATCTTCTGGCGAAAGATTAATATAAGATTAAGTGTAATCTTCATGGCAGTTTGGGAGATGCTTTGGGAGATGCTGGCTTTCTTCTTTCACATGGTAGACTGTTGGCATATTGACCAGTAAATAGAGGCTGAGTAGAAGTACATGCTCTAAATATGAATCTTCCAGTTCTCAGATGATGGGAAGTGGTTTAGTCCAGAGAAGGAAAACTATCTGTGGTAGTGGGTGCACTGAGATTTTTTTTAATTTTTTTTTTTTTTACTTCAGTTTAGTCCTGTTGACACTTCTCTGTCCATTGTGACGCTGTGGATTCTGATTATGATAGTAAAGGTTCTGAGGGAATTGTGTGCTTATTCTTGCTTCTCTATGCCCTTAAGTCTGCAGTAACGAGGGTGCAGAAAGATCCCCACAGGCTATTGCTCAAAGCTAGTATGCTGATTTTAGAGTATGTACATCCTTCTGTTCTTCTTTCACTGGCATTGTGACTGTGGAAGACAAATTAATATAATTGAAAGAATACAATCAAAAAGAAGAAAATATTTTTTTAAAAAAAATACTATTAAAAAGAAGCCATTTTGCCCAGAATTGGCACAAGCATTTATTGTCTAGTTTTCAGCCTATATTTTATATATATGAAAACCTGATTATTCCTTCCTCTGTGGCCTTGCAGGTGACTACCATTTCAGTTTTACTGTCTCATTGTTATTTCTTTCATTAGCACTGAAACTCTGCAGGTCTTGCATCACAACATTTTTTAAAGTGTCAGGGAGTACATTTAGAAGTCTGATAGAAGTGCTGCTTTTCTGTGGGAGGCATCTGGTTTTTCAGAAGTAGAAACATATTCTTTTTGAAATATTATTAGTTAGTAATATGAAATATTGGTAAGAATTTTATATATAATCATTTGTAATCTTTCCAGGAGATGCTATCTTCTGTGGTCTTTTGCGTTTACCTGAATAACCTCAGTAACTGTTGCTATCAATTTCCATGGCTGCTCCACGAGAGGAATTGAGATATTTCATATGACACCACTGTTTCACAAATTTGCAATTATTCTTTGCTGGTTTTTAACATTTTTGGTTGTTTCCTGAACATGCTGTGCACTGAGATGAATAAAATGACCAACCTCTAATGTGCCGCTCTTAACTCAAAGGTTGTTTCTGGATCTTCAACAGTTTTGTGCACACTGGCAGCTTAGTCTTTGTTTTCATTTTAAAATAGTGGGACTAAGCAGTACAATCACACCACCATCATCATATTAGGATTTTGATTCTGTTCATGAGTCACTTGTCCCTTTGTTTCTTTGTTTGCCCTCCCCTTGTTTGAATACTTTTTTTTATAACCCAAATAATGGACAGTATGAAAAATCATGTGGTAAAGTGTTCCTTTTCTTCCTCTAATCCTAACTACAAAGCAGTTCTTTGTATTAACAAATCTGACTTAAATAAAAATGTGTTAAAAAACTCTGAAATTGCACCACCCAAAATCTTGCTCATTGTTTCTTTGCTCTACTGCATTCCCCAGTTTTTGGCAAACTGGAATTCAAAAAACCCTGATCTGTTATCAGACCAGATAAAGCATGTGGCATTTGGAGCAAAGAAGAGCTCTTTTTGAACTTCAATCTGTTGTTGAAGAACTCAGATGAAGAATAATTGCAGTGTAAAAATCACACCATCACAGTTGAATGTGATCGTTTACAAAACTGTCTTACCAAGTTTGCAAACAACCTTGAATTGTTAGCAGTCATGTGTAGATTAGATTTCAAATCAATTGAGGACAAGCCAAACAAGTAAATTATTTTACCTGTATTCTTGTTCGGTGTTGGCTGTAGATGTATACAAATGTAGAGATTTGTTTTCTAGAAACAAACCAAATGTTGTTACTTTGATAGCAGCTGGCTCACAAGCCATGTTTTGTGTTCCCCTGTAGGTGGTCTCCATCACTGTAATGTGCAAGCTCCTTGCAGGTGTTCATGAAATTCTATGTGATACCCTCAGATGCCGGTGCTAGAATACTGTGGCTCTCAGTTTACTCAGAGGGAATTGATGTGAAAAGATGTTAAGTGATTTGAACATGACTGCTTAGGCAATCTGTAAAGCAGTCTTTACATTTAATTATTAATTAACTATTGTGTTATAAAAAGCTATATAGTGGATAACTTAAATCTCAAATTATTCACTTTTTATCTTAAATTTGTATATTATCCTGTTATACCCATCCCTGACTTTCTGTGGAAGGACAATAGTCTGGTCTAAAACTTCAGTCCTGAGAGTTGTTGCATAGCTAAACTCCACTAATAGTTTGCCTATACAATAAATAAATTCTTAATTCCTATTGTTAGGTGCCTTTCAAATTGTATCTAACACATACCAGATGTCTGTAGCTACCAGAGTACCATGGAGTGGCAAAAAATCACCATGCCATTCCTTTCTTCTTCTTATCTCAGCAGGTCTGTGCAGGCTGTGATGAAAAGACAAAACTTCCAGTCTTGAGTTTTCATCCTAAGCCCAAGTTTTGATGATCAATGATGGGATGCTAAAAATACACCTAAATGTCTCTGTGATTCTGAAATTGAGTTTCTGAAAAAGCATTGTACTTGTGGTAAAAGGTAAAGAGTGAAGTTCCAGAGAAATGAGCTGTGAATTGCAGCTGCAATGGAAATTGATCCTGTCTGTCAGCCTGTGCTCCATATTCTCAGGAAAACAGAGTGAAGCAGAGAAGGAGCCAAGACCACCGATTAAATGGGATGCTAAATTGCCAAGGGCTAGAACCAGGCTTGTTGGTCCCTCAGGTCAGAGCTGCAACTGTCAGAATTCACTGCCTGATTCCCTGCTGAACCTGGCAGAAGAGCAGTATGAAAAATGCTGCAGGCACCAGCAGGGGAATGGGTAAAGAACTACCTGGCTAAGCTTCAGGGCTTGACAGACAGTGTGTTCCTTTGGGAGGAAAACCTTTTCTCTTATGAGTTGGGCAGCCTCATTTTCCCCATTTGCCTCATGATTTGTACCAGTAAGGTGTAAGAAAATAGCTGGAGTACTGAGGAGCAACAGAGGCTCGGTTCACTTAGAAATCTGCAGTGGGTGGAGAGATCTGGCTGTGTAACTCCTGCAGGTGGCATTTACTGAGCAAGGAGGAGGCAAATGCTCAGCAAATGGTGCTCATGCTATGAACTACGTATGTTGTATATAATACAGTCGGTGTGGTGTGTTGAACTCCTTGTTCTTCTGCTCTAGGAGGTGTGATTTCAGCTGTGATCAGCACTGTGAAGTGACACTTCTCTGTGTAGCTATCACTTACCTTACCTGGTGCAAGATAACAACAACAGACCATTGCTGGGATGACAGCCTTCCACTTCACAGGGATAGTTAGTGCAAGTCTCGTGAGTACAATAGCGGGGTCTCTGAAGGATGCCTACTTCACTTAAAGTTGGGAACTCTCCATGGGAAAGGATAAATTCTGCAGAAAATAAAATCAGCCAACTGAAGTCGTCATGCTGTAGCAATTAATTCAGGTTTCTATTTTAAGTCACGGTCATTAGCTGTCATTCTTTTAGTGCTGCTTAACAGTTACCTTTCCTCAGGTATCCTGCATCCTGCCTGATGAAGGGCATATACCTTCCAGTGTATTGGAAGCAATGTGCTGTGCTCTCAGAACCATGTTACATTAGAGATAGATAGATAGATAGATAGATAGATAGATAGATAGATAGATAGATAGATAGACAGATAATAAGATATTTTTTTTCACAGTTAGGGTGGTCAGTCATTAGAATAGGTTGCCTAGGGAGGTGTTGGGAGTGACAGTCCCTAGAAGTGCTTAGGGGCATCAGGATCTGGCACTGGGTGATATGGTTTAGTGGTTATGGGGTTACAGTGACAGTGCTGTGTTGACAGGTGGACTTGATGATGTTAAAGATCTCTTCCAATTTTGATGATTCTGTGATTCCATTCTGTGAAATATTTCCTCTGTTGTACACAGTGATACCCCAGAGAAGTTCAGTTTAGTTGCTAAATTGATCAAATTGAAGCTTCATTTTCTATCTTTTGTTGCACTAACTACTATTTTTCTGGTTAAAAATAGCACCATTAAAACAGTCATTAATGACAGGGTTCATTGGGCCCTGTTAGTTGCATAATCTCTGGATGAATGGTAGGAAAAACGGATACAAGCTGTCTATCTATCTGATGCTATGGGTTACAGAATCAAGTCAGGAGCCAAAGCAGCCAGGGTATTGGCCTTGTCTGATGAGCTTTGTCCTGTGAATATCAAGGGAAGCTGTATAGTCTCTATCTTTTACAATCTAAACTCTTTTTTCCCTTGTCTCTTTTGTTGGAGGTGAAAATGTAGCTGTCATTCTCTTAGATTTAACTAGAGGGCTAACTTGTACGTTTTATTAAGGTAACATGACATAAGAATACCTTTGTCCTGGGCAGAAATCTTGGATAGGTTTTGATCCATATATTTTGTACAGCCACTCAATTTCTCTTTTAAAATGCTATGAATTAGGTTTACATCTCTAACAAAATGATTTCTCAGCTCCCCTGTGAATTTTCTGATATGCCCACTGTGGAGCTAAGCAGGCTGTTCCATATTCTTGCAGCCAGGAGCTTTGTTCAATTGTTTAATGTTGTATGTCAGGGTCATCTCAATTTTGTTGGTTTTCTATTTCTGTTTAGCCCATTCAGATACAATTACAGTTACACAGTACCTCTCAAGTGTCTTTAGCTATTCATCATCTCACCTAAAACAAAAAATTCTTAGAAGCTGAAATTAAATTAAAAAAAACAAAACAGGAAAACTCATTTTCCATTAAGTTTATGTCTGAACTACACAGAAGTAAATGTTTAGGAAATTATTGAGTCCATATGCCAGTCCTTGAGGTTTGCTTCATATAAATTTTAATTGTGGTAGCAAGAGAAATGTGGTAAAGCTCCCAGATGCCAGAATTCTTAGCTGGGTGGGATGCCTGAATGTGGAAGCAGATAAATGGCTCAACAGCAATTTATCCTTAGTGGGGACATTTTTGTCTCTCAGTCAAGTCACTAGAAAGGTGACCAGGATTAGAATTTGGTTTGTTTTTCCATTTTTTCACCAATTGCCAAATATTCTATACTGGTTATCAACGTTGTTAGACAGTGAAAATTAATTTAAAGAAATTTAAAAAGCGGCTGGATGGTTTAAAAGGGGGAAAAAAATATCCTTCTTTGTAGATGTTAGAACAAGCAATTTCTTAACACCTTTTCTTCAAGGAGTTAAGATGAATAACATCTTTGAACAAATATTTTAAGCATGCAGGGATTATGTTAGAAAGTAAAAAGATGAAATCCTGTGTAAATTGTTTAGAACATTCCTAGTGAAGACATGTTGATTAATAAACATAAAAGGAGGAAGATGCATATTAATTTGTTTACGTATAAGAGTGTTCTAACTCATTAAAAGTCTTCTAAGTGTTTAACTAGTGAAGCAGTGGATAAAACCTGACATTGTCTTTAATCTTTTTGAGGACTGAAATATGAAAAAAACCCAGATTATTGCTAAATATGTATAATAGCTCTGTTAATGGCAGTGTTTTGAAAACGTGGGGGGTGTCAGCTCAGTGGTTCTGCTGTAATATGGTGGAAATTTTAATTCACTTTTCTGTCTCAGTTGCTGTGACCAGTAGGACTGAGAAAAAATTAAGTTTATCTAACACAATCTTTGGTGCTTGTGTATAGATGTTGGTACTTTTTACTGATGGCTCATTTTCAACTGGGAGATCTCTAGAAAAGCACAAATGCAGGAGAATATCTTGTTTGTTTTGTGTCTTTGCTAAACCACTATAACACTCTGAGGTATTTGCACTACTAGCAGCTAATGTTTTTGTGGGAAAAAACCCTATGATGTTCTAAAGAAATTGGAATAATAACATAATGTCCTGGACAAACTGACTGAGAAATTGCATTCAGTCTAAGTTAAAAACAAATAAATAAGTAGCTGAAGAGCTATCTAGCCTTTGTATGAACAATCCTGCAAGAAAATCAACATATATTTGCAAGTTTACTCTGAAACAACATTTTCTTTTTAGATAATTGTTTTGTGCAGGTTTTTGCTCTGAAAGTGTTAATACAAATAACTTGTGCAAAAGAAATCGGACATGCTTACTTTTTGCAAGCAACAGAGAGGTAAAAAAGTGTCATCTCGCATGTATCATGCAATTAGAGTTGAATCATAAGAACTTTTCAGTGTTTTGTTTCCTCTTTGTTTTTCGGAAGACACTGCACACTCTTTTCTCCACTTTTTCCTGTTTTTTCAGAGACTATGCTTCTAGTATACTATACATAATATTCTATTATTCTATACATAATATTCTATTATTCTATATAATATCATATAATATATATATAATACTATATATTATTATATATATATTTATAAAACCATTCTATGAAGCAATGGATTTCTGTTTCTGCTTATCTGTCATACTTGTAGAATTGTACAACTTCCTTCTCATGTGACTATTATAATACAAAGAAGTAGTCACACCAGAATTGTGCTGGTAATTTTGCAGATCCGATGCGTGGGCCACGAAGACTGGAGGTTGTGGAGATCAAATCTAGGCAGATCACTATTTGCTGGGAGCCGTTTGGGTATAATGTCACACGTTGCCATCGCTACAACCTCACAGTCCATTACCGCTACCAGGCTGGAGGACAGGAGCAAGTGAGAGAGGAAGTCAGCTGGGATACAGAGAGTTCACATCCCCAGCACACAATTACCAACCTATCACCATACACAAATGTCAGCATCAAATTAGTATTGATGAATCCCGAAGGACGGAAAGAAAGCCAAGAACTTGTTGTGCAAACGGATGAAGATGGTGAGTTTTTGTGTTTACATATACATGGTGCATGACCTGGGAGCATACATTTTCTCTATACGTGCATGTTCTACTTTGATTTAAATTTGTAACAGATTTTATACCAGCCTCAACAATTTTTATAAAACTTCATTATTAGAGTGATCTTTCACATAACCTATAATATCCCACGATAGTTTAATCATTTCATCATTAAACTTGTAACTTCTGCTTGAACTATGTTCTCCCTCTCTAAAGTTCCAGTGTAAGTTTGAAGAGTCTTCAGGTGATTGTCAGCAGTATCCTCATGGAAGCTCCTCTACTGGGTGATGTGCTCTGCACTAAATATTTCCTCCTGATTTGCAGTTTCAGTTTCTCTGTCTTTGGCTTTGTAACCACTGGACACCATTGCTAATTCAGACACTATATTCCTTATACAGACATTGAAATACATAGTTATTCTCTTCCTTTTATTAATTTTCCACTCATGGGGTTTTGGGATCTTTTTTTAAAACTCATTCTATTTTTATGAATAATAAATAATAAATAATAAATAATAAATCGTGTAATTAGCTGATGTCTTTTTTGAGGCAGAGACAGCAGAATTGGGCAATGTGTCTCTGCAATGCTCTAGTAATATTTTACGAAAATTGTTATATCATCCTCTCAAGTCTTCTCTGGTATTGGTTTGATTACACATGCAGAGAGTTTACTGAAGCTCTATTAGCTACGATACCAAAATGTGACTTCCTTGTTGAATTGGTCATGTACCAGGAATCAGTTTCACCTTTCCAGAATACTCTATGCTGATATATAGTCCCTTACAAGTGTACCTTAGTTTTTTGACCTTGGTTTTGGTTCTTTCAAGTGCATACAGTCCAAAGGAAACTCGTCAAATAACTTGGCATTGCTTTATGTAACAAATCTCTCCTCCTTCCATTTTAATCGTCTGAAATCTAAACACAAATGGATTTATATTTTCTTCCAGATCAATGATAGATTTCCTTAAAACATGATGGAAATATTTCTAGTAAAAACTTCAGCAATGATGATCTTCTTTTGTAATAAATACTTGAAGTCTGTCATTTAAGCCTATTAAATTATTTAATGCATGCTGTATTGGTTTTATGTAGTACTAATTTCTAATCAAAATATATGAGGGAATAAATTAAACAATTTAGGAATATGCAGTTACTAATGCAGCTTATTCAGCAAAGCATAGCTAACAAAAAAATGTTTAATTAGAATTAATTGTGCTGTCATGCTCTAAATTTAATTCAGTCCAATTGTAGGATGACAACACTGAAGAGCTTATTGTTGTCTGTGATGTTTTTGTGCTTTATCTAAAATGTCTAGTTCCTGACCCTCTTGAATTTCATGTTATTTCAGGACCTATTAAAAACCAGTGTCAGTGTCTGAGAGAATACCTTGAAAAAATTGTATCTTTTTAGTGTAGAGTATGCATTCAGTGAAGTATATAATCTGAGTATAAAACAGAAGAGTATACTGACCCAAATAATCCTCATAATTTTTCAAATCACAGGATTTTGTTGGTTGCAAGGGACTTCCAGAGTTTATTTAGTCCAACCTTCTGCTCACAGAAGATCAAGTGATAGCAGATTGCTCAAGGCCTTGTACAGCTGAGTACATATCTAGGTGACCTCTGCCAGTGTTTGAACCACCCCTGTAGGTGACAACTGCTCAGAGTTTATGACCGTCAGATAACTTGAGAGGTTACCACAGTGCTTTGCTCTACTTCCAGCTTATTTACACTATATTTTATTCCTCTTCCTTTACAAAATTCCAAATGAGTTTTGCCAGTTCTCTCCTACTTGGAAACAAGGTTTAGTGCCCAGAATGAAGGTTTCCCTAAAGTTGTCATTTTACTGGTGCACACAGGACTAGTAAGCGAGTTCAGAACCTGTATCCTTGGAGCTTCCACTTGGTAGAGGAAGGAGCTCTCTGGAGAGCTGTGGAGAGATGATTAAAAAGCCTTAAACCTTGTAAACTCCCACAGCAACAGCATGGAACAGTAAGAGAAGGAAGTTCAGTACCAGAAGTGCCAACAGGAAGGAGTCAGTAAATGTCTTGCTTGCAGATTTTTCTATTCCTTAACCATTTGAGCAAATCTCAGGAAGGGGTTTGAGAAATTATTTCAACCACTCCAGCAAGTCACTTCCACCTTCTTTCTGTGGCAAATAGAATATGTTATGTGTATCTTTCTATTGGATTTTCACATGGAGTTTCTGTAAAAGTGCTGATGCCATAATGCCTTTTGCTTCACAACAGTCCTGTGTGCATTTTTCTGGATTTTTTTTTTTGACATTACATTGCCAGTGTTGTTACAAAAGAATCACAGATACGTGTCCATGTCTCCTCTGAAAATTGAATTGTCTTGGGGATAAGGCAGTGGTTGCAGAACAAATGGCAAACACAAGTAGATACCTGAGAGCAACTTGCATACCTTTAATCAGAACCTTCTGATGTCCCTGACTCTTCACAGGTCTTTCTCCCACATTGAGACTTCAAGAAAAATTAGTAATGTCAGATTTTTACTTTGACTGTTTCACATTTTTTATGTCCATTGTGTTGTAGGTTTTCAGGCGTACTGTCAGTGAATGTTGTTGTTCAATGCAATATGTAGCTCATCTTTCCAAGATAACTTTTCTACTTCTGTCTTCTGGAAGTATACCTTGTTATTTCAATGCTTGTCCGTTTTTGTATATGAATGTTTAATATGTTTTCCCCTTTGGGAAGTAACACTGTTGGTAAGTAGATATCACAAGTAGATTTTACTTGCAAAAATTCCTATTTGAGATACCACCTAGTTCCTTAAAAAAAAGCTGATTTGTCCTTTTTTTTAATTATCAGTAGAGGTTTACAGGAAATGTGTGATGCTCACTAATTTGTTCTCGCACTGAAGGTGACGCATAATGGCACTGTCTTGTTAAATAAACCGTTCTCCTCCTGAGCTACCCTGGCCTTTGCTTCAGTCTTTGGGGAAATTATGGTGGGATGCTTTTCATGCCTCAGCAGTACAAGAATTTAAATAGAGTGTGTCCTTCTGAGATTTTTCTTAAAACCACTTTTTTTTTTTTTTTTTTTTTTTTTTTTAAATCTGTTAGTCCCAAGTGCTGTGCCGCTTGAATCCATTCAAGGGAGTACCTTTGAAGAGAAGATTTTTCTTCAGTGGAGAGAGCCAGCGCAAACATATGGTGTGATTACTTTGTATGAGGTATCTAGAAATTTCCCACGTTTTATGTCTACTTTTGATTTTCCAAAGTGCATAATCATACAAAAAATAATATGTTCTCACAGTTTATGTGAAATTAACTTCATTTTAAAAACAGTAGCCATTTAAAAGTAAATGTAATTTAGGAGTGGATTATCCAGGACCCAGCATGTCCTTAAGGTGCCAATTTTAAGAAACCTGCTATATCTAGAACCAATAGCATTCCATCTAGTACTCTAGATCAACTATTTTAAAGATTAAAAGACAGATCTTAGCAAATTTCTTAAAAAATAAGAGACATAAGACTGGTTACAGTCAACGTCACATTTAGATAGGCTTCATTATAGGAAGCCTATTGTAACAGAAACAAGCAGGCATAATTTAAAAAAATCTAGCTTTTTTAAAATGCAAATTCAACGAAATTGTATGTTGTTAGATGTCTAAAAATCACTGCTTTTTCTCATGTGGAAGCTCTGCCTGAATACCTCTTAGAAAAATTGACAAAAGACTGCACAGATTAAGCTGTCAGACAGTAATCACTGTTAAGCTTCTTACCTGACCTTACTACAAAATTGGTATTGAAATGCTTTGTTTAAAAAAACCCACCTAAATGAGATACAGTGTAAAAGAAAAGTTAAATTGAATGGTAACCTATTGATACTGTTTTGAAAACTACTTTATTGTAAGAGGATAAAATGTTATGAAAAAGTATGAATTGATTTTTGTAAAGCTAACAACTTTTTAGCTACCACGACAGTTGCCTGTGTTCAGAGATCAGAATGTTTTAGTTAAATGTTAATGTTGTTGCTGTTGCTAGATTTATGTACATAGAAACACACGGCAGTGGATCCCATTTCTACTTAGGAACATGCCTGCATATCTAATTCCATTGCTGAGTACACTCACTGTATCCGGGCAGTTCATCCTTAAATGTACACACACATAACTCCATCAGCTGTATTGAGATAGGGAGATTGATGTGAGCAGTATGTTACCTTAATTTCCTTATTGATAAATGTTCAGACAGTTGGTGGTTTAATCTTCTGTCATCTGTTAGAATTAGAAGGGTTAGTTGGGTGCTTTCCAAGGCACCTTGAGTTCAGTTTATGGATGAGGATTTGTAGAGGATATGCCTATATCTGCTGTAATAAGGTCGGGCTTTATCTGAATAGTATGAAGGTTTTTATTACTAATTTTCAGCACTTCATTGATGTTACATTAGATGGCTCGTATAAAAATCAATTTTCATTAGGTCAGAGGTTTTAGGAAATTGAAAGTGTTTAAGGTGTGTAACACCGACACTTGGATGTGTCTATTTGCTGTATTATGGGTCTTCTTAATTAAAATTACATTGAATAAGTATAGCAAAAAGAATGTCTATTATCACTTTATATAATAAGGGGTTTGGAATTATTCACATAAAAATGAAACCTTAAAAGCAAAAAGGAGGGGTGAATAATTTTTACTTTTCTAATTTTTTAATGGCTTTCATATTTTTAAATCGTGTCCATATTTTTAAATTCTCATTACAGTGCACAGAAATCAGTAATTAATAGAAGAAGTCTGGATCAAGTTTTACTGTGAACTTACATTAACATTTCTAATGAAAACTAAAAATACTGTTTGAATCAAGGAAGGAACTGAGGATACAATATACACTCTGCATATATTACTTAACATTTATCTCTTCTTCCCTCCAAATGAGAATCTGACCTAGGTACAATATAATAACCTGAAAAAATCCAAATTAGCAATTGTAATAGCTAAGCTTCAGACTAAAATAGAAGCGTTACCCAATTTCTGAAAAGTTTGCCTTAAGCTGCCCTTATCATCTTTTACAGATAACCTTATTCAGGGTAAAGTGTAATTACAGTAAAGTCAGCTGGAACTGGGGGGGGGGTATACCCCCTCTTGGTCATTTCTCTGGTTTTACCTGTTTGCTTTGGTTTTGTTACTTGTGCTGATCAAAACCAACGTTAAGATGAATTCAAAATGTGACACTGTTAAAGCCAGCATCTTGAAGGAATTAATGTAAGCCTGAACCCATCCTTTAGAGTTGTAATCTAGCTGCCTCTAAGTCTCTGTATCTATAAAAGTAATAACTCATATGAGTTACGACTCAGTTCCTGTGCCCCTTTGCGGGATTTGGGATTTGAAGAGTATAAGAGAGTAAGATAACTTATCATAAAATGTCTGACAGCGCATACATCAGGAGGGTTTACTGGATAAAGATGCAATCTCTGTCCATCTGCTCAAGGCAGTTTATAACTTTCTTATTCTTTTGCAGATCACCTACAAAGCAGTCAGTTCTTTTGACCCAGAAATAGATTTATCCAATCAAAGTGGACGAGTCTCAAAGCTAGGAAATGAAACGCACTATCTCTTTTTTGGACTCTATCCTGGCACCACCTACTCTTTTACCATCAGAGCCAGCACAGCTAAAGGCTTCGGACCTCCAATAACAAATCAGTTCACAACTAAAATATCAGGTACTTGATCAAATAATCTTATTTTCTTATGATAATGAGTTAGGTAATTCTTTTGTTGTTTACTTCTTTAGAATTTATCAAGCAGCAAATTGAAAAAGGGAAGAACACCTTCATCCTCGAAGATGTCAAAGTGACATATATTACCATATCTGAGGAACTTCGAAGTGCTTAAATATTAGCTAGTATTTTGAAATTCCTGTTCACAGCTCTAACATATCACTCAAGAATCCCCTGTGAATTATGTGTTTGCAGCCAGTGCCAGCTGCAGTTGCAACATTTAGCATAGGGTTTTTTTGGACCTGAAGATGAGGGGTTCATTCAGAGCTTAGTCAGCCTTGACATGATTCTAAATTAGAACAGTAACAGTGCTGGAAAATCTCTTTAATGAGCCATGAACAATTGAGAGTACAGCAGAGATGCTGTATGTCTAGAGCTCACTTAGAAACTGTAGTTAGCTGCCAGGCTGCCTGTGTTCCTAACAGGCTTGGGGACTGAAATGGGTACGAAACTGTATCAGACAAGAACATCAGGACTAGTGGTTTTCAAATAACAGCAGCATGACTCTGTCACTTCTGCAGATCCTTGACCAATATTTCAAGCCCTCCCTTGAGGCAGGGGAACACTTCATTGAGGGGATGGAATATTATTGCATCCTCCAAAATTCTTATGTAATTCATGACAAAATGTTTTTCAAAGTTACGGTTGAAATCCCTTTATTCTTCGCTTTTCTACAGTCTGCTTCAGAATTAAACTGGGAGTTCAGTAATAAACTGGCCTCTTGATAATATTTATAGAAAATTACCTTACATATTTGTGGTCAACTGGGCTTTCCAGAAAGCATTTGGGTACAAAATCTTCTTTTTCTTTAACTCTCAATCTGTATACTTCTCCATTCGTCATTTTCTGTCCTCACTGGAATCAATAAAACTGACAAGTGTTTATCAGAAATAAAATAATCTCTCCTATCTTATTATAGGAAAGGACTGTTAATGCAAGGTGGAAGTTATTGCCAACACAGCTGTTTGTAGAGAAACAAAAATGTTGCTAATTTTCAAGTTAGAGAATTAACTCTGTGTGGAACGTGAAACATAATTAACACTGATCAGCAAAGATGGAGTTTGTTTTCCATCTCCTTTCAAATACTGAACAGAAATTTTCTCTGTCAAAAATCAATTTTTGACAGAGCAAAACTTTTTATGAGTTAGGATGATGAGACCACCCCTTATTAGAATGAGGAATGGGGACTACTGTGTATGGATGAGAATCTGGACATTTGGGAATAGTACTGGATCTTTAAATTGTTTTCAAAAATGATATGCCACCAACAAAAATTCCCTAGTGGGAACAGGCATTGCAGGAGTGCTTGAGAGTGAGGCCAACCTCCAAGTCTTCATGTGGCAAGGTTCTGCAGACTGTCTTGTCTGCACCCCACTCTCTCATTGCTTCCTCTTAGTTACTGTACTAACAAGAAGTGTTTATGCCTTGTCCATGGGTAGTTGTAACCAATTGCTAATGAATTTAAAATGGAAACAAAATGTGTGTATTTTTTAATATAATTAAAAAGTCCTGACTGGTATTTTAGTTGTTGAATATGGAACCCTCTTTGCAGTGCTATTGGCTGTGATCTCATTGTCTCACTGGAAAGCTTTGAGGCTCTTTCATGTGGCCAGTGCTCTCCATTTTGGACAGATGTGAGACAGAACTCCTGAACATTTCTGGATGAAAGATTTCAGTGTTTTTAGAATAGATTAGGTGAAATTTGACCAGTTTTTGCATTCTACTCTAATTCTGGACTGCATTTTTTTCTGAATAAAAATCTCTAAATTTCCTGTCAAGTGTTTTGAATAGTGCTCTTATGTATTGGAAATAGTTGTTGTGTTTTATTTTACAATTACATGACTATTTCCTGTTTTCTCTGTTTATTAATAAGTTCCTTCTTTAGATGTAGGTAGTGTGGAGGAGGAAGAGTCCTAATGTAGACAAGGAAAACTGGAGAAAAGAAAAAGTAGCCAGGACAAAGGTTATGATTGGAAGAGCCACAACTCATATCTGGGGCAGGAAACCAGTTTTGGGCTTTGTAGGGACACTTAAATTAGTAAAGAGACCATGTAAGGACTTAGGAGTCATAAATTAAGAAAATCAAAAGACTTGCTAAGATGTGGGCAGGAGGAAAGGACAAGAAATGAGGGAGTACTCAGAAAACGTTCATAGTTCATACAGCTTTTTGAAGATACAGTTCCTGTCCATGCTTCTTTTCAGGATGGTCAGGTTCAAAATGGGGCATTATGTAAACAAATTCTGAATCTTCAAAACTGCAAAGTGTGCCTGAACCTTTAAAGTAGTGTGTGGCAGTATGACTTAAGTGGTATTCAAATTATTTAAAATTATTAGTCTAAATGTTTGGGTCCTTTATTGAGGATTGTAAACAGAGTAACACCCTCTCAACATACAAAAGATGGAGGTTTTTGAAGATTTTTTTTATTTGTGAAACATTTCAAAACTGGTTAATAGCAATGCAAAGCAATGAAGATTTTAATGTTTTCACAGCGGACTGTGGAATTGTGGAGTGTAGCGCAATTCTTAATTCAATCCTTACTTGGATAGGTAGGGTGCTATGGATAAAGAGAGAGAAATTCATTTACCTCTTAAGTTGATGCAGATACTACTGGAAAAATGTAAATAGTTGGAAAATACACTTGAAAATAATTTGCTAGAGGTTGATACTTATCTGTATGTGGAGCATATTACATTCTGTTGGTATGGTACACACAAAGTATCCAGTAAGATGAAACTAAATGAATTGAGAAGAACTAAATGAATCTTTGGAAGAATCTCCTAAGGAAAAGGTCTCCTTCCCACCAAATGTGTTTTCCCTTTCAAGTGGGAATTAATTGAGGGAAGTTAATTGCCCTGCATTATTTTTGCAGTCAGAAGAGACTATTGCAATGACCACTTTTTGCTTCTCTAGCCTTTAAATCTGTTAATTGTGCAGCACCATTAACAAGTGAACAATAAGGATACGGCAGCCTGTCAAATAACCAATTAACTGAGTAGCCTTCCCTCCAATGTAATGATACAAATGTGAGTAGATGACAGCAGTGAAGAAAGTAACAAGAGTAAAAGGCAATAACTGAGGCATCATTTGTTTTAATCACAATTGTAAATCTTTAATGAAGATACAGTTTGCAAAAGTGCTGAGTGGGGCTTCAGACTAAGATAAATTCTTGTCTTGGTGGACAATAGACCCAGGACACTTATAGTTAAAATTCCAGGAAAAACAAACTATGAGAGTGCATCCTGATACAGCTGTCATACTGAGAAAGCTGGGCTTAGTTTCAAAAACAAGTCACTTCAGCATGCACATTTGCAGATGCTGTTCTTAAGATAACTTTTCATTTCCAAGTCATGGATTCTCAATAGTTTCTGCAAACCTACTCCCACTAATATCTGTTTCCTGTCTCGAAATTGGCAGTGAGATGGTATTTCTTTATTTGGTATTTGTTGTTTTGGTTTTTTTTCCCTGAAGTTATTCAACACTCGTCTCACACTTGCATTGTAACAGAAAACACCTTAGACTTGTAGTACGTTCCTTGTATTTGAAGAAGTCTTTAAAATTGCATATTAAAATAAAGATACAGCTCTTGAAAGAAGAAATACAAGAATAATGATTTTATTTTCCTCTTTTCTTTTCTTATTCTAGCACCCTCTATGCCACCATATGAACTTGAAACACCTTTGAATCAAACTGACAGCACTGTGACAGTCTTGCTGAAACCTGCACAGAGCAGAGGCGCTCCTGTCAGGTACTGGGGGAAAAATTCTTTATGAAATTAAAAACCAAATTGATTGATTTCTTGAACATATTTTCTGGGGATTTTCTATACAGCAATCAGTGTCTAAATTCATGTCCGTATTAGCTCTAATTAAATTAAATAACTGAAGAAAATGAAAGTGCTTTGATGTTGAGTGTTCATGTATTGTTTAAAGGATTTGATCCAGATGCAAGTGGCTTGTTCTTTGAAGATAAGGAACAAAGCCATAGTTCTGTTGTGTGGGTGGCTTCTTTAAGGTAATTGCTTACTGCAGTGTTATAAGTTCAAGGGCATATCACATTTTTTATGCTGAGCTACTGTCTTTAATATTCAGTTTTCTTGTTTACTTCACAGATTTAAGGTAGTCAACTCTTAGTAAGTTAGCCAATTTAAACAGTGTGTACTGCAGCATTCATAAAGTATTTACATTATTTGACCACAGTAGCAGAAATTATAATTTTAAAAAGCAACCTTTAAAACCAGTGTCTTGGATTCTTTAGTGTTATATAGTATCCATTAATGAATTTCCAGTTTTCAGAGGTTTATCTTCCTGCCAAATACATGGTACTGTGTAAGTTCTTCATTATTAGAATAAAGGATGCCTGATTTTCAGTGAGGAAGACAGAGAAGTTGTTAGATTATTCTACATGAGAACCAATAATGAGCTCAATACTCTAAATAAACAAAAAGAAAGATGAGAGAAACATTTTTCACGGCTATTATGATGTTTTTCCTTTTGGGTAATTGTGTATCCTCCTTAATTCTTTCATTACTGTAGGAAGAGTTTCCATCTATACTGAGTGGCTATCATATATTTTCATTCTGATGCTGAAGTTTTTGATAATTTCTGTTCATCTGGGAAATACAGATCTGTCATGCTTGTATATGCATGAATGAAAATAAATGCTCTTTGGGTTTCTTCAGAATATTCATACAATTCATATGATTAAGAGCTTTTACTGTTACTTAGATATATTATATGTACATAGGTCTGTGTTTTGAAAATGCTGTTCAGTCGTTCATTCAGGCACCTGTTTAAAAAGAAAATGTAGCACATCACAGGAGTTTGAACCACCCAAGGAAAAAGCAGCAAATATTAGAGCACATTTAATGAAACTGATTTAGAAGGTTAGATTAGAAACAGAATTATTTGATGTTTGTCTGACTATCTCACAAAGCTCTAGTGCAGTCCTTCTGAATTCATGCATCTGGATGAAAATGGTACAAGTTGAAGTCATTGTTTAAACATTAACATATTAGGCTATTAATAAAAAAATGGTTTCATTCTTTTTATCTACATTGTGAACTAAAGATGATTGGCTCTCATGGCAGTAGTGACATATCAGAAACTTCACTGACAATAGAAGGGAGCTCGTTAGGAGATGAAAGTGTGCCAAATAAGTGGATGAGTGGTTAATAGGAGGAGAGATTTAAAGTGACATGAAGCTGTAGAACTGACAGTTGAACACACAGCAGCAAATTTACCAAGGTCCTTTGCAACAGGTCTTAAAATAAAATGAAGGCTGACTGCAAACTTAGAGTGTAAATGCTGAGTGAAGCAGAGTGAAAATGAAAGTAAGAATTTCTTAATACTTCTAACATTTTATAGTACATTCCACTCCCAAGCACACTGCTTGAAAAACACATCCTGCATATAAAATCTATATTTATCATCTTAATCTGTATTCATTGGGTGTTAAAAGTTTAGTCATACTTCGTTTATCCACACTACAATAGGCAAAATGCCTTGTCTATTGATTCTGCTACAGCTACCGACTTGGTTAATGCAGATATTTGAAACTGCACTAAACTTGCAGTGTAAATGACTGTTGTTTTATTGATCAATGCATCAGCCATGACACATAAAATTCTTCAATTCCTGAGATGGAAAAGGAGACCACAAATTCTGCCATTCACGTCAACAAAACTGATACCTGAGGTCATTCTGAAGTCCAGCTTTTTTTCCTGTGATTAAATTATTTTTCTCTTCTTAAATAAAAAAATCCTGATATTTTATGCCACTTAGAGTCTGCACACAACGAGCACAACATCAAAGGAAAGGTGTAATGCTGATTGCTTAAATGTTGATTCAAAAAACAGACTTTACAGAAATGTTCCGAAAGCTCTGTTTACAATGTTAAAGTACACAATAATCATAAAGGCCAAATGGCATTCCAGGTTGTTTTAGAATTCATAAGACTGGACATGATTGAAATGTATTTTTTTGGATTTTTAATACAACAAATACTGCTTGCGTTGTCTCCAGTTTCAGGTCCAGCATGTTTTATGGCTGTTGCTGTCTTTGTTTCAAGGAGATTATTTTGGAATTATGTATGTTTTAAGTAGTAATGCATTCAGTAATGATGAATGTATGCACTTCTTTAACAGCTGGCTAAGCTATTTTGACTTTTAGAGTGATTGTAATTTGTAAGGCTTAAATGAAACAAAAAATGTTTAATTTAAGATGATCCCTTTGTGGAAATTGTGTAATATATGTCTTACTGCAGATATTCTCTTTTTTTCAGATATTTGAATTTAAGAGTCAGTAAAGTTTTGAAGAATTTGCATAAAAAGCATACAAATGCAAATGTTTTTTCTGTGAGGGCTCTTCAACATCTGTTTGGGGGGGACTCACTCTTCCAAGGCAATACCATTTGTACATTTTACTTCTCCAGGGCAAGTTAACCTAAAGTTTAGAAGACTCTGGGGCCAAATTTTCTGCAAATATGTAAGTTGGTCAGTGCCATATACTCAGCCAAGGAATGCTAATTCATTGCAAAGATCTGGATCACACACAGGAATGAGGACTGTAGTGCTTGGTTACTGCTTGCATTTAGTGCTATTTATATATTCATCTATGTTAGAAAGAACTTTAGATTGTTTGTCACATTGCATTGTAAAAGGTTCTTGTGACCTTCTCTGAAAAAAGTTGTCCTGGAAGGTTTTAACTTCAGCAGGAGAACGAAGTTTTCTTTGTTGCACCTATTTCTATTCAGTCTTGCCATGATAAAGGTCAAGTGTTTCCACTTCTTTTATCTGTTTACGTAAGCAGCAAAATGTTGTCCCCGTAACACCCTCTTCCTGCTATTCTGTGCCACATCCTCAAAAAACTTTAGTAGTAAACATCCCAAAGGTTTTGGCTCAGATAACACTGGAACTGCAAGTCTCTGTGAGGAGCAGACTTGGGAAAGGAGCAAAATGGATAAGAAAGAAGAGACCATCCTGGTTCTACTCTGTGTCATGATCTGTTATTCATACTACATTTTTACAAAGTTTGGCTCAGCTGGATTTGCCCCATTAAACTCTTCGGGACAGTTAATTGCCCATTCAGCCAACCTTTCTACTCTTACAGACACCACAGGCATTTGGTACTTTCCTTTTCCAGTCAGAAATGAAAGAACAGGCTGACCAAATGTGTCAGCTAGCAAATCCCTGTGGATGCAATACTTGGCATTTGGGAAGCCAAAGTACTTCCTGCTCTGAGTACGTGGGATCAGTCCAGCAGCATTTGGGGCTGCAAAGCCCAGACAGGATGAGAGGGAGAGAATTACAGCAATTGCCAAGCAGTATAATTTAAAAGGATCATAAAGAAAACATGCAGAAGGAAGCGATAAACTTTGAATTATGTGAGTTGAAAGCCAAGTGTTCTAGAGTGAAGGCAATCTGTGTACTCTCCATGCGTGCCCTGTATCACCTGTGTGCCCAACTTCTTCTATAAATAAGAACTTGCATAAATAAGAACTCTACTAGGAAAATAAACATCTCTACTTGAAGTGCTTAATTTTGAAACATACTTTTTAATCTCTCTTAATACCTTGAAGAAGTAGCATTTATTATACTTCAAAAGGCCATAATAAGATAATAAGTATTTTGCACTACAACTGGAAATTACTGTAGAAATTTCAAATGACATGTTATCTGAAGTGATAAGCACTCCTTTCTACTACCTCATCAGAGGGACACATGAGATTGCCTAAATTTCACAGAAATGTACATTTCTTTTTGGCTTATCCAGACTTTTAAAGGCACCATGTAAATACTCGGTTCATTGTCACAGCTGGAATGAAGGTTATCTGCACACGGTCCCTAGCATAGGAACAGCGTGATTCACAGGAGATCGAAATGGTGTAAATAAACTTTTGTCAACCCAAGTTTAAGCAGTACTTAATTCTGTATGTGGCTTAGCCATTTCAACAGCACTGAGTGTAATAATTTTTAAATGAATAACAGAGGACACCTAATTCCTACCCACTGGCAGTAGAAGGATGGAGTGAGTTAATCTGAAGGGGTCACCTTGAAACGCAAAGACTGGTATGTAATGCAGCAGTTTCTCATGGAACAACCCTGTGCTATGTGTGAAGCAGAGGTCACAGTTGGCTTCCCATGCCTGCCACACACATTACAGGGCAGGAGGACTTGTCTTAGGGCCTCATCCTTTCCTTCAGCATGACTGGTGCTGTGAGGATCAGCCTTCTGCATGTCTGGCCGTCGTCTCTGCTCTGTCACTGTGTCTGCTCCCTTCCTCGTAGGCTGGCAGCAGGCAGTGTGCCACATAAGTTAGGTCATGCAGCACTGCCCATCCACTTCCATATGAAGAAATGGGGTCATCTGAAGCCTGAGAGAGCTTTTTCAGGATTCTCCAATCTGACAGCCTTCCAGAAAAGGCACTGCCTATCTTTATTCTTGAAATGTACGAAATTTAAAAAAATCACTTACTTGGTCTGGAGTTCAGCAGATTTTAATTGTTTCACTGGCAGTCAAGAAATCAAAAAAAAAAACTAACCTAGCAAGCCAGGCAGGCTGTTTGGAAACACATGGAGATATCACTGGAACTCAGAAAGCAGCAGGGTTTCAAACACTCTAAATGCGAAAGTTTCAGGATACTTTCCATTATTGTGAAAAGGACATGAGACACT
Organism: Poecile atricapillus; assembly: GCF_030490865.1. Classification (NCBI taxonomy): domain Eukaryota; kingdom Metazoa; phylum Chordata; class Aves; order Passeriformes; family Paridae; genus Poecile; species Poecile atricapillus. The sequence continues at coordinate 103,180,838 of NC_081250.1, read as the reverse complement.
TGCATTGCTCTTGTGAGTATACTGTAGCCACAGATCTGGGCCTCAAAGTTACAATCCCCTTCCTGAAGTTCCTGATATCTCTGTCTGAGTTTCTCTGTTGCATAGTGAGAGCGCAGCATTAGTTACTGTGAGTGAATTATGAAGGCAGACATCATGGGTATAATTATAAATTCAGGATATGTGAGCAAATGAGTTTTGAAATGGGAGAATGCTGATTGGTACAATAAGAGATGTTAGTGTTCTGTGTGGGCAAAACCATGGCAACAGCATATGCCAAAAAAGACATTGCAATATCTGCATTTTTAGCTATGTCCTCTCACAGCTCTTGCCTTGCACATTATGTAATGCTAGCATGTTTTTGTAATTTCCTTCTATTCCCACTGGCATAACATGGTAATACTGTAATGAGAAAAAAGAAAATCCTATGTAGACACAGCTGAGGAGAGAAGTGTCAGAACTGTACATTTATCAGCAGAATTTGGAAAGCTTCCCAATAAAATGAAATGTGAACTCTGGCCTTTCTAAAGCTCACAGATAAAACATGGATATTAGGTGTATTTATGATAAAGAAATGGGCCTGTTGAAATAATGTAGCTATACATGTTTAAGTAGCATTACTAACTCTCTAATATTCTCAAATGCCATGTTCAAAATAAAGACTTTCAAATTACTGTGAGACTACAGGATCTAAAGAGCGTGAAGGGAACTCTTTAATTTGCTTGCTACCAGCATCCTTTCTATTGCTTAAGGGTCTGTAAACATGGAGGCCTGAATTGTGTGCTGTAGGGTCAGCTCTTTGCAAATCATAGTTTTACAACCTGTAAGGCAGCCCGTAAAGTTGTTTGAGGATGTCTGTGGTAGAGAAGGGATTGGGTTTTATTAATGCCCATAATTGTCACTTCTTTATAGCAACAAGTAAAATTATTTACAGCAGAAGGGTCAATTTCTGTTTCATTGAGGGAACGGTGTAGTAATTGCTTATGCAATAAAAATGCTGTAATTCTTTTTTGTTATGCAGTAGAACTTGTCCTTGGATTTTTTACTGTGACTTGAATTAGAATTTATGGTACCTATTGCCTGGACATGCATGGTACAGCTTCACATGTCCTGTTAGCTGGTTCAGAAATTTCCATGGTCCTTTTGCTGTGACTTCTTACATAGTCCCTGGGCAAAATGAGTATTGATTCTTGATTTCTTCAAGTACTAATTTGTCTCACTGAGAACTCAGCATGTAATGACACCTGTCATTTAGCAATTAATAAAAATTAATCCATAATAAGTAAAGCAAGCTAGAGCAATTCAAGAATAAACGAGAAAAACAGATTATTCCATATCTCTGAAGAGATTAATTTCAGTTTTATAACTCACTTTCTCACAGATTTTGGTTATAATTAACAACTTAAAAATTTGCTGCACTGTTAGGAGGCTCTGCTTTTTTTTTTTTTTTTAAACCTTCCTTCTACATGCTGGCCTTAAGTAGGTTGCAGTGGAGATCATTTCTTTGCAAAATTCCTTATGATAGTCTTCTCTATATCGCTTACCTCTCATTCTGACAGCATGATAGTCCAGTTCATCTACATCAGTTCTTTGTTAAGGTCCTTTGAAGCACTCGATTTTTTCAATCTCCCTCATGAAAGCTGAAGTCCAGCAGCAATTCAACCAGTGAATCATTAACTCTTGGAACTCACACCTGTTTTGCTGGCTCTGTATTGCCAACTTCAGTCAGAATTGATAAAACATGTTTTTCTTAAATCTACTTACTAAAATGAACAGCTCAGTCTCTAAGTATTCAAGGAATAGAACGGGGTCATAATTTTTCATGACCCCTTTGGGAGGGATGGCTACTCAGTGCTCAGATTAATGTACTTGAGCTCAGACTTCAGGTGTGCGTATTTACCAGTGAAATTTGTATGTCCAGTACCATTCTCTTTTGCTGAGGCCAACTGGCTAAATCCAGTCCATATTCATACTGCAGAGCTCCCAGGCACTAGGATCCCCAAACTGCCATTTGGGAACAGGCCCTGGTTCATGTCTGGGAATTTTGGGGAGAGTGGTAGCTGGCTGGTGCCACAGACCTGCTGGGGACCTTTCCAGCAATTTAACAGCTTAGATAGCATAAGATTTAATAAATAGCTTAGATGGATTTTAAGCTGCTCAGTGTTAGCAAGTCTGAGCCATCAACCTATTCTCAAGTATCATATGTTTCCAATAAAGCCACAGAAACCTCTAACTGGAAGTACAAAGTTCCTGAAGCTCCTCTCAGGCAAACAAGAGACCCAAAGTCCATGTTCTTTTCTCATGGGACTTTTGGTGTGTTACGGTTTAGATGGTATTTAAATAAAAACAAATAATGGACAGCATAAGGAGAATCTCCATTTGATTAGACAGGTTTCATCATGTACACTCTCCTAGCTCTCCAATTTTTCTTGTATTTGTGTTTTCATGCAGCACCAGTCTCAGCAGACCACAGTAATGCTGTACAGATGGTTGGGGTGTGGGAGCAGTATGGTCAAAGCCTCTCAGGTTGAAAGCAGTAGTTAACCCCAGCCTCTGGTTTCTGCAAACCTGCTAGAGTTGTTAGGTTATTGTAGAAAAAGCTGGTATGAATGTCCCATCTCTCTTGAGAGAGCTCAGACACTTGTATCTTAAGCAGATGTAGACCTATACAGTGAAAGCCCCAATAAGGTGTATTTTAGCTCTTTAAATGTAAGCACCTACTTCTGTCTGAGTTTAGGAAGTTCCTCGATTAGGGACATTGATCATTCCATAGAGACAGTATGAGAGGTACAATCATTCCTTCATGTCAGAGTCACCCTCTGGAGCTGTAGAGACATGTTTCTCCCACTTTGTGTCGGGTGCTCAAATGTCCTTCTGGGTGCTTGCCTTGAGAGAAGGAGGTGTTTCATGTAGGGACCACAGTGAAGGAGTTATGAACATCACTGGGAATTACTGCACTGCATGATTTTTGAAGGAGTACTCAGTTTAACCAAACTCAAGTTCAAATGCAGAACAACCAGAGCACTCCTTGGAAATGTAAGAAAGAGGTGCTGTTGCTCTGTGCTTACTGAAGTGTGCCAGGGATTTGTTTTCATTTTACTGTGTGTTGTGGAAAGATTGAAGGGGGAGTGTGTGGGCCAGCTATGTTTCCCCAGGTGGTTGTTGGGCAGGATTATGTGGGGATGTACTTTGTGGAGATGTTTTAAAGTAATTTTCTGACAATGTGCGTCACATGTATGTTAGTTTGTAGCCACAGTGCTGAGTGACCCATTCTAAATTCCTGTAAAACTGTGGTTAAGAGTTGTCAAGCATGCATAACCCATTGCTCTCTCCGGGAGCTTTCACTGTTGACCTTAATGTGCATTATGTATGTTCACTTCCCATATCCTTGTCAGTGTGAAATTACCGTAGCTTACCATCTTACTTCAGTTATTTTGTTTTTGCGAAGGTTTGAATCTTGTCACTATTTTTCCTCTCAAATTCTAGATCCCAAAGTGAGTGTCCCAAGTGAAAAGTATGGTGTCACCTTTGGTCTTCATTCACTCATTTGACTAAACGAGCACTCAAGTCAGGCTTGCAAGTTGTACTGCAAGCCCTGTCTGCTTGGCCCCTGGTAGTGCTGAGGCCTTGGCAATGTTGCACATCAATATTTCTGTTCTCTAGCTATGCCATATACTTTCTATTTTTTGTGATTCTCAAGATTCAGTTCCTTTTCTTTCATAAGTATTTAAATTAAATATGTAATTTTAAGTGGTTCTTAAGAGCTCTGAAACAGACTGTGATAGAAGTACATGGTCACTGGGCTGTATAGTGCTGTACTGAATTATCAACTGAGAAGTGACTCAATGCCTGTTTCATTTATAGATCTAAAATATAAATATAACACATTTTAATCCATTTGACATTAATCCTGCCTGCAGCATTGGATTGGAACATTGCACAGAAAATACTGAATAGCCTTCAGGATGAGATGCAAAGTTGCGTTTTATGAGCTAATAAGAAGGATGCACATTTTAAGATAAAGGCTCATTTTTGGAAGTAACAGAGGAGAAGAAAGTGTGTGTGGATGGCTTACAGTATGACTGTGAATCATCAGAACACAGCATGTCTGTGAAATAGGCAAATAGACTGTACTCAGCATGTGGGGTTTCCAGAAAAGGTGACAAGCTCTGAGCACCATTGTACAAGATGCTGGCAGGAGCTCATGTGAGCTCCTATGCCTTGTTCTGATTTACCAAGAAATACCAGTGTACTGGTGCTAGAGCAGTGAGTGTTTTGCCATAAATGATCATGGAAAACCTGTGTTACATATGGAGGAACCAAGAGAATTCGACTTGTTTTTTAGCAACCAATTAAGGCTAAGAGAAGAAATGGTTGTTTTCTAAAAATGCATCGGACGGATAAACTTCAGAGAAGAAGGAGAGCAATTTTAGTTCAGGGAGCATATATATAAACAGCTCAAATATAAATTCTCTAGGCAGTGGTGAATTGAAACAAGTGTATATATCTGTCAGGAAGGTGGTGCTAGTTAAAGTCACACAGCACTATGGCACCAAAAGTACGTGTTTCAGTGTTCTGTACATGACAACCCCCAGGAGAGCTTTTGTCAAGATTCTCACGTGGATCAGAGTTGTCTGAGTGACAAGGAGCAAAAAGTCAGTGGGATTTTCCTAATAATTTAGGTTGCAACACAGTTGTAATCAGTACCACTTTAATTGCATTTCCGTACTGCCATTGACCTTAGGAATTTTTCTTCCATATTGTGCATTTTGAGCAAGTTTGTATGAGCCCTTTATTCACTAACAAACACTAAGTAGCTGCATTAAAAAAAATTCTGTTGCTAATACTTAAATGTACAGCAGGAGGACTGTGGTTTCCAGAACAAAGTAATTTGGGCCAATTCCTAACTCTCAGTATAAATTTTTGATTTAACTGTTTTAAACCATTGAACCATTTTTCTAAAGCATTTTGATCTCATATTTCAAGCAATCAAATAAATGCTTTTATTTGATACTAAGTAATGTTAAAGGAAAAGAAAAGGATAAAGAGGAGTGCTGCATGGAAAGAGGAAGAAAAGCTATAGATGCACTCCAAGTGAAACACTGTCATTCCCCACACTTGATGCTGAAGGAGTATTCATTTTGCTGAATATTAACATGTAAACTTTCTGTTATTCTGTTCATTTAAGTAGGAAAGGAAATCAGTGGCATTTACAACAAGCATCATGACTCTAAAGCATTGCTAAGTAAAAGCTAATCTGCTCAACTGGATTACATTAAATGACACAAAGAAACATTAGAGTCACTTACTGGGCTCTACAACTGAAAGCGGCAGCTCTTTAGTCAGGAGAAGTGTAAAAGCTTCAGCCGAAAACAGCCTCAGAAAGTGGTAGGATAGATGTGTAAGGCATTATAAAAATGTTGAATTTAGGGAGAAAGTACCATGGGGAAATCAGATGAGGACAGATGAATTAACGGCATTCTCACATCCAGAGTTGAAGCTGTTTTCAAGATTAGCCTCGTAGGGTAGTAGAAGCACAAGGCCAAAATCTCATCTGTATTTAACAGTTGTGCTAATCCTGAACTGTGCAGAATCTTTTATCTACAGCCAGATTTCCTGTGGGAAGAGCTGCACAATGTCATGCTGCCAAGGTTTCTGTGCCACCTAATCCTACCAGAGTCATTCCCAGTGCAGGGAGGAGGAAGAGTTATACCTTCACTGACAAAACAGAAGGTCAGCCTTGTATTTATCCACAGAAGTCCTGAAAACTGGGGACGATGCCACAAAAACTGACTTGTTTTCTGTCTGCCTGCATCATTTTGCACTGCTGATTAAAGTGCCCTGCAGAGCTTTTTTGTAGGGAAGAAAGAATGAAAATGAGCACAGTAATCTCCGTTTCCAAATTGCTGGACTGGAACCCACTGCATTTAAGTTGTGAAAAAAGACGATAACATTGAGAGGCGAGAATTCTGTTGTGGTTATTTTTGCTGTGGTCTTGCTCTCCTACAGCAGAGCCAGCAGGAGAAAATGTGCCTGTGCCTTGGGTGCTTAAGTGATAGCACTTGATTCTGCAGTTGCAGCTGAAGCAAAGGCATGTGCTGCTTCCCACCAATTTTCCCATGAAAACAAAGCATCTAGCACAAGAAAATGGGCAAATGAGACCACATCTTAAATGATTGTAGTGGATCTGTTTGAGCTAGTCTCTCCACGTTCCAGATTGAATCCCCTCACTATTAAAAACTTCATATCCACTGTGAGTGCTTTAATGAGCAGTAAACACTTCCCAAGCTTTGAATCAAAAAACCTGTTGAAATTGGCTTGTGTATTCAGTCAGCTGCCTCAGCAAATATTTTTCTTCCTGTGCTGTACACAAACCAGCAGATTGCAGAGCATCCTTGGGTAAAGGGAGAAAATAAGCATTCTCCCTCTACTTATAAACTGCTAATTTTAATACATCTATTTTCTTAATTCCCCAGCTCAATTCAGTTGTGAATTTCCAGCCCACAGATTTGTAGATATAGGATATATTTAGTGTTAACAGTGTTATTAATCCATTAGCTGATCTCCTGCTCTAAATCCTACTTCTTAATTTCTGTGTACTATCCAGGCTCCTTGATCAGTTTGCATGTACATATTAATTCAAATTCATAAATAAAACCTGTGCAACTGGCCATAGTCATGCCCATGAACATCAGTGTATTTGCAGACTGTTCACACCTCATGGGCACTCTCCAGGGCATAGTTACATCATTGCAGTAGTCTATTGTTTACTAGAAAACATTGAACTAGAATATCACTTACTTGTAATCTTTATAGTCACTTTATCTTAATAGAATTATTTTTTTTAATTTATAAACCCCTGAAGATATTTCAGCACACATGCAGATCTTATTGCTGTGATTTGAAATCCAGGAGATGTATGTTTTTCTTACCTTCTGCAAACTGCATTTTCTACAAATTTGTGGAGAACAGAATGAAAACCACAGCTCTAGGAGGCAGCATCACATATAATATGCATAAATTGGGAGTTGAATACAAGAGACTGAGCAATAGTGTATCTCTATTATTTATGTATGGATTTAGATCTGAGGGAATGTTCCCATTCCTTAAGGAGATCACATAATTTCTCAAGGTATTTTTTTCACTGCTCTTCTAATTTAACTTTGTGTAGCTATTGATTTTCTTCATGGCTATTGAGGAAGAAATCTCTTGTTTGAAAGTGGCTGGATTTCTTTGAAAGTAGATATTACCGGGTCAGGTTCTTACATGAAGACTGCTGCTTTTTTGTGTAACTCCATTTCTTTTCATTCCTGTAGAGTATTTTATTGTATCAAATCCAGCTACCTTGAAGACTGTAGAATGAAAACAACAGAGTATTTTTTTTAAAACAGATGCTTGAATCTCAGAATTATTTAGTGGAAATGACATATTCATCCCATTTAGACTCAAAGAACTACAATTGCCTCCGATAGGTGGGAATTGGCCTTCCTGTTTTCTTGAGAAGCCCAAGTAAACTCATTCAGACCTTGGTAGATCTATTTTCTACATAATTTGTGAAGACAGGGTAACAGCATGGAAATACCGAGTCTGTTTCTTCTTTGCCTCCTCTTAGCCTCACATAGCAGGATGAAACCCAGGTGGAATCTCATGGTTTGGGTGCCATCAACAACTTTGCTGGAGCTGTTGTAATGTGTTGTAATGAATCTTTGCATTCTAGTCATAAGCAATTTTCAAGCAGCTGTGAGCTGTCTTTGAGTATGAGAAAGTTAGACATACACTTGCAGAAGTGATACTTCTGATTCTGATAAGATGGGCTATGTTATCTTGCAGATTGTTGCATATTGGTTTGCATGTGTTCAGACTCCTCGAATTTTCTTCTGTATCTTCCTCATTGATCTGTACTTCAGTACCATTGTGCATCAGCATTTTCTTTCTCTGTGGCAGATTGAAAAGAAAGGAACAACCAGCCCTGACATGGCTTTCCATTTGGAATATTTCCCTCAGATCCCCTCTAACTTTGTTCTTTTTTAGACTAAATTATTTTAGACAGTTTTGCTTTCTTTAATTTATTTAAAACTGTGGCAAGACTTTACTCCTTTTTCCATGCTTTCCTGTTGTTCTGTAAATTGGACTTGGCAACCTGAAAACTGGTGAGTTAAATGGTGTAATATTGCCTTATAAAAGCACTTTGCTTGTTGTACCAAGATACTTTTATCTTGTATTTATGAACTTATCATTTTTCTGTGTTCTTTTTAAAAAGAAATTAAGCAAAGAACATAAAGCTGATTAAGAAGCTTTGAAATGGTCATCGGATTGTTTCAAGTATCATAAATGTAAATTCATTGAAAATCTCTTTTCTGGATTAATACCAAAATATATTGCCATAGTTTCAGCAAAATGTGTTGAAATTGAAAACAATGTTAATAGAGAACACAGTTCATCAGACAATGAGAATCTTATTTTATGATCTAATGGCACATTTTAGCCTGCAGTAATAGATAAGATTTCTTAGTTCTTTTAATTTGCTACTAAGCATGGGATTTCAAGGTCATATTATTTGATTTGGACTAACTTTGAATCACAGTTGTGCTTGTTCGCAATCTGGTCACATTCTGTTAAGTCTTCTGTAATGCATCTGACTTCACACTCAGGTAAATCAAACAGATGAAAAAAAATGTGTGTGTTAAGAAGTCTTAGAATAACTTACATTCTGCTGCTGGTATTTTTTGAAAAAAATCCAAACCAAACCAGAGAAGAGGCTTTCTAAGATGGCATAACTACATCTGCTTACAGTTTGGTTCTGAGAAACTGGTAATTTGACTGAAGAATTCTAGAATAAATTGCTAATTCTTGCCGCCATATAAGGTGATCATTTTGCATACTATATATGATATCCAACCTTTCATTACAATTGCCGTGTCCTTGTGCTTCTTACAAATTTCTAATTACTAAATTATTGCAGTGACATCAAAGTAAAACTACTCAGATAAAGAAATCTTTAAATTAGTTAAGTAAAAAAAAAATCAGCAGCAAAAGTCTTTCATCTTGACCTAATTTACTTGAAATTCTATGCCTGATGTGAAGATTAATAACAGGTGGCCTTTTAGGGAGCACTCAGCTTGAGTCTAATGTTCTAGTTGTTCTTTTATTATCCCAAACATCTATAACCAAAGGATTTTTTCACCGTGCCCTTTGTTCACAATATGGGACTGTAATTGAGTTCATATTTCTCGCCCAACCTTTCAGCTGTAATTAATATTTTATTATATCAGATTTTATCACTAAATAGCCTAGCAGCAGGGTATTGAGCCACACACACACTCCCACACACGCATGCACACACAAAAGCCATAGTGACTTATTGATGCCAAGCAAGTTCCATGTAATGAGTTATGGCTGAGAGAATACAAAATAAATTCATGGTACCCAGCTAATATTCCAAAGCAATTTAGAACTGATCTTATCTTGATCAAGCCAGGACAAAGAGAAATTAAAGTTACAAGACTGAAATATTCTGTGTTGTGTTATTAAATCAGACAAGTGGCATCTAACAAAAATGGTCTGTGCAAGACCAGCTATTAACTGTTTTCATTATTGTATTTTATGAGCAAGACCAGTTTATGTCATACACTCTTTGTACTAAGAGTTACACACTGTCCTCTGAGCTCTGCTAAGCACAAACACCTCCACAGCATGACAAATGTAGAAATCTGACTATCTGACTATTGTTTTGCTATTTGTCCTTTAAACTGGAATAAACCAAAATTATTTCTTTGCACTGCACTCTGTACCAAGGGGGTGGTGGATGTTACTCTAAGCTATTCTGATGGAAATAAGATGTTTTTAATACAGATTTTTAAATATGGAAAAACTCTTACCACATAAATATCTGTAAATATTGGAGAGAAATGTTTCATAAACCTAGATAACTTTGATGATCGGTGGTTTTCATTATAAAAACTTCCCACATAACTCATGACTAACTGGCATCCCTGCTCTCAGCAGGATTTTACACAGAAATCTCCCTCCCCCTCTACCTCTCCCTCTCCATCTCTCCCTTTTTTCCACTGCATCCCTCTTTCTCTCCACCTCTCTCTCACCCTCTTCCTTCTTCCCTCACTGCTTTGAATAGGTGATTACAGGAAGAAAGTACTCAAATTAAGAATAGATCTCTAGCAGGATAGTATAGAACAAGCTCTGCACTTGAAATGATTGGTTCATTGTTTGCTAACAGCAGAAATAGCCTCTTGAAATCTATACCTGCAACTTTCTTTTAAAATTAGTTTTAGTTGTTTGTACACAACGAAGTTGCTTAGAGAAGGAGTAGGCCCTTCTTCCCCAAGGGAGGGCTCTGTTGCAAAGATGAAGAGGAGCTAAGCCTCCTTACATGGTCAGGAGAGGAGCTGCAGTGTGTTTCTGGCTACAGAAAAGTGCAACCTTGCTGTGGTTGGAAGGATGGCCTAGGAGATCAAGCCCTGGGGATCAGTGCACATGAGAGCACAGTTTTATTTCTGGTGGGGTTAGGGACAATCCATTCAGCTTTCTACAAGTCAATATATGATGCTTTCTTCATTCCTATATCTTAGGTTAAAATAAATGGAAGTACTCAAAAGAAAAAGAGGAAAAGATACCTATATATGATTGTAAACAACTTGGAAATGGTGAGGAGTGGCATAATAAGCAGCTGGATGTATAACTCACTCTCTGAAAATTATTTATTTATTTTCTGTTCAGCTTTTCCAAGTTGACCACCAGAAGATCTCGGAATAGTGGCTTTGTGGACTATTTTGTGGAATTAGTAATCTCACAATCTCTTTGTAGTTGTCATTCATTTTAAAGGCAAGCTGTGAGAAGACCATAAAGAAAGTAGGAGGCATCTCTGTTTTGTATTGCTTGGTAATGAAGTCGATCTGAAAGCCCTGGAGGATCTGAAGCTTTAGGTTAGTTCAGTTTAGACCAGCATCATTTAAGTTAGTGACATTGCTGCTTGGGTTTAAATTAAGAGCATAAAGCCTTGTGGAGTGAGATCAATAGTATCTGGTTTCTAGAGGGACTGAGTCATTACTCAGTAGGGATAAAACTTCAGGGGTAAAATGAAGAAAGGGAGTACTCCTTGTCTTCTGTGTGCTATATTACATGTCCAAGACCTGAATTAAACTTTCTTACTCATAAATAAGTTAAAGTTTACACCTGATTTTTTTTCCTGGTTTCCTAAGAAAACAAGTCTTAAGTATCATCCTGTTCATCTTGCCTATATGTTCCTTCCCTCATTAATATAGGACCTCTTGGAAATTTTCAAGGAATAATTTGAATGTTGCAGAAATAGTAAGTTTCTCACATACTCTGGAATCTCTGTGAAAGACCCAGATTAGCATCTGAAGGGTTGGAGTATGAATTAGTTCATTTCATGTGGTCCATCAGCAGAGATCTACAATTCACATACCAGCAGGCCAGTACCTAGCCCAGAAGCAGCCGTAGCATGTGTCACCTCCTTTCCAGCCAGTGTTTGGGAGATACTAAAAGGAGCTGAACATACTGAGGGTGGGAGCTGGGTATCACGGGTGACATGTGGAGTAGAGATGGGATTACAGCAGTCTGGATTTCTTGCAGTAAAACTTGTAGTGTCTTAGTCTATTTATAAGGCTTCGAAGCATCTTCTATTTCAAATGGCCTTTTTAAATAGTACCTGGTCAATGTAAATGGGATGTTTAACATGAAAGAGCTGTCAGCAGAGATGTTTTATTGTTGCCAAAAAGTTAATGGTGACATACCTATCAAAAAGATTATAAGCTTGCATCTACCAGAGTTATTTAAGGAAGAAGCCAAGTATCAGTTGGTAGAGAAATCTAAAAAAAAATATTCAGTAGATCATAGTGAGTGTAAAGACATCCTGTAGGCAGTCATTCTTGGATAACAATCCCCCCCCCCCCCAGTTTTATAAAAGTACATAATATGATGTCTCAACTCTTACAAAATAAAATAATTTTATAAATTATGCACAATTTGTTTGTAAAAGGTATTTGATTTCATATAGCTATGAAATCAAGCACCTTTTCCAAACATACTGCATGTAATTTATAAAAAAGTAGCTGCGTGCAAGTTGTTAAAAATGCTTTGTTTAAAGTGTACCTGTATTAGATAGACTTCATTTCTATTTCATCTTTCCTACTGCTACTTTTTATTTTCACTTCTTATTTATCAGATAGGATGATACACGTCAAGTTGTTTTCAATACATTATCTGTTATTTTCTTCTTTTATTCTCTACATTCCTACCTTGTGTAAACTTTAGTATTCTTGAATATTTCAATCTTCTCCTAGTTTCGTTTCGTCTTTTTTTTTTTTTTTCTCTTTTCATATGCACAATTTCTTGTGTGTAGCATTCCTTTTTTTTCTGTGGGAAAAAAACCAAACTAAATTGAACCAAAATAAAACAACACACAAAAAAACAACCGCCCAACCAAACAAAAAAAACCTAAAAACACCCAAAAGGGAAAAGAAAAACCACCACCACCAAAACACATTGCCAGGTCTCTGGTGCCCCTCTTAGTTTGTCACTTGCAGCCTGTATTTTGCAGATTGATCTCATTGATGCTGTATGGGGCAGATTATTAACCCCTAATAATTAAAAACTTCCCCTACAAAATAAAAAACTGATGTATATGATTACCTTGTTGAAGAAAAGGAAAGGTGGAATTACATGGTTATTTCTAAGTATGCAGAATTGCTAATACATCAGATGGATCACATCAGTGCAGAGCAGTACTCAGCCCCTGGGAGAATAGGGGTGGGGAAACTCTATTAGACAATTAAGGAATTTCAGGTGTAGCAATATACATAACAGTTGTGAATATGTTCATGTCCATAACAGTTGTGAAAACAGTTACAGCCTGTCATCTTTGTTACCCTGTTTGTGGCAATTATGACAGTCACTCTTGTAGGCCAGTGCAGTAATAACATTCCTAAGTCCTAGTTGGGCACCAGTATTTAAATAATTACAAGTAATTAACCATGGGGTGGTATAACCATGGGAAAAAAAATATAATTTAATCAATATTTATCACGGATTAGGGAGGTTGGGTGCGTTGAGAGGACAGTTTTGATCCCCTTATCAGTTCACAAATCTCAGTTAACAACAGAGCGGTCTCTTGTGCCACAATAATTGTTCGTTATGTCTAACTACCACTTACATACGTGTTGGGAAAATTATTCTTATAAATTTTAACATGCTGTTTCAATAGTAAATTAATACTTCTTTTGAATAGATGTAGGTTGGCATAAGTATTGAATTTATTGATTTTTTGCAAAGGATGAATGGGACAAAGTTAAAACTGCAGTCCATCAGCAGACTGTATGTTGTAAAACCAACTACAGATTATCTACTGCCGCAATCTTTATTGTCCTGCTAAATAGCAAAGTATTACAAACTGAAATCCTTGTAAGATTTTTCACTCTCTCTCTCTCTCTCTCCTCTGCTAACAAAACGAAACTGCATTTTGGGTTGTCATTTGTGATAACTGAATCTGAAGGCAGAAACATTCCAGAAAGGTTTTATGTATGGTGTTATGGTTGCCTGCAATTACAAGGCTGAAGATCTGCTGGACACTCTGCCCCTGACAAGTGTGCTTAGATTCTCTAAAACAATGAATCTCTCTACTAGGAAATAAGACAGAAAGTTGAACACCCATTGTCATCAGGACTAGGTGGCACCCATCTGGCTACTGGAAAGTGGAAGGAGCATGCATCATTGTCTCCTTTTCCTTGCAGATTTTCTTCATGCAATTTTTTGAGCTAAAGCTCTGATGTGTCCCTTGAATCCTAGGGAGTCCAGATTTTCAAAAGAGAAATGTATTATTTCTTCTGCTTCTGGAAAAAATAATTTGAATGTATTATGTACTTATGGTGGCCGTTAAATTAGCATTTTCAGAGCCTGTCTCTTCTGCAATTAAGATATTATGTAGCAAATGTTTTCCTTCTAAAGGGAATTGAACCCCTTGTCATATCCTCCCCTGGTGACTGTCCTTGGAGGAAAGAACAAGCAAAATATCTTTAACTTCCAGTGACATAATGCTTTCCATTGGAAGAATTGTCAGGATTTCCTGTATAAAACCATAGGAATGCTAAGGAGAGATTTGCTTGGATGTATTTTTCCCAGAAAATCTCCTTTGTAAATGCTGACTTTTAAGTCTTTGAGACCATCCATACAAAAGAGTTGGGCAGTCACAAAGCAGCTTAGGAGTTTTACATTAAAAACCAGATACTGTTCCCCAGTGGACTTGGGTCTGTGAAGATAAAGCTTATTACGACACCTGAGAGTTTACATTTGGCACTATCTCTGGGGACTGAACCTAAGCTGTCTTATCTCCTCCTTTACAGCCGTTTAGGTATTTCTGCTGTGATTGATCTGAGAAATAGGGCTCCTTGCATGACAATGGAGGTGTTGTATAATATTAGTCTCTCTTGTGTTTATGACAGGTCTGATGCAAAAAGATTTCTTGAATTTGATTTTTCCCCATGGGCTGAAAATTTCAGGTGCCAGTAATAGTATTTCCTGAGAATGAAGACAGGCCTTGCCTTGGAAAAATCTAACCAGACTTATCTCTTGACCTGCAAAGGTAGTAAATAAAGCCAGGTGTGAAAGTAGAATTATTCCATTCAAGTTTGAACAAGCTGCCACCACAAAGTATTTATTTGCTTAGCACCTTTCCTACGTTTGTGAGGTTACAAGTGTTCCACAGAGTTAGAAACCTGCCAAAAACTGTGAAGCTTTTGTTTACATGGAACTTTCTAGCTTCAAGTAAAGATGCAAACAAAAAGTTGCAAGGATTTAAGACTCACTTTACTCCAAAAAGCTGTAAGGATTTAAGATTCCCTCTGCTCACCCAAAGAAACAGTCAATACACCTCTAGCACTGGCACATCAAGTGATTAAATGGGAACCATGGCAAGAATTTTGATGATTATGTGTTGTGCGAATATTTCTTGCAGCATTGCATAAATCACTTTTTCCCCCATGTATAAATTACATATTAGTGTATGGTTTTAAAAATACTTGTTGGCATTGTTGTTGCCATTGGTACACCAACATCAGTTTAGAGGTTTTGTTTAGTCTGCTTGTTTTTCTTCACTCTAAGTTCTGTATTTTCATATCTGAACATTACATTCCTACAAGGGATTGTTTTTTTAGCTTCTTCACCTTTTTTTTTTGGAAGTGGGCAATGTTGTATTAAATGCTTATTTGTATAAAGCCCATAAACTCTGATCTCCCGAATAAAACATCCCTGAAATAGAGGCAGCTACCTTAAACAGTCTTCTCCATTATTAGTAGGTATACTCATTTGTCCTGCTGATAATCAAAAACTCTCTGCTCTGACCTCTAGTCCACAGTTGAACCATGTGTGCTTCCCCTTTGATAAAATATGCAAAGTGGTCACAGGGACAGTGGCCAGCAGGACAGGACTGCTATTCATCTGGTTCTCTGGCGCTGAATCTGTTCTGGAAATGACTGCACACAGAATAGATTTTATTCACTGTATATTAGGTGTTGCTAGAACTTCTGACCCACTGGCAAAACCTGTGTAGCTGTGATGGTGAGACACCTGATAAATTAGGAGTTGTTCATCACCTCTGTTTAACCCACCTATAATAAATATAAATGCTCATGCACAGTAGGAGAGTTAGTGGCAATTTCTTGTAGCCTATTTCTATTTGCCTGCTAGCCATAAATTATTAATTCCTGTCCTTTAAAAGGTAATTTCCCTCTTCCATTTCAAGATACATTACATATGTATAATTACATATCGTTTCTAGAACTGTCAAATTTGGAGTTAAAGGATGAATTGCAAGAATCTAGTGCAATATAAGGACATGGAGAAATAGATATGTATCTCCAACATTAATCCATATAAATATTACGTGATCATGTCAGAGACATCTGATCACAGAGGTGAAGTTATGTTGCATATTATATAGAAAAAACTGTCCAAAGGCTGTAGTCTTTTGAAGAAGCAATGTTAGGCAATAAACTTGCATAACACATGATAAACAAATATATATGAAGTTCTAGAGGCATAACATAAACAAAACAACTGTTATATTTTAAAAATCTTAATGGCAGTACAGTAGAAGAATTTTCAAGGTCTACAGATGTTTTGCTGAAACTGTGGGGACCTGTAAACTGTGGAGACTCTTATGGTTTGAGCAGTCAGGTTCTTCATGAACTTAGAACTGAGATAACTGGGTAGGGTTTGGGTTTCTTAATTTTGCCCTCTGTTGGAAGTGGAATTTTAGTAGAAGAACATAGTAAAGTGATTCTAGCATGCAGATAAATAGGGCTGTGGGAATGAGTAACTGAAGTAATGGTCAGTATGTAGATTAAGGGTTATTCTATTGTTTGACTCTGTAAGCATTAAAACAAAGCAAGCATGCAAGTCAAAATACAGAAATAGATCTATAAAAATGTACCAGTTTTGTATATTTCTAATAGAGCATGAACTTAAAACAGTGAGCAGAAAACTTCAAATTAGACTCAAGAATGTCACCGTAACAGTCTGCAAAGGTAGCCCAACAGTTAACACAGATAGTCAGGGCACTTTTAGTGGACCTTAAGAGTTTTGCAGGCTTTGTACATTTCCTAGGGGAAAAAAGAAAAAAAAAAGAAGGATAATAAGAAGAATTTGAAGAGGTTTTAAACAGTTGAAGCAGGCCAGATGGAATAAGAAAGTTTCTTGTTCTCATTTTACAACTGGATTTCTGAGGCCCATAACAGTTGATTGACTTGCCTGGGATCACACACAGCAGTTGTATTAAGACTAGTAAATAAATTCAGATAGTCTTTGTCTAGATACAGTTCTTAGGCCATCTCCCTTCCGTAAAATGAATTCTGAAAAATTCTTTAATGCTTCAGTTATGTAAAGCATCAAGACTGTTTTAGAGAAAGAAAACAGAGCTGACAGTTCGATAATGAAGTAATCAAGCTTGTTTTCCCTTTGTTTGTAATTTGGAATTACGTGTAATTATAGATTAATAAGTTTCAATAAATGCCTAGATTGTACATGTTAAGGACTCCTGTATGAAGAATTCTGAAGTCCATGTTTGCATCCAATAGGTTCTTCTTGGAAAGTTATTTTGTGACTTTGAATGAGACTTTGATTAAATAAATTTGATTTACAGCATTCCAGTAATGTGGAATAATGTCCCTATTCAGGAGGTTACCAAAACCCATCATTTCATGTAGTTAAGACTAGATATATACTGAAGTCTTTTTTGAAATTGTCATTTGTCTAAGGATTCTGAGCATCTTTTATTACTGTGCTAATATGTTTTCCTTCGGCTTTCATGTCTCTTTTTCAACTCTGAAAAAGATTTGCATATTTATCAGACATTGATACACCATTCCAATTTAAGCAATCCAAATTCAATAAATATCTGAGAGACCTGCTATGTCCAAATTCTAACAAAAATTAAACTGTTGTGTTCAGATCTGTGTCTTTGCATAATCATATAAATTTAGAACTTGTTTGGAATTGTTAGAATAAAAAGTGGTGTAAAAATAATATAATTTTCTTTTTAAATTTTTCCATATACCTTTTTTAATCACCAAATTTGAAACATTTAAATCTTAAGTTAAGCATAACTGCCATGTGTTCCTTTCTCAATGCAACAGCAAACTTCAGATTCAAACAAATCTTGTATTTAATTTCCAAGGCACTGAAATTCTGTAGGAGAACTGTGTAATGTGAATTGCACTTAAATCACATTTCTTTCCTTCAGAAAAATCAGTCTAAATGCTGCTGATAACTGATATGCTTTTGGCACATTTCACTGTAGTGTAGAACTTATTTTCTGGATTACAGATAGGAAGACTTTATTCTCTGAAATGTAGAGGTGTGGAAAAGGAGTAATTCAACTTCAAACAGGAAATCTGATGGATACCTAAGAGGAATAATATAGTCATGGTACAGTGTTAGCTCAATTCACTGAGCTTGAACCCTTTTTCAGAGGTTCAAGCTCTAGGCAGTCCAGCTGTTGGATATTAAAGAAAGCAATATTAATTGTAAGAACTAGAGAAAGCTTTTGGATTATGATTGTAATTGGGGTAATTTTGTAAAATTCATTAGCATGATCTCATTTGAAAAAATGTCAAAAGTAAATTCAGGTAAAATTCTGTCAGGTTTCCATTGACCCAGGTACTCATAATGTGTTAATTTACATCAGAGAAACAGCAGTGTGTGGAAATTGGCCAGCAGATAGGATTTAGTTATTTTTCATTAGCATTTGGACTTTGATGAAGGGGAACAGAAAAGAGTTGTTTGACCTTTCAGTGCTTAAATTATTAAAGAGCAAATAGATTTGAGGTCTAGATGCTTGCAAATCTAATTTGTCTTGTGGAGTAAGGATTAAAAGACATTTTGAGTTTGAAATTGCTCCAGTCGACTTACTTCTTTAGTTAAAGTATCTGAAAATGAGTAGACAGCAGGCATCTGAGAGGTATACAAGGAGTAGTGCATGTAGAATACTACATCCCTTACCACAGGGAAACGAGCATTTTAATGACAGATTTGTTTATAAAACAGCTACTGTCTGTAGCTTTAATCACTGAGTGACGAAATTAAGAGAATCCTCATTTCAGCCAGTACTGAAACAGGTCATATTACCTTATCTGGTCTGAAGTCCCTCTTATATTCAATATATTCAATATATATTCAGCCTGTTACAAGAAGTAACTTAGTTTACTATCCATCATTCTTTAGTGAAACTGTGGGATTCTTACATTTGCTGCAGTATTAGGCAAGCATATCCAGCTTCACTACCTTGCAAGGATCAATGTTTACATCACCTTCTGCATTTGTTTCCTATACTCCATTTAAGTTTACAAATGGTATTTATTGTAAATTCACTGCAAATTAATAGTTAGAGGAGGCAACATGCTGTTTTCAAAGTAGCTTGGAATCCCAGTTCTAAGGAACTCTTATTTTGTTCTAGAAAATTAATTGTGAAAATCATGTCAAAATTTGATTTGTAAGAAAAAACCCAAGATTTTAATGTAGATATTCCATGGCTAGTTTTTTTACAAATCAATTCCCACAGGATCAAAGAATGATTGCTGTGGATTGACCTTCGTTTACTACTCAGCATGGAATTAATCAACTAATGAAAATCTTTCTGTTTGTTATGAAGACTTTGTTGCACAGAGCTGCAAAATGTACAGGCAGAGACCTTCAAGTGAACCCTCAAGACATTTCTGTGTCCCTGGCCGTACTAAATTTATTCATGGTTAGACTTCTGTATCAAGTTCAGCATTAAACTAAAACATCTAAAATTGGGTATCCACTTCTAGTTGTCTACATGTGAGCTTTGTATTTCGTTACTGTTATCAGTGGAGTCTGAGAAGCAATTAGTTTGACCCAAAAGTAGACACCTTCTTTTTGCTCAGTTCTCTGAGACTTGTAGGTGTGCAGACATCTTCATGAAAGCGAATAGGTTTGAGTGTGTTCACATTAAACTAAAGCTCCACAATGTTGAAAGTCTTAAGACAGAAGAAGAGGTATTGATTCCATTCTCAGAGTTAACTTTCTGGGCATTTTTTGTGAGCAGAGAAGTTCAGCATCTCCTACTGAAGATGCTAGATCTTACAAATCATCAGGGTCTGTGGCACAAAATCAGTAAGTCTGGTAAAAAAAACACTAAGATGATCAATAAAATTGGCTTTTTCTGACCCTTGGTGATACTAGACTTTGAAGAATCAGAAGACCTTAAATGCTGGTGTCATAAAATTATGGTGGGGTTTGGGCTGGAAGAGACCTTTAAAGATCGTCTAGTCCAACCCCCTGATGTGGTCAAGGGACACCTTCCCCTAGACCAGGTTGCTTAAAGCACCATCCCTCCTGTCACTGGACAGTTCATCCCTTTATTTCTAAACCAGTTTTGCCTTCAGAAGGGAAGTAGCCATGTAGCTATGTAGGCATATGACTGAGCCAATAAACCCTGTTGGGTCCAGACCGAGGTGGTCCTGCAGAAGTTCAGCCCATGTGTCCCTGTACTTTGGACAGAATCTTCTGTACACATAATTCTCTACCTACAGATGACGGAAGAGTAACATGTCAGGAGACTCTGGGGATATTTCTTCTTTAAGAAAGCTCCTATGCAGAGATTGCTGGTTTTTATGAACTGTCAACTGGAAAGATTATAAATTGTTAATGGATGTAGATGATACACAAAAATGTGGACACGTTGCCACTTTGACATCAATTATCCAGATTGACTTCTTTGCTGGGATTCAAGATTCCAGGAGACAAATACTGATTAAGAACCACTGGTCCCCAGTGAAGCAATAAATTTGTAAGCCAGTCCTCTTTAGAGACACGGACTTCCCACATCACGAATTTAAAAGCACTGACTCAGTCTTTTAGAGCAACTGCAAGGGTATAATGATTACACTGTTTGCATATACAGCAGAAATTGCAATTTCTTTGTTCCTGTCTGAATGTCCATAGCACCTTTACAGTGGAGAGGGATGGACTGTTCTCTGTAGGTCGCAGTACACCAGAGACTGCAAGTGTAAACTGACTTGCCTTGCAGAATGCAGAAACTGAAAAATACAGTTACCTATAAGATGTGTAAAAGTGCTTTGCTGAGTGATAATAACTTCCATCAAAAAGTGTCTTATACTTGCTCAGCAATAGTCAATATGCCACTGAAATTTTACTTTGTGCTTTTATAAATACTTCTGAAGTCAACAGTTAAGCAAACACTGGTCCCTGTCTCTGTAATTTGTCTTCATTTTTATCTTAGTACTAATTTAATTTCATTTTGGTAAGATAAACAGGTTAGAGAAAGGACTCTATAGCTTTATACTTGCTTTAGTGAACAAAAAAATACTTAATTCTACCTTTTAGCACTGATTAAGTACACCTTTTCTGTACAAGAGTTTGAACAAGAAAATGTCCTTTTGCATTTGCTTTTGTGAAAAGCTGTGGTGCAAATGGTTAATTTTGTTTTTCCAGAAAAAAATGAATATGAAAGCATGAATCTATTCCACAAATTTATACACCTGAATATTAAAATGTCATTTTCTTCCTGTGTTCTTTGCTTTTAACAGTTCTTTTGTTCCAGTAAATATTGCCCAAGTTTTAAAATAACCACTGTTTCTTTCATTGTCTTTCACCCTCTTAGTGTCTATCAAATCGTTGTTGAGGAAGAGCGCCCACGGAGGACCAAAAAGACAACTGAAATCCTGAAGTGCTACCCAGTGCCCATTCATTTCCAGAATGCCTCACTCTTGAATTCCCAGTACTACTTTGCTGCAGAGATTCCAGCCAATGGTTTACTAGCTGCTCAGCCTTTTACTATTGGTGATAACAAAACCTACAGTGGTTTTTGGAATACTCCTCTTCTTCCTCATAAGAGCTACAGCATCTATTTTCAAGCTGCTAGCAGAGCCAATGGGGTAGGTCTTGCAACAGGCATGGTTTTGTACAGTGTTTGTGTGTAAATAAATGATTGGCATCAACTAGCAGGATGCCCAATTTATTTGCTAATGAGAAAATGAAGTAACCGTGAAATTTAACACACTGTTTAAAAAATAGCAGTTTTCCTAACACAATATTGCTTAGTGATTAAAGGTTACAGGAAAGAGGAAGGAAAAAAACACGTTTTGTCAGTAGTGAGCAGGCAAAGAAGTATGTTGCCATTCTGTCTTAATAGCTAAAAGTCCAGTGGCTGTGTTTGATGGGCTTTTTTCCTTCCTTCTTGTTTTTTTCTTTTTTAGAACAAGAAAATATTGTGATTTCTTTCATTACGTTTAAGCCAAACATGATTGCAGATTTTAGCACATCTCTCTTGGCATGTCCAGTCCTGTTGCCTTAGTTTGTAACATCTTGATCTCCCTTTTTCTTATTCGGTTGCCCTGATTGAATTAGAAATCCCTTTTTTTTTTCTGTTTCTTTTTCTTTTTTTTTTTTTTTTTTGTCCCTTTCTGCAAACAAATTAAAAAGAAAAGGAAATAGATGGAACTGAAATGAAAAGTGTTTAAAAAGATCCTCACAGATCATGTTTCATCAGACTAGTTCTTCCTGGAATTGTTTTTCATTTCCTGGACAGACCTACCCAGAGCCCTTCAATTCTTGATAAGCTTTGGCTGTCTGTGCTGACAGGCTGGAAATGTTTTCTGCCAGAAACCATAATGGTCCCTCATTCACAGTGCACCGACAGTGCAGAAATGTGAAACACCATTGATTATTTTTTCTTTCTAAAATTGTCTTAACATGATGCTTCAAACTATACTTTCTGTAAGAAAAAAAAAAAATCTCCCAAGGTCATTATGTTGCCAGAGTTAAAAGGTGAACCCTTCCTTGCCTGTGCTCTGTGAATATCTTTCACATTTCCTACTTTTAGAGGAATCAAGTGAAATGTTTATGTACCATACCCAAGTAGCGTTGGTCCATATTATGAATGCATTTTTGAGTTAGCTAATAAGCAGTTAAATATGGAATGGGGCATGTTCTGCTCTGCCATTTTATCAGTACTTTTAAGAATAGAATCATGGATGACTTTCTCTGTTTAGAAACACATGATGTGACCTTTTTCCTCTTTATTTGACACAGGAAACTAAAATTGACTGCGTCAGGGTAGCTACAAAAGGTATGTTTTTATTATGTCATGTATTCTGTACTTCAGCTTGTTGACCTTCCCCTCACATGGTGTTTGGAAACTTCCAGAAGTGTTTATATTGCTAAAACAGATCACTAAACATATTACAGAATTTTCATAGAATCATTTGCATCCTTAGCTGAGATCTAGGAAATTTGTTTGTTTGTTTGTTTTTAGTCATAAATGTATTAATTACTTTTGGTTATCTGCTTCAACACAGGGCTCTTAAAATATATTCTGTGGGTTTTTATATGATCTCACAATAAATATTTTGTGCTTACATTCATACATACATACATACATATATATATATATAGTAGAGTTGTAAAATTGCCAATTGCAGAGTACATACTAGCTATATACATTCGTAGTGAAAAATTGCCCCTTACTTGTAAGCAATTACCTTAACTTAATTGCTGTATAAAAAAGAAGTGGAGAAATCACGTTCTTCATTTTAATGAGACAGATCAGCTATATTTACTCAACTGTCAGCACATGACACTACCATTTGTGAGATGGATATGTACTCTTGAGACAGTACTGGCTATAGGTTTTGTCTCCAAACAGGGAAAGATAAACATGCTGCTGATCTGTTTATCTTTGGGGGCTAGATCTATCTGTGATTATCTTTGTAGTCTCACTTTTTTAGTACCTTTAGTTGGTGGCAACTTAAAAGCCTAAAAAGAAGTGACTAACTAAAAAGAAGTGATGGAATAGTACAGTTTACTTGGAGACTGTAGTAGAGGAACTGGAAGGAATGTGGTGCTGTGAGTAGGAACAGGTAATACCACCTGATAGTTAGGGCACCTGGCAGGAGCATGAAACAAAAACTGCTTTATCCATGTCCTTCTGCACCTTGCAGGAGATCATGATTGTCTCAGTGACTACCCCTAATGGAATTGATCCCACCATGATTTCCTTCACATGTAGACTTCGCAATTCCATCACCACCTCTAAGTCTAAATGGGGTGGATGAAAAGGTCATTACTTAAAAGTAACAGAAATGTTAGCATAAAGTTGTCCCCGTTGAAAGTTTGGATACTCCCTACTGTGACAAATACATTTTTGTGTCTCTTTGAACTCATTCTTGGCTTCTTTTCTTTTCCAAACCAAAGGAAGTAGTTTAAATTTTCATTTACTAACTGACTGCTTACTAAACCATAGAAATCTTTCAAATATATGAACTCAATCCAAATATAACACAGATGAGAGATTAATTCCAGATGCAGGTGAAATCTTGTATTGTTTTCAAATAGCTTCAGAGATATCAGGAATGAACTGCATTACACCAGAAATCATAATAGATTATTAGAGGAATGGATTTTAAATTTTTTGAAGATTTGTATTCCTGATCACTAAAGGATGTTCAACTATTTAAATTACTTGACTGACTGAAAATTTTTACTCTCTCATTTGAGGAGCGAGGGTAACTTTGTGGATTGGAATAGCTCCCATAGCAACAAGCTACTTTGAGCTAACCCATTTTGCAATGGAGATGTGAGAAATGCAGCTTTTATTTTAAACAAATCTTCCTACATTCCTGGTTTGAAAGCATGTTTCATATTTTTTCATAATAAAATAATGTTAGAAGTTGTTGTTAGGACTTTTTTTTTTTAAACAGAGGTATCCTTGAAGGTATTTATAGCCCCTGAAATAAAACTTTTCTTGGGGGGCTACTGTAAAGTACTGATTTCCATGATTTTAAACTGAATGCTTGTATTATATTTTAATCTGTATTAATTAAAAAAAAAATTAAATTAACACCATGGGATATTTTAATATGGTATTAAAAGTAGCTGTCTGCACAGATGTTTTCCCTTTGGTTCTAACAGAGATACTTAAGGGAAAAGCAGAATTCTGTGCCCTCTCTGGACCTTCCACATTTGGGTTAGAAAAAAAAACAGAAAAAATGCTCTATGTCTGTAGGTCAGGAATCACTATACCTGCATTGGGACAAGACTTAAAATCATCCTCTCTCATTCTCCTCTCCTGTTCAACGCCCACAAACAGCTCAGTACAGTAGCTCAGTACATTCATGTTGTTTGTACCCCAGTAAGCAACGCCTGCTCTGACCACTCTGTCAGATTTCTTAGACTTGCACAGTTTTCCACTGAGCTTTGAGACTGCAGTGTAGCTACTAGACAGTAAGCTACTTAAGCTCTATGTGCTTGTTATGTCCATCTATTTATGTGCCATAGTGCTTCTGACAAATAAGATTGGGAACACTCTCCAGAACTACATCTAGTTTTCACATACTAGTAGCATTCCCGGAATATTCATAATCTGGGCTTCTCTTATCTTGAGAAGTCCAAGTTTGGTGTTTTTTAAAGCTAGAGGAAGTGCTTCAGACCATTCATGTATAAAACTGGTCCAATCTTCTTTTGAATTAAGGTCTGATCCTAAAAATACCCACAGCCTTGTGTAGGCCATTGTAGATTCTACTGTTTGAGAAACCATATGCTTTCACAAAATCACAGAATATTCTGAATTGCAAGGGATCATCGAATCCAGCTCTTAAGTGAATGGCCCATATGGGGGTTGAACCCACAACCTTGGTGTTCTTAGCACCATGCTCTGACCACCTAGGCCCTAATCAAGTTAATGATGTACCTAAATTTGCACACAGAGTAGTCTCATTGACGACTTCACAACAATTCTGTCTTGAAGTAGACATGTAAGTATTTTACTAGATAAAGGCCTGTGCCCTTCCTAGGATCAAGGTCACTCAAGGCAACTTTCAAGATGCTGCTCCACTGAGCTAGCTGAGATTGGCCAAGCCACCTCATTACGGTTAGCCTGTTGGGAGTCCACCCTGAGGACTGATATGGGGATTCAGAGCATGTCACGAGCAGAGCTATGTCACTTGCTAGTTATATTCCCTTTAACTATCTCACCTCCAGATAGTGAAGTTGTTGGTGCCCTTAAGATCACTGAGAGTTGATTTTATCACTGTCATGCAGTGTTCATTCCATGGCCCACCATACACTTTTTAATTTTTTGTTAAAATAAAAATACATAACTGTAATATAAACATGATGTTTGTGTCCCAGATCCAGCAGAGCTGTTCTGGACCTTGAAAACACGTTTCCCTCCCATTGATGTCAGCGGGAATAATGTCTGTACTGTCAAGCATGTGCTCAACTGGCAGACACTAAACCTTGTTGCATGTTGTATCAGAGACCAAGTGCACCAGATAGTTTATTATCATATTGATAGGTTTCCTGTTAGAAGGGTACAGCCTACCTCCAGAAAAGTGCAGCCTAATTCTAATTCTGGGTCAAATGCATGTCTCAGGTCAGTAGCTTGATAGTACTTTCTCATTCCATCAAGTATATTTTAAACAACCGCAATTTGTACCCTTTTAAAATATGATCTTGTTTTATGACCATTACATTTTTTCAAACAAAACCTCTGCTAAATGTGTTCTTTTAGAGATCATATAAAAATCCTGATTGCAGTGATTACAAGTAAAAAAGTAGGATGAGAATGTTTGATTTTGTAGAGCTGAAGGAGAACCTCCTGCTTCTGATGAAGTCAAAGGAAGCCTTTGCCACTTTGACTTTGTTAGCAGAAGGATCATACAGCACATCAGTTTGATGTGGAGTCTCCTGATCTCAGTTTTCTTCAGAAAGGCTTCTGGGACCTCTGTGACTGTTTGGTGTATATACAAATGGGGAGACTGCAGGGTTTCCACTCCCATTATTTTTGACAAGATAATTAAACAAACAAACAAACAAAAATCAGGAATAGCTTTTTGTACCAGTGGTAATAAAGGTTGTCATATATTGCTTGAAATACAGCTTTCATATTCCTACTCTTTCTTCAAGCTAAATGACTAGAAAATCTCAACAGACTAAGTTGAAAACATTCCAAAACTCCTCCAAGTTTATTACTATCAACTTTGTGGTGGTTTGTGATTTATATTAAGACTATATTTCCTGATATGACTTACAACACTGTCTGGATAGAAACATCTTGATTATCTCCTAGGAATGCAGTTCTCAAGAGGGAGGCATCATTGTTCTAATTTTGCAATATTGGAAGGCTTTCATTAATTATGAGAGAGAAAAGGATATTATAATATTTTAAATCCAATAGCAACAGTACTCTAGAAGCTACTATCAACACTGCATTTCAGTGTTGCAGAGGGATATTTCAAAATATTATGCAGCAGCAGTTTTGAGTTTAATTGTCTGCAGATGGTAGATGATCTATTTTCCTCTCTCGCTGCCACATTTCTAATAGCACCCAGGCTGTTCTATGTAAATGAGTGATCTTTCATATAATTTTGTCCTTAATTTTCCAATATTTTTTCTTTGCATCATTCTCCAGCTGCATCATGTTGGATCTGACCTTTTAATTTTTTTTATATTCCTTAATATATATGTATCACAGCGTGCTTAACCATTTAGAGGCAATGATAGAACTGCCAGAAAACAAAGAAATAACAGATTTTATTAATGTGAGCCATGGTAATAGTTGTCTGTAGCAGACAGTGGTTGTTATAACTGTCAGAAAAGTCTGGATATTTCAGGGCAGGTCAGTTCAGGGTTTTCAGCTTTTTCTTGTGAACTTGAAACTCAGACCTCGGACAGTTACACACGTACCTAATTAAAAGTGTGCCACCTCTCAGTGGTCACTCTCTGTGTGCTGAGCATTAAGTATATGTGTAGTGTGCACATTTTTAGAACAGTGACCCAAGTGGTTACAAGAAAAATTAATCTTAACTAGCTCAAAAACGCTTTACATAAAAGTTATCTTTAAAAAATTGTAGGAGAAATGTAGTATTATGAAATAGGAAAATAAAAATGAAACTAGCTCAAATTACTTGGAGAAGTTCATATTTGAGTAATCTGAATAATCAGCTTGTGTTCACTTAGAAAGCTTAGTGCTGTGACTAGCAGAGCTGAAGAGCCTCCAGTTTCCTCAAATGCGGTAAATAATGTGCTTTGAGTCCTTTTCCTGAATGAAAGTCCCACGCGACAGCTTATTAATTTTCAGAATAACCACACTAACAACTGAAGATAAAAAGGAACTTGTGGGAGTTTTTTGGTTTTTATTTGTGAAGTTCAGACAATAAACGACTGACCAAGATTCTTCTTGCTGGCGTAGCTTCAGTCTGGCTTTTTTTTCCCTCATGCATGCTGACCTGGAACTCTTCCTTTGCCTTAGCTGCGATAATCGTGACTCAGCTTACAACACCATACATTCGCATCGCCCCTGCTGCAGGCGACGACCAGCTAACAGGTCAGATGTTCAAGTACAGACAAGTCATCACGCCCATTCTGTCTCTTTTTCTTTGGCTCCTTTTCCCCGACAGGTTCTTCTTTTTCTGCTCATAAACAGTTTTCCTGTGTTAAAAGTTCCTTTCTGTTCATAATTTCTTCCTCAGCTCCATTAAATTCAGTGGTGTGCTTGGCACAAAAACTTACACACACGTCCCTGTATGTACAACTCCGCTGCATGTGCTCATTGTGATTGTGAACTGTGGAATGTTCCTTCAAGCCTGATGTTGTAAAAAGATCTCATCTTGCTCCATCCATAAATTAAATGAAAGTTTGAATATAGATATATATCTGTGTACCTGTTTATTTTTTTCTCTGTTATTGGATCAAGGCAATAGAATTTCTAAATAATTTAGGCTCAGGAGTTGTATGTGCAAGTTAGGAGAAAGATCTAGTATTAGTAGGTTCAGATTTTTTTCTGTGTAGTGGTAGGAAGATCATGTTTTCTGGCAAAATTTCAATATGAAAGAAAATAAAGAAATAGATTCCTTTTTATTATGTCATACATGACTTCTAGGATTAAAATAAAACAACCTAGCATGTGACATAAGAGAATGAGCAAGACTTAAGGATTTAAAATCTAATAGTCAAAGTAAACTCAGTATTCAAGCGGAACCATTATTAGGCCATATGTGGCTTGAAGGATGGCTCAGAATATGCTAGAAAACCTCTATGAACCTGGAGATGTGATTGATTTTGTCAGAAAATAAACCCATGCCTAAAACCTTTCAGGGATTTGCAAACATTGTTATTTTCGAACAGAGCTAAAGAGCATTAAGTACTCTAGAACCTGAAGTGATAAAATATGTAATGGGGGAAGTAAACCTAGTCTGTCAGCTTTCAGTGTATGATAAGATCATTGCTTTTTTGAAGAATGCTGACATAGTTCCTTGGGAAAGCACATTGTTCCCATGTTGCTACCAGGGTGTCTAAGAGGAGTTCAGATGTCTGGTATCTGGGTACTGCTACAGTCAATGAGAGGCATTTCAATGATTCAGCTTAAGATAAGAGGATTAGTGACATGTCTGCTATAGCTTTTAATTCTGCAGTATGTGTAATAATAGCAAAGCTGAGTGATCCACAGTGCCCAAGTTACCTTGTCAATCAAGACAAAATTGCTGCATGTATACTTTCATTTTGTAATATTGTATGAACTAATCAGAATAACATACTTAGATGATGCCATTAAGTAGCTTGTTCTTGTTACTGCTGCTTGGCAGAAGCTGTGTCTGCATACATTTTTACACCTCAGTTATTTTTTTGTTTGACAATTCAAATAAAGCATTGAAGATACAGGATCTCTTTCATATCCTTGAATTACAACAAGTTTTTATATCTTCATCACAGGATTCAAATAAGCTTCTATATTTTTCCATGTGGAGATTGAAATGTTTCTCTTCTCATGTTTTGTTTTTATTGTTTCTTTCAATGCAAAACTGGGTAGCTATAGGTAACACTGGAGACATGCCCGTTTCATGGGAAGGAGATGGCTACAGTTCTTAACAGTGAGAGAAAAGAGATATAGCTAGCATAGGATAGCTGGCAAAGTATTTATTTCATTGCTTTGTCACTAGTGGCATTGACAGTCTGTGGTTGTCTGTCATATCTGTGAATTTCGTTTCCTTTTTCTTGAAAAGAAAATAAAGATGTTCTACCAGAATCTAATTTTGTAGTGAAAAAGAAAGTATCAGATTATACTCACCAACAGCATTTATAGCTATCTGTGAAATGTATTGGAAAGCCTTTGAAATGTCCTCATCATCTTCCCAATCCCATCTCATGTTTGAAAGACTCTGCTCAAAAGGAAAGAAACATCTTCCTCCTCATTTGCCACAACTACAATAACAAGCAAAGAAGCCTCACCCAGCCCACATGGTTGTCCCATGACAGCAACAAGAATTTCTGTTTTTTCTAGGGAGACATCCTGCCTAGGGGTCCTTAGGGCAGGATTTTCAGCTTCAGGGCAGTATAGCAATAATGAGACCTGCAGTAATGAGAAGCAAAAAGATTTTCTTAAAGGAGGTTTACAGAAACTGGACCACACATGCAGGACCTGGGAGTGATACATATTGTCCCCACATTTTTCTCCTATAAATTTCAAGACCGTAGAAAGGATTTACATATAAAAGGATTTGTTTATATGAAGGTATAGAGCTGTTTCTAACTGTAGTTACCACAAGCCCTACAGCTGTAACTGTTAAATGTCACTTAGCATTTTCTGTTCAGTGCTTTTTCCTCACTTCTTTGCTCAGAACCAAAGTAATTACATTTGAGATCAAGAAATTACTTTCATCTTTTAGCATTTGAGGAGATACATAAGCGGCAGTGGGAAGGTCAAGGATGGCATTTTCTGTTTCTTTACATTGGAAGTTGATGCTTTTTGCATAATAAAAATTTAAAATCTTGGCTGTATTCCTGAATATCGTTACCAAATTTGAAAGGTCTTCCTCTTCACGAATATCATGATAATACAGCTCTGCTTTCAAGCCAATTCTACTTGCACTCATTTCCTCCATCCTCGTCATCAGCTCATCTTGCCTCTTACTGGTGCAGTTTATAAACAATGCATTATTAATTTCTCTTTGTCCTTCCTTTCTCCTTCCTTTTTCATATAAAAATAACAGGTCTTCCGTTTATAGGATTACGAGTTAGTTGCCCTAAATATCTTGAGAGCCACTCCAGGTTGCCTTTGCAGCCTGTAGCAAAGAGAACTTTTTATTGCAGTTGCACTTGAAATACCCACAGTGTAGTTGTCCTTGAGTTATAGCATAAGATAACCTAGTGTAAAAGCAACTGTGTGATTTTGAGTCTTAGAAGCCAAAACAGGGAAATTAATTTATTAGTCAATGTATTATTACCAGTGATCCAATAACTTAGTAGCTAAGAATTTAAATTTAGTGGATAGTGTTTAGTTTTCAATGTTACCTTACAAAAAGTAGCTAACTTGAAATTTACTCAATTGACCCTGTCCTCCAACAGACAAGGAGAATATCTAACTGACTTACATCTGTCTGTGAGGAAAAAGGGTGCATGTTTGCATAACAAACACAGTTTAACATACAGTTGGAATCATGTAGGATGTTATCAAAAAACTTACCACACACAAATGTGACTGTATGATCTTAACTTCAAAGTTGAATAACAAATACATCTTTTTTGAGAAAGACTGAAATCATTTGCAGTTTGTTTCAGTATTTTGTAAGAGACACTTCATCTAATAGGTTTAAATTGGCCATATTTGGTATTCACTTGGCCCTCATATATTCTGTTCTCTCTGCATTCTGATAAAATAGCATGCTTGGAATCATAATTAGGGTGTTCATTCTGTCAGGCATTTTCTTAATTGTTGAAATATGTCTGAGATACTTGTATTTAAATTAAATTATTTCCATTTGTGATTTAGTGGAGCAGCCACTACTTCGCTGGATATTATTAAGACTGATTTCCATAGAACACCCTTTTTATGACCCATTGTTAATTACACATCCAGCTGCAAGAGAGAATTCTGTATTGTACATTCCTCATACATGAAATTCTTGGTGCAAATCAAATGCAGCAAGATCTGTCAGAAGTTTTGTAAAGTAACAGATACTTAACAATTGGGAAGTTTTGGTGGGGGTTTTTTTATTAAAAAGAAAGGGGCAAAAGCTTAAAACTTAAATTATTTTTTTCCTGCACACGTGAAGGTCTAGACGATCACCATATTTTATAAACTAGTTAAAAGCAGTCATAAAATAATCCCAGTTGGTTTCTTCTCCCTTATGAAGTTACCACCATAATAAAATATACCCCTTTCTTCAGATGTGAATTCAGTACATAGCAAGATTTATTTCTGTGTTCTGGGTCACATTCTGTTCTCAGCCATTCCACTGTAAAAGTGAAAAAAATTAACTGAAATCTTTGATTAAATCGCAAATTCATGGAATTTTTTCATGTCAAGGGATTTACTCCAGATTTGTACTGCATTACTGAAAATACAGTTTGTTTATTAAAAGATAAACCAACAGCATAAATTTGGAAAGGAGTGTTTTTGCTATTTACTTTGTTTTGCTTTACAATGCATTTGAGGTATAACAACATACGCTGGACAGACATTCACATTCACTTTTTCTCCATCCTGAACCATGTAACATTGATTTAGGTATATTCTGAATGCTAAAATGTGAAGTGCTATTTTGGGCAATGTAGAACCCACTATTTCCTAGTTGAGACAATTTCCTGCTTCAGTCTGTAATAACAAACCTACGTGCAGACACATCTGTCTGCAGGTTCAATACACTGTTTTAGAAGTTTATTCTTGTCTTGATACTTCCGGACAACATTTGCATTAGTTGGAATTGTGGATAGTTATCCAGGGGAGAATAAGCACCTGTGTGCTGTAATGTCAAAGCCATACTGCAGTACTGTTGCAAGGTCAAGTGATAAGGAGAGCAGAATGAGAATGGATCTGACACTCCAAAGTGAAATTCTAAGCCCATTTTTATGTGATGGCCCCAGCAATTGTTGTACAAATCGTTCAAGGATTCTGGTCTTCTTGCTCAGCTGGGCAGAATGCAAAACAAGGAAACGTTCCTACTTTCTGCAGCACTGGCTGAATGCATTTCAATGGGCTGGGGTGTCACTTGTGATTTATTGCCCATTTTTGTTCTTTTATGTGTTATATTTGTCATTTTTGCAGTGACAGTTTCATCTATAAAACAGCATAGTTACAAGAAAATGTTAAGAGGATACAGGAGTGCCATGGGAGCTGCTGTTTCCTTTTCTCCCTTTTATTTCCTCTAGTACATTACAGAGTCAAATGTCAGGTTTTCTGTAAGACAGTGCAGCCAAAGCATCTATGCTTTTAAGCATAAGTACATTTTCCACAGAGCAACTGAGGAAGAGCTAAAGTTAAACAATAAGACAAAGAAGGCCCAAAAATAATATTAGTAACTAACATTTCACAAATGGTGAAATAATCCATAATACAAATACAAGCCTTTGCCATCTGTACACAATAAAGAGCCCAACCTCATTAGAAGTCAGTTATCAGTGTGATTATATTAGTCATAATAAGTACTCCGCTTAAAGATTTAAAATAATGGTTCCTGTAACATTCTCTGGAAGTGGCACCCTCCCAGCTCTCCTGTATAAGTAGGAGAATAGGGAGGATAAACTGCTGAGGGTCTTGTCAGCAGTTTTACTCTGGCCATTGATGCTTCTGGTTGGCCAAGGGGATGTGGGTTCTTCAGCTGTGCTGGCGCTGCATCTTCAGAGCCAGTGTGCTAGGGACCTGGGACAGGAGCAGCTGGAGAAGATCCCATGAGCTAGAGGAAAGTATCAACCTTTCCCTACCCTTTAGGAAGGACAAGTAGCCTAGTTAGGTATGTTTTCCACTGTAGAAAGTGTTTGTCTTTTATTCAGAGGAGTTAAAAAGTTGGTTGCCACAGAAGTAATAGTCAGTCGTTGCAGGAGCTTTGTTACATCCCCCAAGAACAAAACCAGTCTGGAAGTTTGAGCCTTGCGGTACATACCTGAGAGAAAATTATGATTCCACGTGTCTAATATGTCTTTCATAAAGAGAGTCATACAAATTCAATGTAAGCCACTAAAGATGGGTCTGTTTGGTTCATTCTAGCTTGAAAAATAATCTGTTCTCTTAGTAATGTGTAATTTTCATGTCAGGATATCTGTGAGGCTGTTTGAGGTAGGGCTGGGATGAGAGGGAGCTTTTCTTAATCACATTATAGAGAATGGAAGCATAAAACCCAGTCATGAAAGTAATGATAGGAATGAAATGACCAGGATAAATTCTTTAACAAAGTGCAGGAATCTCTGCCATCTGTTTAGTACTGGTACTGGTCAGTATCACACCTTCTCCAAAATGTTTCAACATCAGCAATGTACAGAGAAGCAGAAAACTTAAAACAATGCAAAAATTCCAGTAGGTAATTTTTAGAGCATAGCTGTCATACAGTGTGTTATTTCATTTCTGTATTAAAAAAATATGCTTCTGATTTTAACATTTGAAAGAGAACATGTTTTGTATGTATCACAATAAAAAATTACGGAGAGACAAGGGAAGACAAAGAAACTCAGAGATATAAGTAGTAACTAAAAAAACCTGTGAATTTCAGTGTTTCCCACCTGTAGTTTTTGATTGTATTCATAAAATGCTAAGCAATTTGAATTTTAAGTTTAAATAAAATGTGGGACCAGTTGTGGGTAAAAATAATCTGTAGTTCTTCAAATCTGCAAATTTGGTGTTTGTACCACTGGAGAGTTTGACAAACGTTTGAGGCAATATTACGTGGATTGTTTCTGTTGTAATGTGTAGTGAGTGTTCAAATGTGTTACACATTTGAACACAACAAAGAGTAGTGCAGCAAAGAGGAGAGTAATACTGTCGGCTTTAAGCAAAAGTTAAGGAACATATCATCTTGGGCGAAATAATGTTTTGGCAATTTAACTCTAGTTTAGTTTCCTTGAAATACCTCAAATCTTACTAAGTATCTGAGCTACATTTGTTTGCTTGGGTAACAATTCAATACTATGCAAGCCATAACTGGAGTTATTGATGAGTTTTTAACACCTTCTTCAGATGATATATTGAAAATGTTCTTTTCAATAGGAAATGAACAATGGGAGTTTGACTGCAAGAACCAATGATTTTAGAGTTCTGGGAAAGACACTCAGGTTTATCTGTGCATTTTCAAGTCTTCATTTTTCAAAAATTTTGAATTTTCATTTCCTTCCCTTCATCTGATTTTCTATCATTGCTGAGCACAAAGAAGTTTTTGTGTACGTAGAAAATTCCCATGCAAATGGAAGCTGAGTCACAGTTTTTCATTAAAGTGAACAGAAATTGTATTGCATGGCTTTAAGCAGTCAAGAGGGGAAATAAGTACTATCAGGTTCTGTTTAAACTTTTGAGTTCATGTCAGAAGCACAAAGAGAAACAGAGGAAAAACAGTAAATTCTAATTGGTCAGAAGCAAACGAAGTATTCTATAAACCTCTTTTGAAGCAAAATAGTTGCACTCTTCAGTATGCTGTCATTGAATTAGACTGCTTCTGGTTATGAGTAAATGTGTCAATAATTAAAAGTGAAAAGAGCTGATGATAAAAATGACTCTTCAAGGCATTCTTAATCAAAGAGAAAAAGTGGAGATTTTCTTTTAACCCCTCAAACCTCCAGGAAATAAATAAAAAACAAAATGTAAATCAGTGATAATGATTCAGAGGAGGCCTAGTCTATTCTTGTCCCTGTACTAGAATATTGGTGCATTCAACATTATTTTGGTCTGAATAGGGTTTTTTATTGGCAATACTGTAAACATTTCTGAAATATGAACAAAAGAACTGCTACACTGTATGGCACAAAGACATATTTAGAATTCTGTGGAATTATATTTCCTTCGTTGTGCTGATTCTCCTTTCCAGTTCCTCTAGCTGACCTTCCTAGCCCCAAAACAGTTGATTCTGAAATAATTTAAAAGAAAAAAGTTTTGAGTGTTTTTTCTTACTTTTTATAAATTTATCACAAACATGTTTTTCTATTTCTTCATGTATCATTACATGTATAATTCCATTTATTTGTTAGTAGAATTAACTGTGTTATGCTTTCTTCCAAGAAAATATGTGGGTAATGAATAATGAGAAGTAAATTCCAAATGATTGTTTTTGAAGGATTTCTGAAGAATCCTTCATAAGGATTGCAGTGTGAAGGGAGGTGGGTAGTGGAAATCACCAGGAAAGTCAGCCTCATCTGTGAGCCAGTGGTAGCACAGGCCAAAACATCCATGGGTGTTCAGACTTCCCACAGGCAAGGATTCCCATATACTGCATTACCCTCTGCCTCTCTCCTCCTAATGGCAAAGTAACCAAGCCTTCACTGACTTTCCATTTGGAGCCATTCCTCTGCTTAAGTCCTTGGCTGACAGCGAGATCAGAAGATAATAGGTCACTCTGCTGCTTCTTACCCATAGCTTCAGGTTGCTTTGTTCCCATGCTGGATGCAATCCCTTTCATTGAGGGATGGAAAATAAAACAGCTGTGTTTCTCCAGGCCAAAAACATCTAGTTCTGTAGCTGAGTTTCACCCTGAGTAGGTCAGCTCCAGAAACATTACTGTTTGATCTGATTTCACATCTTCCAGGCTTGGTAGAAGGCAGTTGAATACTAGAAAAACACATTTTATCTCCCCTGAAGAGGGTAGTCCTCTTCAGTCCTCAAATCCACACCTTTCCTGTTTCTAGAAAACAGCTGAAATAAATTCTCAGTGGTGCCTGGTATTTCTTGTCATGTCTCACTATATTTTCAGGAGGAGATCTAGTGTTGAAAGCATGGGACTCAACAAGAGGTCTCCTTCAGCAATAAGTGAAAGTCAAATTACCCTTGGTGGGGCTGATGATGAATCTTCCACTTCTTCTATAGGGATGTCCTGAAAGTGGTGCTGACTTGCTTAGAAAATACATTAGGTATGGACAGGATCAATCCCGATTGTCTGCTTTCATTTTCTTAGTGCTAATTTGAGAGTTACTCTTCTACCCTGAGTACTGTTGGTTTGAGGCTGTGTAGAGAGCCATAAAATGAAATGGTTTAGGTCTAAAGACTACCCTTGTACATTACGTACCTCTGTGACTTCTTGTTCACTAAAATCAGGGCTATAAGATGCAATTGCATTTCCAGTGGCTGCAAGTGGGAACTCTTCCACAGAGCATCATCTGGGAACAAGCCTTAAGTTCAAAGTACTGGGATATCTGCAGTTTCAGCCCTTGTTGGTGCTTCTTTTCTCAGACCTCCTCATCCTTATTCAGTATGAGCTCTACATGCATACAGCTAATTTGATGCAAGTATATTCTCATTACTCCTCAGTCAACCTTGATTAGAAACGTGTGTCTCATCCTGGCCATTGTTGTGTTTGTGTAGTTAGAGAGTAGTTGGTAAGAAAGCCAAATTTCATCTTTCCACAGAAGTCAGGAGGATTTCAACTTTTATTTCAGTGGCAGGATGTGTTTTAAAATATGCTGCCATTGTTTTTCCATTTGTTGGCATAGAGGTCTGTGATGTGCACCACTGTGGCTGCTTCTTTGGCCATACATAGTAAGTACTTATAAATATGTAACCATCCTTTTTTCTTCATTAAATATACTAAAGTGTGTGGGAGTACCCTTTAGGGCTATTTGAAAGCTTAAAGTTCCAAGCAGCTTATATTTTTTTTCCTTACTAAATTATTTCTTTCCAAGAAGGAGATACGCTGTGTCTGTATATTTGAGACTTGTTAATAATTTCTGGTTATGGTACAGCTATTGAGTGTGCTTTAAACATCCTTTAATGATCTCAGTGCTATTAAAGAGTGAGGGCTTACATTTTTTTCTAGAACGAATGAGGGCTTCCAATTCCTTGGGTGCCCACTAGAGAGGGAAATTTTTATGAATTTTAATTATTTAAATTTCTTTGCTTAAAAGAAAAAGGCAAAGAAAAGCCAGCAGAAAGGATGGTGGCTTTGTTTCAAAGGATAAATGAGCTGTGTATCAACTCTTGATTGCTTGTTTTAAGTCTTTTTTTTTTAAAAAACCCACAGTCTCCAGAAAAAATCCAATGTAAATAGTCTGGATTAAAATCCTGTTTGAATTAGATTGTGATGAGATCAAAAGTCAGACTGGGAACTTCATTTGTTTTAGGCATGTTTTGTAAAGAACTTTGTTATTCCTGACAACCAGAAATGCAGATGTTTAACCAAAGTCATCTTTCTACTCACATGTACCACCATGAATCATCCACCAGTGAGAGACACATGTCATGTGATAGTCAAATGAGTCGTATTCATCAGTGAAATAGTTCTTTGCATGTCTTTTCATGCAGTTCTTTGTCACTTATATTTACATTTTCATAAAGACTATCACAAACAAAATTAATAATTCATAACTATTGTTACACAGAAGAACCTTATTTTGATACTTGCTTCTTACCATAGACCTTCTAACAAGTCTGCGTTTTCCTGTATTTAAAAAACCACCAAATAAAAAATATACCATATCACCATGATTTTCCATGATCATAACTTGCAAAGAAAATACTCTTCTGCTAAAATGTAAGTGCTGCTTGCCCTCTTTCCCAGACTTCAAATAAAAAGAGTGGTGAGCACATCACAGGAGGGAAAATCAGACTTTGTTGATTTCAACACTTAAATGACTCCTATGTGTAGCAAAACAGAGGGAAAACATACTCTCTGCCATGTAGAAAAAGCAGTTTGTACATGAGCACTTCCAAGAGAAACCAGGAACAGAAAGGAAAAATATTGTAAAAAGAGAAGTAAACAGACCTTACTCTTGTGACAATTCCAAAACTAATATATTCAAGACATGGGCTAGAGACAGAAAACTGAAAAAAACTGATCAAAACCACCTTCTGGCACAAAGTGTACCCTGCCCAACAACACCTCATAACTTCTACCATATGGACAAAAAACTGCAGTTTTGAAGGAGAATGAGGAGTGCTGACTGGAAAGCCAGCAATGAGGATGGCAAGGGAGACCTCTCTCTCCTAGCTGGAGTTCTACCAGGAGTAATAAAACAAAGACTTTGTTAGCAGAATACATGTTGGCTAGCAGATGAGGACTGAATGCCAGTCACATACAGTGTAAACAAAAGAGCCAGGGTGGTAATTCATTTCATCTACAGATCTGTAAGTGTTTTGGGTCTTCTCCAAGACAGGCTCAAATCCTGGCATCTGGAATGAACTTGAAACTCAAATAAAAGTGTGTCGAACTGGCTCATCTCTCACAGCATCAGTAATGCTGCTACTACAGATTAATAAATAAGGATACCATTTTTTGCAGCCATGGGTGAGATGAAGGGAGAAAGGCTGTTTCTGGACATTTTACACTGCTGCCCTGTTGCAGTGTATATTGCAGTTTGTGATACAGGATTGCATTTTCTGTTGGTCATTTGACATATATAAGGACCTACCTCTGTGAAGCACCTGCTTTCATACCAG
This sequence comes from Poecile atricapillus, assembly GCF_030490865.1. Lineage (NCBI taxonomy): Eukaryota > Metazoa > Chordata > Aves > Passeriformes > Paridae > Poecile > Poecile atricapillus. The sequence goes on along the minus strand of NC_081250.1, from coordinate 103,141,930 downwards.
GAGAGACATATCAGCATTCTTTCTTATTTTGTCATACTGCATTTTGTCCCAGCCCTTTTCTTTTGGCCACTCTGCTTTTCCTACTTCTATGTTAATGAGCCTTTCTGTTGCTTCCTTCCTTGAAACACCCCGACCAACATTACCAATTAAAACATTTGTAAGTCCCCCAAATCACTCCTGAAGATCTGTTTCTATTGTGGAACTAACTAGAAATGCTGAGTGATACCAGCTAGTTAAAAGAGCAGGAAGGATAGAACTATTTGGCTATTGCAAATGCATCTTTCTAGGGGTTTTTGCCTCCCCCTTCCCCCCGTGATTGCTACACCTGCCTATTACAGCCTAGCTCAGCTAGGTTGTGTGCTTTTAGTGGCAGAGATTACTTAGCTGTGTGCCTGCCCTGTTCTTAGCACAGTGGGGCTCCCAGTCTGATTTACAGCTTCTAGCTCCTACTATCATACAAATAATAGAGAGTAATAATGATAGTAGCCTCTGTAATTCATGTTGTCCTTGGAAAGCGTGGGCAGAGTCTTTAAAGCCAAGTTCTCTGATCTTTTCAGTCTTCTCACTTTGTGGCAGGGACAATAGGATCCTAGTGATGGGTGTTCCAAGGAAGCATCATACTTCTCTGCCTCTCTTCTGCCTTGTACCATTTTGCATGATTTCTGCCACCTAATCACGGTGCAACTGTCACACAGGGGTATAATGTTTCATTTTCCTGACTCGCTCTGTGAAATAACTCAAAAGTAGGTGCTGAGATGCGATAGTTGAATCTCACTGCCTGCATAAAAAAATCACAGGGTAGTTACTAACTCAAAAGTTGGTTTCAAATTTGACTGGAAAATAGGGTGAACTAACTGTATTACTGCCTTAAAGCCTTGTAAGGTTAGCCATTACATCAGTCACTGAAACACCTGTGGATGAAATGTAGTTGGAAAGGCTTGCAAGTGTCTTACCAATCAATTACCTTTTGAGGGTGCACAGCTGCAGAAAGGAAGTAAAAAAGGCAGGAACTATGGTCAGCCTTGAGTGGGGGAAATAAAATGAAACTGGTCTAGTTAATTAATGGAAGGGATTATTTTTTCATGTAGAAGAAACATCTGAATTTTTTAAAGAATGCTTTAGACAAAACAAGCTTTAGCTATTTTTTACTAGTAACATATCTTATATGTTATATATATGTTTATATCTTGTCCCTCTCTTCATAAATATGACCAGCAGTGCCTAGACTTTTGAGACGGGATTATTTTATTGGTTATTCCATTCTGCAAAATGGTCAGTCATTTCTAAGTACATTTTTTGGGGGAAAGAAATATTGAATAGCAAGTCCAAACTTTGTTCATTTACAAATGGAGGAGAAAGAGAGTTTATTCAGTTTGGTAGAGGTCCATTTTTTTTACTGGAAAACATTTTCATTTTTCTTGAAAACAAGATAGTGATTGCCTCTAAATTAAAGGAATTATTATCTTGCTCATATAATTCATTCACCTTAACTTTCATTTCAGTGATAAGTAGTTCTGCTGCAACCTTTTCTATCCACAAGCTACCATTCTCTATGAAGTTTTGAGGTTGATGATTGCATGATACTTGCGCCTTCTGAGAGAGAAAGGAAAATTTTCCAGCAAAGGAAGTGGCAGAACTAGAAATTCTTCAAGGATAGAGGAGGAATTTTTTTTACCCAGTCTTCTAACCCATTGTGTGGAAATAGAAATTGAGCTACACAGACTCATCTAAGAATTCAAACTTGGCAGACGCTAATACAGCAACTAGAATATAATTCAGTTCTCATTCTGAAGAGGAAGTAACACGCCGTGAACTGGCGGAGTAATGACTCAACTTCAGAGGAGATTCCAATATTAAGAAAAAGTTAATGGAATAGGTCTGAGAGTAAAAACTAAATGAAGTAGTATCTTTAGATGTTTCATGGGTACCACTTAAAAATACTATTACTGTGGCTTGCAAAGTATGGAAGAAAATGGGATCCATGAGGAAAAGTCCTAAGTCAGGCCAGCTGAATGCCATTTGTTGTAAGTGAAGGAAAAGAAACATATTTCACATTTTAAATGCTACTGGGAGAGACACTAGGAATGGGAAATAAGTCAGTAAAAGGGAAATTGTAGTAGCTGAGATTAACTAGAAAAATAAATATCGAAGGGTATGGAACCAAGCAATGTTACTGTCTTCCACTGTATTCAGCACAGGAAGCTTGGGAAAATACTTTGCTGGGTTTTGTAGCACCTTAGGGTTTATCTTCAAGTGTATCTCTCTGTTTTTCACTTCTGACAGGAAGCACTCTAGTTTGTTTTCATCAAGTAAAGACTTTCCAAAGTCAGCACCTTAATCTTTTTTAAACTGGCAGGAAGCATCTCCTTGTCCTTTCATTTTCTAAGCAGCTCCCTTGAGCTATCCTGCACTCGCTGCTCTTTAGTGACCTATTGTCTTTCTAGAGTTTCACCACAGTTTATATGTCAGTTTAGCCTTGATTCTTGCAGCTCCACTAGCCCAGACAATCTCAAAAAAGAGAAGTGAGGTTTTGTATGCAAGGCTTGAAGTCAGTCATCTGTATGCAAGGGTGGAATTAAAATCTTAAAAGTAAAACAAGCAAAAAATCCAAGTAAATCATTAGGTCCAGTGTTGTGAGGAAAATTCAGTGGGCACAGCACAGTTGTTTGTGTCAACTTAATGACCTGTTTTCATTAAATACATATATTTTACTATAGGCACAGAATTAGTCTTGTAGCTATATATTCTTAAAGGCTCCAGGGCAATCAAGGAAATTAAAAATTACTGTGTCAGACAAAGAAGTTGAAACAACAGTAATAAAATAAAGAGATAAACCACTAAGACTAGATCATCATGATAAAATAGTGTATCAGTAACACTGTTTCTGTAATGATAGATTACATTTCACTCAATATTTTTAGCATCTGTCAGTACAGCGGAGTAAAAGAGAAATTAAAGAACCTCTTTTTTTTTAAGATTCCAATGGTACTTTTCCACATCTCTCTTGAAAACATACAAACAAAACCAAATGCACAAATGGACATTGCAGTTTATCAGGAGGCAAAATGAATTTCAGAACTACTGCCTGAATTGCCTCCCTCCCCTTAGGCACAGCTCATGCTTCTCTCCGTGGTGCCTGTGCAATTGCCTGGGTGGATATGGGTTCAAAGTCAGTTAAGAAGTAATTATGAGGTGAGAGGCAAATAATCACTCAATTAACAGTCAGAAACATGGGAGAAGTACAGTTACACTGCTTGTCATAGCTAATGCACTTTAGTATTTAATATTAAATGCTGTTTGGTATGTTTATTAAATGCATGGAGTCAGTGTTGGGGAAGCAGCTGTTGAATACAGTGCTAGATGGTATAATTTAGCAGAATTCACATAGGACTATGAAGAATTTCAGTGGGACAAATGCAAACCAAATGAAGAGGTAGTACCAACTCAAATTTCAGTCTTGATAAATGCTAAAATATAAGTTTTAATGGCTTTTAACTTGTAAAGGGTTCAAAGCTGAAGACTGCATTGAAGAAAGGGATGCATGATTCACTGTAAATAATACACTGTAAAAAACTTTCAGTGTCCATCTGATGTTGAAATAAAATCAAACAGAATGCTAAGGGATATGAAGAGCTGATTAGAGCACAGCAATTTTCTGAAATCCATTTGTAGAAAAACTGAGGTATGTTAAATGAATAAACAGCATTAAATAAAATGCAGAATGGTAATCCCAAATTTCTAATAGTAAAAGACTCAAGGAATGTTCAAGAAAGATGAAAGTTCTTTTCATTTACCCAAATGGATTTTGGAAACCACTAAGAACAACATTTTGTCAGCAAATAAATAAGCTGCTGAATGGAAATAAAGGAGAATTGAGATAATGCCAATATTATTTTATAATAATTAATGATAGGATACTTAAATAATGAACGTCATTAATTAAAATTTAAAAGGCTTGTTAAGCATCATGCTTCTAGTTTAAGATAACCTGTAAGCAATACTGAGTCCATCTCTGTGAGAAACTGTACTCTATTTTTAACTTGGCATTACAGTTCTTTTCATAGGCAATTTGAGACGATTCCTCAGTTGGATAATCAATAAATGATGCAATATGGGAGTTCAAATGTCCTGATGTTGGGCTCTGTGCCACTTCCTGTCTAAGCTCTGGAGATTCTGCATTAGTGGCAGATTCGCCAGCTTGTTCAGTAGTCCCAACATGATAATGCTTTGTGTGATGGAAGGCATTTCATCAAAGTTGTGCTCCATCGAATGCAGACAACGTGTGTGCTTTGAATATGATTTTGGTACTATCTCCTCTGCATAGTATAAGTGTAGCTGGTTCCACTGAGCTGAGGACCATGAGCTGCTAAGGAGAGACATGACACTGATGGGCACGTTGGATAGCACCGGAAATGGTTGCCTTTACTTAATTTCACTGTCTGGCACTCATATTCTCAAAACTAATGCTGGAAGCCTTAACGAAAGGAATGACACCATAAGGCAGAAATTGTTTTTAGCAAGTCATTACTGATGAGTATTCCAGTTGGCTGGGGTAGCCTGAAGGAGATAATGAAGAACAGGCTCTGGAAGGAACCAGTCTTAGAAGCTACTGAAAAGATACTACTTGCTATTGACTTAACATCCTTTCTTTCTTGGGTTTTAGATTTAAAAGAGAGCTTTGGAGTCCTTCTTATGTCTTACCATTTGCATCATACTTGATTCACTGCTTCCTGTTGGCCACGTTCAGCTCAACAGCTGCTTTTTGCATGAACATGCTCTAGATATCTTCTAAATATCTACTGCAATTTTGAGTTCTGTGAAGAGTACAGCAATATAGAGTTTTAAAAAAGTATTTGTATATAATACAGGAAAATAAAAATAGAACTGTTTACTCATACAAAGTATGAATCATCCTTTATTCATACAAAGTAAGGATTTTAACAATTCAGAAAAATGTGTGTGTGTGTTTCTTTCAAACTATTATTCTTATGGGACTGGGCACAGGGACAGCAAGCACATCATCTCTGATTTAGCACTCCTGTCAAGTACCCTGGCCAGGATCTTCCAAAGAGCCTGGTTCCTTCAGTTAGCTCTAGATATGTTTTGAGTAATGGTTATCACCTTTTCTGGCAGGTTTTTCTGGCATTCCTCTTGGCAAGGAGTTTTGAAGATGTAGGCCAAAAGTGTAAAAAAGTGCGAGCACTCAGAAATACTCTTCATCTTAGAATATCCTGGTTAAAATTGAGAAGAAACATTGATAATGTTTTCATTCAGTTTTTCAGAAAATAGCACTTTGTGTAAATTGGCCATTAATTTGCATCTTTTCCAGAAAGAGAAAGTGAAGAAACAAGTAAAATATAGTTGGTACTGTCAGAATCCTCTCTGAAACCCAGTTAGTGTGACACAAGAATGTGGTCTTAAAAGATTACAATTCACTTAGGATTTACTCTTCCTTCTCCCTTCCCAAAAAAGCTATAGCAGGAAAGCGAATCCCTGTGTCCACTTTATGGCATGGTGCCTCAAATGATGAATGCTGACACATTTTGATTAAAAAAAAAAAATGGAAATCCATAAAAAAATAAAATCAGCTTAGTGAATTGAATGTTGCTTCCTTAACATTTTTCATCCTGAACTCATTTAGTAGGGGAAATGGATATTTCATCAGACATGGATTTGACGTTCCATCACATTATACAGTAAACAGTACAAATGATGTTATTTTTTTTAAATGGAGAAGCTGGAAGAGCTAAGACAGTAGCTGCTGTAAGGCACTGGTTATCTCATTTAAACAGATATTAAATGTAGGTGCCAGTGGTGTGATCATCAGCTGCTTCCCACTTTGTGAATAAATTGCTTAGAAGGAGTCTTTTTTCCTACCAGATGTGACCTAGATTTAGATTTCCAAAGGCAAAAAAAGTCTATTGTGTAAAAAAACAATTGTGGGTAAAATGCATGGTAAATGAGCTTATCTCACTTTTCCAGGTGTTTAAGCTAATATGTTATGGAATTACAGCTTCATTTATGAAAAATAATTGAGGAAAATGTTCCAGCAAATCAAATTTGGATAAAGGCTTAGTATAGTTATTGTGTTGTTAGCAAGTTTCTAAATGGAAGAAAAGGGAGCCAGCGCAGATAATAAAAATATAGAAATTTGTGAATCTGTGAAGAGGCTTCTGCAAAGGGTCAGGGCTGGAAGGGGTATCCTACCTGTATTGTGGTCCTGCAAAATGTCTTGGAACAATATAAAGAATTCTATTCCTGACAATTCATATGAAAGCAGGGTTTTTTCTTAAAAGACCAAGCATTGATATCTGTTGGCCCTGGCTAAGATTAATGACATTAGTAGAGTAAGGGTATAAACATTAAAATTCTTTATTCTTTTTCTCATTCCTCTTTTTCTTTTATCGATTCCATAGGGGCTGCCACTCGAAAACCAGACCCGGAGCCTGAGAAGCAGACAGACCATACCGTTAAAATTGCTGGAGTCATTGCAGGCATCTTGCTGTTCGTCATTATATTTTTGGGGGTCGTGCTGGTAATGAAGAAAAGGTGAGCAATTAGTGGATGTTTTCTATGTCCATATTCATATTGCATCTCCTACAGCAGTACTCAGTTTGCTGTTGGTAAAAGTGTCCAGCCACCTTCGTACCCTCTGAGAATCAATGTTTGTGTCTTTGTTTCATATATAACAACTCGAGGTTAATGATTCTAGCACTTCTTACACCAGTACTGCATGATGGACTCTAATAACAGGAGAGTATCTTGTCCTGTGTGAGTCTCCACCCTATTCAACAGATCGGCTGGAAGCTAGGTGTAGTTTCATTCTTGCATGTAGAAGAAATCTTTAGTCAAACAAGAGCTAGAGGTAAGGTAATTTCTGCTAAGAATGAGGTCTGTATTGTTCTGCATAAACTTCATTCCCTGAAAACAAAGGAAAATGTTACAATGGTGCTGAATGTTTCCAAATGCTGGTTCAACACATTCATGCATTGAGATTGTTTTGCTTTGAATATGATTTGAAAACTACTACAGTATTAGAAGTGTAAGGCTTTTAAAACTGCCTTTCTCAACACTGTAAGAGGTAAAATAGTAACAAGAAAAATATAGCTAGGGAAGTGGCACAGATAAGGAAAAAAACCCATATGATCTTAGAAGCTTAGTCTAGATTGAGAGAAATTAATTAGCAAATAGAATTAAGGTTTTAGCTTCTATAATGAGCAATGTGAGATTTGCAGCTCTTAGAGGTGAGGTTGGGAATCTGTGAGTGCTGCATAAAGGGGCTGAGTGACAAATTCTCCTTCCATGTCTGCCACAGTCTCCCTACCCTGTCCCATAACCCCTCACCTCCTTGCTACTGCCCTTGAATTATCCCCTTTTTTCCTTTGAGAGGAATCCTGGCCTGATTTGGCTCATCCCGACCCTGTGTAGTTTAATTGTATGTTAACTAGTTTGGCAGGTCTGAGATAGTCCAAACCCCTGAGCTGCCCGCATTTCTTCCAGAATTTGAGCAGTGGAGGTGCACAGCAAAGGAGGCAGCTGCCTGACAGTGCCTCAGGGCAGGCAACAGAAGTAGCTGCTTTTCACTCTCCTTGAAGGCAGAAGCAGGGCCATGAGTTAGAAGGGCTCTATGGAGAGAAAGGCAAGCTGTGGCCAGGGCTGGGGGCTAGGTCATGACAAGAGGTATGTAAAGCACTCAAAAGCTGCGGTACAGAAGAGACTGAGACTCAAGCCCCAGGGTGAGTCTGACTGGGGCAATGGAGTTGACCCAGTAACCAAGTCTGCTCAATAAAGTACAGTGTGGCAGGGTTGAAATCTGTTCTGACTTTGCAGTACTTTTTTCTTCCCACTTCCAATTTCTTGCATCATTCATACCTTCAATTTTAACAGCTGAACTCCCAAACTCCTCCCTAGAGCCAGACACAGCACTTGGCATGCAGGGAGGAAGGCTCCTTGGATTTTCTGGCCAATCCTTCTTCACACAATTCCTGACCAGCATTCATCATTCTCTCTGTTGAGTTCTGAGCCTCTCCTTAAGTGTTTCTGACAAAGGTAGAATGTATTCACCCAAGGGAGACAAGTTATTGTTAATCTTGAAGGGAGAGCATTGCAAAATGATCCAAATAGTTTCAAAGAGAATGAGGTGTCTGGGTCTCTGGCTAAATGGATGCTATGCCAGCTCCTGCTTAATTCTCTAGAGAAAAACTCTTTGATAATCTAATTATTAGAGGCGGGAGGGCTCAGATCCTAAGTGTTTGCATTAATGCAGAAGGATACTTGATTCCTTCTGTCTACCACAGCGAAGTAATTATTATTCATAGTAATTCTGTTGTTAGAGAAAAAGTGCATTCTGTGAGCTTCCTTAGTTTTTTGAATAAATCTGCTTGTGACAGGAATGGAACTACTGAAAATACAAGTCCAGGAACTTGCCAAATACACATAGTTCCATTGTGTAGTACAGAAAGAATGATACCAATAACTTAAACATGTCCCAGAATGATGCTGCAGCCTTGAACAAAACAAACTGAAATGAGTTGAAGCGAATATTAAAAAGTAAGAATGTTTCATTTGAGTAACAGGATGTGACTAGGCTTTAATGAGAGTTTCAGGAGGTGGGTATATTGTGTCCCAAACCTCTTAAGCATCTGCTGTAGCATAGAAGATCCTGAATACAATTACACTCATGACTTAAGCAGAAGATGAACCGATTATTCAATAGATTGTTATTGGTGCATTAATTCACTAGGCTGCTGAGGGCCCCTATGGTTTCACCTTGGTTCAGTTACTGTGTATACATTATGCATTCGAAGAAAACGTATAAATCATGCCACAAGCTTAGTGTGACCCTAGAGGTTTCGCGGTTCTGCGGTATTTTAGGTGCTACTTTGGGAAACAATCTTATCAAGCTAGTGTGCTGTTTGACTTCTGCACTTGATCATTTTATTTCATTTACTTTATCAGGAGCTTTACTAGTGTAAAGGTCTGAGTGAAAAATAAAATAGCACCTTGTAATTCAGTGGCACCTTTCCCCCGAGAACCACTTTGTTCTCTGCACTATTATGTGCAGACTCTCTGGGCTACAATGGTGGGTTTCACTGCACTGAGTCTACGTGCTTTGAAACTCGTCTTGTTTGGAGTTGGCTACAGCAAAATCCCATTCACATCCTGCTATCCCAAGGCATGTCCCAAAGCAAATACCATGTGTTACTCATTCTTCCACAGAAAAGAGTCTTGCGTACTTGATCTCCAGATCGCAGCAGTAGATGAAACCGTCTCTGTCTCTGGGGCTTCACAGTGCTTAATTAACTTAATATCAAACCATTTATTTCCATTGTCAAGTAGCTGGAAAGCAGTTTCACTTGTGTGATAACCATGACTTTGTCCAGCCCACTCCTTTAAATAGCCACCTCATTTCACTCAGCAACCATTCTTTGGTTGGTTGGTGCTAGGCACCACAGATTTTCACAGATCAGTCTCTAGAACTTTTAATTCAGTAGCCAAGTAGAGAAGACCAACATAAAGGAGGTTTTCAGTGTGCCACAGACGTGCTTTGGCTATGCCCATTATCAAAGCAGTATGTTAAGAAGTTCTACAAATATTAATAGTCATTAAGCAGCATTATTAATTTCACTATATAATAGTGAGGTCTTCTGAAGTAGTTATATCATAAACCAGAGAGATTAGGTGGCCTAGCAATTTAGTGCATGGTTTGGAGTCACTAGTGAGGGTAGAAACATCATAGATGCTGAAGCATTTTCTGTATCAACACTCAGCTTTTAGCTGAAGTAAACCAAATTTGTAAATTTGGCACATGGGGCAGGGGAGGCTGTTAGTGCTTTCCTCTTTATGTCTCCTGAACTTGGTCATTCATAGTTCTTTACCCATTCTGTTCTATCCTTTTTTTATCCATTAGCATTCCTGCATAAAGGTGTTGTGTAATGTAGTCTAGGAACCTGCATGCTATTCCCAACACCAGTATTGTCATATCAATGAGATGATTCTTCTCTGTGAAGTCAGAGTAGTGCCAACAGGTTTTCCACTCCCCAGTTATGCTCTGTATCTCTCACATAAGAATTAACACAAAGTTAGATGAAAACAATACATGTGTTTCCACAGAATTGATCCACAATAAAGTGGACTTTGAATCTCATCCTGAATGTTAAATCTTGGGCAAGGCCCACTCTTTGATGTACTTGTATACGATTTTATAAAAACATTAAAAATAAAGAATGCACCAAGTAATTTCATCTTTTCGTCAACTTAAAGTGGAGCAGTGAAAATGAGAGTACTGTTGCTACAACCTTTGGAAAAGCAATAGCAATAAAATCAAGACTTGCATAAATTAGACACTTACTGCTTTATTTTCTCCTTTCCTTTTTATCTTTTTCTTTATATTTTATTTAAGTTAAATTTAAAAATTTTGCATCAGTTGGTAAGTTAATGGTTCAACATTTCCTTAAAAGCCCTTTAGATGTTTTTGGGGCAGCTGTTTCCATTGGGGCTGCCATTTTCTTGCTGCAGGGAGAGTGCAGTAAGGAAGCAGTTATTAAAATTTTATTCCACTGGCTTCTGATTCAGTTGTAGAATGGTGTTTTTCTGATCATAAAAAGGCTATTTTGTTTTGTCTGGTTTTAGTTTCTGTTTTCATCTGTCTCTGTGCCTGAACATTCCATGAGTTTCTACTGTATGTAATTGTGGCATCTGTTTAAGTCAGAGACCTTGGTTCTTGGCAGTGGAGAAGGAAGGGTTTTGCACTCAGTGGAGCTGGGCTGGGAATGCATTGTTCCCATTCCCTGATAGCAAATCAGGCTGTTCAGTTATACACACACCTTTGCCAACAATTTCAAGCACTTAGGATAGAAACTGAATAAGGCTGAAGGAAAATTCCAGCCTTCTCGCCTTGAACCTTGCTTTTTCCCCATAGGCTAACAACAAAAGATGAAAGAAATCACTGAGGAAATGATACAGTTCCAAAAGTTTCTATTCTGATGGGTCAATCCTTCTGCAGCCACCCTCCAGTGCTGGTTTTGTTAAATTGTATAGTGGGGCCTTATTCTACAAGTGGTATTAATGAAATTAATGTGTATCTTCAGTCCTAAAGGAGTTAAAAGTGCTTAATATTGTCACTATATGCAGAGACAGTTTATTGACATAAAATAACCTCACTACCTGGAAGTGACTGAAGAGGCATGCTCATAAGAAAATTTGGCCTAGGTTGGCCAAAATCTTTGCATTGGTCTTTTTAATAGAAAAAGACTTTTCATACATAGACAGAAGTTTTAGTTTGTATTCATTATGTTGGAGGAAAAATGGAGCTTGTCCATATTTCTTAAAAAAGCTAAATCCATTCAGTTATGGATGGTGCTTTTGCATGTGGCCTGAAAAGCTTGTATAAATCTTGAAGTATAAAACTTTCGGTTTCTGCAGGATTTTAATGTATTTTTCTTACCTGTTCCTTTCAGTGTATGGTGTTCTTGAGAGTCAACACTTAGTGCTGTTTTTTAAGGACTTTTATATGGAAAATCTCACAACTGTAGCAATATAAAAATAGCTGGAGCTTGAGACTAACAATTTTTCTCATGTTATGCAAATTCTTAATGGGACATTTACACACAATAAGGTTCCTGGATTTTCAGCGTTTTTTTCATAACGAATAATTTATCTCTATAACATATTTGGCAGAATTCTGCATATAAGTACCATCAGTGCTTCACTGATTAATTATATTTATTGCTGTTTCTCAAATTATTATACATCTTTTAGAAGTATGAGAACATTTGTACTAATTACATTAAATCTCTCTTGTGGCAACATATGGCAAGAAACAGGGTTGGCAGTGTCATGAGATTCTAAATCAAAGTGAGAGAATGAGTAATTCTGAAAAGAAAGGTAGGGGGAAATGTAATTATGGCTGAACTAGAAAACAACTGCTTGCTTATAGTGCAGGTAAGTGCTTTGATAGGACCTGATCCCATGCTCCCTATGGATTGCAGAGGCTTACAACTGTTTTGCAGTTGCCCCTTACTCTATTCTTAGATATCTTTTAAAACTCAGCTTCAGCAGGTATACATTTTCCAGATGTGCCATGTGATTAAATATGCAGTGTGTAGCCTCCTGTGTTTGAACAATACTGTTTGCATCAGAAAAATGGGAATAAAAACTGGAAAATATTTCTAGCGGCATCTTCACACAAAGAAGATGAGAGAGAAAATTTGATGAAAGCCTAGTTTTCAAAGGGATGCCTGAAGCATGTAGCCAGAGGCAAGTTAACATTAGTTATAGTCCTTTGCAAGGCCTGTTTACATGTTTCCTCTGTAGTCAAAGGGCTGTATGCATGTGCTGTAAAAATTACAAATGCCTACATGGTTCCTTTCAGTCTTTCATCTTACCGACATGTGAATGCTAGTCGACATTATGCTCAGAGACGTTTTAAGATCTCCAGCCTTCTTTTAATTGCAGTCAATATATGGAATTCATTTGGGTTGAAGTTTGCCCTTTCTGGAGGGTTGCAGCCCTGCTTGTAGTGGGCTCATAACTGAGGAAGGGAAGGATGTAAAGCAGAAGAGCATAGCTGGAGGGCTTCTATACTTGGTGCTCACACAGAGCATGTCTAAGTGAGTATCTGGCTGTGCAAGAGGTTATACAAGGCTGACTGAGCCCATATTTGTCAGGGTGCTGGTGCTAGGTCTCCCAAGTTGTTCTTTGTGGCATTCACTTGGGCAGGAATAACATGGTGACAGGATCAGTTCTTATTTTTATCTCTGCCACATGGGGAAATACCAGAAATTTAATTTTAGCCCACAATAATAGACTTTATTTGCATGACAGTAAGTATCTCTTCCTTCTGAATTTAAAAGGTTATTTAAAAGCTGAACTATTAAAAGAGCTGTGGCCATTGATTTTTTCCCTCTGGAAACAAGTCCTTTCAAAGGCAGAACTGACTGCTTTAAGTAAAAAAAGGGATAAGCTAAGATTGTACAGGGCTATGATAGGAAGAGGAGCTACTTCAAACATATTCTGAAATTCTGTATTGGTGAGCTTCTAACACCATCCTAGAACTAGAAGTTCCATACCCTTATTCCTAATGCAACTGAGGTGTAATCAGAAGTGGTTTAGCACTTTAATTTGGAATATTTGTGTGTATAGTGTATGCAAATATGAAAAGACATTAAATACTTAACATTGGTTAGTAGGAGTACCTTAAGGTGGTTTGATTTAACAGCTGGAGATGCATTATATATTGTACTGCTCAAAGTGTTACGGAGCTTGGATATGTCACCTGTCTATTCCAGAAACATTGCATGATATGCCCTGATATACATTCTTGCTACCTTTCATTTGTGTCACCAGTTCAGGTCTCAGTTTCATCTTGATTTTTCATACATTAATATTTGACTTTTCTTTCCTTCCATTTCATCTTTTCCACCACTGCCTAATCCTTCCACCATCATGGCAGAAGAAGCTATCACTCCTACACTTATTACCTGTAAGTAACTTCTTTGTCATCAGAGACACACTTTCTGCCATGTTGTTCCATGCCTAAGTAGCTAATGCTAATACTGAAAGTTCCTTTATAAAAAAATTCTTTGTAAAAATTTCTCCAAGATAAAAAGATGGTCAATAATGTAATGAAATATTTAGCTTTATAAGAGTTTCTTATGTCTCATACTGTGCATTAGAGTCCTTTGAATAACATTATGTAAAGAATTTTCTTAATTGAGAAGTAGTAGGTATAAATATCCATGTCAATGAGAAATTTTCATGCCTAAATAACTATTTTAGAATTTATTTAGTAGTTTGTTTCTCATTTGTACTGTTGAAATTACAGCATTGGTTAGACATGTACAAGCACTTCCATTTGTTGCTGTGTACATATTACTACTTTTTTATGAATAATGATCATGCATAAACATCATAAGTTACCGTTTCTGGAGTGAATTTCAAAGGAGAGAGCACTAAAAAACGAGGATGAAGCATAACTTTCAGTAAGTAACAACTTTTTGGTTTGATTCAGTCCTTAGTAATACCATTATGTGCTTCTTTATTTACTCAAAGCCTCACTTCATTCCCTGTTGTCAGCAGGTGATGAATGAGAAGGGTTCTTCTGTGAATTTAGAAAATCCCTTTCTGAGGCTATTCACTTCTACTTGCTTTCCAGGTACAAGGGGTACATAATAGATTAGCAAAATACTAGGAGTCTTGCTTAGTTGCAAAATGAGATGCCTTTAATCTTGTATAATCCTGTTGGCCAGCAGCAAAATCAGCTGTCCAGTTGTTACCTGTTTTCTTTAAACCTCAGATTTAAAAGTCCTGAGAACCTGTGAGATATTTTTACATAGTTACAGAAGTTGGGGTGTTCCTTGCAAAAAACAAATTTTAGTATCAGTTTTTAAGTATATATGGTGGTAGCATGCTCTTGAACACATTTCAGTAATGTTTTTATTTAAATGCAATATGTAGCTTATCATGTAGCTTATCGTGTTCCTTTCAGTTGCTCTTCAAACATCTTAAATACATTTTTTTTCAGTTTATATTTTGAAAAAGTATCAAACATTCATTTATAGAATTTATGGAAAAATTATTAAAAGTTTTCTATCTTGAAAATCTATTCTTCAAGAAACCAAGCAGAACCATTCTTTAAATGAATTCAAACAACTAAAATTCAAACCTCAAAACTGAAATTCTCTAAGACTTCACAATATATGGAAACAGCTCATGTGCTTGGTAATTCAGATTTCATATTCATTATTTGACACTTTATGTATAGTGCCATTTTTTGAAGTTGTAGTTTAAAGCAGTATATTAATGTGGAGGTCAGAAAAAAATAGCTCTTCCACATATATAGTATTCCAAAATTGTTTTCTGTTCTGAAGATGAAAAGACATATTTTCCATGAAATACAACTTAAAAAAATAAATTTAGTTTGGGAGCATTTAAATGTAATTCTTCAAAATGTTGAAAGAATATAATACAGTAAGACATGTGTTGCCTTAATAAGTAAATATATTTAAATTTATATTTTAATATGATTCATGTCTCAAGGCTAAGTAAAAAAAAATTGAAACAAATGGAACATTAAATGAAACACTGTTTCATTATTTAGAGAAATTGGATTCTATCTTTCTTTTTTTTTTTTCTCTCCTTTTCCACAGACAAAGGAAAATGCCTGAATTGAAATGGTTTCTTTAGGTGTTACAAACAGGTTTTGTCCCTAGTTTTGCAGTCACAGACACTGTTAATAGCGGATGGAATAGAGCATCTGAGGATTATTTTAAGTGCTCTCCTAATGACATCAAGAAAAGATCTTTTTGTTAGTGTGATACAATTTCAGTAACTTTGTAGCTTGGGTTGATTAACTTTTCCAAAAGAAATTGTGGGATTTTGACCTCATAGTATTTTGTTCCCCATCTGACAAAAGAAGGGAAGTAAGAGTCCAGAAAAGTGCAGTCAAGATTGGCTGTCAGTAGAAGGAAATATTTTGGACCAAATTCTCCACCTGTTTACGCATCACACAATTTCACTGAAATTGGTGGAAATCTTAGATGAATGCAGGATTCATTACAGTTTTATTTTTAGCTGAGGAAGTTGGTATGGATTATAAAATGTTCTATATTTTGAGAAACATAATTTCAAGTACTCTGCCATTGCTAATTTACCACTTCTATACTGAGTATCATATTCAAATTTACTGATTAGTCATTGTAAATGCAAGCTATAACATCCAAGTGAGGATCTATGCACTGAAATAGTTACTGTTGTCTTGTGTGCTGCTTTCCTTGTGTGCTGTGGGCTCCTTTTCCCTAGCAGACTGCAATCTCTGCCACTTCTAGATCCATCCTAAATTAAAATTTAAAAAGAAAAAATTGGCAGATGCCGAGAGCTGCTGATGAATCGTCAGAGGTGGACCTACAGCTGTGCATATTTGGCAGCGAATTATTTCTATTTTATCTTGTGTTTACTAGTTAGCCAGTCAATAGATATTACAGAAAAAAGAGTTGAGTACTGCTATTGAGAATTCTTTTTAATGGGCCTAAGTACCTCTGCCAGTCTTGCCTCCTCCTCTTGCATTCCTGACATCTGGTGCATTTTTTACCTTTCGCCTCAGTCAGGCTGCAGATTTTTTTTAATTTTTTTTTTTTATTTTTTTTTTTTTCTGGACATAGTTAGTCCTCTGTATGTTCTTTTGTTCCTAAGATTAGAGTAAATTTTGTAGTGCTCATTAACTCTGCAGCAGGTCTTTTGACTTGGCAGTTGATTCCGGGTGGGAAAAAGGAAGAATGGAGATGGTGTCATTAGTTACACTGGCAATGAGTGATGTTCTCAGCATGGCAGGTGGCACTGGCACGACTGCTTGCTCCTGACACATCTTCTGATGGGCAAAACCTCCATGCCATGGGCTGAAGAAGGAAAAGTGTGTTTGTATTTTGTTGTGTAATTATGGTTAAATGGGCTAGGCAAGCCTGATGCTGAGGCAACCACAAGCACCACTGTGCTGACCATTGGCCTTTTGTATGTGAGATTTTAATTTTTGTAAAGATTCTGCCCTTGTAGCTCATTATCCATTTTTCAGGAGCTAACAACTATGTTTCATGGAAATTAAAGCATCAGAAAAACAAATTGAGTGCTTGGACCATCAGAATTTACTCCAGACACTGCTGGCTGATAGTTTGGCCGATTCAATTTACCCCAGATTCTTGGGCAGATAGTTACAGATTGTAGCTTTCATAAGTTCCTTTCTATAAAAGCTTTCAGAATATTGCTATGAGTGGGATGTATACCAAATTAAAATGCAAAGTTGTGAAGGCAGCTTTTGATGCTGTTCCTCAGTTTGAGCTTGATATCAAAATGATATGTTATGATTATTACTGAAATTAAGTACTTATGCAACAACAGAGCTGCACAGCAGTTAGGTGCATAATGTTATTATATTTTTGTGCCTTTTCACAAGTAATTTCAGCTTGTGAAAGGTGAAGTAGGGAAATAGGAGACAATTATTACGTAATATTCTTATACAATGCTAATCATGTTAAGATCTTAATAGCAGGAATCTGCTCTTGTGTGTCCCAGCACTAGTCATCTAGTTAGGTGCCCCAAAACAGAAGTGCATCATCTGTATGGAAATCTCAATCCCAAAGCCTAATACTATATTAAAATACTAAAATAATAGACTTTATAGGACTAGAGGCTCTATTGCCTGGTACTTGGTGTATGACACAGGGGACAAAATTCCTCCTGCAAGAAAACTAATTCCACAAACACCAAGCTTTTTCATATAAATGTGCATGAAAACATACCCTACTTTACATGAGAATTTGATCATTTGGGATGCAGTTAAGTATGCTTTTCTTGTGCCTCTAACTTGAGCTCAGAAGCCTGGCAGTCTGTTCTCAGTTTAGTTCCCTTGCTTCACTAGCGGATACTCAGTGTTGGCTTCTGTATCTCTCTATAGAGACTTAATTTCTAGCTCATTTGCACCGTCCCACTGCCATTGACATAGTACATAGGGCAGAAAGCTCAATGTTAGTAAATTTGAAAAATGACCTTAATAATTAAAGTAATAATGTTTCAAAAAAATCAGTAGTGTCAAAACTCCTAACAGTGATTTCTGGGTAATTCCAGAGAATATGCAGGCTTCACATTTAAAACCAATGTAGTAATTAAAAAATAGAGAAGGAGATAAGAAACAATCCTGTTTTCTTAACTACAGCTGCCCTGGGAACCAGAGCAAGATCACATTTGCATCTTCTCGGTGGAGGAGGGTAGTGAACAGAAAAACACGAATGTGTTTGAACTGTATGATCTGTTAGACTACACCTGTGATCTCTTCTGCTTCTTTAAATATGCAGAGTTACATAGGCCTGTATCATAGAATCCTGTAACCAAAAGTAACCATGGATTTCTGTAACTGTGTTGTAAACTAGACTCACATGATAAGGGGATGTCCTGGGAGTTTGTTTCGTGTTGCAAAGTCTACAATGCTGATATACTGAGATCTTCAGATAATATTTAGTGTCCAAAATAAGGCAAGAAGGGTGTTCTACTAAATCACTATAAACTACATTTTTGTGCTACATTCTGTATGCTTTGTGTACAGATGTGCAGTATCTAGCTTTTATGCACAGATAGCAAAAAGGATCAGAACTTGGATTTTATTTTTAATTAAAATACATGGCATATTTTTTTTTAATTTATCTAAAGTCATTATTTCTTATACTGATTCCTTGTATCTTCTGATTCTTTTGGATCTGATTATATTGCTTTATAGCCAAGGCTTATGTTCCCATTTCACTGTACAAAAATTGTAAATAATCCTTAACACACTGACCAGCAGTAAGTAATTATTTTTTAAAATTTTATTAGCTCTTTCTGAAGCGTTTGAGGGAGGGGCTGGTGTTTCCAGGGGCATGTTTGTGTTGCCTCTTTCTTGTACCCCCTATCATTAGCATTGTTGCTGTTACTGTTTGTTTTTTCCATTGCTGTTTCCAGTAAATTGCTCTTGTCTCAACCTTTGCCTTCTGTGCCTCCAGTCCTGCTCTCCTGCCCGCCACAGGGTGAGAGAGAGGGGAGCCGGGAGTGAAGGAGTGTCTCTTGGATTTGGAGTGCTTTCAGTGGGAACACTAAATTGGAGAATGCCATTCCTAAATCACAACAAAAATTACTGTCTGTGCTCCATTAGTGTCAACCAATAAATTTGCAGATGAGCTGAGGTTTGGAGATTTTTCCGTCCTTAGAGGGAACAGTAGTTGTTTGGTGAAGGTACCAGACATCTAGTGAGGGAAACAATGTAACTGTAGAAAAGTAAATGCTTATGCAGCCTAGAGATGTCTTTGTTCTTTCCATGCTATTAAAAGCTTTGTGTTGTTTTCTAAACTAATATATGGGATTTGAATTGAATACTAGGATTGCTTTTAGAAACTGTGGAATCCATATACTCTTGTAGAATAAGCCTAAAAGCCTGTCTTTATTATATATAACACTGAGACACGATCCATATACTTGGGAGAGAAAGAAATTATAGTGACAGCTATGTGTATTTAAGAAGTTACCATTGTATTTGAGTATTTGTGTTGCCATCCCATGTGACTTTTGTTGAGGTACTGTTACCAGAGTGGCCTGTCTCCTCTATAAAACCATGTATTGAATAAATTTTCAATTAGCCTGTTGACATTGGGTTTTAGCTTTCTTAAAAATTTTATTCCCAAATCAATCATGCTTGCTGTCAACAGCAGTCATTCTAGGCACTGAGATCTTGCCATTATCAACCATCGTTGTTGTATTGTACTTTCAAAGATAGTATAAGGTGAATCATTTTCATTCATTTTGTTTCAAACTTTTCCCTCAGGAAAAGATGGTGCTTTATTTATGTGGGTTTTACTCTGAAATTGCATTTCTGTATACACAGATAGCTCAAAAATTACTTTAAATACTTCCATTTAAAATACACAAATAGGAAGATGAGTTTCATATTTCATTTATTATTAGTATTAGTATTTATTTTACAGTGTAATAATGGTGTTGGAAACTCAGTTTCTCTAAAAGCCAAACCTGCCATTACACTTTATGTGATTGCAAATGTGTTAACAGAAAGTAGAGAACTTATGCTGCATATTAAGACCAAAACTCACTTCATAATTTATGTTGGCCTGTATTTTTCTGAAAGATTGAAGTGTTAGTTTTCAAAATGGCATTATGAAATATTGAACTGATTGACAGAATATGTCTGCAAAAGATGGGACTACAGGGAATAAGATGAAGGATGCAGTGTATTTCTCTCGGTCTCAAGGAGAACAAGCAGAAAATAAAGAAAAATGAGTAGAAGTCATACAAAGGATCTAACCCTAAGACTTCGTAGCTCCAGTAAGCCACAGGCTTCGTCACTTCTGTGGCACAGATGAGAACAACCGTAACAAGATGTTCATGTCTGTTGAGAGATGCCAGCACAGGGCACTGAGGTGTTGTAGTCATTAGTATTGTGACAGCTTCTACTGAGTGATATTTTTTTTCTTGAGCTTGTTATCTGAAATCTCTATCGCTGAATCCCCTGGGAGGTGCTTCACCTGAAAGAAATTTCTTGAGCCCATCTGCAGTGGTTATGGTCAGGTTAATGATGATCCACCTCAAGGTAGCATCTATCACTGTTGAGTGTTAATTTCACAAAGAAAATGTTCTAATCTTGGTTTCTTTTCCTACCTCTCCTTTACATTTCCTTTCTTACCTAAAGTACACCTTGAGTTCCCTTGAAGAGTACAGATCCCCAAAGGGGAGAACAATGGTCATTTGCTTTCTGTGATGTCTAGATTACCAAAATCACCATTCATTTCCAAATTTCTGTCACTTATCTGTCATTTCCTGCACTAATTACCTATTTCTGGCATGAGAGGAGAAGGAACCATATCTCAGGTGCTTTTTTCTTCTATTCCTGATGACTCTTACCTTCTGTTTCCACTTGAGAGTCTGTGCAAGGATTCTCTCTGACCAGGGTCCTTCCTAATTTCAGTGCAATATTGCATTTGCAAAGTGTAGCTGGGAAGACTGCATCAGCTTTGAAGCTGAATATCACAAAAGCTAATCAAGTAAGGAACCAGAGGAATGGACTGTGCTGTGTGCTAGCATATCTAGCAAAGCCTGCCTCGTATTTCTTCAGCCAGACACCCTGCTGCAAAAGAATATATCTTTTATGAGACTTATCATAGTATGTTAGAATCATGACTCTATTTCATTTATAAATGTGCAAGAAAGGATTTGTTGTTGTTGTTATTATTATTATTATTATCATTATCATTATCATTATTATCATCATTATTATTATTTGTCTGTAACATTTAGTGTATGCTACAGAGAGAACTCTGTGAGACTATAGGTCAAGAAATGCACAATTCTGTCAGTTCCTGTGCCAATCTGACACAGTGATCCAAATAAAAAGAAGCAGTAGTTTGAGCAGAGCAGAGTGTTGTAGGGCTTGTGCTGTGAAATATCTGCTCCTGTGAGCACTGATCTGGTGAACATAAAGATGCACATTTATTTTTCTTTTTAGTTGCTGAAGTTCAGGGCTGTTTCTGCATTTGAACTGAGATCCCTCAGCGAGGTATCGAAGCAAATGTCTGGGGGTGTCTTCATTATACTCAGTTCACCTGCAGAGGGAGGTAGCTTCTCCCCTTCATTCCCATTCCCTGATTCCTCTGATCATAAGAGCAAAATTTGGAACTACCAGAGGCATGTGTCTTGTCTGAAGAAAAGGCAAAGGAAAACATTTGCCAGCCTGTGCATTTCACAGTTGAACAGGAATGAGAGAATCAGCTGTTTCAGGGCAGTTATGCTGCTCTACACCTCCTGTTTCAAAGTTATAGCGTTCTTTTCTCCTGTGTTGACATCAGTAGCCCAAAATAAAATCTTCAGATATGGATTTTATCATCATGTTCTTATTGAGTGTAGTGATGCAATTTACATTATTTGCTGCAGCAACATAGATTTTGCGTACATTTTTGGTATAAAGGCTAGTATTTTGCCATTTATGGTCCTATTTGGAAATTGTCAGTGGAAAGGTCACTTCAGATCAACTAAGTTCATGGCTTACGGTGTATTTTCAAAAGCAGATGAAATACTGAATTCTTTGTATTTAGTGACTTTTTCAGGTCAGGTCGTCATGTTTATGATACATGGTGGATTACAGCTCTGTTCCTTGGATCCTGTCCATCTCTTCCTGGATGTTATAACATCCAGGTGTTACTGGCAGAAGGACTTTCCTTTCTGCTTACATACATAGGGAGGAGCCATGTCTGCACTTTAATATGACTAAGATTATATAAGACAATTTAAACTAACAAAAGAAGAGAAACTTATAAGAGTGTTAGTAAACCAATGGGATTACCTACTCCATGCTCTTAAAAATAATAAAATAGAGAGCAGAATTCATGGGTTGCATACTGAGTCCTAATACATGCTCCCAGCAAGAACAGAGACCATATTTTTTATTAATAGGTAAATACAGTTTCAACTGCCTTATGATCCAAAGCATCATTAACCTATTCTGAGGCAGTAGCGCTGAGCATTCATGGAACTGTCTTGTCCATTCCTCTGTCCGAAAATAATTATACCTAACTTGCTCCTTAGATCCAACCATTTTTGTCTTCCTTCCAACTTCTTTTTCAACACTAATGTGCCCAGCTCTTAAGCATGCCTCCTTGTTCTCCTGGCCATTTACTTTTTCATCTGTTTCTCTTCTTACTCTGCTCCTTCTTTTACTTACTCCTGTTCTTTATCTCATTTTTCTTTACCCCTGCCCCAGATACTATAACGTCTGTCACACCCTGAAAAATACTTCTTAAGAATTGCCTTGTTTTCATTCTCTGTGCTCTGCATTTGCACAGGGGATTTTTGCACTGGGGATTGTTTCTGTAAAATTGTTTTTTACATTGCATTGCATTGGGGATTGTTTTGTATAATTGGGGATTTTTACTTTTTTTTTTTGTAAAAACCATACACTGTTTTTATTTGTTTATTTTTTTCTTATCTAAAAACCGATTTCAGCTTTTAAAATAAAATTCACCTCCAGGGTGAAACATAGCACACAATATTTTATATTCAAAAATGAAAAAAAATATCTTAAGCAATTGAAAATTATTTCACCATGAAAGCTGCAATGTGACACTAATTTTAAGAAATGTATATAAATACTGCATATTTGCTTATGTCCTAACAAGGTAATGCTTACTGTATTAAGCACCGCTCTTCATTTTATGCTCTCTTGTTCTTCTTTGAATCTTAACATTCACTCGTTTCTTTAATTTAGGAGAAAAAGCCATTAAACATAGATACTTCCTGAAAGTGTGTGCTGCATGAAAGCTTTAATTAAATCTACAAGTAAAGCTTTAAAAGAACAAGAATCAAATTAATTGCAACAAGGACCATGCATTTATTTCTGTGACAGGCCCTTGCACATTAGAGAAAAGGCAATCTGTGTACCCTTATCTGAATTAGCAAACTCAATATCACTTTTCATTAGCATGGTAGGTCATTGCCATGCATCTTCAGTGTGACACTGTTTACATGTTAATGACCTCACAAATAGAGTCTGTTCCAAATGGTTTGCAGTAGCAGAAAGTTGTAAATCCATGAAGTGGAATAAACTGTCCTCTGCTTTCTGCACCATTGCTTCTTGCAAGTTCCCCTCTAGACCGAGCTTCATAATTAGGTAACAGTATAATTAAGGCAAATTCAGTAAATGCAGACAGGGCAAAAGGATTTATGGCATATTATGGTTCTTACAGCATACCTGAAGTAAATTAATTTCTAAACATGACTATTCAGTGACAGGGAGTCGAGAAGTAGAAAGTGTTGTTCACAGGAAACACTCAGAGCTTGAGTTAGCATGAGTCCATGATGATGTATTCAGTTTTACATGCTGATATAAGCATGAAAAAAACTCTGAAAGGTTCAGTAGAACACACTGCTTTAGTTGTTTGGGGTGTGATTGCTTTGTATTAGATGAGATTTTTTAGATTATAAGTATATATTTTCCCCCACTATATAGTGTAATGAAACCAGCGTGCTCCCTAAAATCATATCCTTAAAGAAAATATCATATATTATATCTAGTAATTTGACTAGTCAGTGGAAAGCTTCACTGCATTAAAATCCTGGAATGATAAAGCCAACATCAAACCTCAGCATAACCACTTAAATTTGATTGCATAAAACAGCTAAAACAAGGCCTGTTCTGATAGCCTGCTGTGTGAATTCCTTTAAGTACTGAATAGCCTCAGTTCCTGTTGACTCCAGCACCACTCAGAAATTGATCCTGTGTTTGGATGTATTTGGATGTCTCAGTCCTGCCAGAAGACAAAGCCTATTTTTCACTGGACAAGTGCAGCCTTTACCTACCTGGTGTTGCAAAGCTCTGTGATTCTGCTGCAGCAACCTTGGGAGGTGCTTTGCAGACAGAGAGTGATGGCTTCTACTTTAGCTGCTCACCTAATATGCAAAGCAAGTTTAATTATATGCTGTCCAACCCTCTCTGCTACATATTTTTCCACTTGCTGCTTCTGAGTGAAATGCATATTTTCTACGTGCAGAGGTTACTAGTAAGTGTACAGTGCCCCTTGAAGCATTTATGGCTAATCTTGCCCTCAGCATGTGTAATGTAGCTAAGTACTAATTAAAGGTTAAAGAAAAGGGATCCATCTTCTCTGTGCCTGATTATTAGAGGGTTGTGTTCTGCATGGAATCAGGTGCAACATTCAACTGGACAGAATTGCTAGGGTGTAGCAAAACATAACTATATGAGACTAAAATTCAAGAGACTCCAGATTTTCTTGCAGCATGACAAAAGACCAATAAATCACTGTCTTGTGTTTTGTAATAAATTAGCTGGTTTACTGTGTTTCATATAAATATGTGATGCTGCAAGGCATACATGAGTAGAATGTAGATTTGATTTAATAGGGGACATTTATTTTGTCCTACATACTAACTTCTGAAAAATATCCATGGCACAGTTGTAAATTTTTTCTATTAAATACAAAGAGACATACAGTTTTGGGAAGGCAATAAAGTCACCATGAATATTGTTGCTGTCTCTCATATCTAAATAATAGCTGATTAAAGCAAGTTTTGATGATTTGTAAATATTGCCATTACTGCTGGCATTCATTATAAGAGAAATGAACTGAAGAGTGATGGAGCTGTGGTGGCAGATAAAAAACTTGGCTGTTCAGTGAAAGTCTGTCTTTGCCCTGCAATTTCCCCCCAATTTCCAGAGGTTTTGTAATTTTAATACTTCTGCAGAACCTTTCAGACCAGTATTCAGTCTGTAGTTTTGCAATTGTTTGAAGTTACCCTTCCAGAAATTCTGTTGTTCACTTCTTTCCAATAGGCTACTTCCTGACATAAAAATCTAACAGCAATTGATTTTATAAAAAGTTTCCAAATAGGTCATGGAAGGAGCAGAGGAGTCAAGAGGTCTAGTTTCTGCTACCAGTGCTGATGAAAGTTCTTTGGGTGTCGTATTCTCTACATTAATTACATTTTGATTGCTATTAACTTTGGCAAAGCAGTGGTATCAGAGTTATCAGAGGTCTGATAGTCAGAGAGGCAAAGTGCTTCATGCTTCCTTTACCATCACTTGGATTTTAGAAGATCTGATCTTTGTGTTTCTAAACTGACAATTTAGAGTTAGTACCTGAAAATCAGTGATGGAGACATCACCAGCTCAGTCAGGGTTACCAACACATGCTTGCAGAAACACATGTTCTGTTCTACTCTTAGGAGTAACCTGTGCTAAAGCATCAGGGGAGGTGTAAAGTGTTTTTCCCGACCCTAGGTGCTTTGACAGTTCAGTGGCTGCAGAGCTGCCTTTCCCACAGCAGGAATAATCAGCATCTAAGATTTACTGCTTGAACTCTTCAGCACTTGGATTACTCTTCTGACAAAGGAAATTACTAATATGTAAAGCCCAGGTACTGCAATAGTAGATTCCTTTTGATAAATGTATGGAAACAGTAAAACAGCATAATGCACTAATTAACATCTCATAATTTTTAGAAATGTATGAACAAATTAGCTAAGCATACTATGCCACTTACAGTTCAGTAATTTGCTGTCTGGTTAGAAGACATCATATAGCCATAGGGTGAAAATAAGATGGAAAAGGTCATATGATTAAATTAGCTCCATTCAGACAGGCATTACTTTTTTTTTTTTTTTTTTTTTTTGCTATGGTTATAGAAGATCAGCATTAACTCAAGCAAATATGATTAAGTTAGTGACCCTCAGAAATGGAAATTAACCTCAATGATAAATGAAAGATTACTGTCCGCTACGAGCACTCCAAGACACACTACTCTTGGTTAATCACATCTTTTCACTTTCAGCCATGAACTCTGCATTTAACTGCCATTCTGATTATCTACAAAGCAATGCACATCCTTAATACAGGATGCAAGTATTAAAACTTATTTTCCTTTTATTTTTGACCCACATTGTTTTTCAGTAACACAATAAATGCCTACTCTGGTTCTAGTGCTCATTCCATTTAATATTCTATAAGGTTTGTCAGTGTTTTCTTCTTCTGTGGTAAACAGGTTCATCTGAGAAGCGTTATTTTCCATGTAATTTAATCTCATGTGTTTCCTATGACTACATTATTGCCTAGTGGGTTAAAAATATTGACAACAGGTTAAAATTTTGGTCATATGTTTCTCCCTTTTTAAAGTTGGGTTTATTTTCATTTTGTAGACCTTTTTGGGAGAATGGGTTTTTCTTCTGCTGTGTCCTTCCAGAGTCTACTGAAATCTAGGCTTAATTTATAGGATATGATTTTCACAATATATCTCTTGTACTTGGTTACTCATGGAGAATCTAGACTTTATACTCACATCAGTTCTCTTTTTCAAAGTTTTTTTTTAATATGAGTGAGAAATTGCAGTAGTCCAAGAAGCTGTAATACACTATGAAGAGTCACTTGATGTTATTTTGGTACTTGTGAATTTCCTTTGAAGGAAATGCTTTTCTGTCTTGCATCATCTGAGAGCAAAGAAAAGTGTATATATTGGAGTAGCTAACCAGGAACAAAACTCAGCAGGAAAGGTCACTGTCCTGGCTCATGACTGCTGATGAGTCACCAAAAGTTTAGAGCTAAGTTGGTCTGTCTTCATCTTCTCCATATCTCACTGCCCTCCAGAGTACCTGTGATTAAGGATTTTACCATTGGACTTGATCTTAGAGGTCTTTCCCAGCCCTCACAATTTTGTGCTTTTCTGTAAATATTCTTGTGACAAAGTGGCTCTCCATGCATATTTTAGCCATTTGTTATAAATTTACTAAGTTCTATGCACTTGTTTTCTCATTGGTGTTGAGTAATGTCTGTCGCCCTGAAAAATTAAAGCCTTCTGCTAATGTTTTCATAGTTTTAGTTACTTTCCCATGAAAGTCCTGTAAACATAAGTTGTTTATCACATTCCTTCTAAGAAACGTCTTTTGATGGACGTTTCTCATGACCAGTGTGCTTGGGAAGGTGGTAACTTAATTATTCAATCCCTGATCATTTTTGAGAATCTATAAATACTGGAGCCACAGAATAAAGGCACTGTTTTTTCTGTTCTGACACTGAGAGGTGTTTGTGTGAATCATTTTGTGTCCTTTAGCAACAAATGTCCACATTGCAGACTTTACAATGAACTCTGGCAGAAGGAAAGACAGCGAAGGACTGTCTTTATTTGTTGCTTGTTTTGCTGTTGGATGCTTATCAGAAATAAATCAAAACAGCTGTTTTAAAGATCAGGCTAAACAGACTAGTTTGCATATTTAAGACAGTGGTGTAGTTAGCAAGGAACCAATAAATAGTTGAAGGGTTACTTAGAGTTTTTGCATTATGGAGTAATATCATCCCCTCAATTTTGAGTAATCCTTGAGAAATTGAATTGAGATACTAACTAAACCAGTCACATGCTAGTTCTTCAGTATCAACTAACGAAATATTAATGTCACAGTTTCTCCTGCTCTCTGCAGGCACTTGCTTTATTGAATTATGTCCTGCAATGATACTGTCATCTTCACAGAAAAAAAAAAGAGTCTTTGCTTTCCTTATCTGTCCAAGGTCAGTAAGAAGGAGAGTGCTAGTTTGTGTCATGTGCATGCAAGTCAGGAATGAAATGTTAAAGAGAGGTTGAATAGACCAGCAAATGTCCTAGAAGTTCCAATGCAGTTAGTTTGCCCTTGCTTTAGCTAGTGAGAGTGATTCGACAGCTGTACTTTGTAGTTTCTTCCTTTTGGAGCATGTGATCATGCTTTGATAGCAGCCCTTAATCTATTATTAATGTAGTTGTATGTAGATCAAAACTGAAGAACCTTGGTCATGTCAGAAAGTAATGCAAGTCTATTTTTATATCATTTGAGGGTGTATCAGAAGCAAAGGAAGTGAAGTGCCAGAGTACTGACATCAGGTATTTCATACCTCTGTCCCTCTATTCAAGCTGTAATGTGAAGCTCTGTAAGTGTGTGTGTACATGTGCTCTGCATAATAAACTTCCTCAGGTTTTTGTCCCAATAGTAAATAAGTGCCTCCTTGGAGTCTTTCTTTTCTTGGAGGTTGTTGATTTTGAGCTGTGGATTTTTATCAAGCTTTGAAGAAGGGACCTGGAGACATTTTTTGGATGAAGTCTTACTAACATCTGATTGCCAACATTTTGATGATAATCCACGTATACCAGCTTTCAAAATTAAGGGGGTTGATATAGTCCTGTGTTTTTCTCTAATAAGATCATTATTATAGACTATTGTAAAAGTAATGCAGTATGAGTGATGTTCACTCTCTCATCCTGAAGTGGGCTTTTCATAGGTTTAAGATGATGTAACAAGCTATATAAAACTTGACTGCAGAAGAGCTCATGGCTTGCTATGACCTCATCTTCAAACAGGCTTTTGCCCTCTTCTTGCATTAGTCAGTATCTCTACATGGATGATCTTTAAAAAGTGAGCAGTTCAGCTCTCCACCTGGCTGTCTTGTAGCTCAAGTAAACTTTTTGAGAAGAAAATTTGGAAGCTGATGCTAGGGTGTCTCAGGGTGTTTCACTCAGCTTGTAACAAGTCTCAAGATGTGAGGCAATTACAGCTCCACATCTTTACTACGGGAGACAACTGAAGCAGCACGAGGACACCAGAAAGTAAGACATGAAACAAATGACTGTGAACTGGTAACAGCCAATGGGCCGTGTCATCCCACTCACATTCTGATGCTTTCCTGCAGGACCAGTGCATCCTTGGCCACTAAGTCCTTCTTGCAGGAGTTCCTCTGCAAGACAGATGGACACCATATGCTCTAGTTTTTGGAGTATGCTGGTTAATTTGAATCCCAAACCCTCTGGACTTTGGGATGATCTTTGTCAGTTTCACCTGAGAGCCAGGATGAAGTCAGGGTACGCACCCAGGCTAGTGGGACTAATGAGGAATCCTGGTTTCCTCAGTTTAGCCTTAAGCTGGGACACAGCTGTATGCTTCATCAAGGAACAAATGTGCCCCCAAAAGGAATAGCTAAGGAAATGTCCCCGGAGGCAAACCAGTGAAAGAAAATATCCGTGAGACAGAGGTAGCACTTTCAGTAGAAAGAAAAGCATTGAAAATCCTCATCTGACAGTGCCTCAGCTGCTGACAAATTTCTCTTACAGCCTAACATCCACACATACCCATTCAACCAGAAAAATAATTAGCTGGTACCACATGGACTGTAATTTTTGGTGATACAGAAGCAGAGGTACTCTGTAGCAGGAGAAATAACTGTGATCCTTCTCTTCTTTGGAGTCAATACCCACACACCTTGTCACAATCTTGTACCAGACAGTCATCCTTCTAGTATTGCTGGAGTGGAGATGGGTATGGCAGGAACTTGAGACCTGTCACCTGTTGTGGCTTGCTGTGATAATGTAACTCACCCTTTTTCCATATACAGCATAAAAAAGCTTTGAAGGAGGTGGCAGGGGTCCACAGAAGCTTCAGGATGGCCCAGATTTGAAGTTGCAGCTCTTGGTGGTTAAGTCTGTAACATAATGCAACAAGACATTCTGTTATTAAATTCTGTCTTTGCAAATCTAAGGCAACAGGACTGTGTTATGTTTCCTTCATCATCTATCAGCTCCACTACAAGACAGTGTCATATCTTTTATTACTAGTACTGGAAAATTCCTACAGTAGCTAATTTACCAGTGAAATATAGACATTTAAACATGTCAGCTGCATTTTTTTTTTTTCTTATATGCTGGTTGGAGTTTATATACAGATGGCATTTTTATGCTTATATCTAATAGCTATTAAATTTTCCTATGCCTTATTTCTTTTGAATGTCTCTTTACCAAGCCAGTCAGCTTTTCATCTCTGAAGCTAAAAATAAATGTTTATACAGAAATCAGAAGAGATTGAAATTACGGGTTGATTCACAAACAGAAAAAAAGAAATTATACAGCTTTCATTAATTATTCCATGGATACTTTTGTTTGTGGGAGTGGTGCATTGAGCATCTGTTTTTTTCAATCCTGAAGAAAGTTAAGTAGCTGAAAACACGAGATTAGAGTGAAACAAGCCAAAGTTGCACATTGCATTTAGTCATAGGAAATATCACTTCTTGTATTACACTGAAAAAGGGATTGCATATCCACAGCTGGAATTTTTGCTACCCTTTATTGTAGCAGAAGCAGCTGCCATTTTTCTATTCCATAGCATTAAACCAACCCATAATTTTGCAGCAAATTCTGCCAGAAATGTGCATGTGAATACTGATACTCTATACTGAACCAGGCCTCAAAATCTTTTTTCATTCTTGGCAACATGTAGAATGTTAAAGGAAATGGCATTTTCACATCAACATGGAAAAACAGTGGTAAAAAACGATAATCTTGTGGCATTTTCTGGTGTTAAATGAGTTTACAAGAAGCAAGAAGGAAGAGTAGTTCCCAATAAAATGACACTGTAGCCATAAGAAAAGGAAAGAACACTGTATTTTGGGCCTTTCAGTGGCCCTTGTGTTGAAGATAACATTAATATTCAGAAAATTAGTTTTTCTTACCTTTACTTGGTTACATGTGATAACAAGGTTAAAAGTGTGATAGATGAATGGGCTTCCAGAAGTAGAGTTGATGCAGCAGTATAGAAGGCTGCATTTCAGGAAGAAATTCCATGGAAGGTTTTAAAAAGAGTGATGTCTCACAAAGAACATTATAAGCTAATCTAGAAGCAGAATTCTGTATCTTGGTCTGTTTTTCACACACAAAAAAAAAAACCCAAAAAAACCTTGAGCTGAATGTGTCCCTCAGCCATCAGATAATCTTTTTCATGTACGTGTGGCTTGCACATAGTGTAGTTACAATGCTCAACCTTCATCCAAATATAAGAGCATCTAGGACAGAAAATTCTTGACTATCAGTGCTGTACCTCGCTTACTTGTGAAGGTTCTTCCCTTTTGCTCCATTCAGATAGATGCAGAGCTGTTTCAGGCACCTAATGATTGCTCTCACATATGCAATTATACCAAACAGATCTAAGATAAATCAGAACTGCAGGCAAACCTCGCATTCAGGCAGGTATGTAGGCAGGTATTTGGTAGGTTACTTCTAGCAAAGAAATATACCATCTTTCTGAAGAGACCTGGTAAATTGCAGAAAAGCTAAATCCATAAACAGAATGTCAGTTCTGTAGTACCTGTTTGTTTTGACACAACTGTTTTTCTCTCTATAACTGTCAGCAAGTTCATGTTCACCTGATATTTACGCATTATACAGTTGGCAGTTAACAGGCAATTTC
Organism: Poecile atricapillus; assembly: GCF_030490865.1. Lineage (NCBI taxonomy): Eukaryota > Metazoa > Chordata > Aves > Passeriformes > Paridae > Poecile > Poecile atricapillus. The sequence goes on along the minus strand of NC_081250.1, from coordinate 103,110,649 downwards.
TAAAGTCAGGTGGCTGTATCTTATCTTTCAGCTGGACTTAGCCCTCAATTTTTGTCCTTTCTGTTTGCTAAACCCCTCACTTTGGAGACATTCACAACACTTGGTGATACGGCAAAGCTGCAGTGTGTTTTCACAGAGATTATTTTTCTGTTGCTTGGAAAACAGCTAATTATTTGAAGATCAGTTGTGTAAATGGTATTTTCACATCAAATATGTTCATATTTTTTATGCCAGCCAAGTAGAAACTGAATTTTTAATAATGGAGTTGAATGTTAGCAGATGTACATCAAAAAAAAGAGAAATCAAAAACAAATCAATTTATGATGTTTCATAAACTTAGATAATGCCACAGTTAACACCTGTCCTATTAGCAAGTAAGCAGGCAAAAAGCAGAATGCTTTCTGTCTGTTCTATTGTGAGCTACAAGGACACAATATGATGGAAACAATATACACCAACTGCTTTGTGAACAGGAATACCTTGACTTCTCTGAAGTAGCAATGGTTATTTAGTAGGCCTTGCTTCTTTGCTGTGATTGCAACAGAGGAACTGTTTCTTGTCTACTCAGCCTGAAAATGGCACAGCCATTTGTTTGTAGTTAACAGATGATGTGGAATTTTTTTTCTGAGTTTTTTGATCCCCTGTGTCTGAGGTACCAGCTATGTACAAATTTCTACCATCTATTCAGACCTCTAGAGAGAAGCAGTGAAACTCATGATTGGCCTTTTTATAATTCCTTGTTTACTTGTAGCCATTTCTTTGATAAGTTTGGGCTATTCTGGACATTAGAAGTATCAGTAGGTAAGCAGATACAGGCTTACAGAATAATTTAAGTTGGAAGGAACCTTGCGAGGACAGCTGGTCTGATGACACTTAGCCCCACATCACATCATCATATGGAAATCATTTGGTCCATTCTAGCAGAATGTCCTGTTATATTCAGAAATGCATTTGATAGAGCAATCACAGGTGTTTGGAATCTGGCACAGTAAATCATCCTGACAAAAAGTAGGAGCAGCTGTGATATGTATTTTGTAAGCAGAACATCTTAAGATATTTAGAAATAAAGTAGAAAATAACCTCAGCAACTTTTTGTCCTTCAGAATTAAAAGGCTTTTTAAAAAAATTTTTTTGAAGCTTGTCCCTCACAAACAGTACCTTTAACCTTTACTGCCTCTCTTTTTTTTATTGGATGATGAGGCTGTGTCATCAGTTTACAGCTGAGTTACGTGGAGCTTTTTCACTGAATGAAATGTGAAAAATCTTATCATTTGTGTTGCAGTTACTCAGCAAGTCCTCTGTATGTGTTCAATGAAATTTTGTAAAAGTGTGCTGTAAAGAACATCTTTTGATCCCCACGGTTCTGGACTGGATGTATCCTGAGGTCTCCTCCAGAGTGAACCATGCTGGCAACATTTGAAGGATTTGAAGGAGCATGTACTATGGGGCTCCAGACCCAGATCTTTCCGTGTTCCCTTTCCATGAAACCTGGTTTCATGAAGAGTGAAAGGAATTCTACTGCTTCAATTCAGTATAGTTTTTCAAGATATGCACAAGAAGACAGGATCCTAAAATTGTTTCCAAGCCTTCTCCTTTACCTGTAGTTGTTATCAGTTCTGGATGGAAGAGAATCATAGGTACTCTGTGGTCATCTAGTGCTAAACTGGAGTAAGGACAAGACAAAATTTCCGTGCTCGAAATTGTGTCAGACTCTCTCACACTAGCAAATCTGTCTCATGGCTGGTTTGACTGCCTGAAGGTTTCTCTAAACACTGAGCATGATTGTTCCCTGTGCAGTAAATCCATTGCATCACTGCTGGGATGTGCATACAGCACAGGATGTGGTGTGTTTGTCATGTTCATTGTCAGATGAATATTGTTGGGCCGATCTTGGGGCTTTTTGTGGCTGTGGACCTGGAAACTGGTCAGGTGGGTCTGTGTTCCAAGGCAGGCTGAATGTCAGCTTTTCAGTGACCCACTCCCAAAGCAAGTATGTTGTGCACAGAGGCTCTTTAATCCAAAAAATAGTGAAGAAAAATGAGTGATAATCACTTTAGAGCAAGAAAGAGTTACTGTATCTTTGCATTGAAGTGTATTGAGAATATTATACCAAGATTGCATCGAGCATGATCTAAGATCCGAGACTCGTGCATTCTGTTCTTTCTCAGCCTCTGATTTGATAGTTACCCATCTGTTCAATATCTCACTAATCCACAGTAAAGTTGGAAAGTATTATTAGGCAGTACCAATCTTACAGGCAATGTTAGAAATCACAGGACTCAACCATGGAATTCAGGATGTCATCAGTGTTTGTTTAATTTAGAATGTAACAACCATTTAAATAGCATATTTATATATTGGTAAGCTTTCCTTCAGTGATCAACAACATATCATCATGTGTTCATGGTAAATGTTAAATCCCAAATGTCTTGAATAATTCCTTGTAGATAGATTCTCTTTTTTAATCGTTGTAATCATAGGCTTAATTTGAAACTGGAGATAGAATTCTGAAGCAGCCATTTGTGGCAATTTGAAATAATATGATCACATTATTCCTTGTTGAGCCTGGAGGTGCTACTGGCCATTGCTCTGAAATCCTTGTTTTTATTTGAAGAAGAAAATTACACTCAGAGGTCCTCCAGGGCATACTTTACTCAGCATTGGTTGTTGATATGCTCATAAATGTGTAATCTACATTGTGATCTAGTAATATGTTAATGCCGAATTCACAAGATTAATTGAGCCACATGCTGTCTTGTGGTTCTGCTAATATGGTTTTGAGTAGCATCAGCATTTTCATGCTTTTAATTTGCAAATGACCCTTGCATGGCAGTGCATTATGTAAGCAGACATGTCACAAGATGTTTTCAGGGCCCATCATCCCGACTGTGATGCAGATTTCCTGCATCTTGACCTGCCTCTGCAGTTTGCCCCCAGTTGCTATAAACCTATTAAAGACCAACATTCACTGACCTTTAAAAACTGCCCTATTTAAAATAAAATACATAACTCAAGCAACTTTTAAAATAAATCCTCTTTTAAGGGATATTTTTGACCGTCTCTTAATTATACATATGAGAAACCATTTTCCATTTTATATCTGAATCCCCAGACTTCGTAATCCAGCACCTGATATTTTCTTCAACATTGAATTGCAGGATCTGAAAAAAATAGCTCCTGCAGTTGGTGTGAAGAGGTTGGGGGGGGGGAAGAGAAAATTATAAATTGAAAAACTAAGATACGTTGTGTACATATTAACTATGTTAAATATGAACTGTGTAATTTTATTGGGGAAAAAAGGCTTCACAGGAGAAAATGCATTTTATTTGTTCATTGGATTTTTTTTTTAATCACAAAATCCAATTCAACATCATAAATTTATCCCGAAAATACTTCAAGACAGACATACGAGAGCCTCATTAGAATGCTTCTATTAAAGACAAAATAAAACTGCAAATGCCAGAGTCACTAGTACACTCCAACTGCTTTGTGATGCTTTGGAGATTCAAACTAGCCATTAACTGGACTTAACTACCCAGTTAAGTCAATTTTATGTTAGTTTTCCACTGTGAAAGCAGAAAAATACATCCAAATGTATTGATCCAACTGTTCTAAATGAGGTATCTTAGAAGTAAAGCCTTTACGACCAGCCTTAGCTGAGATTATCTTTGCCCAAATCTGCTTTAGCCCTTTAATACAGGAACAAAACTCTGGAAAGTAGGACCAAACACCAAAGCTTCAGCTTAGGAAGTGCATTCCTGTGCTTCATTCTGTTCACTTACAGCTGGATTCCATTTTGGGTTTCTTTTTACAGTATCACTAAATCACCAAACTCCCTTCACACTCTATCTCAGGCAGCAGAGGGTGGGTAACGCTCAGTAAAAAGCCAGTGGTGATTGTAAATATGCAATTCTTAGCCTATTATGCCCTTAATGAGGAGGGAGGTTTGTTGGTTTTTTTTAAATTAATGATACACTGATCATATTCATGTATGATACAGTATGATCCATTCTCAGAATAGAGAGTCTTTCCCTTACCTTTCGGGCAAGGTATTTGCCTTGAGATTCAGGGGTTCATAACATGTCCCTTGATGTACCACATTAAATTACATCCTTATGCAGCAAACTGAACTGAATTTGACCCTTAGGTGTGATCAGCATTGCTTAACTCAGACCTTGTTTATGTTTGCTACTGTCTTTGGCACTCACATCTGTCTAAAGATCAGACATGTTTCTGCTGAAATCTGTCATGGAGGGTCGTACTCCTTAACTTCTTACTGCAAGTCTTCTGTTTGGAATAAATCAGACAAGGCAAGTACAGGGTGAAACAGGTAGCATCTGCCCTTGCTTTGTAAAGCTACTCCACCTAACCAGGATGGGCAGCTCCATTTAACTCAAATACTCTTCATTTAGGTTCTTTTAATTTAATCCGGTTGAAAAAATTGTTGACAATGTGTGAAAGCTAAGTCACAAGCTGAAGGTTTAGTATGTTATCTATGATCTAGCTGCTTTCTACTGTTACTGACTGCTTCTTTATTAGTTAGGTAATGTCAAGTTTTGGCCCATCTTGGGTGGATTTTTCTTGATTTATCAAGAAAATAACTTGTACTAGGGTAGAAACTGTTGAAATGTACCAAATTTGCATGGTTATTTAATAGCCAAATACTGGTTACCTCTGAATTCCAACAGATAAATATACAATCTATCCTGCCACAAAAATTTTGTGTACAGAAAAATTGCACATTCCATTTTGATATGGGATATCTCTACTTAGCCAAGTTGTATAAATCAGTAAAAAACCATGTGCACAATGTAATGCATGAAAATTTTGCTCCTGCTACTCTGATTATCACAGCACATAAATTTCTAAGAATGTAGGATCTTCAGACTTGAAGTCTCATCAAATCTAATCGTTTTCTCCATAATAATGTCATAAAATTGCTTTCATAAATTTATATGTACTGGGAAGCTTCCTCTGCTCTGAAGTTTGGTCCATACATTGACCACTTTGGGTCCATATTTGACTACTTCCAGCTCATACACTTTACAGGAAATTGTTTTCTTCATGGCAGCATGGACCTCTAATTTATGTGGTTCTCTTTATCTCCAAGTTATTAGTTGACAAAGACATAAAGTTCTTCCTAGCTATAGGTGGTCTTCATGTGTCTGTGCTGCCATATCTGTATGTGTTCCAGGTAGAACTCATTTCCTCACATGAGCTTTCTGAAAATTCTCCTCTGTTAAATAAGGTCTCTGCTCTACATAAACCAGAACCCCTTCTTTGTATCTAATCCAGTTTGAGGGAGTTTGGGGATTTTTTTTCCCATCTGAAAAAGTCCAGATAAGCTATTGCCAGTGCCTTGTACCCTGACAATTCTGCCATTAATACTTCTCTGTCTCTGGAAATGTCTGTCCTGTTACAGCCAGGAATTGAATTTCCTTCTTTAAAGCATCATATTGATGGATTATAATAATCTGATGATAAATAATAACCAAGGTCTTTCACTTCTTTGTTAAATGCGCTCTCAGCTATTACCAGAAATTCTTGATACTAGAAGTGTGTAACTTTGTATTAAATTATATGACTTGGAATAGGAAGGATTACTTTCAAATTGTATCCCAAGGCTGCGTTAAAATTCCTGCCTTAGTTAAAATCTTTCCTGCATGTCCTGGGACAATTCAGGCTTTCTGTGTCTCTCTGGAACACAGCAGTATGATATTTTACATCAGAGCACTAGCACTGATGTAAAATCAGTAAAAACTCAGGCATATGGATGATTGAAACAAAATCAGCACAATTAGTGTTCTCCAAAAATAATTTCTTTTAGCTGTGAATTAAGGTTATTACCATAAGGTTCCATTATTACATAACTCACCAAGCAAATCTTCAAAGATGTAAGTATAATCATTTGAGCCGTACAACATAATACCTGTTCTGAATGCATGATTTATCTTTCTTATGCTGTTTCTTCCTGGTCTCCATGCTGAAAAGAGTTTCTTGAACAAAGGTTATGTTTATATCTTATGATCATGGTTAACATGGGGATAAATGCCTGTAGGAAGAATGACTGCCGTGAATAAAGGTATGGAAATTACCATATAAATAAAATAAAGTAAAAAAAAGAAAATAAATTTTAAAATGGAAATTACCCCTGCATGGTGGAAGCAAAACTCAAAGCCCCAAGCAGGAGGAAGCAAATGATGCACCTTCTCAAATTCCAAAAGAAGTGTCAGATGAAATGACAGGTCCACTAGCAACAGCCTTTAATAGAGTTATTGAGTCAGGTTTTGTGTGACTGGAAGATATTGAATGCAGCCCCTGTCTTCAAGAAAAAAAAAACCCATGGGCTTTTACTTGATCTAACTGCTGTCTTAGATCATCCTACTTTTATTCAAGACTTTAGAATGCTTTTTTAATAAAATTATTTGGAAACAAGATTAAAGATAAATCATATGAAAGTAGATTTTCTGAGGTAAGTCATGCTAAATCAATAGGATATTTTTGTGTAGTACTATAAATGATCTTCTGCAGCAGGAATGTAATTGGTCGATCTGTCTGGAATTCAGTAAGGCAAGAGGTGCAGTACCATTTGGATGTGTATTTCTTAAACTGGGCAGAATGGCAATTATTACAGATGGAAGCACCAAAAGTGATCAAAGGAGAGATGGCAATGCTTAGTTATATTAGTGGCAAAACCCTTTTTTTGACATAGAGGCTTCTTAAGTATCACTCTAAAGACTGATCTGCCATTATTCATCGTGTCATAGGAAAACCCAGAAGTGTACTAATGAAGTTTACTGATGGGTAAGCAAGCTTTATAAATATCCTGGAGGACAGGGAAATGAAGATGAGCTGGGCACAAAAGTACAGGGGAGAAGATGTTGGAGTTTAACAGTAGGAAGAGGCAATCTCATAGAGAATGCCTTTTAGCATCCACAGTGTGCATAGTAATTGCTGTCCAGGAGACCAAGAGGTGGCATGGCATGCTGGTGGCAGTGTTCTTCTTTGAGGTTATAATGAGGTTCTTGGAGCTTATAATGGACTGTTCATGCAGTCCTGCGTCTTTACTCAGACATGAAGGTTTTCATGAAGTGATGAGGAGAAGGCATAGCTGGTTCATTGAAGAAAGTTGCACTGATTCCATCTTTGTTAGTACAGCTGACATGCAGTCTTCCTCCAAATAGTCTCCTGTTTCTCCTGGCTGTACATACAGCCTTGTGCTAATCGAAACCTAAGTTAAAGGTAACTATTTTGACAGCAGAAAATAATCGTGGGTCTCTGTGTGCTTTGCAGTACTTAGATCACTCCTTTGAACTCCTTGGAATCATTACAACACAATTCAAACAAGAATAGAATAGAATAAATCGCTGAGTGTACAGTAGGTGTGTTCTGAAAACATGTTGTGTGATCAAAATATCTTTGCATTAAAACAGCAGAGGTTTTCACTAGCATTTTTGATGTGATAAATAAGCAACTAATTAAATATTGCAAATTATATAGAGCATACCTTTAATAGCTGCAAGGCTATTCTCCAGTGTTCTCCAATGTTTAGCTCCTTGCAGACTGTTCAAAATTATGCTTTCAAGACCAATCTTCTTTATATACATAGGAGTGATTTATTGTTTCTTGGCTTATGTCTATGAATTCATTCTTAGTAAACATACTGTCATGAAAATGGCAGAAAAAAGACATGGAGGAATTCTAGTGGCTGGTATTGAAGTTGAAAGTGTCCTCCTTAGATTATTTTGCAATCATCTCCTTAGAATAGAGGCACTCTTCCAAGACAGAAGAAAAGGGGGGAGGAATTTGAAACATCTTCAGTCTCTCTACTTACTTACACTGCCATTGCTATTTTTGTAGGAACAGAACACAGACAAATGCTATCACTGTATTGTGGATGCTAACAGAGACAACAGTGAAGTCATTTCCTTTGCTTTAGTGTCAGTTCATATTTATTGTAGATACACAGATTACAGTCTTAATTATCGCTTTTTTTCCTGCCCCTCAGGGGTGTGTATGTGAATAATTGTTGTCATTAGTACCCGCTTCTTCCTGTTCTTCCCCTAGATTTATCAATAGCTCTCTACCTAAATGTGACATTTTTTGATTGGTAGTCACTTACTACACTTTAGGATATGTTTTATCCCTTCTTTCTGTATGCTGAATAGCATGGTAGGGTGAATTGAATCTTGACATTTTGAAGTGAAATAGGCTTGTTTTCTTTTCAAATCCCTGAAGCTGTTTAGTGAAATGCTGCAGTCTAGGCTTTCTTTTATTGATATATAAATAGAAAGAAGATTAGTTTTGAAAGCACAATGGCTGCTTACAGACTACAAAACTGTGGAAAAAAGGGACGAGCATACCTTGATTCAGTAACAGTTTTCTGGGGTGGGGGTTGTGTAGAGGAGGTGGGAAAGATTCAGAGATAAAAGGAGATGGCTCTCAGCCTGGTACCTGCATCAGTGAAGTGTGATGAATGGAAGGTGTGGTAAGAAAGGTCAGTCTTTGCAGTTCATTTAAAACTTACCTGAATTGTATTTGCATCTGATTCAGAAGAGTGATTGGAAGTTCCATATCTATACATCATCTTCAGCCTATTATTCCATGTATGCTGATTTATTCTTTTCAACTTTCTTTCATCCTAAGTTACTTTTATTCCTTTGAATTCCCTTAGTTCTTTGTGATCTGTGATGCTCAGGTCTAGTAATGGAGATAGCTACAGTATTCAAAAAGATTATATGAAAACTTCAAAAGATATCTAATTTCTGAGGTTGCTTGTACCTGTACTGCTTGTAACTTTACTGCTGCTTTTATGGAGTAGTTTCTCTGCTGTTATTGACCCAAATACTGCCAAGTTAAATACTTCAGAGTTTATTGAATTTACGTGTCAATTAGAAAAGTATTCTAGCCAAAAAAGCAAAATCATAGAATTGTAAAAATCATCTTACTCTATCCCTCCTGACATGGGCAGGGACACCCTCCAGTAGACCAGAGCCCCATTCAGCCTGACCTTAAACACTGCCAGGGATGGGCCATCCACAATTTCTCCAGGCAACATATTTCAGTGCTTCACCACCCTTAGGTGATGAATTTCTTCCAAACATCTAATCTGTATCTATAGTCTTTCCTTTTGAAGCCATTACCCCTTCTCCTATCACTACAACTCTCTGTACCCCCCTTATCTACTGGAAGGCTGCAATGAGGTCTCCCTGGAGCCTTTTCTCCAGTTCGATCAGCCTCAGCTTCCTCAGCCTGTCTTCATAGGACAGCTGCTCCAGCCCTCTCATCATCTTTGTGGCCCTCCTCTGGATTTACTTTACAGCTCCTTCTTATGCTGGGGACCCCAAATGGCGCTCTGTTGCTGGGTTATGGGACTTCAAGTCTCAGGACTTGCCCTGTGGAATGTAGTGATTATTTTCAAATGCTGAGTGTTGCTGCATTCACAGAACTGAGATACAGCATCCATTAAAGACTGAAATCTGGCAGGAACCTCGTACACCAAACCATCACAGTTGTATTCATTTGTCAAGGAAATACATTTTGGTGCTATCTGAAACAGTCAAAATTAATTTTTTCAGCACAACAGTTCTATACTGTTCAATTAGCTTTATCATCCTAATGATTCATCCATCACAGACACACAAACATTCCCACAGTGTATACACAGCCCAAACACAGCATGCATGAGTAGGACTTTACTGGCAAGAGCTTTTTGCAAATTTTCCAGCTTTCAACTAGCTGCCAAGTATTTTCGAAAACTACAGAATCCCAGGAACTTTAGAAACACCTAGAGATAAAAGAGAAATGTGTTTACACTACAAGAGGCCTCTGAGAAACTTCATGTGTCACTCTACCACAAATTTGTGGCCAATCCAATCAGCACAGCTTCAATTCACACCCTTCTTAGGCTAAAGCAGTGAACTGAAAGGCAGTACAATTCCACCTTCACAGCAAATCAGGAAGCTTTTATTTTATTTATATTTGTACTGATACTAATCACCTCTGAAAGTAAGGTAAAATAATACCATGGCTGTGATTGTGCCATTCTTTGAGGATGCAACCAGTTAAATCATAGTTTCCAAAATTTCTGAACAATGAATCAGTGGTTTTGACTTACCTATTGCAGTGATAGCTGCCTAAATTGGCCTTAATGGAATGTAAAACATTTCCTTCAGAGCTTTCTGTGCATTTCTCAGCAAGACTTTGGGTTTGTAAATCACATGTTCTAAAAGGAATCTGAGAGAGCATGGAAAATTTTGTTTGATTCCTAAATGCTTGTAAAAGAATTGATAAGTGGGATGAATTAATAATTTAGTATTGTAAGAGAAGTTCAAGAACCTATAGCTATTACAACATCAAATTTTCTCATAAAGGATTTGATTCCTAAGACATGTCAAGCATTTATACACATAGGTCCCACTCACCAATTCAAGATTTTCACTCATTAGCCCCAAATGTCAATGGCAGGGCAGATTCAAAAATTTTAATAAACTTTTGTGAAGGAAAAAAAAATTCAGCAATGTCCTAGATAGAGCACATTTAAGTTCATGGAATAAATTAGTTCAGTGGGAAAGGTTTTAAAAAGAAGCCACAAGCATAATCAAATTAAACATATAATCGTAAAGTCAGTTAACTGTTTCTTTGCATATAATGCGAGTTTGTAGTTGGAAAAGGTTGTTTAAGAGGTTATATAACATAAATATAGTAAGTCTTGTTATCATTTATTGCTCAGTACTCTTAGTCTGGTAATGCAGAAAGATACATGTACACTGATCTGTATTATACATACGTATGAAAATAATTTGACAGATCAGAAAAAAAGACATTTTTAGCTGTGATCTAGACTGCCAAAAATACCTCTGTTTATTCAGTTAGCTTTCATATGTAATTGCCTACCTAGTCATCTATGGACATAATGTTGGCATTCTCTGTATAATATGATAGAGTCTCATTTTAGGTGTATAATGAACTTCAATTTCCTAAGTGGAGCATATATTAGGTGACATTTTCCATGTAGAGAAAATTGCATTTCTTTGAGAAGAAGCTTTAAGGCAAAAGATTAGAAATCTAAGTTAGTTCTGTCAGTTTTGGCAAAACATTTGCAATGGCTCACAGTTAGAAAGGAAGCTGAATGCTTCCATGGTAGATTCCCCCAGACTAGGCTGAAAAGATGTTATCAGTAAGAATTCTATAATTTCTTGAACTCCCGTGAATTCTGTCAATTACACCTCAGAAGACTGGCACAGGTAGAGTCAAGAGCTTATTGAAAGACGCAGGAAATAAGACATGCTTTTGTTGTGCTGTTTAGTCAAAAAACAAATCCCAGAAATTCGTGTTAATTAGAATCCACTAGACTGTTCTTTATAAATTTCATCTCAGCATTTAGAGTGCAAATGTTGAAAAAAATTTTAGGCATCATTCAGAGATAGGGGCATTTCAAGCAGAACCTTCAAACTGGATGTTTTATTCACAGTTGTCTTTGTCTGTTCTGACGACCATTCTCACAGAAGTTAAAGGTCTCTTGATTGGAGCGTATCACTTAGAAGAGCATGAAAATGCCAGGGATTTAATTGTTGCTGTTCTGTTGCCACAGCAATTGTTGTTTTTTTATTTCTCTTTTAAAAGTAGGACGAGGAGAAAAAGCAAGTAAGTGCAGGCAGTGTGGGTTTTTCTCTTCTTCTTATGAAACTACAGAAAAGTCCTGACTAAGAAAACCTGTGTTGGTTTCTCCAGCTTGTTATGGCATGATCAGAGCGAGGAAGTTTATGGAGAGGAAGGGCCATACAAAGCCCAGGTAAAATAATTGCAGTGATTTTTGTGATTCACAGAGCAAACCTTGCCAGACAATCCCAAGGATTCTGGTGAGAACATTGGTCATTTTTGTATTTGAAGTCTGCTAGGCTGACCCTAGGGGCCAATTCAAAAGGCAAACAAAAGCAGTTCTGAATAGTTTACAGAAAACCTTGTTATCTCTATCTCCACCACAGATACAAACCAGATTTGACAAGACCCTGACACTTAGGGACTTCACTTTTGACACAAGTAAGAAAGCTGAGAGCATTCCCTATATGTTTATTAGCTTTTCAAATGAAGGTCTGGCTTTCCCATTTTCCCCTGTCTATGGAAAATTTGATGTCCTGAGGATGGAATGGATTTTCCATCATTCTAGACACTCCCAAGGGAAGAAGCCCCTCCCTCTTCTTGCTACAGTAATGCTGAGCCAATGGAACGCACTAATTACATGTGAGGGCTACCAGCGTGTGCTTGTGCCTCTTTGATTTTCCTTAAAGGCAGTCTTGTCTTTCCATTTACCTGGAAGAGGAAAAGTTAACAGTGTTGAGTCAAGTGTTGCTACTTAGAATCTGGAAAGAAATAAATTCTCCTGTCATGCAAGTTTCTGTCTTAATTTGCTCTTGTAAAATCCATCCGTTGTTGTTAGACCAGTTTGGAAACACAAAAGGCTTTCAAGTGGCTTCTCAAGAGTTTGTGTTGCAATCAATCTCATAACAAAGTGGAAGAATTCGATTTGGAATAAAATACTGAAAGAATTCAACCTAGAAGGGCCAAATGAGCATCTGAGTTGTAAACCTCTAAACTGCTCGTAATTTGATCAGTCTTCATCCAAAAGAGAATAATGAAGGGGGAGAGAAGTTTTGGAGTCAGGCACAGAATAAGCTACATGAGCAGGGACTGAAACACTAAGCATTGGCCATTAAAGGAAAAACTTAAAAATAGGTACATTAAAAGTAAATCAATTAATTGTAAAGTGTACCAGTAATTTCTATTCGCCGTAAGTCAGCTAATACAGGCATAAAGGGAATGGTTTTTTAATTAAGTTGCATTTTAAAAATAAATGAAAGCCTTAATATAATGCATAATTATACTATGAAACTGATTGCCACCAGGTGCTGCTTGAGCTAAGATTATAGTAAGATTCAAAGGTGAGCTGGACATCTTTGTGGACTTGTAAAACATGCAGAGGGAGAACTGTTAAAATTCAGGTGTAAACAATGTTAAAAGAAGCATTTTGGAAGGCATGTAAAACTCAATGTTTCAAAATCTAGAACAGTCTCTTGCTGATAGGGGATTTGCAACAGTTTTTTCCACATTTTCATTTCATGTTATCTCTTACACTTTCCCTAAAACATCCAGAAGTTTATGGAAACAGGATGTAAGACCAGTTGGGCTCGGGTCTAATCCAACATGGCATTTCTTACATTATGATTAATGAGGTTCCTTTTATCAACAGCTGTGATTCTGACCTTTGTGGCTCTGCTGCTTATCTCCTGATTTATACATCTTCATAACCTGAATCTCATTTAGAATTAAATAAAAAATCTAGATAACTTCCATGCAATTACTATAGCCTTTTCAAATATTTGCACATTCAAATAATTTATTCACAGAATCTCAGATAGTATATCAGCAGCACTCTTCTGAAGTATAATACTACTATTAAAATTGGTTTTTTACATGTAGGCATTCATTATGGCATGCAGGAGAGAAATAATATGCTGATACTGACCTCTCTGCATCTAAAACTTGCTTTGGAGACACAGTGTTAGAAATGTGCATCTCTCTTATTTAGTATTGGGATGTGGTCAGATATATTCAGGGATTTCTTTCCTAGTTTATAATGTTAGTGAGATTCAGGACAGGTTAGCTTGGTGTGTTATAAAATGTGCCAGTTTATCTTCAGTTTAGTCTGTGATCAGTGGGGAGAGTGCTTTTCCTTTGGGAGCTGAATGCAAAATAACTGAAGCAGATTGAAGTTGGCAGTGACTAATGAAGTCTTGTGAAGGAGTCAGGAGTCAGTGGGTTACTACATAGGATGGATTGAGAAGACAGTAACAGCAGCCTCTTTGTTGAGTTTATACTGTCTTTTTCTTTTTTTTTTTTTTTTGCATAATCAGTGCTTCTGTGAAGAAATGTGAAAAAAATTTTGAATTCCTGATGTATGTCTCTGAAACACAGACATCCACACGCACATTTGTTACAGTGGAGATAATTCTAGGCTTCCATGTTTAATGAGCCAGTATGGTTGCCTAAAGGTGTTCTACATGTTAATAATTTTAATCAGTCACACAGAATTTACGGATATCGAATTTCAATAGAAATTAGCACGAGTTAAAAACCTCAGCCATTTATTTTTCTGAGAGCTCCCCCTACTTTGCCAGTCTGATAATGTGCCCTGTTGTCACAGAGTGTGGCACAATAAATCAGTTGTTCCACAGGCGCCACCGAGCAGCCTGGTGTGGGACTTGCGCACAGAGCGTAACTACTGGGAGCAGGGAGCGCTGCAGTTGGGTTTGCATTTATTGTAGGTGTAAAATCCGTGGGCACAGAGAAAATGCTGGAGGAGCATAAGGAGGAGGAGCATGCCAGCCTGGCCTCGAAGGTACTGGGAAAGGGGCAGAGACAATGCCAGGCAAGTCCCTGCCTCCAGCCTGGCAGCTGACCCAGGTCAGGAATCACTGCAAACTGCTTGTGCCTTAAGCCCGTGATTAAATGACTTAAATGACTGCCTAACCTGAGCTGTGTGCAAAGCAGGGTGAAGGAGGGCAGGCAGCAGGGAGGGAAGCCTCCCTCCTTCTGCAATCTTTGGAGAATTTAGCTGAGATTTGTGCTACGGGTAGCGCTGATGCAAAGTTACAGCCCTCACCACAGTTCCTGGAAATTTTTCAGCAATGCTGCAGCAATTCAGAAAGCTGCTGATAGTGGTGTTATACTGTTTTTGTTCCTGAAATACTTGTTGAAGCCTTTTGTTAAGCAAAGTCTGTAAGACTTCTCTTTTCTTAGGTTTTTTCTTTTTTAGGCTCACAATGCTTTGGGGATTTTGACTGAAACATTGTGAGGCAAACTGATCCAAGCTCTCTGCAGTTGAACTGTCCCAGCCTGTGTGCACAGAGTGCAACAAGATTTGTGTTTTCCACCTCATTAAACTGACAGCAGAAATTAGTTTGTGGTATTAAAGACTAAAAAGTTAAATTACAGCTACACATGTCCTTTATGCAATGGTGTGTGTGAAAGATGTTTGATTTTAATGTTTGCTATAATGGAGAATTTAAATTGCAATGTTTGTCAAATCTCTAATCTTTGTTTCAGAGTGGAATATTAATTATGCTTTTAACTACGAGAGGTAAATAAAATGAGCATCCACTGCCTGCCTAAGGGTAAATTGCAGATTACTGACAACGTGACGTGGCGTACTAAATGTCAGTTTTGTCAAACAAATTTAGAGGAACAGTTAAACTATTAGCTTCCTGTTGTTACAGGGGGGTTTTTTTGCAATGAATGACTGTTCCTAGCAGCAGGGGCACTGTACCATATGGAACACTAACAGAGCTAAATCGAATAAGCGAGATGAATGAGGACATAGCACTACAGACGCACTCAATTAGTTTATAACTGTCTATTAACTTCTGTTGGTGGTTTTGAATAAACAATAGATTAACCATTACAGCCCATCTCTTTCTTTATGAAACCAGGAGAAAGTGCGATGAGGGCACACGGAGAAGAAACTGAGCAGTTTCTTTCTTCTTATTTTTACCTCCCACTTCTTTAATAACTCAACTTGTGTGGTATTGGCAGTACCTGCAAGTAACAAACGCATTAGATCCAAGAAGCAAATCAGAATATTTCAGATGAGGTTATGCATGCAAAATAGTTCTCCAAATTACCAGGAGTTACTTTGCCTGTTTGTTTTCTTTTTTTAGAACCTGGTTTATTAGCAGGGAAGAACTAGCATGGCATGTGAACTTAAGCCATTCACTGAGATTTATTTGGTAGTTAAAATGTTGTGATCAGTGCAGAAATAAAATATTATGAATGTGGCTTGGCATGACTGGCATCTGTCTGTGCCCCAAACTACTTTTAGACTTGAACTAATTGGAGCAGGTAAGTGGTGCCCCTGACTGCTAGAGTCAGTGGAGTCGGATTATTTCCTTCTAGTTTAAATCTTAAATAAACATAATATAATATTTTACTATCCATGGCTTCCATTTTAAGTTATTGAAGAGACATGGGAACCTCCAGAGGGTACTGAGCTTACCTCATATATAATGTGATATTTTTTCCTGTTATTTAATTTAAGATTGTTAGCAAAAAATACCTAAAGACCATTCAAGCAATTCCACGTGACACTTTCAAATTAAGCATTCAAACACCTAGTTAATGAAGATCTTACCACTGCTGAACCTGAAATCCAAAATAGCAGGCAGAATAGGTGGGCAGGATAAGTTAAAAAAAGGGCACTAGATGGAGGGGTTAAAGTAATAAATACAGCAAGACATGATTAGCTTCCACTCTGTCAGTGAGAGTGATCAATAACTGCCAAAAGCGTTGTCATCATGTGCTTGCTTAGAGCTCAGCACTTTAGACATAATTCTGAATGGAGTTGAAAACTTCTCTTTAAATTCTTAGCTGAGTTGAAAATCCGTAAGTTTGTTTTGAATCATTGTCCCAGTGCAGCGCTGAGGGACACTCTGTCCATCTGTTGGATCATCTTAAAGGAGGAATTTACAGATACTTGGAGACACTTTAAATTTAATCCAATTTTTTGCCTTCCTGCTGTTTAGCAATTAGTGCTGCTTAGTTCATTATAGCAGTAGGAGAGGTAGCTGGGGCGTGTTGGGGAGCAGGTGCTGTGGACTCAGAGGAGATCTGGGCGTATAGTACTTGGGGAGCACAGGACATTAATTCATAGAAAGCTTGAATCCATTAGATGTACTGCACATCAATAGAGTTGTTTGAAAATGCAAAGCTTCCATTTCCTGGACCAACCCTCCATTTAGGTGATAACATTCATCCTGCTGAAATCCTTTCAACTGTCGGCTGAATGCAACAGTCTTCTCCATCTTCTGTGGAAAGACTAACACTGCTGTCAGCCTACTGCCAACTTCCTTCCAAGATCCATATTACTGATGAGAGAAGTGGGTTTTGTCTGTCCCCTTACCATACGTATTTCACATGGGGTGATGAAAGTTTTAATTAGCAAAACTACATGAAATATTTAAAACTCCTCAGGTAAAAGGAGTGATATTAGTAAAGCGGAAAAATAGCATGAGTCTTATATTGTGTAGGAACATGAGCTTCATAAATTCTAGTGGGAAAAAGTAAAGAATTGGCAGAGACAAGCTCAGGCTGGGACTGCAGAGGGATGTTAAATGGTTCTTGTCAGATTCAAGCCACAATATTAATACATTCATATCTGTAGGGTTTTTTGACATGCAAAACATAATTTTCCAAGTTATGCAAACATTTCTTTCTGCTTCTGACGGAGTAAGTTCCGGTTTTTTTCAGTTTTACCTGCACATGGCAATAATACATAAACTTTATCTAATTTCTGAAATCAGCCGTCACAGTAAAGGAAATACTGGTTTACTGCTGTTTTAAATTCTACCCAGACTTTTGTCCAAGTGTCTGATCTAGGTGTCTGTGTATCTTCTTCAGCCTGCATTTCTTAGTCTGGATTTTTGGGAACGCTCTTGTTTATCTAGCTTCTTCCTACCATAACTTCTCATCTAAATTCAGCTAGAGTCTCCTCACCTGTAATTCACCTGTGCCAAAACAGAGCTGCAATGCCACCGCCCACTCTTACTGTTATTTATAGTGTTGCAGTGTTTTAAAGGAAGGCACTGTTTAAATAGTGTGTCCCTAATGAATCGCACAGATGTCCACTCATCTGTTTTCAAGTTGCTAATTTCCTTGCTGTTGAAGCAACTATCACACTACTATTTTTTATCCAGTGTTTGTAATCTTTAAGATTACTAATGACTGTTAAAAATTACCCCCTGATGGAGGGTAATGTCATTCCATGCAGTGACTTGCATGAAACCACATTACCCTCGGTCAGGGGGTAATTTTTAATTACTATAATGCTCTTACAAGCACCCACGGTGAAGCACTGAGGTCATCTTTCCACTGAGAGGATTCCATTACTTAGTTTACTAAGTGACTGAGTTTAATGGATGTACAAGAGATCCTGCTTTTACATTTGGTCTCACACAAGTAAAAGTTAGCAAGTGGAAGCCTGGTAGCCTCTTGAAAGAGCACTCCTTCCTCCAAGGGCGGGAGTGGAATGTGCTGTTCTGAATTCCTTGTTCACGTAACCGTCTACTGAAGTCGGCCTTACGGAGTCTCATAATTTCCCTTGAAATACACTCCTTTTTAACGAGTTATATAGATAAGCTAGGAAATGCCAATCTATTAAAAATGTTTGTTTGACATCTGATCCTAAGGTACTTACAATTTGAATCACACAGTATGTTAAAGAGAAATTGTTGTGATCTAGTTTATGAATGTGGTAAACTTTCCATTGTGTATTCCTATTTCTTTAGGTCTGGAAAACAGTCACAATACTATAGTTATTTTCAGGTACTTTTGTATTGTTACATAGCCATATATTCTATTATGGCTTATTTACCCTGTTTCATTTGAAAGTATACCAACACTTGTGCCAGAACATGAAAAGAACCTGTTTCACAGTAAATGCTATACTATTTTAGAAGCATTCCTGCTCACTGCTTTTTGTTTTTAATGCAGAGAAAGATTTGGTCAGTTCTCCAGGAGGATAAAATACCCACATATTCCCAAATGTTATTGACTTGTAGTTTTGCCTTGCAATTTAATCTCCTGCTAACCTCTCTCTCCATCTAATTTCTGCTAATGGGACTCCTACCCAGACCTGTCTCTTGACCCAACCTACAGTTTATTACAGGCACTAGGTTACTCCCTCTCAAGTACCCACTCCCAAACCATGAAGAGCTTTAACAGAGATTTCTGTGCTGTATTATTCAATAAAATCTCAGAAAGGATATTTTTAACCATCACATTATTCAGGGGTGCAAAATCATTTTGATGGAACTCATTTTGAGTTTTGCCGAGGATGTATGCTTTGTTTGTTAACAAATCATGATGCTTTTTTTTATTTTTTTTAATAAAGAGTGAGCAGTTTGCTTTGCAGCTGTCACAGTTTGTATCCTTTCTCTGTAAATGATGAGTTGGAGAGTTAATTTTAGCAGTAACACATTATAGCTTAGAAACTTCACCACTGTCTGTTATTGCAAAGGAGCAGTTTGTTATTTTCTGCACAAAAGCCTGTTAGTTCTGTTTCTGCCCTCATGGCCACCTCCCTTCAGACAGTTCTTTATCTATAAATCTCAGTGTACTTACTGTATTACATCACTACTGTAAACTCTAATACTTCAGTATAGTTGAAGTACTGGACTGTGTTTGTAAAAACAGCAGCTATCACTGCTCTTAAAACTGCAAATTCTAACTGGCTGATGTTTTTAATGATATAGTAGTATTTTAATTGTTTCAGGTTGTTGCCTCTTGAAGAACAGAACAGTGCCTAGCAGCTCCCTTTTTTACATCACTTACATTACTTACTTTTACATTACTTATTTTTGTGACAGATGATTTCATCAGGGGAAGGGCTGTGACTATTTGCTGCTTTGACTCTGCTCAAAGTAACTTTACCAAGCAAACTCTGTTTAGAAGTTTCGGGTTTTTTCAAGGATAAAAGATGTCATTCTGTCTTTGAAAGTGTATTTTCACAGAATTTAGAATTAGATTTGAATACAAGGCATTCATTTTTTCATTGTGTTTCTGTGACAGAGGTATATACTTAAAGGAGGTATGGTTCCATGCAAAATTTGATTCTTCAGTCTTTGGATTATCATTCTGCTTGTGGGTGGCAAAGCTCTGAGTGAAAATCCTGTATTATATGCAATCATTAATTAAAATTCTTTTCAAATGTTAAAGTTATTGTGGCTGTAAAACTGATTGTATTTTTCAGATGAAATTGTATTAGAAAGGTTTAGAGAAGCTTTCCTTGACACCTTTCTTACATCTTTTAATTAAGAAAGCCTTTGGTGTTAATAGGTTCAAGTTTGCCAGAATTAAAAATGAAGGTATCTAAATATTTGAAATGTTCTTACCTAAAGCCACCATGGTATGCAGCTGTATCAGCTGTCTTTTCCAGCATGCTATAAAGAGCCCCTAGAGTGGATTAATCAGCCTTCCATGCCATACAGGCCTCACATTAAAGTCTTCCTTATGAGCCATTGCATATAGCACAAAAGGCCCCAACACACATACCTGCTAAAAGAGAAGTAGGGGCTGGACAACTTCATTAGCATTTTATACAGGGGACAGATGACAGTTTCTCCCAAAAGTCACATTCTGCTGTGTGGGATAAAATTGGATTGAGCATGCAGCTGCATCTTAGGCTGACCAAACAGTATCAGCCACACAAGGTCTCAGCTGGAGCACTCCCTCCTCTGGTCATGTTTTTGGATTAGCAGTGGTCCATCTGCCACCACTCTCCCTCTGCCAATTAAATGATATACCCATGGCTTGGGAGAGCACTTGAATGGTTTACAAGCTACATGCTGCTAAAGATCTGCTCTTTAGTGCCTTCCTTCCCACAGTGAGCACAGACCACTGGTGCATTAGTGCACTTCCAAAAAATGCTCCAGGTGTATCCTCATGCATCCCAGTAGTTATTCTACCTGCCCTAAGAGGATGGCCCAATTTCAGCAGCCCCATAAGGGAAATTACTTTCTTTCTTTCTTACATGACTGAATATTGCCTAATCTGAGCTTTTAGTCAGTAATCTTGAGGTAGATTACTTCTTGTGGAAGCAAAGGAAGATAGACTCCTAAAAGACTGATTAAAACTCTGTGCATTGGATACTTTGAACTGCTGAGATATACTGAATATTATAGAAGTCCTGTAGGAGGAAACTGCTTGAAAAAGTGAAAGGCACATGATAGAGTGTAGGTTGTGCAGAAAAAATTATATGCAAGTTTGTGAATGCTCAGTACCAGCACTAGCAAGTATGTTCTACAGGCTGCTGCTTGTATTAGGATACAAAGAGGGAAAAATTATCCATTCAGGTGAGAGCTGTGGATCAAAAGTCGGTGTGAACAAGGAGCTCTGTCTTTCATAGAGGGCAGTATATTCAGGAACTGAAGTGCCTCCCTCTGCAGGACTTACACAGGAGCTAGGTCAGGATGCTTATCTGCTTACCAGAACATCTGGACTTAACACGACAGACTTTTTCATTAGCAGAAAGCCTTTTACTCTTTTGTATTCCACTACTGGGAATCAGCAAAGCAATGAATGAGTTGTGTTAAGCCTGTCAAAACCTTTCCTTTTGGTTCTGTAGTACACCACTACATATATTTAATTATATGTTTACATATCTACATGCATTTATGTATTAGATACAATATATACAATACATTTACATACACCTAAATAGAAAATAGGCTAAAGGTAACTCTTTTAAGGGATGTTTCTGAAAAGTTTATTTATTTTGAAGGCATTTTATGTCCTTATACTGATAAAGCCAAATCATAGAATGGTTTGTGTTGGAAGGGACCTTAAATACCTCTAGTTCAAAACCCCCTGCCATGGCCAGGGATACTTTCTACTAGATCAGGTTGCTCTAAGCCCCGTTCAGCCTGGCTTCACAGGACTGTGCCTGTCACAAGCATGTCACAAACTTGCTTGTTTTGATGGATATCCAGCAGACAATTTGCCCTCAAATGCCTTAGCTTCTGGCCAGTGAGAGAGGGATCTGTACAGAGACCTAAATACCTTAAGGGAGAAACATCTCCTCTATTGAAAACTGTCACAGTTGCTATTGCTTTCTATTAACTTGAGCCTATGCATACATAGAGCTAACTTTTAGGTGCTGTAGAGATCCAAGGATCTGCTTCCTCCACTGAGACTTGCAAATTTTCTAACCCTGTAGTGCAAGTAACAAGGTAGTTCACCTAGAAGACACCTGTTCCACACCCAGATCAGCCTCAGGTAGTGAGTGATGCACTGTGGGGCTAGGGATTTTCTCTTTGTGTAGGGAAATGCTTATGTGGCAGATAGACTTTTAAAGAAAGACATTTTACCTGACCATGCTTAAGGACTTTGAGAGTATCATAGCAAACCTTAAAGACAGAGGCTAATGTATCTTTACAGACACATCTGCCATACATCTCTATGTAATTCCTCATATTCCTCATGCTTAGAACACCACAGAAAATACGGTGAAAATTTGGTGTGGGCAAAACCGTTCTAAAATAAATTTGCATTAGTTTAACACTGCCACTTGTTTTGGTTTGTGAAAGCAGAGGGTTTCTGGACACCTACAGTGCACACTATGCCTGGGAGTTTAAGGCTCTAGTTAAACCTGACAGCTATGGGATAAGAAGGTGTTTTCTTTCATCATTAGCCAACCTTTTCTAAAATGGTAATTAGCTTCAGGAGGAGAGTTTCAAAATCTGTCATGGATGTGTTCCTGTGAAAAGCTTTCATGTTCATGTTGTCTGGCACTACACATCACACAACTACCTCCTCCTGAGTAGGTCCTGCTGTTGTCTGTTTAGTTTTTTTATTCAGATCATAGGATAATATGATGGTGGCAAAGAGGGAGAAGAAAAGCTGTTGAAACAAAGGGAAATTACAGTATGTTATAAATAGGGTATTCTTCTACCTTGTGCAGTATCTTTAATACCCATCTACTATGGGTACTATGGAGAACATACTCTCTCTGAGCCCAATCTGATATACACATTTTTCATTCATCTACATAGGTTCCTTTAAAATTTTATCTTTGGAAACAAGATCATTCTGCATACGAAAGAACACAGGTACTCCTGTTTAAATGAAGACCTGGCATTGTTTAGCCTGGAGAAATGGAGGCTCAGGGGAGACATCTTCATTCTCCACAACTCCCTGCAGTGGGGTTAGGTGGGGTTCAGCCTCTTCTCCCAGGTAACCCACAACAGGACAAGAGGGCACAACCTCAAGCTGTGTCAGGGAAGGCTCAGGTTGGACATCAGGAAGAATTTCTTCACTGAAAGGGTGGTGGAGCATTGGAATGGGCTGCTCAGGAAAGGGATGGAGTCACCATCCCGGGAAGTGTTCAAGAAACAGCACAACACGGTATTTAGTGCTGTATTTTACTTGACAGGGTGGTGTTCAGTCAAAGCTTAGACTTTATGATCTTGGAGGTTTTTTCCAACCTTCATGATTCTGTGAGTCTAAGTAAAATGGCATATATGGTAACAAAAGAGAAAGTGTGGGTTCTATGTAAATTTTCGTTTAATGTTCTTCAAACAGAGTTAGCTAAGAGAATGAAATTTCTTTTTATGGGGAGAAAGTATTCTCAGGCAAAAGGTAAGGTCAGATGTGTAATTTTCCTGTGACCATACATTTCAGAAAAGGATTTCTTCAAAGACTTCAAATACGTGATTTCAGAAAACTTGAAGTACTGTCATAGAAGCCTGCAAAGTAGTGTAATGTCATTTTACATTTATGTACAATTAATGTAGCAGAAATTAATACAAGTAAAACATAATGGAAAATGGAACATTTCATTTTCATTAAAATAAGAGCACATTATTAATACCATTTTAGAAAATCAAAACATAATTTGTCTTTCTTCATGGAAAATTTTTACATTCTCATTATGCAGTTCAATGTGAATATAACTAGCTCACTAATGAAAAAGCTTTATTGATAAAAATATTTACACAAGCTTCTGTCCTTATGTTAGAAAGGTGGCTCAGTACAAGCAGCAGAAAATAATGCTTAAAGAATGAAATTGTTAACTAAAAGGAATCTGTATCTATCACCATATTTAATTATATGACTGTCTGTAATTTTGTTAGCATTATTCTCTATTGGTTCTGACTGCATCTCTACATGTAGGACTATTCAAAGAAAAGGCACAATTGAGGATTGTATTCAAATCTGTAATGCTTTAAATCCCCATGGCTCCCTTTTTATGGAAAAAAAGCCCAGAACACTTAATGGGAATTCTCAAATAATTCGGATCAGAAGGGAACTTTAGAGATCATCTTTTCTGACCTCCTGCTCAAGGCTGACTTAGAATAAATCAAGTTGCTCAGGACGTTGTCCAGCAGGGTTTTGAGTATTTCCGAAGCTTGAGATCCCACCTTTCTGAGCACCTGCTCCACTGTTTGACTACCCCAATGGTGATAAAAACTTTACTAAGCTCTCACAGGAATTTCCTCAATTGCCATTCATGTCTAGTGTGTCTTGTCCTTTCACCTTGTTCCTAGAGTCTAGTTCTGTCTCCTCCATATGCTCCCAGTAGATTGTTAAAATAACACTAGAATCCCCTGTGAGCTTTCTCTTCTCCAGACTGAGCAAGCACAGCTCTCAGTCTCTCCTTGTCCAGGGTTTATCTATTGAGAGAAATCCAGGCTGAATTCCCTGCTCAGCCATGTAATATTTAAAAGTCCATTTCTTTTTCTATCAGAAAGCCCTTCAAGTCTTGCAGCTGGACTACTGGGTTCCTCCTTCTGCTCATAAAGGATTTGCCGTAATTTGGCCTCCTCCGTATTCTTAGTGGCATCCTGATCCTCATCCTGCAAATAGTTCTACAGGCTGCCCTAATCACTTAAATAAATAAGTCTGTAGTGAAACGAACAGATTTATAAGCATTTGCCTTGTAATTAATTTGTGGAAAAAAGAACAAGTTTTAATATTCTGTAGGTTTTTCTTGTACACCCCTATAATTCATTATGACCTGTAGGTCAATTAAATATTGTGTTCACTATTTTCTTTGTTAATTTGAGGATCATAAGAAGCAAACCACAAATTTAAAATTCATATTACAAAATTCTTAAATCTTGTAACAAATTGAGAAAATGTATGGCTTTTCATTTTTTCTTCCTTAGTTCAGCGGAGAAGAATGGGACATTTTATTGCCTAATTCATTACTTACAGTATTCAAGATCGTGGTCAAGATTAGATAACAGTAAATTATGGGAAATATTGCTGCTCACATCTCTTTACTGTTTTATTCAGCTGGGGAGGCAGAAGGTTGTCAGATTTTTTTTTTTTTTTAATTGTGTGGATGCATTTTTCTGAAGACCAAGGCCAGTGACTAACTTGAGCCAAAAATAGTGCAGCCAGCAGCTTTGCAGACAAAAGAGTTCTGCCAGGGCTTCTCAAATTCCTTTTTACTGCCATAGCCTAGAGCCTTCCCTAAAGAACCTATCAATCACACTAAAATGCATCGTGGTCCTCTTGGGTGGACATGCAAGAACTAAACTGTAACCATAAATTAAACTTTCTCTAAGAGCTAAAGCAAGAGTCAGCCCATTTCAAATAAATGTTGTTACATTAATCTGATGTACCAATGCATAGCTCCATTTTTTGCAGTCAGCCACCAGTGTTTCCCCTCTGCATCAGCAAATTCTGAGTGCAATGCATCCTTTGACCTGAGGTATTCTTGGGTTTGATGCTATAACCCTCATCTTGTAGAAACTCAGATAACCTGATGGGGAGTTCATACAAAGCAGAAACTGAGAAACAAGTAAGCAGACTATTTAATGATGTCACTGTAAGCAAATCTCAAAGCATGTGCTGTATGCTTGAGTTCAAGAAAAAACAGCAGCTAAAGTAGATCACATGTGTGTCTCTGCTGCAGCTGTACCTTTCTTTTCCATTATCTTTTCCTTATCATTTAACATTCACCTCCATATTCTCATTCCCTTTTCTCAGCCACTCTTTCTCAAGTCATGCCCTACCCTGTAAACTACAAGTGATGCTGGCATCTTTCCAAATAATTTTAATTTTTTAGCTCTGATCTCTTGTGATGCTAATGAACCAATCTACTAGTAAGAAAAAGGTGCAAAAAGACCACTGAAGTCCTTACTTTCAGTGAGTAAACAGCCAAGTTAAGAAAGAAGCACAGAAATCAAAACTGGTTTTGTTTATCCTAATAAAAAACAAAACAATTTTGGTAACCTCCACCTTCATATAAAAAATTTGCATTCTTCTTGCACTCGATTCTCTTAACTCTGTAAGTTACAGGAATCCTTCCCCCCACCCCTTTGCTTCTATTCTTTCCTTCTTTCTTTACAGTCAGTCCTGCTAGTATTAGAATGTCTTCTTGGTCTGAAAATTCATCCAATGTCTCTGTGGCAAAAAAATAAATGCCACAGTGAATGAAAATTAAATTCTGTGGTATCAAGAACATTTTTTCCAAAATTTGAGCATTATCACAGCATTTTTTTTAAACTTGTTATTTCTTCTTTATCAGAGAATGCAAGAGCATGATAAAAATGAAATTAATAATGTTAGCATTTGCTTTGAAGCAGGAAGCTGATAATTAGAACAAAGAGAAGGCACCTAGAAAAATTATAATAAACCACTTTGTACATCAGGTAAAAAGGCTTATGCACTCTTGGCTATACTAAAATAGTCGTAATCTCTAGATCAGTCTTCCATACTGTTGTACCTATAATTCATTCTGATGTCAATGCAGAATAAATGTTGAACTTCTTAGGACAAAGAATAATTTTATAATCTAATACAGGATTGCATACTAAGAGATCATAAGCAAGGAGCAATACAATTCAGTGTTATCCTGCCACCTTTTACTTTTTTTTGTAATTCTGCTAACAATTATTTTCCTTGTAGTTCTCTAGAAATGCTAGTCCTTGAAGTTGGACAGGGGACAGGTTGTGAAGTATTTTATTAAGTGTTCTCTAGTTCCTGCTGCAAAATGTAGTGCCTTTAAAAATATTTCTCCTAACCTTATTTTCTGTCTGATAGAATATTGACAGAACACAGTTTAATGTCACTGGGAAATTGCAGTCTTGAGCATATTGCATTTCAATATAAGACATATAAATGTTAAATTGGATGACAGAAGTTCAGGTGAGCAGAACTTTACTATCACTAATGCCAAACTGTTTATATTTCATTTCCTTATTTGATTTCAATTGCTTCATATTTGTGGCTCGGTCCATTTGGGGAAGATAGAAAGGATTCTGTGCAGAGTGTTGCCATTTTGATAAGAAATGTAAGGTAGACTAAAAATAGTAATTATAGTTATTTAATAATATCTAAAAAAATTCACCATTTTGATTGAATTGGATTTGATATTCAGGTTCTGAAAACTTGTTTCCTATAAGGATTTTTAACAATAAAAAGCAACATAAAGAGTACAAATGCAGCATTGAAGATTCAAGGTACTCCCAAATAAAGAAAAAAATAAATTCTAAAAATAGAAAGTAGCATTTTGTAACTTTCTAATGCAGATTATAATAATACCTAGTGTTACCAAATGTGTACCAGCTCACACACATGTAATTCCCACAATGATATGTGATGTATGGGTTTGTCTCTGCCTTAGAGAGCCCGTTGTTGAAGACAGGAAAGCAATCACAGTTATTGAGAAGAATTGTTTTATTGTTCTAGAGAAAATAATTTCAATATAAGTTGGAAAAATGTATAAAAACCCAATAAACAAGGCACAAGTCTGTTATCTTTGCACTTTTGCACTTTCTTACCCACTTCCTGTGGAGAACTTTTATCACATTACATCTTCATGCTGAGTATTGTTGAATCAGTTATGCTTATTAAATTATTTCAGGTTGAACCAGATACCCCAAAATTAGCTATGAGGTTTTCTTTACCATATCCTAGGCAGCCAAAATAGATGGGCAAAGTAATTAATTTAATTTATAAACTACTACAAATACTAATACTAGTAATAAAGTTGATTAATACAGCTGGTATCATAAGTAGAGAAAAAAAATTTTAAAAAGTGAGTCATGCTGAGTGTTTGAAAAGCAAATAATATATTCAAATCCTGTTTGCTGCATTATCTGTTGAAGGGATTGTTAATACAATAAAAAAATTTTGGAATCGAATTTTGGAATAAAAGTCCACACCATGTCTGTGATAGTGGCCATTGACAGACCTTTAGATGAATACAGAAACAGAGTGAAG
The DNA here is from genome assembly GCF_030490865.1 of Poecile atricapillus. Lineage (NCBI taxonomy): Eukaryota > Metazoa > Chordata > Aves > Passeriformes > Paridae > Poecile > Poecile atricapillus. The sequence goes on along the minus strand of NC_081250.1, from coordinate 103,082,866 downwards.
GAAAGGTGATGCATTCACTGAACTCTGCTCAGCCCTTAGTCAAATTTTCTTTTACCAATATTTTTGATATCTCATGAGATGTATTACAAAATGTGCACAGAATATCCTGAATTGGAAGGGACCCACAGAGATTATTGACTACAACTCCTGGCCCTGCACAGGACATCAGCAGAGTCACACCATGTACCTGGGAGCACTGTCCAAACCCTTCTTGAACTCTGTCAGGCTGGTGCTGTGACCACTTCCCTGTTCCAGTGCCCAGCCACCCTCTGGGTGAAGAATTTTTCCTGATATCCAACCTAAACCTCCCCTGACACAGCTTCAGGCCATTCCCTTGGTCCTGTCACTGGTCATCACAGAGCAGAGATCAGTGCCTGCTCCTGCTCTTCCCCTTCCTACAACAAGGAAGTTGTACCTGCTATGAGATCTCCCCTCAGCCTCTTTTTCTCCTTTTCTCTCTTTTTTTGGCTGAACAGACCAAGTGACTTCAGCCACTTCTCATACAGCTTCCCCTCAAGGTGCTTCACCATCTTTGTTGTCCTCCTCTGGATACTTTCTAATTGCTTAATGTCTTTTTTATATTGTGGCACCCAAAAATCTACACAGGACTCGAGCCAAGGCAGAGCAGAGCATTTTCTGAGTTTTGTGAAAATACTTACTTTTATATTTAAAAAAAAAATATATGCTCCCTGCTTCTGGTTCTTTTATTGTTGAGAAATAGTAAATCTTTATTAATTTCTTTGTTTTCTTCACGGCTTTTTATCTACTTCTATCATATTCTCAGTTCAACTGCCTTCTTTTTAAACTAGGGACTCCTTATCTATGGAAGGATTACTGCTCTTCTGGTAGGATCTGGTCCTTTGATCTTTCTATCACCTCTCGATGTATGTTCTCTACTTTGTGAAAATCTTTTTGGGATAGGCATGTGTCAGAACTGCATGCAGCGTTCAAAATGTGGAAGCTCCATAGATCTATACAATTGCTTAATTGCATTTTCCATTTTGTTCTCTATCCCTTACATAGTCATTTCTGACTTCTTTTTGCCTTTCTGACTATATATAGTGTTAAACTTCTTGTCTTCAAAGAATCAGTGACTATCAGATTTCTTTCTTCTATATTTTATGAAGTCATTTAGATGCAATATTGTGTGTGTATAATTAGGATTATTTTTCCCATATTCATTACTTTATATCTCTCAACACTGAATTTCACCTTAAGTGAATATCCAATCACTCTACATCATGAGGTAAATGTATAACTTTTTAACCCTATTTATAATTTTTACTACAATTTAGAAATTGTGTTTTGTTGAAAAAGATTCTGGACATTTTCTACATGAGTGTGTATATGGTAAATAGTGCAAATACCGACATGCATTTATGTAGGACAGCCATTAGTAATGTACCTCTGTTATGAAAAAAATGACCATTTAACCCTACCCTTGGTATCACATCTTTCTAACCAGCTGCTAAAGCATTTTATTAAAAGATTATTCTTATTCTAGTTTAGATTCCTTTAGAGGTTTGGTAAGCAAGGTGTTAAAGGCTTTTGCAACCGTAAGTGCGCTGCACTACTGCGTTACATCAAAGCCCCTAATCCTTTCTTCATCTGAACCATTTATGTCTTTTGTCCACAAGCAGAGAAATAAAATTTGAAGCAATAATTATATAAGAAGAAGTGAGTTACAGGAAGTGCAATAGATCAGTGCATTAATTAAAAGAAAAAATTCAGCCTAGTTCCTTTAGCAGCACAATGATAAATTTCATCTCAGTTTATGAATATCTTGGTGATGGTAGTGTGTTGCTGGAGCTGTGGAAAGTGGTAGCATCTTGTTTCTCCTTTCTTTGCTTGGTGAGAAAGGAGGCATACTGATACAGAAAGGAGAGTATACTTGGCATGGAATGGGGAAGCAAGAAGTTTTTGTTAGATTCAAATCAATAATGCTTTTCTCATTGTTCCTGAGTTAAAATGGAAGGCACGTTTTTAGCAGGGCCTAAGTTCATTACAACCCCAGTCACCTCTTTTTTTTAAATTTTATTTTTACTCTTGTTACATTTTTCTATGGACTATGGCACTGTCCCATTGTGCCTCATTCTTTGTGTCCAGTGCTTTTTAAATATGAAAAAGCAAGCTAGGTCCAAAAGAGTTTGTTATTTAAGACAGGACAGAGAAAAGGGATGCAGGAAAATAGATGGAAAATAGAAAACCAGACATAGGCTGACAATGTAGTAGCCACTTAACAGTTACTGGAGTTGGTTTCTTGGAGGGTTTGAGGGAGAAGTCACTGTGAGAAGGAGGATTTTGAGAAAGATGATGAGTTAACCTTGCACAAGTTTTACAGAGTGAGCCTTTCAGCAAGGAGGGACTGTACAGGAGAAGATGCATCATTGGAGAGTTTCATCATGGTAGATAAAATGGGGACAGATTGTGATGAACTGTTTAGCTTATTACTTTCCTGGACTGTTTTTATTAATATTTGTAACAGAACAGAGTAAACGATACACAAAATCCCACACAGTTTTGCAGGGGAAGTCTGTATTTTGTCTGCTCTTCATTTTACTCTATTTTAACCATTGCACCAGTTCACTTCTTGCTATTTCTTGTGTCTTAAAATTCCAACATTTCCTAGCTAGTCTTGAGATTTTTCTGAATATCAGGCTTCCCTTTCCTGGGACTGATACAGTACATTTCTCTTTCCTCGTATAGTCATGGTAACACTATTTGTGTGATAAGCTGATCTTTTTGCTTTCCCTACAAAAACAATTTCATCCTAGGTAATTGTCCTGGGAGCTTACATCTGTTTTAAGTTTTCCCTTTGGTTGTAGATCTCTTTTCCTTTAAGAAGGATGAAACATCAGATAGTAGCTATGAAGTATCTTTCCATGAGTGAAGATGATCAAATATTTAAACCTTTTTTTCCCCAAAAATTTACTTCAAATATAAGCATGTGAGAGGTGGTGGAGATGTAAGGTACCATGGTTTTACAAGTTTCTTAAATCTTGTATAGCTAGACCCTCTTGGGGATTGAGAGATCCAAGGAATGGATGAGATGCAGAGGCAGCAGCACTGCAACACTTTCAGCAAAATCCAAAAACTGCAGATGCTAGGAATGTTATATTCAGCTAAAGTTTACTTGACTGAGTCCAGTGGGTGTTTTTGTTCACAGCACAGAAGTCTGGCTGGTATTACTCTCTTCCTGCAAGTTGTTTCAGATTTGAACTTTTCCCACAAGACCTATTTCCAGAATTAGATTCAGATTGAGAAGTACTGTATAGTTGTTACTGTCTTAAAAAATAAATCTGCTTTAGCTTGAGCATGGGACCCAAGGATTGGAAGGGGAGACATGCATGACTGCCACCTAAATGTACTGCCATCTGAGGGTGAAAGAGGATAAAAAATATCCATTTCATGTTACCACTTTGATAAGCCTGTCCTTACAAAGCACTTCCATTAAGTTATTCATGTATTAGGTGATAAGTGTCAGATCCTACTTTGAATAATATATAATAATTATATTATTATATAATAATAATAAGTATATTACTTACAATTAGATATGAAATGAGGGTGGGGAGATTGAAGGGAGAAAGATCTAAGAGTTTTATTTTACTTATGGTACTTGAATGAAATTTAACTGTCTCTGATACAAGAAGACCATGCTCCCTTATGCATTTATGCACTGTGGAGTAATAAAGGACCAGTTTTATTATGAAGTCCACAGAGTAAGAAAAGGCTCAAGCAAACACAGGTGACTCCTGAGCTGGGATGGACAAAGGCATAACATTTCTCATTGCTGCAAATGATGTAGCAGGTGTTGAAGTCAGTGTAGTTTCAGTCATGGGGACATGCCCTCAGGAATGGGGTGGCAATCTGTCAGCTTACTGATTTGCCAAATGTGACCCTTGATACTTTTCTATCCAGTGACCCAATACCATGCCTACACTCACTATTCCTACTTGTATTGTTAGCAAGCCTTTAATTTCAAAGACATTTTGGGCTTTATTCATGGATTAAGATACTGCTGAGCTTGAGGCTACATTGGTACAGAACACAACCACAGCTCCTGCCCAAATGACTTCTTATCCAGGTGAAAGGTAGGGGATAAAAAGGTGGATAGATGGGGAGCATGAAGAGACTGAGACAGTAGTGATCAGCATAGGAAGCAGTAACATTGGTACTTTGCAGTTTTGTCTGTAGGCAGTGATTTGAAGTAGAAAAGTGAGCTATCAGTCAGGAGAGTTACAGAAAGGCTCCTGTGTAGCGTGAGAGGAAACAAATGTTTGAAAATCTAGGGGAGGCTGGTATAAAATTTTGTCCGTGGTGGAAACTGTCTTTTCATACTGAATAAGAGTTAACAAACAGAAAGGCTTTGAAAATGAGCACAAGTTGGTTATGCTTGATGTATTTGGCCTCTACAAGCATAAGGAACCTAGGTGACATTATAAGGTCCTGTAACTTCTAGTTGGAGATATGTAAAAGATCCTTCTGGACAGACAAATACAAGCTGGCTTATTGTGTTTTCCACAGAGGAGAAGTCATTGAATTGACAGGACAAGTAAAGCCTGTGGAGCAGTTGTTTGTTTTTTTTTAAACCCATACCTTGAAGGTACTCTACAGAAGGAATCTGGAAAATTTAAGGTTGTAAGCATGAGCTTGGAGAAAGGCTTGGTCTCAGACAGAGTCACGGGCCAGGGAAATAAGCTAAATATTCATGTCATCCACTATTATCAGGATCACAGTTGCCTCACAGAAGTTGAAGGAAAAAATCAGGTGTTTTAGACATGTTGTTTTGTGATACAGCTAAGCATAACTTAGGGGAAGAGAGTGAGACTATAGACTGAAACAGACAAATCTGGGAGAAAAAGGTATATGCATCCAAGGCAATTCTATAGTTTAATGAATCACTATTGTGGTATCAGATTTAAGATCTTGTCTCTGACAGACCACTTCTGCTGAGAAGCAACTAACTTGTGTGACTAATTCTCCTGAAGTCAGGAGTGACAGAAAATAGTCTTTAGGAATGCTAGTCAGTTTGAAATGTCTCTTGGGTGTGCAGTGTGTTCAGAACTCAAACATAGACTATACAGTATGATATAACCAGATTGCTGTGTTACACAGGGTCTCAGTGAAATCGCTCCAGACTCTTCTGTGCGCATGAACATCAGTACTGATTCGTCAGTTCCTGCGAAATCCATCTTTTCATTTTTATTTATATGTTTAATCAGATTTAGCCTCCGATTCTCTAGCTCACATCACCTTCGTAGCCAAGTAGCCCCCTTTAATTCAGTGGTGGTGCCCAAGGATTAACGTGCTGTTGACCCCATGCCAGTTGCACTGGAAACTATCCCTTATCAGACTGAAAGGGATGAGAGTAAAATTAATTTAAGGTTCCAGAAATGCAGAAACAAATGTAAATGTTACTTAATAATATGGTCACAAACTACAGTACTGATGTAAACAACATGAAGACTGTCTGCTTACTGACAGTTGTTTTTCTCCTTTTTTTTCCTTCATCATTCATTCCTTAAGAAAATTGGCTAAAAAGCGGAAAGAGACACTGAGTAGTACTCGGCAGGAAATGACAGTGATGGTGAATTCAATGGATAAAAGCTACACTGAGCAAGGCACCAACTGTGATGAAGCTTTCTCTTTCATGGACACGCACAATCTAAATGGGAGATGTAAGTTTTTTCTTTTCTTTTCTTTTCTTTTTTGAAGGTGAAAGAAAGGTGCAAATGGTTTTTAAAATATTCCTCATTACTCAGTCATGGAAAATCCATGGGACCGAGAGTTTCCCACTGTGCAGCACATTACAGTGTCTATTCAAATGAGTAAGACAGTCAGACATCAAGAATAGACTTCTTTAAAAATAATAAGGATAATTGAGCTTTTTTCTGTCCATCCTTTTCTTCTGCAGAAGAGCAGTGACATTACTGAAACAGTAGTTTTACCTTTTTCCAATCTCCATTATGTTGAAAATTTTATATCCCTGATGCTGTCCCAAGTCCTTCAAATGCTTCCCTTGCTCACTTTTTTTTGGCAGTATAAATTTATTTTGGAGTGTAATAACGTAATAATGATAATATGATTGTCTTATTATTTCCAGTTCTAGATGATGCTCTTTCTGTTGCTTGTGCAAAGGAAGAACTCAGTGGACTTATCTGTTCTGCAATTTCATAAGAGATTCTCTAATATCCTGGGTCTTCTTGGATCTGTCCTGAAAATAAATAAGATTTGGGTTATCAAATTTCCTGTATTAGAATTTTAGTCAAGGTTTCACTTCTGTCAGAGGGTTCGCATTAAGCAAACACCATGAAAAAAAATAGATTTTTATAATTGTTTAAAAGAATGACTAGCTTCAAAAAGTTTTTAGAACTTTTTGGTTCTTAAGGAACCTTACAGGTTTTTTGTATGCCAGTGTTTTTTTTAATGTCTTCAGAATTTGTCAAAGACTTATTTTTTTTTAAGTACTAAGCGTGTGCAAGGCCCAACTCCCACTCTTTAATAATATGCTTAAGAATTTATCTTTGATGAGCTCAATTGTACAAACACTCTGTGAGGTTTATACAGTGAGATTTTTCTCAGCAGCATTAGGCTCAGAATTTGCAATGTTAATTTGCATTTGAGTTACTTTTGAAATTGATTTGAAATAGATCTTTCAAATCAGACCTGGCTTTCTGGTGAGAATATACCCTTGCAGTTAATGAGATTGCTTATTTCTGTGAAGAGATCAAGAGGTTTTACTTCATCTTCCATCATCCTAGTACAGTTTGCCAGTGGTGCTACTGAATGGTCATAACTGCAAATTAAGCTGCAGTGAGTTCTTGGGACTAAATCCTCTTTATGTAAACCACCTCAAACCTCTTTGAAATTATTGCCATAACAAGTCTTTTATACCGCTCAAGGGCTAGAACCTCTAATTAGCCTTTCCATAAGAAACATGGTCACCACAAGGTGCACACTAACAATCTTCAGGAATAATCTTTGTGTAAGGCCTTGTACTCAAGAGATTTACATTTCCTACTTCCTATGAAAGTTCATTACCCTGTTTGCACTCTCTACCTAGCAAGTTTTATTGCCTGCAGCAGCCCTGACCTCAACTAATCCTTGTATCCATACCCAAAAGAAGTCTCACTCTGTTCTGGTAATCAAGGAAATGTAATCTCCTCATTCTGGAGACGTAATCAAAGGAACATGGTCTCAGATATATTAAGCCTGTTTTGAGATATCCCTATACTAACAAGGGCTAGTAACTGTTTGCCCTAGAAGGTCAACTGGAAAAAAGATGGATGAAAGCCAGCAGGAGTAATCTCACTCCTCAGCCAGCAGATCCTGTCTTCCTCAGCTCTGTTTTGTTTCGCACATTCCTGTTAGTGTGTTTACAGGTATCCAGAATATGCTTACCTTCACTGATCAGACTGAATTTGAGCTGTGTAGACAAGCAACTAAGGTGGAATTTGCAAAGAGCTTTGCTTAAAAACCTCTAATGGCTCTTTGGCTGAACATCCTGTAAAATGTTGCGATTAACTCCTACTTGTTGAATGTATCTGTGTTTACAATGGTAATTTACATGATATTTGTATACTAGGGGCAAACTGAACTTAATTTGTTCCCATCGGTTTTCCCATTGGTTTTTAAAATGGTTCAATAATTAAATACCAATGTGAGCACTGGTCTGTATGTCACTCCCTGAAAACCACCTCTAAACAAGGAGTAATATTTAGGGTCTATTAGAATCTTTATGGACACTATCTACCTGCCTAAACAAATCAAATTAAAAAATGAGAGAAAAAATTAAACTACAGTAGAATATTTGTATAAGGTATTTACAGTATTATAAGGAAAACTTATTAATGATCAAAAACTATGTCAAAAACACCTCTTCTCATTGTGATGTGTTGTTTCAAACATCGGTATCCAGTCTAGTCTTGTGATTTAAGAAGTATATTTCCCATCAGCAATCAAAATGCTTTCTCCAACACTTCTTTTTAGAGAATTGATCAAATTCAGAAAGTTATTTCATTCACTAGACTTGCCTGGTTTTCACTGCGTCCTGATTCCAGTGCAAGAAGCACAGCAGGATGAACTCTTAAGTCAATCCCATCTGCTGTGTCACTCAGCTTAAGTAGTGGCGTATCATATCTCTGTCTCTAACCAGCTTTCTTTCTCTTTGCAGCTGTATCTTCACCATCTTCATTTACAATGAAAACTAACACACTGAGCACAACAGTGCCTAATTCTTATTACCCAGGTAACCAGTTTTTTTCTTGGTTTCCACCTTCTGTAGACCTTTCCATAATAAAAGCATACATATTTATGTTATTATACTTCTTGCCATCAACATTTAATGTATATGTAAGAAACTTACCAGTTGCTAACAGTAGCTTTCTGAAAGAAAACTCAGGAACATGTATCAATCATTTACTGTTCTCTCTCTTTTTACCTTTCCTGCATTGACCTGCTTATGATGTATGACAGATCCATTTGTGCCAACTGCAATTTTAGGTGAGAACATTTCCCTTTATCAAAGTTTATTGCTGAAGTAATTTTGGAAGTTGCAGTTCTTGGGGAACAGACAATAGTATGCAAAAGGCTGGAGCTTTATGCTAAAGAGAGGGGTGGTAGACTTGGCTACACTGAAGTGCAGTTATCAGGTTTGATTACTACTGCCATAGTGCAAGTCAGGGGAGAAAAGACAGAAATAATTTTAACAAGTGGATTTGCAAGGAAATGTTTATGCATGTATTTGGAGTGACACAAAAGAATTTGATTATAGCAGCAATTGAAATAATTTCCTCATTTTTTTTCTGTCATCTCAGAACTGAAGATGTCACTTCTTTAAAGTAACTTTTTTTTTCCTAGTTAAACTACTCAGGATACAGAATATTAGACAAAATACAGTTCTGGCCATCTACCAGCTATCATGTCTTCTGACAATTCTGCAGAGTTTCTGACGTGCTTGTCAAAAAGTGAAGTTTCAGAGAGATGGTATTTTGAACAGCAAAATGATAACATGACACGTAGAGTGTATAGTTTATTATGCATCAGGTATCACAGGGATGAAATAAAACAGTAAAACTTTAGGTTAAAAACATGCAGTTAAAATGTAAAGCATTTCCACGTGGAATTTAGGAAAATCTACTATTATCCAATGCCAAAAAGAGAGAGGTTTCTGCACAGTGATAAATAGTAAGCGTGAGGTGCTATTGCATTTTCAGTGCTTAACTCTAACCCCTTGCTTGTATTCATTTACACCTCCTTCCCGTGCTAACTTTAAACTAAACAGGGGCAGTTTCTAAATAGTAGTTCAAAACATAACAGTGCACTGTAGCAGGAAGTCAAACTCCTAAAGTATTAAGCCTATTTATTTATTCATTTTTCAATGTATATTTTCACAGTAAATATTTTCATCTCTTTTTTCTTGCAATCACTGTAAAAAATTAAGACCCCTTAACTGATTCCTGCCCTTAAACAGTAAGTTAAACAGGCTTACATAGATATAAAGCATATAAGAAGTAAAAGTTTAGGAAGGTGATCTTGAAAATTTGTTATTGTGAAAGAATATTTAGTGCAGTGCACTTCAGTGTGATAACTTTGAGAAGGAACTTTGCTGGTTTTATACATTATGTAAATCTGGAAGAAGGTAATGGTAGTGACTGTAACAATGTAATAATCTGCATGCAAATGAAATTTGCAGTGCCTTTTAACTGCCTGAGATGTTAGATTTTTTTTTGTGTGCTTTAGCATTCATTCAACGCTTCATGCAGTAGATGTTCTTTCTGACCTTGTGGGTGGGCAAGGAGAAAAGTACTATTATCAGGAGAAAAACTTAGAGATTTCATATTTGTATTATTTAGTTAAAGCCTTTTTTTTGGTTATTTTTGTGATCCTTTTCTGTATAGTAACAATGGTAAAATTATTTGTTAGCTTTTTGTTTCCCCAAGAAATAATCTCTAAGCAAGTAATTCAGCTATCAGGTAAACACACACTGGGAAAAATAAATTCTCTGATTTTACTAAGACTGTAAAATCCTTTAATTAGTTAGGTGTGTATTTTATGGCCTACGACTGAAAACCTGTGCTTACTCATCTCAGAAAATATTTTTGTTATTTCACTGAATAAAATAAATATTTTTGTAACTTTTCATGTTAAAAATTTAGTACTGTTTTATGAACGGTGTTCCATTCAGATTAGATCTCTCTCCCAATATGTGCTTTTGACTGTCTGTACAGAAATAGTATTGTATCTGAGGTAAATCAAATTAACTATGCTTCAGCTGGTAGAGGAATACAGCTGTTAACAAAGCATGCAGTGTTTTAATTACAAGTAGTACCTTCTCTTGCTGTCTTCCACTGTCCAAAGAAGTTGTGTTAAACTGCAGGATCAAGCCCATAGTTAGAACTAAATTATCTCAGTGTGACCTCCTGGGAAACGTACAAGTCTGGTGAATGGTTGAGTTCAGCTTTCAAAATCTGATAGAAAAGCCACATCACACTTACGGTTTCCAAAGTATATTATTTAATAAATGTTGTGTAGCTCTATGGGAATGGTAAGTTTACAGTAGGGCAACTGCAGCACTAGGAGTATTTAAACCAGGCAAACTTCCCATTTGCACATGGACACTGCATCTGGAGGTGCTCACCCTTTGGAAAACTCACAGCCTGAAAAGCTCATGCCATAGTGCTCAGGGGCAAAGTAAAAAACTGTAATACACACGGCTCCTAATGTACTATATAAACCAAGGATTAAAAACACTTTATTTAAAAAAGCTTCAATGATAACTCCTTCTGTATTAGTGCAGCTATAAGAGATAAAGAAACAGAAAGAGGGAAATTAGTCTAAAACTAGGGAGCTTGCAGGAAAGAGTTCTTAAGTATTAAACTGATGCTTGCATAGTACAAGACTTTGATAACTTTGCCTTCATCTTAGTTACTAACAGTCTGTGTTGCAAAGAATTTTGCAGTTTGCAAAAAAGAAAAAAAAATCTTCAAGTTTTCTAACCTGTTTCTAAAATGGAAATAAGCAACCCAAAAAAATCATTATCAACTTTCTACACTTTTTTTTGTCTTTTGTGTCTTAGCCACCTTGTAGTTTTCAGGTGCCATTTCAGCAGCAACATACTGTACCTACACTTGTATACCACGCTTCATGCCATGCATCCCAAGGTGCTTTGCAGAACAATTTTATACCACATCAGACAAAAGTTGTAAAAATGTATGACTAAAAAATGAATCCCTTTCCTCTGCATTAGACCAGATTAGCAGACTGACAGGAAAAGGAGTGAAGTGGCCATACTCATACCCATACAATTTTTTCTGCTGTTTTTGGTTTAGGTGTCAATGCATAGTTCATATTGACTGTATGATTAGTCCAGACCAGATTTCATTTGTCTTAGTGGGAATTGAGGAGACCTCAAACCATCTTTGAAATATGATTTCAGTAGTACAACTAAGCCCAGAATCTCACCTTTAACAAGGTGTGTTAGTATTTTTGGTGTGTACATGAGAATCTGGGACCTTTACATACAGCGTATTTGTGGAACTTTCTGCTATAATATGTAACTTATAAAAGTGAAAATATTGTTTTAATGCTTCCCTTTCATATGGCTTATTTTACAAAGTAGTATTTTTTTTTAAAATACCTTATTTTATAAACATTATACAGATTTCGGGGTTTTCTTTCAATGTTCAGTCAGAGAGGAATAGCTTGAATAAGTCAAAGCACCATTTAACAATTTTGGTTAAAATTTAAAAACTCTAAGTTATGTAAAATTACTATTTGAGTAAACAGATAAAATATTTATGATGATTCTAGGACCTTAGAATTTGGGGTGGGTTTTTTCTCTTGTCAAGTCTGAATAAATTTTTTAGAATTCCATCTATACAGGAAGTAAGTCATATTGCTTCCTTAGGTAGAGTGCACTTTCACATCTATTTACTTCTAAGTATGGGTTTTGATCTCAGTTCCACCTGTGTGAATTGACTCACAGTATGACACCTTGGTTTTAGTAAATCTAATTTCACCTGTGAAACTGAGATCAGAATCTGACTCATTTAGGGAATCATTCTGTAAAGACTAAATTAATTAAAAACATAAAATTACCTGTAATTATTAATGTAGTACTGTTGCTTATGCCCTGTTTCCTTTTTCTCCTCCTCTTTTTTTCTCCTGATATGTATCTTCTTAAAAGTGCCAATCAATGGTAAGTTGCCCATTTGCCCCATGGAAAAGATGTGGAGGGTTGGGAGAAGTATGTGTCTCATAAAAACTTTAACCAGCCCACGGGGGTCTCCTGTTTGTTGGCTTGCATGTCAGTTGACATATAACATTCCATGCCTGATGTGGTGGCTCATGATACACCGTGGTCCTAAAGCATGTTCAGCAGTCAGTCAAGACATATTTCCTTATCAGATGATCCTTTGCATTTGTCCTCTTGTAGTTTGTCTCCAAGTGTCGTTTTCAGATCTACATTTCCATTGCAGTCCTAGCTTGATGAAACCATAAGCCATTTTGTGCATCTTTTTATTTTGCTCACTCCAAACATTTGCTCTAAATTTGCAGTGTAAAATGCAGCACTTTAGTAGTCTATAAAAGATGCAAGTCCAGTTTCATTCCATGGGACTTGTTGAAGTTTCAGAATGAAACTTCTATGCAGTTTAAGACAAAACTCCTGTTTTTAAATTTGTTTGCAATCAACTAGCAATATTTAAAACAATCTTAGAGTTTGGACTGCTCTGCAATGCTTCCATTGTAGAACTATGGACTTTGCCTCATTCCAATCAGTCTTGCAATTTCCGTGTGTAAACTGCTCATGGATTTACTGTTCTTCTGGTGTAGCCTTCACAGACAGAACCAATGCTGATGGTGTCAGATTTCTGCCATTCTTCTAGAAATCTTTGTAGTTTCTATTTCACTGAGTAACTGAAAATGAGCCAGTACATGATGAGATACTCTTTTTCTAGATGAAACCCACACGATGGCCAGTGACACAAGCAGCCTGGTGCAATCCCATACGTATAAGAAGAGAGATCCGGTGGATGTGCCCTACCAGACCGGACAGCTCCATCCAGCCATCCGTGTAGCTGACTTGCTACAGCACATCACACAGATGAAGTGTGCAGAAGGCTATGGATTTAAAGAGGAGTATGAAGTAAGTGTCAGGTCTAAGGATCTGATTATTATGTCTTCCGCACCACTGGTTGTATGTGTCTGATGCTGAGTTTTTGCGAGTGTGTATACTGCTTGCATTTTACAAGAGGTGGTGGTTTTTTGAACTTCATACTTTGTCGTGCCAGCTTTGTGTTATAAAAGTTGCTTAAATATGTAATTGTTTAAACTGGTATTTGTAGTATTAGATTTCCAAAACCCATGCTTCAGGCCACTTCCAAAGTCACTGATGACATTTTTTTCCCCTGGAACATAGAAAACAATTCATTCCTAGGAGGACCTAATCACTTGTCAACTTTCATTTGTGTGACTGACTTAAACAAGTTTGTTCCTGTGAGGTTTTTTATGCCACTGTTATTTAGAAGTGGTAGAACTGAAAATTCTTGTGTTTGAAAAAGATTTGCTCATCAGCCAAAACCTTTTATGCCCGCATTAAGCCTAGAGGAATACTACAATTAATTTATTAAAAAGAAAATAAAATCAGGACTGTAAAATGGAATTTATAGTGCAACCAATGACATGGCTTTTTAACTACAGTGGATCAAATGATTCTGCTGAGAAACAATTTCCAGGAAAATCACTTAATTTTCAGCCTACCAAGCTGATGAATGGCATCCCATTACAGACAGTAGGTGTAGTCATGACTAATGCCAGTAGATGCAATACATATCAGGGTGCAGTTTGTTAATAGTGGCAGGGAAGGAGGATTTAAAATGATGAAGCTGGAACCCGAAAGCTCCTCTTTATCTATGGAAATTTTTATAATCAGAGTGAACTATAACTAGCCATATATTTGAGGGTTTTTTCCATTGAACTACTGCAGTAATGCTCTTTTTCCTCCATATGCAGTGAATGTCTGCCCAATGTATTCTAGCACTGCAAAGGTTGCAAATCTCTTTGTTTACATTTCTGGCAGACTGATCCTGTCCTCTTTACAAATTTTAACTGGACAACAAAAGAATTTCTTCCTTATATATTATCAGAAGGATAAATGTCCAAATGAAAAGGAAGAAACTTTGACAGGGGATTTGTTTTGAATGAAGTCTCATAGATGGTTTTTGCTCTAACAAGACATTAGGATTATATAGTCTCACCAGGGAAAGAGTTTGATTCAGGAGAAATTCACACAGGATTCACTCTGAAAATAAATCTTTGAAACAGGAGAGAAAGTAAAGTAGCACATTGCCCATTAGGAGCACTTCAGAGGAGTGCAAGAATACAGAGCACTTGCTGTCATGGATAGTTTTAAGTGCTTTAAAATAAAACTTAATAATTAGGGCCACTATTCTCAATAATTCGGGCTATAGTTCACCATATAAGCATATATATGTAATTTTAAGTCCTGTTAGTGTCATGCACAAGTTTTTGGTGTAGCACAACTGACACGAAGGATAAATGTTGAAAAACTGTCTTTGAGCAGGCTGGTACTTACTTGATCACTACTCAGCTTTGCATTAGGATTTACTCACTTGGGATACTGAGTATGTATAGCTCCAAATACTCAGGGGCTTGGGGGAACACCCATTTTTGCAGGATTTTACCCCTTTGTTCTCCTGGGAGAAGGCTCCTGTTCCTGCAAGCGGGATCAGGCCCTTGCTCTGGGCGGGAGAGACTGATATTGTGCCTGTCTAGAACCAGCAAACATGCGGACATGTCCTTAGGGCCACACCGGTAGCAATTTCACTGCCTGCTTTCCCATCTGTTTCTTGGGCATGGAAAGAACACAGATGCATTTCTGTAACCTGTGGGCTTGAATGCAGACCTTCATTTGTGGCCTAGTGAAGTGCAAATGACCAGGATTACACAGAAATCCTTGAACTCTGGGAAATTTCCACATAGCTTGTCTGCAGTGGATCTTTAAAATCCTTTCTATCCCCTTCCAGACCCATAAGGAAGGAGAGATTTTATCTTGGCTCCAGTGGTGTTAGATGTCACACTGACAGGGTAATGTTGGCCTGATTTCCCAAGCACCCCTACACTGATTGTGGGTTATTTAATCTGTTCCCCAGTACTACAGCATGGGAGAGCTTTCACTGGACATGAGGGAGCCTCATTGCTCATCTTCTTTCTGCATTAAAGAAACAAAGAAACTAGAAAAGGGAAAAGTGACTTCCACAATTCATCACTTCTTCCTCCTTATGCCTGTCACCTTTTGGTTTCAGACTCAGTGGTTTCACAGGGATTTCACTATATCCTTTCGCAAAAATGTCCATCTGTCAAAGGGCCATAAATCCAAGTAACGAGTTCATCTGCTCCCTAAATAGATCAATTAATTAGGCTACTGGAGGCCAGCATGGTTTGGCATAGCTAGGGCAGAAACAGATAAATTCATTTAAGTCTTACAATTTCAGATAAGTTTTATTTTTAACCCTGCTTTTGGATCAACTTAAATTGGTGACTACTCAGTGTAAAGTGGTTCTTTGCCAAATTGAGGTTAGTTGACATAAGACAGTTCCAAATCGATTTCAGAGTGTCCACACAGGAGCTTGGACTGCTTTAACAGAATTGATTTAAAAACACACCTTTAATTAAACCAGTGCAACTTTGTGTAGATAAAGCCTTGAAAAATCAATTTCACATTATGTTCCATGACAGGGAGTTCTGAGCTTCCATTATCTCAAAACCAGAGGTTCCTTTGAAAAGCCAAGATTTGCAAAGGGTGTCCTGCTCAGATCAGCCTCACTTACTGTCACTAACAGGACTGTGTCAATAACAGAATTTTAAAAAAGATTCATCTGTATAGCTTTATCTTTAAGGCTTTCCTCCCTATCCTCTGTCTCATCTTCCCTCTCCTCCCCTCTGTCAAACACAGCCTTTCTCAAGGTTTTCTGGCAGTTAACCGTTTCAGTCCGGAAAATATTTTGTATCATTAAACCAATACTATTTCAGACATAGTAATATTATATACTGTCAGGATAAACTGCACTGAATATGTTCCTTCTGTGTTGCATGGTCTTCATTCTGATGTGTTGCACCAATATAACTGTACTAATGTCTGAATTATCATAGTTAAATAGATGAATATGGGCTCAGGGTGCCTGTCAAGGTCAGGACCATGAAATATATCATCTAATGTGTGTTAAACAATTCATTTCAGCTTAGCACTTCTGAGCACCCGTTATAGATTGGCAAAAGTATTTAAAAATAGGTTATCTGGCCGTGGTCATTGTTCAGCTATACCTTAGGTGGTTATGGTCAAAGGTGATCATTAAAAAGTGGATAATTTAAAGAGAATTTGGAGATGAGTGTTGAAAATAATTGGGGGTATGACAGAAATTCTGTTTTAATAGCAGTATATTCATTTAAATGGAACTTCAGAAGATATGCTAATGTAGCTATGCTAAAGTGGATGTGGTAATCGTCAGTAAAACCCAACTCGCTGAAAGAATTCCATTGGCCAATGGAATATCTGGGAAAAATAAAAAACAGTTTTAAGAAACAAAAATGGGGGGGAAAACTCTCTAAAACCAGTAGAAATACAGATCCTTGTTTGTGGAGGTAGAAGGTATTGCAGACAAGCAGGAATTTTTTTCATGGAGGTTTTTTGCCCCATAGGTGCCTACTTTGGATTTATTTTTTCTCCAAACCATTCTTAGAATAATGTCTGACTTTGAAAGAAGTCTGGTATAATTTCCATTTTCTGCTGTCAGGCAAAGCCATAACAGACTAGAATCCTGTCACTCAAACCCAGTCTCCAGTTGCATCTTTTCTTTCTCTTTGGTTCCTGCTGGAAGACAAATTTGCTGCCACACAACACTTTAAGACTTGTGCTTCTGGGACCCTGTTCTGAAATCTTGAAAACAGCAGGAAATTTGAGTATTTCTTTAATGTTATGTTATTATAGCTACTGGTAGGACACAGCTGGCCCTATTTTTTCCTGCCTGTTCCTTGTGACTCCAACTAATCTTTCTCACCACCAACCTGTACATTTTTATCACACCTTTTTCTCTGATTATATTTGATATTCTGCAACACCTGAGAAACACCTGACTGAGACAGACAGTACCACAATCAGTGCAGGTTATTTTCTATCTCACAAGACAGAAGTTACACAGAAAACAGATACTGGAACAGTGGGTGAGGATGGGGGTGTAAATACAGGAAGGACAGCATCTGTGTCTTCAAGAACCAGGAGCAGGTAACTGTTTCTCTCTGTTTTTGTAATACAGAGGAAAACTCATTTGAGATTTTAAATGTAACATAGATAGAGATGAAAGTGAAAGAGTTGGAACTTGTCCAGTGAAAAATGGCATGGAAAATTGTTAGAAGTACTCATCCATAGAGATCACTGCTATTATTTCATACATAATGAGGGATAACCCCAACAAATCAGGATATGAAGGTCCTTTATATGAGGCAGGTACTCCTCCTTTATCAAAGAATTTTCTTCAGGCATAACCACTTGCTTCACACTGCTGTGGGATCTGCAAAAGCCTTCCAACAACACCAGGTAACTTGTTCCTGGTTGGGATTATCCCAGACACTTGAGCACAGGAAGACTTGGCACTGTGGAGACCATATGTAGGAAGGTTGAAAGAAGTAGTAAAAACTGGCAACTGCCTTATCCACAAAGTATGTTTTGGTTTGTAAGTCCTAAGGTACTCCAGCTCAATGCCAAATTGCTGAAATAAAGGAATCCCAAACCTGAAACAGCATTCACTGGTGAATAACCTATGTTGTTAGTGACAGCTTCCCAGTGCATGCAATGTCCTTTTAAGTCTTGTAGAGGAATGGGTGACTTCCACTTGTTAATCAGCAAGAATCAGTTGTCAACAATTTTAACTGTGTGGCAGTTTGGGATTTTTTTCCATTCAGAGGAAGGGCAGTTATTTTGCTGAATGTGTGTTGTTGTCAGCGAGTTTTATGCAATTCTAAACCTATCCTTTATCACCCTGAATTTCTCTTCTTAACAGATTTCACACGGATGAGAAGTGCTGTCACAGTGCTTAATATCATTCATGTGACACTGCCTTATGTCACAGTGTGGTTAACTGCCCAGGGATCAAGATGTTCCACAGCTTTCTAAATCACACTGTTTTCCCTCTCCCACTCTTCCTAAATGCATTCTCCTCTAATTTAAATAAAATGCTTGTATATGCAGAAACAGCTCTCCGATTTGTTTTGTTTAAGCAGGTTTAATTAGAATTTATTCTTATCAACGAAAATAAATTTAGGCAGGTCATGGCTTCATTAGAAAGGCTTTGTGCTTTTATCTGTTTGAATAATAAAATTGCAGAGGTGTATAGACTAGAACACTTCCAGTATCCTTAGGATTACTCTCAGTGGGGTGAAGGCAGCTGTTTGCTCATGCTGTGATTCAGCTATTTTTGGTAGTGATCAGTCTGTGATTTACTTGGGTGTGGACCTCTTGTTTTCTTCTTAGCAGCCTAAACAGTCTGAATTGTGTGTGATCTCAGGCAGGACACCTAACAAGAACGAGGATAGCTAATTCAGCCAGATTTCATTCTTTGTGAAAGTCTGCCAGACTTAGTCCTGTATGTAAAGTTTAGACCATGCTTTAAGGAAATCCTGGTAGCTTTAAACTGCATCTTTGATGACCATTGTATCTCTTTAAGCAGTTAAAACAGGGACTGGTGGTATTGATCCACCCAGAAAAATGTTGGTCCACTCAAAAGTCGTGAGATATAGATTGTTAAGCTGATCAATTGGATGGATAAACAAGTGCAGGTTGTTCTTACGTAGGAACTCTGGCAGCTGTTTCAATCATTTGCTGCTTCCACTGGGTCTGGTAGTCCTGGCTCATGCTGAGGCAAACATATGAATGAGTACAAAATATGTCAGCAAGAAAAAATGTGCTGTAACATGCCATTTTTTCTTGGTCCTGAAGATGCCCTGGGAGTCTTTTCCATGATCAGATATTTAGCAGACATTTGTTTTATATCTCAGCATAGCTGGACTGAAAATCTAAATCTAATTTAAAGCATGATAAGCACCTCTGATGTTATTCCTGATCCATAATGAGTGAGCCTACATAAGCATTTAAAATGGATAATTTTAACTGTTGCATGCAGTTTTGTGGATGTGCCTCTGGCACTTCATTATCCTGTGGTAATAAAGTTTCAATTTGCTTTAGGAGGTTGTGGGGTTTTTTCCATCCTGAGTCCAGCCATCACAGCAGTCTTTCAGAACTCGTTTTAATCTTCCTCCCCTTTTTCCTGACCTACGACTCCATCATTAGGATCTTTTATTCTCTGAAGCCATTGCAAAATCTTTCTCAGTTTATTCTGGAAAGATTTGTGGGAATGTGAAATGTAAAATTGGAGCAATAAAAGAAATAGTTTCCAAGTTTCAGTGATTATTGTCAACTTAGTACTGAGCAGATCTCTGAAAATACTGTATCCATGTGTGGTAAGTCCAAGTAATTAACACAGGGGTTATATAATATTAATGGAAAGAATTAACCTTTTCCATCCTACTGCTTCCTTCCTGCATGTTTGGATGTACACAGAGGTCTATTATTATTAATAACAAACACACATCATTCCACTGTTTTAGCATGTGAAATCTGTTCAACATTATTCTCCTGCCTGTCTTGTCTTTGTCCCCTTTGGCAGCCACAGGCTGAGAAACAGTCAAACTGCACTAAGCAGACTTCACAGTATATTTTACTCTGGTGGTCTGTCAGTCATTTTTGCTGACTGATTCTGCTACTATGCTTTTGCTAGTATCAAATCTATGCTCTCTCTGTACCTATTGAAATCAGGGTTTAATTTCAGATTTAGCCAATCTATGTATTGTTACAGGCTGTTGAACACGACAGTGGGAAACTAAATGAGGGCACTGAACGTCATTTCAGCCATAATGTGAGTTTCCAGAGGGAAATCTGAAAGAATGGCTTTAATGCTTACAGCAGTAAGGTGATAGGTTAAACATGCTAAATGCTAGTGACAAGTATGATTTGAAAGAAAAGTTTTTGAAACATTGCAGGCTATTTGCTCCATATTTGCACCAGGCTGACTTATTAATTATTCAAATAAGACATTGAATATTTGATCAGAATCTGTAATCCCTTCTTCAGTTAACATATTATTTACTTTTGAAAAGTGCTGATGTACCATACTTTTCCCGTTGCACCTGCAAAATGAATTGGTCCAATTTATGTGCACAGAATAATATATTGTGCTTTAATGTTCAAGATATTATTCATTACTTCCTACTCATATAAACCTTCTTACCTTCTTCATATTTTATTAGTGCCCTTTAAAAAGACATAAAAAATCAGTCATGAAGTTATTCCATTTTAAATTATGCAGATGATGTTAAGTGCAATTATAATCTATTAATTATATATACACTCCGTGTTTTCTATAGATTGCATTTATTCACTACAAATAATTAGGCATTTTAGTGCATTTCTGGTCTCATGACCAGAGCATTATTACTGGCTGTTTGTAAAGTGAGAGAAACACTTTTCAAATCAAATTAAGCATAATTTAGCTATTGGGATTTTCATTCAGCATCAGTTTATCCACAGCATATGTAAAACATGAAATATTTTTATAAGGCATTAGTTTTAAATAAGTTAAAGTAGTTATTACAAATTCTTCAGGAAATGAAAATTTATATTTTTCTATAGCCTGTGGCTCAGAGTGTCTTTTAAGAAGTTTTCTACCTGGAATACAAGACTTCTTCCATGTTTCCTGTAGTGTTTTAGTGATTGTCCTGTCAATGGAACACATGCTCATCATCTTCTAACAGGAGTGATTTTTTTTGTTGTTAAAGCCATAATGATTTGATTGGCCCAAAAGAGTCTGCAGGAGGTGTTAAGTCCACTGAAAATCTGCCAGATCATAATTGGGCAGACAAGGGGGCTGGCAAGCTTCTGTTCTCTCCTGCTGGTTCCCTGCCATTGCCTCTGTCTGTGTGATAGCTGCTCCCCTGGTTACCCATCACACTGGGAATCTGTGATGCCCCTGCCTGCTCGGTTGTGGGGCTGTGCTGATTTCTGAGCTGCTTGGATCTGCATCTCATTAATTAACAGGGAGGTCACCCAGGGTCCACAGCAAGTCATTTCAGAGGTGTAGGGGACACGGCCTGCTGAACAGCTGTGAGAAGGTGCAGGCACCTTAGTCAGGCAAAGATGAGAGTAATGATGGGCAGAAAATCGGCCTCCAGAGCAAAGCTGATGGGAAGTCCAGAGCACCCCTGGAAACAAAACAGCCCAGGAGGTGAGCAGAAGGAAAAGCAGGCTGGCTTTGGGGACTTGTGAAATACGGTCAGTGAGAGTCAGAATTTCAGAAATGGTATGATGGCAGCATCAGCCATGTAAAATTATTGGAGGTATTGGGTTTGCAGCTCAGTTCAAGACTGATGAAATAATATTGACACTTCTTCACAAGACAGAAACATCAGGTCGGAGTCACTTGACATAAATCCACACACAAAAGCTGAAAGGTTTACGTCTGTAACATGATTTGGAAGCCAAGACAGGGAAGACCTGAAGTACATGTTTAAATTCAGTTGGTTTTAAAGGGATTTAAGGGACTGTTTTGAAGTTGCTTTGAATCTACCTTCTTTCCTGTTTTACATTTTACTGTTTACATAAATGGAAGCCACACAAGGGACATCATAGGCATGCTCATATAATAGTGAAGAAGCTTGTATATCTGTCCACAAAAACGGTGCGGTTTCTTCCTCTTAATATCTCTAAAAGATTCATGACTGACAGTGCTCTGCTTTGGTCTGTGTTAAAAATAAGTGGCATATGTTTCTTTTAAAATCATGCTGAGCTCAGTTATTACTCATCTAGCTTTAAGGTGTTTCCCTATGCTATAATAACTGTTCTTAATATATTTACAGAAAAGAAGTTCTTGTATCTACAAGAAAGAGGTCTGGGTTTCCAAGAGACAGGCGATCTCTGCTCTTACTCCACACACCAAAGGGAATAAAAAGAAATGAGGACCTTCCTTGATGCACAGGCTGGGGCTGTTCAGAGGCCGACATTGCTATTTGTTAGCCTTCAGCTAACAAAGGGAGCCTGCAGTAAAGGAGGCATAAGATCTTTTTTTGAAATTTTTGATTTTGGTCTCTGTTCTATGCTTAAAGGGTTCCTTTCTGAATAGAATGTCTCCTACTGCTTGCTTTGCGATGGTGGAAGCTTCCACACAGTGCAGTACTGGTTCCTGAACTAAGCATAGTTTCTGATTAGTCTGGGAGATGACAACAGGAATACTTTGCCTTTGATGCTTAAATACTCAGCTGTGTCACAGAGCCTGTGATATGAGATAATATTGCCATTCAGATTGTTTACACTAAATATCTACATGAGTCCTCTCTGTGCTTTCCCTTGCCAAAAATGATGGCCAGGAACAGACTTCCAGTATGACATAACAAATTTTAGAAAGGTAGGTCAGATCCTGCATCCTCTACTCAGGAAATAGCAGTAAAAGCTCCTACCTCCAACCCCATATGAACAGTTAGAAAAGAACAGAGGGGACTTAAATAGGTGGGAAAAAGCTTGTAGCACAAAGTTCGTTTTAGATTTTTCATGTCCTTCCAAAGCCCTCTGAATCTGAAGCGTGACTGTCAAGTTGAGACACATGCTTTTTAATCTTGAGAAAGTCTGCATGCAACAGTTCTTCAGTCTTTTGTGATCCCAGTATTGCTCTTCCATGTGCTGTCAACCATTAGTCATTGCCAGAACACTTTAGTGTATTGTTTGCTTGAAAAGTATTTCAGAACATTGTCTGCTGCATTAGGCTGTGATATCTGCTTCACTTAGCCTGGATTTTTTTTATCTGCAGTTGTTTCTGTTTTTCACTGGTATCTCCTGTCAAGCTGGACAAAGAAAACTAAAGTAGAAGTCTGCATTTTGGGTTTGTAGTTTTGCTCATTCAGCCGCTCATACTTGAACTCCAGCTTTTATGCTCTGTGTAGCACTCTCGTGCGCAGTTTCCCTAAATTTGGCATAATAAACTATGTAAAGATTATATGAGTAAGGAAATCCTTAGAAGTGACACAGAGCCATTTTATCAGCTCCAGTACCAAGTCTCTACTTTCTTTCTAGGACAGTGAAATATCACTCATTCCTGACTGCTGTAGCACCCCCTTAGGATATTCTGAGCTGTTCCAGAGATCAGTGTTACTTCTACAACGCTAACAGCAATTATTCATTATTTCTTAGAATACAAGGAATCAGGAGCACCCAACAAAGCTATTAAGCAGCAGGTTTAGAATGAACAAAAGGAAATATTTTTCACCCGGCACATAATTACATTGTGGAGCTCATTGCCTCAAGATGCTGTGAAGCCAAAATTATAAATGGGTTAAAAAATGGGCTAGACAAATTCATTATTAAACACAATGGCTGTGTGCAGTCTCTGGCTGAGGAAGAGATTGCTCAGGAAAGCCATTGATTGCTAGAAGCTAAAAGGGTATGCTGGGGAAAGATTCACTCTCTATTTGCTCTATTCTTCGTACTTCTTTGTAAACATCTGCTACTAGTTCTGTTGTAGAAAAACTAATCGGTTGTATGGACCTCTGGTTTGACCCAGTAGGGCTGTTAACTCACATAAAAAGATAAAAAAATAAATCAGTGTCCCTCTATATATACAGCAAACAATGTGATGTGAAAAGGTAATTCTTTCTCTTTTTTTCCCATACTGGTAGTCAGTTTTATAGAACTAACATCACCTCAGTTTATAAAGAACACAAACTGCTCCTTAAATCAGATAAAATCCTCAGTGTTTTCTAGCTCTTTTACTAGCTGTTCTCCTGGTCCACTGTCTTACTGGTGGGCCTCAGGACTGCTGTGTACTGGGCTGCACCTTGATGGTGCTGTAAAGGGAAAGAGAAAAAGAGAAAGAAATTCAGTTGTAAAATGCTTTTATATAAAAATGCATGTAGTTGCTATGCTAAAGCCTAGTCCTTGAGCCTTTATTCTGAGCAGTGCTTTATTCTGCAAAGAATCTTGTTTCCATTAATTAGACCCTTTCAAGAGAGTTATATTATTTACAGTACATTGAGGTAGTGGAATTAAACTCCTAGTGTGGGCAGTAAACCACTTCTTCCCATGTTTTGGAGAGCAAAATGGGCACTGTTATCTGAATTTTGAAGTTAAATAGGTCGAGCTTCCAACCATACCAAAGCATTTCCTTTGGTTTTGCACTGGGAAACACATTTAAAATCTAAGAAAATTTGGTGTCTTGCTGCTTTTCTAGTAGTTTTCTACACATTTCAGTTTTTCCACTGACTTTTTAATTGTCTCTTCTTTTACAACATCAGCAGCTTGAATTTTAAGTTTTGATGGTTACATTGTGAATCAAGTCTATAGAAGCGACAGTAGCTAGAACATACAAAAGTGTTTGAATACAAGGAAAATCACATAAATTGCTCATGCTTTTTATATGTTTAATTGTAGATCTGGTTTGAGATTGACATATTTTCCCTCCATTTGTCAGTTTTTTGCACAGCATTTGTGTTTATTTCACTGGTATTTACTAAGCACATGTATCTCTGGCATACAAAGAAAGCTAGAAAAGCTACACTATGTGCAAGATTTAGGGTTTCTTTAAAGTTTAACTGTTTTGTGGATTGCTTTTTATTTCTTGTTATTGGGACTGTGTGTTTCTTATTTTTTGGTGACATTTTTTAAAAACACTTTATTCCTGCCATTAATTGATATTTGAGCATTGCTGAGGTAGAAGGACAGTCTAGCTGGGAAGCATATGTCTTTAATTTTGACATAACTAGGAGGATGTTTTCTTTTAGCAGAAGAAGTATGCTACAGTGGAATTGCTTTAAATACCTTGTAGGGGATCAGGTTTTATCTTTTTAAAATAGTCCTTTTCCAAGGGCCAAGAAACTAACAGAGTTACTAAGTTTTTGTCTGACTGCACACTGACAGAGGGGTCTGCTTGCCCTTCAGTGAGTATTTACGCTCACTCCCTGCTGGAGTCCCTGGAAACCCGACTGACAAATCTGGAACTGTAATAGTAACGTGACTTTTCAGTGTCATGAAATATTTGGATATTGCTACCCACATGACTGTTTCAGTGTGGAGCAATAGTGTTTTGGAGTGCTCAAGCTTAATAGTGCAATAATTCTAAAAAAACCAGGCCAAACCAAAACCTAAAAATATTAGTTTCCTCTCTGTTTTTATGAAGAAAAAAATAAAAAAATACTCTATAGAAAGTATTATTTTGATTGTCACTAATGTACACCACATTTTTAAAAGCTGAAATTCATATGCATGATGCACTGAAGTACTCCATTCACCATACAGTTTCTGCCCACGCTTGGAAAAGTTTCAGCATCTTCTAATGAAAAACAGAAAAATTGTCTTGATTTGTGCCAGAATTCAATTGATCTGGTAGCATATCAAGTGTTTGTATTTTAAGTGGCATGACAAGTTTAGTTGCCAGCTATTGTGACTACAGTGAAGTTATAGAGAATGATAGCTTCCAAATTCAGGTAATACAAAAAAACCCACCAAACCATACTTTTTTGTGGTATTCAATTTATATGCTTTGAAATATGATCTTATGGAACTAAGATTCAGGTTGACTTAGGGCAAGATAGGGAGCCAAAGTGGGACATGTAAGACTTTACGTATCTCTTCAGCTATCTGAAATGAGGTTGTAACCAGGTGGGGATGGGTCTCTTCTCCCAGGCAGCAAGCAACAGGACAAAAGTAAACAACCTCAAGTTGGTGCCAGGGGATGTTTAGATTGGATATTTATTATTCCACCTATTGTCAGGATTGGAGCATTTCAGTGCTGGGTCACTCTTGTCCATCTAGCTCACTCTTCATCATTTTTTCTTGTTCCATCTGCAGAATTTGGCTCATAGAATTTATTAAGAAATCAAATAAATACGGACTTTACTGAGTTGTTATTTTAAACAACTAGTAATTGGCTTAATGAGAAACAGATGCCTGGAATCTTTGTATTGTCTTCTAAGGGAAATATTTATATAGAGATTCCAATTTTTTAAAGTTTTGTTTTATAGAGGGATGCAGAGAATAAAGGCATCTGCTGCTATTCAACAGAGCTGTTATAATGTTGGCTTGCCTCAATTAATCTATCTTGAGTTCAGTGTTATAATGAAAGGAAATGTAGAATAAAAATTTAGAGCTGCAACGTATATAAATCTTGAATTGTCCATGGATAGCTGATAAATTGCTGTGTTTTGTTCCGTTTATGCAAAAGATAAAATCAAGAAGCAGATTGCAGAATCCAAAATTACACATCAAGTCATTAAACCTCAATCTTCATTACTGAAGGATTGTTTTGATACTCAGCAAGATCATAATCTGAACAAAAGAGTAGCTAGGTGATATGTTCAGAAGGGAAAAAATCCACAGAATAATGTCATAGGTGTGATCTAAGTGCAGAACTATGATTGCTTCTTTTCTGTTCTTAAGGCTCTGAATATAAACAATATTTTGCACTGAATTTCTCTTTGTGACTAACCCTTTATTTCTTCGTTAGGTTTCATGTCTCTGAATCCATTTGTGTTAACAGAGACTTGGTAACTTTTCAGTTAGCTCTCTTTACTTCATAAACAAGTCACCTTCATCTCCTCACCATATTGTCATAAAACACCACCAAACTAGAGGAGAAGAAACATTCTTGTTCTACATTTGCCCAGTAAGTAACTCTATGACACACAAATTCCCATCTCCATCCTTATTGCTGGAGGTAGATTTTTTCTGTTTGTTAGTTCAGTACTTATTTCAATTGCAGAGTGTATTCTCTGAATATAGCTTTGTGAGTGATAAGTAAGAAGGAGGATATTCAGAGATCACCATTGTATTGCACAAGATCAGTACAAGTTCAGAAGGCTTTTCAAAGCTCTTTGGAAGTTTCTGTCTTGGGGATCAGGAGTATAATAGCTGATTACATGGAGAAAGAAGTGGACAATCCAAATGTCTATCAATAAGCTCCTGTGGATACGTGCTGTAGGGGAACTGTCATATATGCACTGTGTTTTTCTACTGCGAAGATATTAGTACCACATACCTGATGTTAGATGGATGATGCAGAACTGCTCTTCAAATAAGAGCATTTAGGGACAGCAACCCCTTTTGTCCCTCCTTCATTGTTAACTTCCACAGAGTACTTCCACTACACATTAACCATTAGCTCGGCCTTGGAATAGCCTCAGTTCAGTGTATTATATGTTTGAATGACCTGTCTGGTTTTAAGCCTGGTTGATTAATTTCTGCAGGATTACCTCTCTTGAAATGAGAAAGTGCTATATATATATGTTTCAAACATCAAAATAAGGCAATTCAGGTTGGTGAGCCACTGCTCTTCATTAGTGTGCCTGAGCTGGCACACACTGGTTGTACTAACGAGCAGTCTTGAGGCTGTATTGAAGGTCTGCTGTCTGTCAGTGTACAGTGAGCAAGCTAAAAATAATCAGGTTAACAATTGACAGCAATGCTTGTTGTCGTTGTCAATCCCATTACTACCTCTACTGTTTTTATGCTGGTTATCTTTATAAGCTCTTAAACACTCTGTGTTATTCTTTGAGTAGTTTCTCAGACAGACGGGAAATTGTCTAGGACCAACACCATTTTTTCGAAGTTTTCATCCACCTTTTCAGTAAGTGTGCAGTTGTCCAAAGGGAAGATGATTGACAGGAGGCAATTACAGAATGAGAGCCTGCAGAGGGATGTCTGGGAAAAGGCAGCATAACTTTAAAACCCAGAGCCAGTATTTTTGGAAAGCAAAGTAATGGGGGCTCCTGTTGCTGTGGAAGTTCTCAGTGGCTCTACTGTGACCCATTACTGCTCTCCCCAAAGCAAGAGAGTGTACAAAATTATAAGCTCAGGGACTGGATGCCAGCCAGGAAAAGTGGTAAATAGACATGTAGCTTTTAAATAGGAGATCTTTTTCTTTACACAAGGAAAATGCTGGCCTAAAAGTCAAGCCCAGAGGAATGTCTGATTGACTTTATATATGCGAGCAGATAGTGGATTTGCAAACAAGCAAAGCAGACATTGAGGCACCAAAGCTTCCTGTGAAGATCAAAAAATTTAATGAGCCAGCACAATGAAGTACTGTTCTTTTTTTGAAAGGGCACTGCAAGTAGACCTTTATCCCTTTTAGCATAGCCTACTGCTCTCACTTCCCTTGAAAAGTTCTATCTTATCCACAGGAAAAATAGCAGTGTGCAAAATATTTGTGTTCCATCTGTGCACGCCTGTGTACTCTGGCTTTTATCTTGTAGTTAAATGTGATGTCAGTGTTGCCTTGTAGCAGAATTAAAATCTTATTATGTGAGCTTTGTTTCTTTCTTATCTTCTATTCAAACTATATTAACTAGAGCAGCCGAGATACACTCATGGAAACCCTTGAGGCCCACTTAGTGAGCCAAATCTGAGGGGTGCTTTATCACTTCTGAAAGGTTAGATCAGCTGTGTGTACATTACAACTTGGATGAAGATGGGGGGGGGGGGGGGGTGTTATTCACTTTTCAAATTCAGCATTTGTTTGCTTTTGTTTCATTTTTCCACTTGCCGTTTTCTGGTGCTTCAGGGAATTTTATAACTTTGAAGGTTTTTCCAAATTGTGTGGTTCTAAATCACAAACAGCTTGTCTTTACAGAGGATTTGAAGATCTTATCAGGTTTTCTGTGCCTGTTTTAGCTGATAATTTAAAGTCAGGCAGTTCTTGTGAATTCTGAGCTCAGAGCATTGTCTCAATTACAATGATGTATTCAGATAAAATCAGGCAAAAATATTACTGGATTACCTAGAAAAGTGTCAGAAGTCACCTTTCTTATCAGTGTATGTGTCCATCAGTTTAATGTTGATCACCTTTCAAAAGAAATAAACTTCAGTAACCAGAATTGCCCAGATATTAAATAGTCTCTTTTCAAATAATATAGTTGCTCAAAGAATAATGTCACAGGCTTACAGCATCAGTCAAGTCATGGAAAAGAAGCATTTTCCCATGGAAAGTATTTCCCCCTTCAAAAAGGTTTCTTGGAATCCTTAAACCTTGTTTTGTTCATTACATAGCATATTTAGGCAATAAGTGAAGTGAAGCTCTCATCAATCACTATGTAAAACACGGGCGAACAGAAAATTTTAATAACTGCAACACAAAGCTTACCACTTCAGTCAAATGTAGACCTTTTCTGCTGGTGACTAATTTTTTTGTTTGTTTTTTTTTTGTATTTTCTTCCTCTCTTCCTCTCGCTGTCTCACTCTGATTTTTTCTTTTTAATTTCTTTTTTCTTTTCTTCCTTTTGTTTTATCTTTTTTGTTATATTTTAAACCAATTGCAAACTCTTTAATATAGGAAGAACAAATCTGCAGTCCTTGTCTTCTTTTTTCACAGCACATCTTTATGCTGTACTTCAATAATATTTCATTAGCTCTTTGAAACCATTCCCTGGGGCAAGCTTTTATTATTTGTAAAGTAAATCAAATATCAGAGTGCTAATCTTTAGGAGGAAAAATGGGCTAGACTCAGAAAAAATATTTAAATCTTTTATTAGCTTTTTGAATTAAAATTTGAAGTGCACAAAAATATTCCAAATAATGTTCTCAAAACTCTAAGGTATCTAAAACTAGTTTTTAGAAACCATCTGCCTGATAACATTCTGAGTACATTAAAGAAAATCTAGGAGTGATGTACCTCTAAGTAGTATTGTGGAAGGAATGTCTTGCTTGGCAGAAAGGAACTTGAAAAAGATTTTCCTGAATAAATTGGAAATTAAAAACAAGAGGTGAAAAATCTGGTTATAAGGGTACCTTGGAAACCTGCATTAGCTCAAATTCATACAACATTTTAAGACAGCTCTCCTTTCCAGCCTCAAACCGTTCAAACCATGTCATAGTGATCAGAGTGAGTATTTTCCTTCTGTCCAAGTCCTTTGAGGTATTTACATGTTACCCTTCTGAAGACAGTATAAAGAACGCAATTCAGAATTCACCTTACCTACACATTCAGTGGACTGTATGTGACCTGGAGTCCTGCTGCTTTTGGGTAAATCACAGAGTCCCAGGATGGTTTAGGTTGGAAGGAACATAAAAGATCATCTCATTCCCCCCCTCCTGCCATGGACAGGTGACATGTCTCCCTAGTTGCTCAGAGCCCTATCCAGCCTGGCCTTGAACCCTTTGAGGGATGGGGGATCCACAACGTCTCATTCCGATGCTTCACCATCCTTGTAGAGAAGAAATACCTGTGTCCTGTTGGTTAGGATTTCTCATGAAGAAATAAATGACTTTGCATCATTTTTCACTCGTGCGTACAACTAACCTGTAATTACCTCCTTCGGAACAACATGAGGGGGGAAGCAAGGAGATGGCTCAGTTAATGAATAATGATGCAGATAGTTTTGTTCACAAAAGGATGGATAGTGCCTGTGTGGTGATCAGTGTCGTCCTTTGGCTTTCTATCAAAGCACAGAATTAGTTGGTATTCAGAGTGTCCTGTGTTCATTCACTTTATGTTTTAAGACATTACAGTCATGAGTCTTGCTCAAGTTTGCACTCTTACTTACATACTGTGTGAAGAAATAAAAGGTGGGGAGGAATGGGGAGATAAGAAAACCCCACATGCTGTACATGAAAAGTATTCATAAAATCCTCCAAAACCAGGAAATTAATTTACATAAGAGAGAATAAGCAGTGCCTGAGACCAACTTTATTTTCTTTTGCACACAAGTTAAAAACAATATATCTTGCACATTAGTTACAATACAAGTGTGCATATTGTACCCAGAGGGTCCTTTCTATAAAAAAGGATCATGAAATCCTATCAACATACTATATTTTTCTGCTGGAGATAAATCAGGAAGATTAATGAGGTTAAGTTATTGCTGTCTAGTATGCCGGGGAATAACTTTCTAAATTAGAATTTTAATTGTATGTTCTATTGCAGTCCTCTTACTAAGTCACCATATTGCTAAAATCTTTCCTTATACATTAATCTTAAAAAAATTTAAAGGAATTAAAGTAATGGAATTCTTAAAACTTTTATAGGTAAAATGGAAACGGCTCTGAAAGCCTATCAAAACTAGGTTATCTGTCAAATCTTTAGACGGCTCTGCAGAATCTGTAAAGATTTCTAGTCCTGTCAAATATTACAGGTGAGTTTCAGGTATTATCTTCAGTGTTAGATAGCAAGAAAAGAAGTTACACTAACAGATCTCATAAATAGGTTGGGTTAAAAATATATGGAAAGTAATTCTTTGTTAGTTATTACAGGAGTACTCTATGACACTCTTTTTTGCAGCCTTGTCATGATTTAAGACCAAATGACAATTGGTTATTGGAGACTAAACGTACTAAGCTACCAGAATATTACGATCACTAATATGTGCAGTTTTACAAATTCCACAACTTCCACTCCACAGGAGACAACATATTCCAGGAAGGAATTTGTGTGGGTCTGTGTTGTGCTTCCAGCCATATTCTCCTACAGACTCTCTGGTCACCTCATCCTCTGGGTCCTTTCCCCAAACAACTCCAGACACTGTCAAATATAGGACTGGGTAGAAAAAAAAATTTATTCTTGATTATCTTGTTCAAATGCTCTTAGCACCTTCATGCTTCATGCCTTCAGCATGGCTGGTACTCACAACCTGCTGTTCCTGAAGGTGTGCTACACCTTCAAAATCTTCACTTTCACTTAAATTATTTCTCTGTTCTAGTGAGCTAATGAGCTACTCTCTTGTCCTGTAGTGTTAACTAAATTTCATGTATATTTCCCAATGCTGTTGTCATCTAGAGCTAGCTCATGGTAAGTGGTGCAAGTACCTACATCATTCATAATATTATACTGAAGCATTATGATAATTTTAGTATGTTTTCCTTGTGCTGCTGTAGGTTGACTAGACTTCCCAGTTGTCCAGGGAGTAGCAAAGCCTGTGACTTTTTTGTATTTTTAAACATATTGAGAAATACACTAACTGAAAGCACTGCCTCATTTTCACTAATTGAAAAGCACTGAAAAATGAGCACACCAATGCAATCACAGAATAAGTACCAGATTTTGTCTTACCTCTGTGGTTTTAGTCCTTGTTTTGCAGTCTGAGTGTTGTTAAGGCATGCTGCAGTTAGTCAGTGCAGGAGGTAATAGTTCCCCTTGCATTTCAACACTTAATGTAGGCAGTGAGCATGATGTTTAGTGTCTTAAAAGACTGGAAGGACTTATGCTTTCCTACTCTTGTTCTCATGTGTAATGCAGACTAGCCTAAATTCACCTGAGAAAGAAAAGACTGTTTCCTACCTCTGGCTATGCAAACCCTTGAGTGGATGTTTCTGAGGTTTTTTGACATCAGTTCAGGGAGGAACAAGCACATAAAGGAGCATTGGGAACAATATCAGAGAGGTGCTGTAAGTCTGTATCTGCTTTAAAACTGATCTGCATCTTATATCTTACACATAGAAAACCTTATGTAAACTATCAGCCTAATTTTACCAGAACAATCTGAACACAAGGGAGTTTTAGCAATAACATCAATATATTCTATTTGCAACAGTCTTTATTGGGTTTTGGTTTGTTTTTTTTTTCCTGCTGTGTTCAGACTTAGGCTACTGTAATACACCAGTAAGTGCTTTATAGCTGCTGAAGGCAGTTTACATTGATTAGATAGATTTTCACATTGGCTCTTGCAACAGACACTTTTCAAGGGCAGGCACAGTAAAATGTTTTTTTTAAATTCCATTATTTGAAAACTGGACATAATTCTCAGTGATTGAAGCTGACAGGGAAGGAAAAGCTGATGGTGAATATATTCTCTAGAGGCAGGCTGTCATCCACAGATGCTCTCAGTGACCAAAGCAATGACTGAAGTATGAAGAGCTGCTTGCACACAGTGGGTTGCCATCAGTGAAATAATTTACCACTGCTCACAAACACTTGGGGAGATCTATTACCTACAGGTGATGCATTTTCAATGATGAAAGCTTCCCTCAAAGTGACTAGAAGATTAAAAATGTTATTTAATAGCTTGGGCCTTCCTACAGATTTCATTAAACGTAACTTTTAGTGACCCTTTTTCATTCCTTAATAGTCTAAATACTGAGTTATCAACAAACAGAATGTGAATATTTCAATTTTCTGTTTAAAAAAAATAAAAACAAACAACATTGTTAAGTCACAAGAACATCCTCACATACCACAGATATTTAGCAGATTCTGAATACTGAAAATCCAATGAACTGACAGATTTACTGCACTCACAAATCTTGCACAGTTCATTAAATGAGCCTGAAGATCCTTGTCCTCCAAACATTTATGGACTTGCTTAACTGTATTTACTAGGGTTTGTAAATACAAAGAAGAGTCTAATGTGACCCTAGGATCTTAACTCAGACTTTAATGGATGCATTTTTCCCATCTGTAATCTTCATGTATGAAATAGACACAGCATTAGTGTTAAACTAGTAATGAATCTTCACTATCAAATTCAGGGCATTTTAGGTATCTAATTTAGCTGCAGCTCAAAGGGCTCTATAGTAGAAATTTAAGTTTTTTCTCCAGCAAATTGAGTTTAGACAAGGACCTCCATTAGGATCACTGTTAGTTGTCTGGGCCAGCTTAAAGTAGACAGTGTGCATAATTCTCTGCATGTAACTTAAAAACAAATCAAGAGGTATCTATAACTGGATAGGTCAAATTACCAGTGTTGTTAAAATACATTGTAACCTGGACATTTAGAAATAGCAATGGAAAGTGAATGTTACCAGTGAAGAAACTCAGAGTCAGTAGAGAAAATCAGATAACATAAAGACCAGTACATTTAAAAACAAATCCACAGGTCAAACTTAAGACTGTTACACAGTGCAATAGCATTTCTTTGAACCTACAGTAGGCAGTAGTTTATTAAGTAGGCAGAGAGATTTATTATGGCCTTAACTTCTTGTTTCTTTGCTTGTAAGAGCTTGCATTTTGTAAATGACATTGTAAGAGACTACACAGTTGTTACCTAGCAACTACAAAGTATGTTTTGGAAAAGTTGCTGCTTGGTTTTTGACTAATAATAAAAACAGTAATTCCACACTTTACATTTGTAGACCTTAAAGCACTTACAAAGATGTATTTTTTTGTAGTATTCTTATCTAGAAGCATGAAATCTAAGATAGAAAGTGTGTTGGGAAAGATGACAATCAACAGATATACAAATTTTATTCTAAAGATCTCACCCTGTTCTTCACATTCCAACCTCTTCAAACTGCACTTTTATATAGGTCCTTTCCAATATTTTTTGCCTTACGAATTTTAAATTAGGAAAGGGAATAATCTAAAAAATTCTTTCTTTCACAAAATGAGAGGGGGAGCTCATCACTGCAAATAGATTTTTCTGTTTGCAATGATTAGCTCCTCCTCTCATTTGAGATACTGCAGTTATTTTCTAGTCTGAGGGTCACAGTGAATTAGCCCTTGGCAAATATTTAATTTTTAATGGGAACCACTTCAGTATTGAGTTAAAGCACACAAAAGTATCACATTCATCCTAAGATGATCCTCCTGCTGCATCACTGGCCAGTTTTCATGTTGCATATAAAGCAGTTCTCTGTAATTAATTTTTCTTCAGAAAGTGTTTCATCATAATTATTGTAATATTTTCTACTAATAGAATGGCAGTTGACATGCATACTGAAATGTCTGCTGTAACAACAGCTGGCTTGAAGAACATTTCATTTTTCAAGAACATCACAGAGGCTGGGTAGCCAGAGTTCTGTGTGATTTTGAGCTGAAGAAATACTTATTTTAAATTATTTGAGAAATGTCCTATACTCATTTTTGGTTCTCCATTGCCCTTGCCAAGCATTTGGCAGAGTGAAGCTGTTTGTGGGCCATATTTCTTCCTAATGGTCCACAGTTTTAAGAAACTTCTAAGGATGAATTAGAATGAATAGCCACAAAGATAATGTGTGGGCTGCTGTGGAGCAGCATCCCTGGAGAGTGATATGTCAGGGAAGAGATTTAAAAAATTTCTGTAATGAAACATGTATTTCT
The DNA here is from genome assembly GCF_030490865.1 of Poecile atricapillus. Classification (NCBI taxonomy): domain Eukaryota; kingdom Metazoa; phylum Chordata; class Aves; order Passeriformes; family Paridae; genus Poecile; species Poecile atricapillus. Next base: position 103,047,749 of record NC_081250.1, on the reverse strand, counting down.
CACAAGTAAGGAAAGATCTTGACAGATCATCTGTTATGAAATATCTTCTCTATTCTTTACTTGTGGGACAAATGAGATTTCTCCTTATAATACAGTGTGGATTATCATTCTGTTGGAGTTTGTGTAATGGTAGCACACGGGGAATTTAGGAAATGACACTCCAGCTGTCTTTTACAATAACTGGGGTTTTTTATGCTTTTGCACTGTAATAGCTCTTCCTTGAAATTATCTTTCCGTACTCTTCTCACTGTAATACCAGTGTGTATCCCAAAATGAATTAAAAAGAAAAATGGATATACATAAATTATGTCTTATTTTCCCTGTGTGATATGCTTTATTTCGTTCACTAATTTATTGATAAAAACTCAAAGAAAAATAAATATCTGAAGTTCTTTTTCTGTAATACATTTTTAATAAAGAAAGTGAAGTCAGTAAGCAGTAGCTGGAAATGTAAATCTGTTTCCTGGTCTTTGCTATTGTGTGAGGTTTGATACATATCTGTTCTAAAGAACAGAATTATCTATGTTGGAGATAAATTGTTAGGAGATGGTTTATCTGTAAGACTCATTAAACTTATCATTGTTTTCAGAAGTTCCAAACACTTGGGAAGAATAGAACTTGTACATTGCAGATGAGACCCAGACGAGTTTCTGAAAGCAGTACATTGCCTATTGTATTTCTTCCCAGAATTCAGCACCATCTAAATCTTTCCCAGTTTCCTCCAGAGCTTTACTTTATTTGATTGTTTTAAAGCAATTCTGTGAAAGTTCATTAGTGGGACAGAGAGAAGCAAGATGCCCCTTGGAGAATGTTTGGTTCTTCCGTATTTCAAGGTGTAGGCTCAGAAGCTGTGTCAGCAGGACTCTTTTTCTGTAACAGCACATGTAATGCTTACTGAATTGAACACCAAAACCACTTGCTGGCTGGTGTCTTATGGATCAATTCTGTGCATTAGTCTCTAGGAGAAGAAAACTAAAATTTTCAGTAGTCTGCTTAGCTGTACGAAATGCAAAATCCACATCAAATTTTAGATCAGATGAATTGTTAGTTTGTTTCGTCTTTGGAGCTTTGCTGTGACCATTTCCATCTCTACTTTGCCTTTAACTATGTTTAATTGTTCAGTGTTGTCCGAGAGTGTGAAATTTGCAAGAAATTGAGACATAGATCTTTGCGCCCCTAGAGAGTCATTCCTTATGAAGTTTGCAGTTTGGTCAGACTTACTAGAAAAGTAATTTCCATCCAGCCTGAGCTGAGAGTTCTCTAGAGTGGGAGGGCCTGCTTGCTTTAGATGCCATTGGCAAGTGTATAATCATGTAACGATTGATGCTGTTTTGGCAAAGAGCCCCAAAGCTGTAAATCATTTTAGGATTCACAGAGTTGCACTTCTCTATCCTGGTAGCAATGAGTGCTTCTCAGAGCTGTACCCAATGATGGTATGTTATGATTAAGGAGAAATATATTTCTATTAGTGGGTTTTAATAATTTCACTTTCCAAACCATTAAAAATTTTCTAAGGAAGTATGGAGAGATGAAGGAAAAACAAATTGAAGCCACTGACAGGCTTCTGTTTTTCTTGAGTTACTACTTATAAACATTTTTGAAGTGGTCCATATATTTTCAGGAACTTCTAGATCATAAGTTGAAAACCAGCACTAGTAAACTTATGGAAAGAATACCCAATTTAGACACTGCATGTCCTTGTCTTCCTTTGACTTCAGCAAGAGATCAAGGATTTGGTTTGACTTTTATGCTCTTTGCTACTGGAAATCATTGGGATTTGAAAAACAACTTTTCTAAAATTTGAGGGTAAAAGTCGGTAACACTAGACAATTTTATGGATATTATCTGTTTTAAACAACTCACTGTGTTGAGATCTTGCAAAAGATACAAACTTCCCAGTGTTTTCTCTATTTAGTGTGATACAGAAGATTTAATCTACTGATCATTCTAGTAAAAAGATGAAAACATGAGTTAAGACTGGCCATAATCATGATAGAATTCCGGTAGTTTACTTGGCAACTAACTATTTTTTAACACAAGATTAATATCTCAATACAGAATTTTAAAATGCATCTGCATGTTATGGATAAAATGCATAAATAAAGAGGCTGTGCAAATGCTCTTTTGCACCACAGAAAGCTCAGATCTAATAGGGCATAACAACTTGCTTGCTGCCCTTTTGACAGCTTCTGTGTTTTATTAATGTAAAAATAAACTTTTAGCACCTTCAACTTTCTTATTTACATGAGATTTATTAGCTAAAGGACAGCTGTTCGGTAAAGATGAGATTATATCTTTAACAAAATCACATTGATTTTATTCTCTGAGAAAAGAATCATCATGGTGGTGTCATAAATTACACTTAAGAGAAAAAAAAGGCACAGTTGTGCTAGTTGAATCCATGTTTTTTTAAATGCCTGTATATGTTTTGATCCATGAGGTCATCTGACAACAAGTAAATGAAACTTGGGGTATGTCAAAAATAAAACACATCAGTACAGTCTGTAATTTCTGCACTCAAATACTGGAGTACCTCCAACACTGATGATGAAGCTCCTTCAGCTTCACGTGTGTATATCAGAACTATACAGGGAATCTGGATAGCACAAGTGAAGGACTCTCAGTGTTGCAAGAACGCAGATTTGGAAAGGTTTAATAGCACTTCACTTGCAAATAATTCTTCTTGCTATTACACAGATAATCTCATGTCAAATTTTAAGTAACATCTGGAGCTATGCATAAATAACATTTAAACAGGAGACTCATATTTTTGCCCAATAAATGAATCGGTTAAATGCCACTTTAACAACAAAGCCCACAAGTACTGTTTGCCTTTCTCTTTCATTTATCCATAAGGTAACTGTTGCTGCATGCTTTTCTTAATGTCACTTTCTCTCCTTTTTTTAGAGTTTCTTTGAAGGACAGTCTGCACCATGGGATTCAGCTAAGAAAGATGAGAACAGAATGAAAAATAGATATGGGAATATCATTGCATGTGAGTGTTGACAACATAATTGTGCACTTTGTTAACTTCCCTGCAGATCTGGATAAGAATGACCATCAGCCTTGTGCTCACATCAGACTTATATTCCTTTTCCCTAATTAAGAAGATAAAAATGAGGGAAAGCGTTACTTTTTTTTTTTCCTTGCGAAAACTGTCAGGTTTCATGCATTTTCTCAACTGCCCTTCTGTATACATTCCATCCTGTGATCAGCATTTGGCTAATAGAGAATGACACCTTTAACCAGTACTCAGCTCTAACAGGTCCCAAACTGCTCCTGTCAGCTTAGCACAAGACTACCCATGACCACATCAACACCTTGGTATTAGATTCTGGATATTTTAGGAGCAGACAATACTGGTGCTTAAGTGTACCACAATAACAGAGTCAACTATTCTGCCTTATGCTAGACAGACTCTAAGGAAAAAAGGTAACCCTTAATGTTTTACTTAAAAATTCCAGGCTTAGTAAGGATTAGACATACTAATAATCAAATAACTTGAGGAGATGATAACATGCTTTGGTGAGTGACCCCTAAATCTTGCATTATGAGCTCCAAAGCATTGTGACTAGAGATGTTGCACATGAACGTGGAGGCAGGAAATGTATCAAGTTCAGTAAAATTGTATTATTTACACACTGCTCTTGTTGCACTTAAAGGTGAATTCTCAGTGTGTATGTAGGAGATGATCCCTTCCCTGTTTTTTCACTTTAAAATCTAAATTTTAGATGTGGAGTGCATGTGTTTTTAACAGCCAGCCAGATAACCATGAGCAGGTATAGGCAGAGAAATAAGCAGCCGTCACCTTGTTTTGTAAGCATGAAAATGAAGGTACATGGGGCGGCAGAGAAAAATAAGCCATGCTGATTGAACATTTGGAGGACCTGTGGAAGGAGTGTGTAGTGCATATTTGCACTGACTTAAGCACCTATTCTAAGTGCATGTCCAGGCACATACCTGCCTCGGTTTCATCAGTGGACCACTTGGACTTGAGAGAGAGAAGGACAGGTCTTCTTGAGAAGTGGTTCTAAAATAGAACCCATTTGAATGCTTCTGAATCACCACCTCAGGAGGTCCTCTCTGCAGAGCCTGTGTAACGAGTCTGGAGAGAACAGCTCCCAACTTAGTGACCTACAGTAGGCAATGAGAATAGGGCCCAGCTGGGCTGAGACTGTCTGCAAAGAGAAAACAGCTCTGTAGTTTGCTGCAGAATGAGAGCCCACAGGAAATACACATTGAGGCAGAGGCAAATTAAGTAAGAGAAATGATCTGCCACATGGTTTTGAGTGGACACAATAGTATTGCTATGTATTTTGATGTACACAGTGCTATATACTGAAAAAGGAAATTAAATCTTCTAGAGAAATGTGATTATTGTGATGGGCTGGCACATATGCAAAAGCAGATAAGTTAGCTAGATACGGTTTTGCTTGTTTCCCTCCAAGCAATATTTAATGTGGAACAAACTTGTTATTTTGTGAGGATGTAGCAATACATTATATGAGTAACAGCTAATAATTTGAGTAAAAATATCAAAATCAAAAATAAGAAATACAAAGCAGTTTTGTGCTTATCCTTGCTTTGTGAATTTTTTTTCCAGTCCAAACCTATTACAGTAGGCCTTCTCTTGTAGTCAGGTTTAGTGTGTCACTCCCCTCTTTTCATGTCATGTTAGACATTGTCTTACACTTTGATACCCTTTGGTTGAAGAAAACCAGAAAACTGCTAGTGCTTTATGTTTGAGGTAATCAAGTGATGAATAGCCAAGGGAGAACACATAAAAGATATTAGATACACAAATCAATGACAATTACAAGTGATACTGAAGACTTTCTAAGAGGCCAAATATAACTCAGGACATTTAGAGCTCAATTTACTTGAAATGTCCTCAGTATTTAGCAGAGGGAGAGAGTTGGATGGAGTTTTTATCAATAACACTTCCTGTTTATGTGGCTGTGAAAATGAAGACAACTCAAGTTAAAATTAAGATCTACTAGAATTAAAGACAGTATCTTAAAAGAAAAGCTGAAACTGCCCACAGGAACTGTCATTCTGTTTGTTGTTTGTTGTGGTTAAGTACATGTATGCAGATAGGCTAGTTAACTTTTTAATTATTTTATGTGTTTTTCTCCTGGATAAATGATTGCATTTCTCAGAGTCTGAGGGTACAATTTGAATGGTCTACTTTTGAAAATTTGTCCAGATAATTGTATAAAGTATATGCCTTAGCTTAAAAGCACTTTAATAAATTGCCCTTTTATGCTATGTTCAAACACTTTAAAATACAGTGGCTTAGATGCCACTGACTATGGGTACATGATTATAATGAAATGTATATTTTTTCTGCAAAGCATATTGTTTTCTATCCATTTACCCTCTATGTTTTAATTTTTCCCAGGATACTACTGTTATAATATTGCTCGTAGTCATTATTGTTCTTGGAGGGAACTAAAACAATAGCACCAAGCATCCAGCATTGCAGGAGCTTGTCAAAATTGTAATATGCTTTATGTTATTCAAGTGATGTGCATTTAATTGGCTACAAGCGTGCCCTACCCAGTGTATGACATTGGCTACAAAAAGTTGAATCATGATCACAGTCCAGTACCAACAGAAAACATGTTCTTTCTTCACTGAACAAAAAAACCTTCATGGTTTCTCATTACAAACTAAACCCAGCATGAACCTGCTAAATGAATCTTTCATCACCTAAGAAAATTTATGTTTCTGACATAACTGTGTGGGGTTAGGCATGGATTTTGGTAAAATTTATTCATTTTTCCTCATGAAAGATCTTGAGGGAATGGGAGGGGTTCTGTATTTATTTTTACCTAACTCAATATTGACTAAACGAGAAGAGAGTATTGATCACAGCTTTTAGAAGCAGCTAAAGATTTTAGGTGAGACATTTATAAAAGGTTTGATTTGCAGAGAATTGGGAATGCACGTCCCAAGAAAGGGTCATTGGCCAGGCATGCTAATCAACCAGGTGCTCAAGGGGCTTGTTAAAGATCACAGTCTGCAGGCTGGCATGTACATGTTCTAGGTAACACGAGGTGAGAGAGAATAAAATGCTTACATTCCTTATCTACTACCATATTCTACAAAGGCAAATTCATTCTAAGATAAATGATTTTAAAAGCTTAAGTGATCAGTGGAAAGTTAAATTAGATCTCTTAATGGAAGGGTATCAAAATAACAATGAGATGGAAAAAAGAGTATTTTAAAGCTACAGAAATTGTCAAGAGAAACTGAAGTATAAAGGAAAAAAATACCTTAAAAATATAGACAGTTAACCTAGAGACTATTTAAGAATCAACACGTGTTGAAGAATATGGCTTGTGTACCTCTTAGTTTTAAATCTGCTTGATATAAGCACAGCCCAGACACAGTAACATTTCTTTGTGTTGACATAAGTATTTTTTTTCAATTTAACAAGTGTTGCCATGCAGTAAGGAGTTAACTTGAGTTCTCCAAGCAATAAAAAAGGGAGTCACTCCAGTTCCACTGCAAATAAATGGGTATTGGACAGTTCATTACCCCCAGAATTCCCAGAAACTTAGCTGAGAATGCAGTGCTAAAAAAGATTCACAGGAGAAGAAAAAAGGGAAAGAGATGAGATGAAGATATAGGTATGAAGTAACTTATTTATTTTGCTTAATCCAAAGCAAGAGTTATTGCAAGAGAAATAACAAAATAATGGAAATGTAAAGATACTGCATATTATTCAATTGTATAGATCAGTCAAATAACAGGAAGTTACATTTTAAAGATGTTTCTTAGAGGGAAATCTAAGCTTATTTTGTCCAATATGGAACTCATTTCTAGTCCAGTAATCAAACATGGTCTCAGTTACCTAAATATAGACACATGGTGCCATTTCAGGTGACCTGGGACATCTGTGCAAGACCAGTGAATGTGGCACAGTATGTAAGAGAGATGTGTTATTCCAGAGTGCCAGCTGAAAGCTAGGCAGTATATCCTGGTTGCTACATAAAGTGCCATGAGATGTTTTGTGCTAAGACAACTGAACCCTGCCCTCTGTAATTCAAGGAATGCAAAAGTGTAGATCTTTACTAGCCTGAGTTTTCCTGGTGAGAATGCCTATAAGGCATGTGGGAAATCATGAAAATATGGATGAAAATATACCATGAGTCCAAGCAAGCTTGACTTCTGAGTCTGCTGACTTTAGCAGAAGTTAAATCAGGTCCCAAAACAGTAAAAGCAGCAGCCATGGCTGGAGCTTAGAAAGTTCCTTAGCATCTTTCTTAAGTAAGATGGATTTTTAATATTAAGGTCCTGTGAGCCGAACGTCTCTTCTGAAGAAACTGATAAATAGCTTAATTAAGCATAGAATAGCAAAGCACTTGGATAAGCATAGCTTGGTAGAGTCAGACAAGCAGGGGTTACATATGGAAAGTCACAGCTCTATAAATTTTTATCCTTGGAAATGTGAGTAAAGAGGTTGAAAAGGCTGACCTGATTTACATAACTGATTCAAATATTCAAGCATGTTTGAAAACCTCATTCTTGATGACTGTTGAGTGAAATTATTCCAAGAAAACAGCAATGTAAGGCCTGTGGAACCTGAAGATGGAATTTAAATTCATTCTGATTTACTATGTTTGGGGTTGTAGCATGCCCTTTCTCTCTCCCAGGGGAATCCCGAGGAAATAAACGAGGCTCTAAAATCTCTGTTTCCTAAGATTTGGAGCATAAAAGGAAGAGATAAAGAATTTACCTTGACCAATTTCTCTCTTGACTTGTCATTCTAAAACAACGTTATTTTAAGAATCCCTTGCCCTGTTCCTCGTCCACCATAATGTAGGCCAAAATTATGCTACTTATAATGAAGTTAGGTTTTTAAGCTGCTTCCTGTTCTTTCATTTATTAATCTTTTTGGAAAAAAAAATGCTCTTTGGTTCAGAGCATGGGTGGCAAGTTTGGGGTGTTTTAATGATTATTTACATTTACAACCAAATAATGACCATCATGAAGGTCTATCATCAGCTGCAAGTAATATTAGCTCAGCAGGCAGGCAGCAAAACAATAATACACAGGTACCTAATTAGCAAGAGTACCTCATAAACAAAGCAGCAGTAAAGTGTCTGCTTACCATCTCTCCATCCTTGAGATCCTACCCTCAAATTGTTTTGTCTACAACTTGTGCAGCATTCTGAAAAGAACATTGTTTGTAGTTGCTTTTGAACTAAGAGAGTCAAGAAGAGCTTACAAAGTCTCCGAGGAGAAGGAAGCCCTGTCAGCCTACAGATATTCTTGTGCAGGGTGGGAACTAGCCTCTAGCAGTGTTGCTGTATCATAGAGAGGAAGAGGCAGCTGTCATGAGATGAATTCATGCCATAGTGTTTTGGATTGGAGTTTAGAAAATGAAGTTGGAAGTGCTTTCACAGTCCTGAACAGATACAGATGACCACAGTGGAGCAAAATTCAGTGGCAAAGCCATTGTCTTACTGCTTGGGTTTTGCCATTACTTTGTTTTGCTTTCTCTCTTACAAAAAGGATAATGAGCTTCCTCCAAAAACTCTGAGGTGGCAGTATGTCTTGAATAGCTTCAGCTCCTTCTGAATACTGGCAGAAGCATTTCCAAATGAATAAGCCTTTTTGACAACTTAATGTTATTTTATTGACAAAAGCAGTGGCAGTCAAGGCAAAAATCATAAAGGTAATGGGTTTCACATTATAAGATTTAAGAAATTTATACTGAAAAACAGAGTGGATTTGGAAAGCCTGTGAATGACTGAAATGAGAATTAAATATAGATACAGTTTTCATGTCCAACAAAATAAGCATGAACTTGTAATTGCTAAGGTTTTTGTTTGGCTATAAAGGAATATTTTGATTAAGCCTATGTTACTGAATATGTTTTTAATTACTTTTTTTTCCTCTCCATTGTTCCCTTTTCAGATGATCATTCTCGAGTGAGATTGCAGCCTATTGAAGGAGAAACAAGTTCCGATTACATCAATGGGAATTATATCGATGTGCGTATCCTGATGTAGTCAACGAGCTTAATGCTATTCTCAGTCAAAGAGGGAACTCTTATTATTCTCACATTATTCACGATTTGTAGTAGATACCGCAGCTAATAACAGCTGCTAACATTGTTTAGCACTGGAGAGTGCTATCTTTGGAAGCTAGGTGTTCACTAAAGGAAGAAAAAAGCCTCAAAGGTTTGTCAATCAGTAAATTAAATGAGTCATTTCCTCCAACTGCCACTAGACTGAAACCTTGCCAGGAACACTGTATGGCTACTTTTCCTGCTGGTGCTTATATGGGCTAGCAAAATGTTATTTTCACTTTCTGTCAACAGCTTGGCATCATTCCACATTTAAAAGAAAGCTGTTTGCATATTAATGTGACAAAACTCCGTAATGCCTAATGCAGAGATTTGCAGTCTCTTGTCATCTCTGCACTTTTAAGTCGCCTTCAAAGTATATTCTGCAGCTGTTAACCAGTATTTCTAATGCAAGCAAGACATTTCATTAAATATGTAGGCTGTTTAATTATTGAAAGTGGCTTCTTTGTTCATTCTGCATCATGTTAACTTAATGTTTTACATTAGAATAAATTCTTTAAGAGACAAGGTGTTTTTGGTTGAAAGAATGAGCTCAAAAGTAGAATTGAAAATCATTAAAAAGCCAATATTACTTATCTAAAGCCAGGAGTCTATGGATAGCAAAGTTAGTAGTTTTGCTGTTCACATGGAGTGCTGGATGTTAGGCTAAGTAAAACAAGTATTACTTCATAGGAAACTGTGCCTGCTAAAGATTCCTTGTTCAGTCGTTACATCTTTGAAAAATGGTGTCAGATTTTGCAGTTCAAATTTAATTACTAGTATGAAACAGGAATATAAGAGATGTTTTTTCTCAGAATGTGGAGGAACTAGAGCTGTACAAGTACTTCAGTTGCAATAATATGGAGTCTGAGGGAACTTTCTGAAGATATCTCTTCTTACTGATGTTTATAAGAATATTCAAGAATCATTAAACTAACCTCAGATTTCTGCTTAGTCCCTTGCTGTTTGAAAGAATAGCACAGTCACCAAGCAGTGAAGGCACATACACAAATATGTTTAGTTAGACACCACACTAATCTCTCAATCTGTTATGAAAGGTGAGTTCACACTGAGACTTAGATTTGAATTCACTTCCACATTTTCTCCAAAGTTCAGGATTGTTCTCTTTTTAGGCTAGTAGTATGTTCTTGTGTCACATTTGGATCTTATTCGAAAATATTATGAGATATGAGAAATAAAGGTTTGGATCATACAGTCTCATATAAAATGCTGATAGATATCTGCACAGAAACCTTTTTCTGCTTTTGCAAAAAAAGTTACTTTATGTAGTACTTTATGGACTTTATGTACTTTATGGAGTACAAAAGGATGGAGAGAATGTGGCCCTAGAAGAAACAATGCCTGAGAACAAAAAAAGACTTTTCCTCATCCTCAGCAGATGGCTTCATTGCAAAGGTTGGAGGATTGCAGGCATCCTCCAAAGACAGCTCTGCCACAAAACACAGTATGTTTGTTTATAATTTTGCTAGTCAGGTTTCCGTTGGAAAAACTGTTTTTTCTACTACAGAAACAGCTTTAATTTTGTTCTTGCATGCAGTTATTACTAGAGTTGTCATGCTGTCAGTATAACATGTTAATAAGGGAATGACATAATCATAGACACAATGGTTATGATGTATTTCTTCCCATGCTTTTTTTCACTGGGAAATGGAAGCGCTTGATTCCACTAAGGCACTAAGGATTAGGTAACACATAGCAGGAAAAAAAAGCCCACTCTGGAGCTCCCTGAACACTTCTCAGTTCAGAGACTTCCAAAGTTTGCTTCAATGTTATATAAAGAAATCAATTCTGTAATTCACGTTATTCTTTCTGTAATATTCAAAGTATCTTCAGTTGTTTTGATTTTTTCCCACCTCGTATCACTGCATTTCCCCTTGCTCTTTCACGAAGAAATTGCAATGACATGCATGCTACAGCCTTAAGTTCTTCCTGCCGATCACTGACAATGCATCATAACCATTATTCAAATATTAAGACTCCTACAACTGGATTGATCAGCATACTGGTGCATGATCTGAACATTTGGTGACACTCCCATCACATCAGAAATTCAAATACTATAAAAATTCTATGATTACATTTTGGCAACCTGTTCCATGTTGCAAAGAATGCATAGAGTATTGGTTTTTATTGCTTGGCCAACTTGTGATTAAGTCGCTCTTGTCATCAGAGTTGTATTATGTTCTTGAAAAAGTATGATCAAACCAAATGATTTAATCAAAGAACTTACCCTCCTTTTTACTGTTGAGAAATAAAACATAAACAAATCACCATGGGCCTCCTGACTTCCGCAGGCTGAATGCAAATCTGACTTTTTTTAGCTGTTAAAAAAGGGATAGATTTTGCAGTCAACAGCAATAGGTGAAGGTATATCTCAGACTCCATGAGTACCTGATGCCATTTACTGCAAGAGCTAGAGGGGATTTCATGCTGTTCATTTTCAGCAGAGCCAACAAGGGACTGAAAGAACATATTATTTCTGGCCCCTAATGTAAAGGCTGCAACTTAAGTATTTTACAGAAAACACACTTGCTTTTGTTTCCTTTCTCACTTACCCCTCCCCAGCTGAAAAGAACTTTGGCATCTAATGCATTATTTGTACTGTTGTGACATTTACTGAATACTATCCTAAATGAAGTTTCACTCATAGGAACATAGCCAAGGTGCAAATTGCTGATTTTTTTTTTTCCTTTCAATTTACTCTAGGGTTATCATAGACCAAATCACTACATTGCTACACAAGGTAAGTTTATCACCCTTTCCTTCCAGTTATGTGAGGCTAAAAGGTTTTGGTACTTGGATTGCAGTTTATTCTCTCTAACATGCATTCTTGCCACAGTCAATATCCAGGGTAGAGTCCACTCAATCACTTAGGTAGAAGAGAGGAAACTGAATTATTACCGAATTTTCAGGTATTTCAAGTAAGCAGTCCTTTACCTTTGTATTAAAATAGGTTTTGAATAAAAAGGAAAAATGCATCCTTCTTCAAAGAAGTTACTCAGCATTATGTTACACATAAAAAAAGAAATTAGTCATGGTAGAAATGTTTTGTACCTGTTCACAACAGTGTCATGAAAATGCATGTTCTCTTAACTGTTCAGTGATGACTGGGTTCCAGGTCCTTAAAATACAAAACTCTTCAGCTAGCAAGTTTTGGTAGAGGACCAAAAGACATTTAAGCACAGGCAGGAGGATTCATCACAGGGTTCTAAAGAGACAGTTTTACAGGCCATCATTTAGAAGCTTGCTCGAGAAAAAGAGCCTATTCTTTTATCAACACGCAAATTAGTTTTCAATTTGTACTTGTCTTCAAAGACATAATTTGTGCGTTCTGATGCAGTCCTTATTTATTATTTTGGTCAAGTTCAGAGCTGGAACAAATGGAAAGAATGAGTCTTCTGTGACTACTTAAGTCACAATATTGAACAATATGCCAATCTTCTGCCTATGCTTGGATAGCATGTGTAAAAATTTGATTTCTCCTCCACTGCTTGGAGGGAATCTTTTTTGTAATAGGTAGACTGTGACAGAGCTTCCTGCATTTGAAAGCTGAAAAAGCTGAGCTCCACCCACAGATGTTATTTCAACCTTTTAAGGGACTCAGCTGGAGTACTGAGTATAATATGCTTAGAATAGCCTTAACATGTGTTGGATTTAGAGGTCACATACCTTTTAATGTTTTTTTATCAAAGCAAATAAAATGCTGACCATGTCAAATAAGGCATTTTGCTGTGATTTAAGTTGTTTCTTAAATGCCCCAGAGTCTTCTGTCTCCAATCCCCACTTAAATCAGTGGGAGGTTTCATATCTCTACCTTCCTGTACCTCAGCTCTCCACAGTCTCAAATGTGGTGCTGCTTCATGTCAGATGACAGTGGGGCAGGACACAGATGTTATTTCCAGAACCACTTCACTAGCGTCAACATTACATTTTTAAACCAGAGTTTCATACTTTCAGAATTTGTGATCTTAGAATATGAGCCATGTAAATGTGCTTCCTCTTCCACTTCTGCTACCCATCCACCATGTTCCTTAGTCCACAGTCTCTACAGACAACCTGGTGTCATGGTTTCAGCCAGATAGGAAGACAGGAACAAAAATGCAGCATTTGATTTATTCCTTTTGGACTTTTCCACCCTCCTCTTCAAAAAAGAAATTGTTTGTTCCATTTAACATTTACCTAGTGGTGTTGTTTTTCACTTTCAGACACTAAAATAAAAAGATAAATAGTTGGACTTTAACTTGTAATTTTCAATAAGTTTTCATCAGGAAGTACACCAGATCTGCCAGATATATTTCTCATAGGCCCCCATCTAAAGCAAGTTTAAGTACTGTTTTATCACAATGTTTATTTTAATTTATCGTAATTTTTATCACAATCATCATAATACTTGAATAGGAAATACCAAGCTTGAAGTTTTATACTTTCAGGTCCTAAAACCAAGTACATAATTACATATGAATAATGTGCTGAAGGTCTGTTTTCCAGATCCACCAGCAAGTCCCAACAGTTTCTTTGCCATGTTTTTTTCCTTGTATGGTGTCAAGAAGTACTTAGTCAAGAGAATAAGAGTAGAAACTAATGTTCTTCCAAGATGTAGAAGATGCATGACTGTTGCAGCTATCAGTTTTGGGGGTGGGTCACATCAATGTCTTCTGTGTAACTGCAGCTAAGTGCACATGGGGATGCCTAACCCCTCCCTCCAATGGTGCAGTGAGTAGGAAACAGATTCTCTGAAGAATATGAAATTAATTTAAAAATAAGCATACAATTTACAACAAGCTCAGAATTAGCTGGCTGTGATGTGTTTTGTGGTTTAAATCTTTAACATTTTACTTTTTAAGGCTAGTTGGAAAGCAGGTTCATACCTCCAGTTTGTAGGAATGAAGAACACTGATCTCCAAAGTTTGTGAATTCTATCTGGTTCTGTCTGTGGCCTGATGAAGAATCACGAGCAAATTTCGTTTTCTTCCTCTATCTCAGCTTTTCTATCATCAGAATAGGGGTAAAAATACACTTCTGTTTTTTATGGTTCTCTACAACATCCTGATAGATGCAGTTTCTTAAAGACTAGTTAGCGTTACTCTCCAGTATCCCAGCTTCCTGACAAAGCACACTTCCAGTAAGATGTAGTCTCTATCTTTTGCAAAGGTGGTAAAGTAACTGGGAATAATCTCCAGAAGTTCTTTAGGACTCTATATTATATTAACTGTGAAAGAAACACATTTGTTTCACATCAGACTGTGCCTCCATATGTTCCAGTAGTCACAGCACCAAGCTTGCCAGAATTCAAGGAGCATTTGGACAGTCCTTTCAGGTGCATGGTGGGATTCTTGGACTGGTGTATGCAGGGCCAGGAGTTGGACTTGATGATCCTTGTGGGTCCCAGGATATTCTATGATTCTATTCTATGTCAGCCTTACTAAGAATCATGTCATGTGCCCCAGCTTGCCCTGTGGCCAGCGATGTTCGTGCTCCATTTTAGAACACACTTTGATCAGATATGTACCAACACATCAGGGCAGCACAACGGTTAAGCTGCATGTTTAATTCCCTTGATTCCTACTTTTCATCAGTCTTTAAATAACTTTTTCCATTCTCCCTTTTCTCCTCCACAGCAGCTTTTACAGGTGCACATGCCTATTGTTCTTTGAAGGAAAATATCATTATGTGAGTCAGTTTTAAATCTCCGAGGAGTTAGAATGATTGATATTTAATTTTCCTGTGTTCTTAAGCTGCATTCAACATATCAAGTGTTAATGAGCAAATATAATTGTTTGAAGTGAAGAAGTGGCAAATTTAATCAGTTTGTAATAGAGTACCAATCTGCTTTTAACAGAGCTGGGAGTTGCCTAATCACCTGCTTATTGAAGTGTTACTGTCTTCCATACTAACCAGAGTCTGACATGCAGACTGGTAGCTTTCCACCTTGGCATTCATAGTATCCTGCTGCTACCTTCAGTTATGGGTGGAAACATTTTTTAAAATACTTTCTTAATGGAGGCTTTCTCACCTAAAAAACAAAAAATATTTTACTTCGGCTTTTAAGAGTAATACATTCAGAGTGTGCAATTTCAATTACTAAATTAATATCAATTTTCCTTTATGTGATAAGGATAATGTGAGTGGTAGACTGAATTTACAGCTAATAAAGACTTTTGGTGATCTGCTGTAATTGACATCAACAGATGGGATCTGCACCTGAGTCACCATGATTAAAAAGAATCCCTTGTCAAAAGCCAGCATATTGGGTCATGCAGAACCAACTGGCTGGTGCAATTTAAAACTTGTTATTTTGCTTTATATATCCCTTGTTCCCATGGATATAATTCTTTTTATAGGAGAATATTGAGCTGTATGATCTGTTCAATTTACTGGCAGCTAAGGGTTATTTTTTTTCAGGAGTTAAGTAATCAATGAATTTTAACCTGGTCCTTCTGTAAGAGCATTAGGTTGAATATCTGTAGAGTGCTTATCCTCACACACAGTGCTGGATGTTATGACTGCTGTATGATTTCTGATCTGGCATGTCTCATCTTGATTACTGAGCAGGAAAAAAATAATTTGGTTTGTATTTATTTGTTCTGTGTCTCCTGAAGCTCAGGTAGTTCACTGAGCTATGTTGTAGCTTCTTTTAATGAGTCTCTATCATGGATTTTGGATGTTTCCTCTTCCACAGCACCAGCAGCTGTAAATGATGAGTGACAAATGAATGTTAACACAGTTCTATAGCATCACTCATGGCCATTTCCACCAGGGCTGGTTTTCAGGCAGGTCAGTCATGTGAAACAGCAGATAACTCACAGGCAGGCTGCATGTCTTTATATATAAAGTATGTTCTTTTGTGCATCTCAGACTTTTGAATACTCCCCACAGTTCAGATTGTCTCTGCTTGCTGCAGCATGCAGAACAGCCGGATCTGAGATATTTTGTGGAAATACTTCAGAGCATATCTTAATGACTGTAAAAAGTTACTCTTGAAAATAAAATTATTTTAGATACAATGGTGCCTTTCAACGTCTTTTTTTACTCCGTGTCCAGTTGTAAAGCAGATGCAAAATTGCTTTCTGATATGCTTATTATGGAGACAGACATCAAGTCAAGTTTCAATCAGGAGAAGTTTTTTTTAGGTATAAGTTAGAAACTTTTGAAAGTAAATATTTAAAAGGAAAATGTTTACAGTCTTCACTACCAACAGCATAAACTTGCCTCTCTAATAACCCCTTTCATATTCCTTCTCTTTTCTGCAAAATACTTGTCTTTCTTCCACGCACAACTCTGTGCTGTGTGAACATTTTAATAAGGGTTTTCAGAAACAAAAACATGTTTTCTTTCAAACTGAAACTTCCCTTTTAGGCATCTGAAGCAGAAATAGTGCATTGAATAACAATACTCTTAACTTCCTTGGCATGTTTTTTTGTTTTTATGTCACAACTACAGCAGTGTGGAAGCTCCATACTTCTCTTTTCAAAGAAACTTTTGCTTCTATGGTTTTAGCCTCCAGATGAATATTATCATGTGGAATTACTTCAGGGAGAATTGAATAACAGCAAGGCAAAATAGTTGCCCACAGTTTCTCAGTTTCATAGATGCTGTTATTTTTCGCAGGATGTGGGACTGAAAACAGCCAGGCTGTTTTCCTAATATATGTGCAAAGTGATCAAATTCTATGTACCGGTGTTAATCTTGAAGATTCAACTGTGTTTGATGCTGTTCTTTACTTTTTAATATTCAAAATATTAAAAAGGTGGTTGAAGCCATCTGTCTTCAGTCAGAGAGATGAGCCCGTTCTAAGCCCTCCTTTGAAAAGGTGAGGCTTTATAGAACCAAGTTCACCTATTTTGCGATAGCAGTGACAGACGACAATGAAGTTACTTTTTGCCCCTGCCTAAACATGTACAGAAGTAATAGACCCTTTACATGTGAAAGTGACATCTACAGGTTATATTGTGAAGCTATATGGTAAATTCACCTTAGCTCACGTGCTACCATTACCCACCAAAGACTTGTGATAACATTTATGTTTGAGTATCTGTTAAAAATCGGTATTTTACTGGTGTTGAGGACAAAAAAAAACCAGTGTGTACTAAAAACTAGTAGTCATCAAAGTCAATGCTTTTTACAAGTTACCACTTTATGGTAAATGAGAATACCAGGGTTTCTCTCTGCCTCTTCATTTTAATAGAAGGGTTTAATGATAAGTCTCAGAACATCTGTCTTTCAGCATTTTCATGATTTCTGTATTTTTCTGTCTTTGTCGTAATCAGCTGTGTGGTAGTTTGGTTTGTGCAGGGACTGAGACACCCCATTCAGGTGGAAGGCTGTAAATGCAGAGCTAACATGGTTTTCTGATACAAAGTTGACTTAGGCTTCCTTGCAGTGTTTAATTTCCCTGGATCTTTGTGTACAGATGTGCAAGTGAAACAGGAGCAATCTTAGAAAACTGCTGATAGGTTCATTGCTAGGTGAAGGCACTTGCATTTTTCACATATATGGCTACATTTTGTATGTAATACATGCCCACCTTTCATATACCTTTGGAAATTCTCTGAAAGTACAAACAAGTTCTAGATATTATATAAATAAGTATTTATTTAGTATTTATTTGCCAATATAAATTCCAAAATCCCATGCAGGCTGTTCTTTCCCTTGCCTGTCAATGTGGCTTGTGAACCAAGTTTGAGAAAATCATGATTTTTCTGTAGTTCATTGTCAAAGCCACAGAGGAAGAAAAAAAATTCTTCCTATCCTTTTCCCCATACAGACTGAGGTGCAGTAAATCAGACATAAAAGACTTCAGAGTATATATAGATCTCTGTCTCAAAGACAAGATATTGGTTTGATTTCTGTGTTACGAAAATCAGACTAGAAAAGTTACAACAGATCTTTGCATATCAGAATAAAGAAGTAAGAGAAATGAGAGTCTGCAGTAAATAATTAGAGGTAAATAAGGGAAAAGGAAATGTTTCTTGGTTGTAATGTAGAACATAGAAGATTGTGTGAAAAGTAATATACTTGTCCTCTTTAAAAATATGTAACTTAAAATATATTCTACAAATAGGGAAATTGTCATCTTTCTGAAACTCAAGAGCTGGGCACACCATCCTTGTGAACCAAACACTTTCAGAAAAGATTATAAAGGTGACCATGTATTAGTGTTGCTCAGACTACTAATTGCCTTTATTATGCTGTAGAATCTATTTTTTGTTCAAGGAAGATGTATGCAGCATCAGCTGTACAATTTCACCTGCACGTCTGTAATTTAGAGGAAGGCAAATTATGAAAAGCTGATGTGTGATGGATGAGGAGTCTTCCATCTTTGACAAAAAATCATTCATAAATTTGGCTTGATGGGGAGGGTACCTAGCACCCTTGACAGAGACCTATTAACACACCTGTTAATCAGTGAAGCCTAGTGCCAAAGCAGAAAAGGTAGAGAAATGCAGTTTGTCAGAAAAATCACATATTGAAAGCATCTTCTTTTTCTGTGAAGTTTATTTACCAGATGGTCTTCTTCAGCAGTCTGGAGAAAGAAGGCTTTTGGTCTTCTCATCTGCTAGATTAAAAAAAAAAAAAATGGAGTGTAGCAAATTTACAAAGCAGAATGTATTTTAGAAACAAATTTATCAAGAAACAATACTGGGTTTTTTGGGGTTTTTTGCCAGTTTTGGGTTGTTTGGGTTTTTTGGGGGGTTGGGTTGTTTTGTTTGTGTATTTTTGGTTGGTTGTTTTGGTTTGTTTTTTGTTTCTGTCTTATGACCATATCCAAATCTTGGAAATCTGTTATCTTATCTTATATTGAGATATGATTTTTTGATATCACCAGATGATTTTGGTGGCAACTGAAAACGCTACACTGATATGGTCACCAAATGCACATGGCAGTCTAGCTGATTTTGGAGCACTGCCTTTGAAAACAAGGAGAGATACAGGCTCATTGGATTAATTTCTTTCCCTATCCATCTGTGTTCTTGAATGCAGTTGCATATTCAGATGAAGACTGTAGAGATTCCCGCTGCTGCTTCTAAATCTCATTCTGTTGTAAGAATGTTCATTTATTGTGTCTATACCAAGCACAAATAGACTTGACATGTTAGAATAGCATTCCTTGTTTACAGTGTGTATCAAATACAGAAGTCTCCCATAAAATATAACAAAAAACCAGAATTAAATCATTAAAATTCCCCTTTCCTACTTGAAAATAACCAGGTGGCCCCAAAAAATAACAACAAATAATAGTGCTGAGTTTTTGGTTATGCAGATTTGATTTTTAATCATAATTATCTTGGCATTGAAAAGAAAAATATCCAATAGACATTTATTTTTTATGACTTTTGTACATAGCTTGATCTGACTAATAATTGTTTGATACTGACTATCTCTGTGAGGAAGAAATAAAAGTACAAATGTTCTCTACCCTTAAATATAAAACTATACTGTGAGTGATACATCTCATGAGATACTTATCAGGACGATAAACTATGACAGAAGTTTTTTCTAGCATTTTTACTTATGTTTTAATGTAGACTAAATTATCTGGTTTGTTCATCTGGGTAAAGTGTTCATGTTAATGCACTTAAACTCCCAGTACAAGTTTAAAAAATACAGCATCTGAATATCCTACTCACATGCATGAGCAACATTCCTTCACAATAAGGTCCTTGGGGAAAAAGAAAAGAAACAAGTAGCCAAAATGAACTCATATTTTTGAGCTAGAGAATAGTGATGATTTTATTACAATCTGATGCTTATGATTGACTCAACATGGAAATAGAAAGTAGAAACTCAAAAGACTAATTAGGTTCTTTTGTCCATTCCCTAAGGAACCTTCTACTGAAGGGGATAAAATGATCTTAAATTTCTCATCCATCATCAAAATTGATTCTGCATTACAAGTTGATATGAAGAACCCAGTCCAAGAAGTCAATTACTTAAGATTTTTGTTTTGGAAATGTTAGATGCAGCATGTTTCTTTACAAAAAAAAAAAAAAAAATCTGTATGTGTTTGTCTTTCCAAGCTCAGATGAGCTGTTTAGAATGAGTGATTAATAGGTATTCATATTTCCATGATGCAAATCACGCTTATTGAGAAGAATGCACAAATTAGAAACAAAAACCGCTTTCTTAGTGGAAAACACTGATTCAGCAACTGAAACTTTGGTTGGACTACTTTCACAAAGACAGCTCAGGTTTGAACCATGGTCTCAAGCCTCCTGGAATAACCCTTCAGTCAGAGCTGTGACCTCAGGCAGAGAGCCAATACCTCTTGTTGCTGTTCCATCTGAATGTGCTCATACTTGTATCTCAGGTTCCCAGATGAGTCACCTATCATTCTTCTAACATGCTTGACTGTGATAAAGCAATTAAAGTACCTGTAGTACATAGAGAGAAAGAGGGTCCATGAGTGATTCCTACTTCTCTGTAGCCAGTACACTCTGGGAAAATACATCAAGGCCTCTAGTTACAATTACATTATTCAAAGTTTTTCCTATTTCATAGAAGAAGAAACTGAAGCATACTCTCTGCAAGCCACTGTCTAGCAGTGCTGTCTTAAAAGCTGCAAGGTAAAGATTCAAGGTTCTGGCATTATTCAGGTATCCCACATAGCCCTCACTAGGGAATTCCTAACCCCCAAGAGTGCTACACGTGATTCAGAATTTGGAAGATACTGGATTTACGCAGTCTGAGAAAATGTTAATGAGAGGAACAGACCATTTAACATCATTGCTGTGGGGCAAGCAAATTATATGAAATCAAGGTTCCTTGGTTAGACTGGACAAACAACATTAAACTACAAACTACACTGTTTTGATGTTGTTTTATTTTTTTTTTTAGTTTCCTGCAGTTAAGATCAGAAAAAGCATCTTTCTTGAGTGGCATAAGGGTGCATACGTGGACAGTAGTACTATGTGCACCGCTTTTATTGCATTCAGCTTTGTCTCATCTCAGGCTAACTGTTTAAATCTGGACAATTTCTGTTGCTGCCAATTCCTCTGTTACCAGTCTGCAGTACTTCTGTGGGTAGTCAAAAGGTGTTGGGGAAATGTGCTATTTATTCTTTGGGAAACTATATGACATTTTCATTTTATTTTGTTCAAATAGAACAAACTGAGCTCGTATTGGAAATCAAGCCATGGAGAAATGTCAATCAATAAGTGTGTAACACTTTATTATATTGAAACTTAGCTGGCAGCATTAGCTGTAGTGGTATAAAAATGTCTTAAATAGCACCTGTCAAGAGTGCAGAAATAAAGTGTGGTCACAGCCTTTGAAAAACATTCAGCAATGACTTGTTTCTGAAAATGGTGGAAATACTAACATGGAGCAGGAGCAGGTATTCAGGAATGGTAGAAGCTGTCATGTTGTGGTTGCTGTGCATTTTACCAAGACTGTTCAGTTCATTCAAATCCTACCTTGCTTCTGTTGTCTTTCAAGCTGTGTTTGGCTTATGACTGTGAGAGGCATGAACATCTTTTGTGTATTCATGGGCATTTCATATGTAATGCACTTCTGCTGCAGTGGAGCTCCAGTCCCAGACTGGGATTTCTAGACAGTACCATAATGCAGACAAAATAATTGAGATGGGCACTGTTCCAGCCCAGTTAGATCTGTATCAATAAAGAAAAGAAAATGCCATATGATATTCCAGAGAATAAATACCACATTCCTCCATCTGACTAGCCACAGAATCGTTTCAGAAAAGGATGAGAGGAAATGCCAGCAAGAGAAATGATCCTGCTCTAGCCAACAGTTGATGTGTATGTGAATATACATACACTTAGAAAATAGGCATTTTCAAACTGATTATCTAGTTTTATGAAATGAGCAATTTTAAAGGAAAAAATCCCTGGAGTAATCAGTTTTATCATTGCTCAAAGGATAATATTTTTAAGTATCTCTATATTAAACTGGGAATTCAGAATGGAGGTTTTTTTTGTTTTAAATATCTGTGAAACACTTGCATTAGTTCATGAAACAGTGGGACTCTGGCTCCCCACTACTGTACATTGTAAATAGCAATGTTTTTGTTTTCTTTTTATTTTTGGAAAGAGATGGAGAATTTAGAAGTCAATCTTCTCCTATTCTTCTTCCTGTAAGAGGTCTAGTGCTGACTCCTTAAATATAGGAGTAGGTGGTATAGAAAGCCAGCCAAAGCACTGGTCAGTCTTGTGGGAGCTACACATAAAATTTCCACATGCTCCACAGTCACTTAGTAATCTAAGCCTTGTTGAAAGCTAATGAGACTTGAAAGCACTTTGAACATTTCATTTTGTGAAAGCCAATTTTCACATATAGCAGTGTGCAGGCAGCAGGGCTGGCTGACTGGCTAGCTCAAAGCAGGTAGTATTCAGTTTGTGCTTAAAAATCAGCCAATTACTATTCACTATGCTGTCCCTTGGCTGGTAATGAGAAAAGCTGTGTTTTTCCA
This sequence comes from Poecile atricapillus, assembly GCF_030490865.1. NCBI lineage: Eukaryota > Metazoa > Chordata > Aves > Passeriformes > Paridae > Poecile > Poecile atricapillus. Next base: position 103,025,220 of record NC_081250.1, on the reverse strand, counting down.
GAGCAAAGAATGGAGTAGAAAGCCTCTACATTGCCAGTAGCTGCTCTGGGCAGGATTTGTCCCAGTAAAGCATTTTAGCTTGCCACATAAGCAGCGTTTACTGGAAATGTCAAGTTAACAGGATTCAGTCAGATCTGTTTCTTATTGACAATCCATCTAAGTAAGTAAATAATAAAAAGCACATTTAAAATTCATATCTCAGTTATTAACCCATTTGAGTATAGCTTAGGTTACTTACTGTGGAACAGTGTTGCTGCATACTGGTTTTTTGGAGGTAAGCATTATAAGGTGGTATTGTTGCAAAAGGCCAAAAAAAGGAATGGCAAACTGGCTGCAACTCAGATACATCTGATATGCATGGTATGTTCTGGGTTAAAACTAGTGTTAGGAGAAAACAAACAATTTTATTTGCTTGTGAACTAAGTTCTAGCAGAATTTTTGCTTACAAAATTGTATCTTTTCTCAGCTCTGAGGTCATTACTGCCTCTGCAAGCAGTTGGCTTCTCTCTGTGCAATCACTCAATCTACTACAATGGCAGAATTGTTAAAATAAGGTTTAAGACTGGGGGAGAGAATTTTTCCATACCTCCCATGAGAGTAGCCATAGCCTCAGGCATCCTTAGTGGTCTAACATACCTATAGGCAACCAGCGTCGTTGGTAAGCCATCCACAACTTTATTTATTTATATTTTTTCCAAGGCAAGAGACATTTGTAAGGAAAATTTTATCAGGAAATCCAGCATAGCTGTATAATTTCAAAGTAGCCCTGTTGAGGATTATGTAATAATTAATACTTGTAAGGCTAAAGTTAGAAAGTGCTTTTCAAATGTCATCACACTCAACATTGGAATTAAATATGAATTCAAATTAAATAAAGGGATAAAAGCAAAAACATGGTTTTTTCAGCTCATTACATGGGTTTTGTTTCTTTCATTGAGATTCTTTAGTGCATAAAATGTGTATGACAGCTAGAAACTAGCAATTAATAAATAACACCAAAGCATTAGTGGCCAGGTTTTGCCAGTACAAATGTCTATTGCTTTTTAGTGTGCTAATTGTTACAGTGATAAACCTGGAGGAGACTTCAGTAAAAGTGAACAGGTGGATGGCACTTGTCTACCTTTTACCCTTAATGCTGTTTTATTTTCTGGAACAGATTTGGGAGGACTTTATTAAAGCATTTAGAAGATGGCCAGGTTATGTGACCTGATTCGCTTTCATCAATATTTTCTTCAGACCTAAAAACACAAAAGACTGATTTGTAAGCATTTTGATAGCTAGTGGCAAGCAGTGGCCCATATGGTATAGTGTTACCTTGACTTCAGCTTTATCTCAGATATCAAAATTGTTCATACAATAGGAACAAACAAACTGTGCCTCTGAAAATGCTTTTGCATAAACCTTTAAGTGTATATGTTACAGTAGAAAACAAATGTCTAAACCTATTTTGAGAGAGAAAAGACTATTGTAGTGGTTTATATTTGCCAATTTGAGTTTCCCAGCCAATGCACCAAATAATGTGGGTTTTACCACTGGCTAAAATCACCAGGGCGCTTACTCATTTCTTACTGTGAGATATGGATTAGGAGAAGGGCTTAAAACTTAAAAGGTATAAGGCAACTTTATTAACAGGACTACAAGAATAAGAAACATCAGAATAAAACCTCCAGAACACCTTTCCTCCCCCTACCCAACTTTTTCCTTTCCCAATTGACCATGTAGTGACAAAACATGGGATGCTAAAGGACTACCAGCTATACAATAGTCTTTCAGTTCTTATAGGGAGAGGAGTTTTCTCTTGTAATGCCATGGAGACTTCTCCACAAGAAACAGTTTTCTCATGGCTTTTCATTTCCACAAATAGCAACTGCCCGGGCAAAAATGCTGCATTGTGACATTCCTCTCATTTTCACAGCCCTCCTAGAGGTGTGTCCATGGGCCATGAACTCATGGGGTATTATTTTAAGGATGAGTTGTTCAGAGGCAAAGGTTTTCTTCATCTGTCTCTGTGATCATCTCTGGGAACAGAGGTTGTCTTCTTCTCTCCCTGGGGACAGAGGATCTTCATCAGCTCTCATCTCTCTCTCTCTGTTCAAGCGTCTCATGGGATCACAGCTACTCCAGCATCTGCTTGGCTTCATCATTGGATGCCTCTGCTCAGATCTACAGTTTGAATACTTCATCCCCCCATACTCTTTTTCATGAATTAAATAAGATATTTCAGTATATCACTGTCCATCTCCATGGCCCTACCAAAAGAATATTTCAGCCCATTCTGCATCTCCTCATCCTCCTTCCATCTGGGGCTTGACTCTTTTCTTTACTGACCTTGGCGTTTTCATGTGTCTTTCTACGTGTCGTCACTGTGTCCTTTTCTCTCCCTGGGCAGAGGAACAAGGTCTGCAGGTCTCAGCTGTGTAGTGAGAGGGTCAATATCTCACCCAGTGCCACGGCAGTCCCGGTGTTGGATTTCAGGCCGCGCTGGGCCCCTCCCTCTGCCGGCAGCCGCTGGGAGGGGTGGGCAGTGCTGCCTCGGCCTGGAGCTGTGTGTGCAGGCCGGGGCAGGGCTGGTTTAGTGTCGGTGAGGTGTCAGCAGCCATGGCCCAGCCCAGCCTGGGACTGGGGTCCCACAGCCTCCATCCCCTGCCCAGGAGCCGCTGGGGTTCGGCCCAGCCTCCCCCAGGCCGCACAGGCCATGGGGAAACAGGGCCGGCCTCATGAGAGCTCTGCTACCTTTCGAGGCCAGAAGCAAAGAGAAAGAGCTCCCGGGCTTGTGGTTTTTAAAATGTGGAATTCACAGACACGGACCTGATTTCTTAGTGGTGCAAAATGTTGTCAGTTCTCAGAACTGGCCAGCTATTGGCCTGTCTCAGGCACAGAGGAAGCTCACAGCTGCTTCTCTCAAAGAAATCACTTCCTTGGGATTTTTTTTTACTCCTTTCCCAAATGTCAATCAGTGTGAGACCACCACAACTATATAATCTTTGCCTGGGTTTTTTAAGTTTTTATAGCAGAGTTTTGTTCTGGACTTCATGGAGGCATTAAATCCCTAAGAGCTCCTGGAAACATGAGTGAAAGTTCAACACATGCTACCATAACTATTCAACTATGGTGAAGACTGCTCCTGACAAATTAGATTATCAGCAGCTGAGCAGATCTTCAGAGTGTCTTCCATTCCGAAACCAGCTCATTTGGGAAGGTGAAGGTGATTCAGCAACAGCTGTACTGCTGTGTGGCCATGGAATTATAAAAACCACTGAACCAGCAGTTTATCTTGCAAGTTGGCTAAGTCAGCGCAACTGGGATCTGTACCTTTTCTTTATAGTAAGCTGACTATTTTAGATAGAAAGATGAAGACAAGTTACTTTCTGAAGAAGGAGAATTCAATCTTAAGACTCCTTAGCCTACACATGGTCACCTAAGGGGGTCCAGATTTGCAGAGCTGCTGACCAGTGATGATCTTCCCATAAGGTAATTGGGAGACTAACAGAACTGAACAGTCATGAAAACTTGGTCACATAATGATGCACCTGCAAATTCCTGTTCGGAAAATCTTGGGCACATTGCCTTATTGAGTAGGGAAAAATGTATTCTGGTTACGGGAGATTTTCCCTTGCGTTCAATCAGAGACATTTATAGTGTAAAATTACAACTAGCTGCAGTTTGTTGCATACCTTTTTCTGCAGGGGAATTTACCTCCAAATTCTAGCATGGTTAAAAGAGAAAATAACATATTCTTACAGATTATCAGATCTCTGGACTGGCAGCGCAAATTTGAAATTTTGCTTCCTCCTGTGACAAAAATTATCCTGCTAATGGCTACATCCATCCTGGAAGGTTTATTAGGACAACAAGACTTATTTAACTATTTTTCTCTTTTCAAGAACTTTTTAATCTACTACTTCGTAGTCTCCTCTCCCAGTATTTTATTCCCCTCTGGTTTTATGCTTTTGACTGTATTTTAGACAATTTCTGCTACATAATGGGTTTGGGAGTTTTGACACTGTAGTTGCAAAAGGAATCATTGTTTTTGGACTTTTGTTGTTATTGTTGTTGCCGTGCAGACATGTCTCTTAATGAGACAACACTCACTGTATCTCAAGTTCATTTTGAAGAGAAGATACATAGTAAAAGAATGAGTGCTAAAATGCAGCTCCCTCTAGGTAGGCATATTTAGCTAAGTGTCTTTCAGTAGTCAAGCTGTAGGCAGTCACAGCAGTAAGCAGCAGGTTTTGCTTCAGTAAAAAGTGAAGGCAGTTATCATTGCTACCAGAAACTGCAGTAACCAGTAGGTGAAGGGACCATTTTATAATCACCTCCTCATGCAGTGTGGTTGAGTCTACTCGCTGTAAGGGGTATTTCTGCTCTCTTTTCAAGATGGAATTTAACTGCTGCAGGTGTAGGTCTTGCATCATGTCAGTCCCCTGCCTCTATCAGCACATATTTATGACTCCCACTGCCCGTGCGCTGTCCCTGGGGAGCCTTTGGAGCTTAAGGGTTTCTGTTCATTTTCTGCACATTTCTAGCTTTAATATCTATCACTGAACTTGGTCTCAGGTGGACCAAATGTTAGTTTGTGGATTTGACATTCTATGCTAGAAAAATATTTTAGAAGCTATTTGTTCCTTGTCTAAGCAGCTTGCTTTTCTAGAAATTGAAAAATTACCCATAGATTTAAAAGTCCTGTGTGAGTAGGTGCTATGTATGCTTCAGGATTCAGGCTGCACTTGTTTCTTCATGTGCTTGCTTTATTCCCTACATCTGAACACTTTTTCCTATATTATATTCTGAGCTAGTTCATCACATTCAAATTGATCACATACCCCAACAGCAATACCAGTTGTTAGAACTGGGTCTCTCAATAGGAAGCAGAAATAGAGGTGCTAGAAAATTCTGGTTACAAAAGCGGCTTTAAAGAGTCTAAACCATTCATAAAAGCTGTGTGATATTCCATTTCCTAATATGTTTTTGTTCCCAGAGCAGCAACTAACTACTTCTGGTAATAGAACCAATGGTTGTAATATATACAACCAATCGTTTCTGTTGAGATTTTTCAATAATGCATTTAATTAGCTAGGGGTTTGGAGGGTTGATTTCTTTTTCTTATTTTCCTTTGATTTTCATCTTCTGGTTGCAGTATGTTGCTGATCTCTTTTTTTTTTTCACAGCATAGGTCTTTGATACCAAGTACCGTATTGTGGAGCTAATGGGGTGTGCCACAGGCTTTCTGTTGGGTAGCACAGTACCTTCTCTTCAAACCTTATCCTCCTGCAAGGGGGCAACTGCTGAGAATAACCTTTCTGCCTATTGTGCACACATCTGTTAAGCTGGTGCTTAGAACAATTACAGGCTTTTCTCCCCCTACCACGAGTCACTGGAATCAAATTGTTCAGTTCTTTAGGACAATCAATCCCACAACCCTGCTTAGCCTCTAAAGTGTTTCAATTCTCACTGGAGACAAGTAATAATTTATTTATATGTCAGAAAATATTTTTTTAAATGTCAAAAAGAAAAGAAAAATGGGATATAGAAGAGCTACTTTCTGAGACTTTAAGGTAGGTCCAAACCTACCTCAGGGGTGGGTTTGTTTTTTTTTCCAGCATCCTGATTGTCTAAAAAGTTTGGAGGCTACATGTAAGAATTGGACCTGAAAAGCAAGAAAACATGTCAGAAGATAAAAGGACAGAAGGAAATCCTGTGTGCTTGCACTTTTAATTATGATTGTCTTATTTGTATAGTGAGATTGACAAGAGCATACTCTGCACTGCAGAATAGGACATTTCTTATAGAAGTACACTTGGAATCAAGCTTGAAAGACTTGTCATAGCTCAACTCTTTCTCTGGCCTGCAAAAAACCAATACTTTCCCTGAAGATTTATTTTATTGTAATTTATTGTCTTTATTTTCTTTATGGAGAATGACAAATTCAAAATCTACAGAAATAAATAAGAGTTTAGAATCTTTTCTCAGTTGCAGTTTGTGATTTCTGGATTTAAAATGTAGAAATCTTTAAATTACAACAGAAATTATGCAGTCTGTGGGGAAAAAAGAAATCAGGATTAAATTGTTGCAGGTTATCCCAGAGCTGTCAAAAAGAAATGACTGTTACAATGTAGGGCCCAACTGTCTTGTATCTCAAGTGAATCTGTGGCAAAGGAAACTGAATTAATACATAAAGAAACTTGCTACATACCCCCACAATTTCTCAAATATTCTGGCTTCTTGCAAGGGTATGAACCATGTGTAGACAGAAGATCTTTTCTTACCTTTCATGCAGCATTACCAAAAATATACTCAGATTAAATTTATTGAAACACCACAAAGACCTATGAAGACAGAATGCAGGGGATCCATCTAGATATTCTTCCATTAAACCAGGATTCTTGAAGCAATAGTGTTTTTATTTTTTGTCCTTGATCAGAAGTAATGTTAATAATGTGTATGAACTTGCAGACTTTTTCCAGGACACTACTCTGTGGAAAAACCACCTGTCCTTAATCTTACTTTTAGCTATGCTTCTTGAAAGATAATAGCAGTAGTAATTGAGATAAATATTTGTTTCAGGTTTGAGAGGAAGGAAGAAGCTATACAGAGATAGTATTTTCCTACAGTGAGTGGAATACTCTGATTCCTTATATTGGTAGGGGAGGCTGACACAAAACCTTTCAAGTGCTGTTGTGACTTTAATTGCCAAAGAAAGCTACACTGAATCCTAGAATATTAAAACACAAACAAGCTAAACTTTCACTATAATATATACTAATTGTATTCCTGTGACATTCAAAATTGCACTTGGACCATGACTGTATTACATATCCAGGACACTTAGGTAGAAGTAGAATACTTGCTGTAAATTTCCATGTTATGGAGAGAGATTAAACTCTTGTTGTAACTCAAAATGAAATCTCACAAAAGTATCACCTGTGCTGTGCTGTTAATTAAAAGAAAGGGAAGGTGTTCAGTTTCACAGCCATAACATCAGCTTGAATTTAGTAATTTCAGAAGCTGTTGTTTTAGATTCTGCTGTTAATTCTACCCTTAAGACCTTCTGACATTTTTCGTGTTCTAACAGTCATAGCTTCCTGTTGTTTTAAGTGGCTTTTTCTCCTGTTACATGAACAATGAAAGCAATTCAAGGAAACCTGTAAGGAAATGAAAACTATAAGGAGACCTGTGAAACTCATAATATAATATTATATATATATATAAAAACCTCATAAAATAAAATAATTATTTTTAAAGACAGATAAAATAAGGGGGAGAATACATAGCTTCTTTAAATGATCTGTGCAAATTATGGGTGGAAAAATTATAATTTGGAATTGCTGTAAATAAATACAGTCTTAAAAATTCAAGAGTTTTAGTCTATTACCTTTTTCTTCTATTTCAGATCTAAGTTACATCATAACTGTGATGTTATTTACCTAGTGAGTTGGTTTTGGCTTGCCTATAATATTATAGAGTCATGAAGTCACAGATTGGTTTGGGATGGAAGGGATTTTTAAATACCATCTGGTCCAAGCCCTCTGCCAGGAAAATACAGTAATAATATATTACTACATTTTCCACTAAATACTTGATTTCAGTGTGAAGATTTTATTTTCAAAGGGAGCTCAAAGTACACAACATGGGTGCCAAACTGTCAATGAATGTATGGTTTGGTAATGCTTGAAGAGTGTTGGCTTCTTTACTAAAGGAACATTAGGCCGATACATTATCCATTTGTTCTCCATTTAGCTGATTTAAGTCATTGCTCTAAATAAGCCCCTAATTGTTTACTGCAATGTGACAGTTCAGTAATGGATTCAGTATGGATGTTAAGCTTATAGTTTATATTGTTTGCTCTTATTGGCTCAGTGATTTTGAAGCACTGGTTTAAAATTGGGGTGGCACATCAAGCATCATGGCTAAGGTGTGTAGGTGACAGACAGGGCCAGGTACATGCAGGGATGTGTTTCTTCTCAACATTTTACATTTCTGTAGCATTTCTTGTGAGCTGGTACCTAGCTTCAGCACGATGCTGGAGGAAGCCCTGTATGTTCATGAACAGAAGCACTCAGGTTGGGGAAGGCACTGCAGAAGACCTGCTGCCATGGCGCATCACATTTCTTCGCAGAAATTTTTGCAAATTACTGTTTTGCAAAGTGATACACTGCAGCAAAAAAACTAACTTCTGTCTCACTTCAGGAACTACAATTTAGGAGCTGGGATAATTTGATGGATAGTGTATACTAAGCAAAATACTAGAAACCAGGAAAGGCCACATAGTCCAGTGAGGCTCATTTCATTCCAAATACACCTTCCCTAGGTTATCATCCAATTGCTAAAAGACAGAGTGATGTTATCCATTTTTTATAATTCCACTTCTTGGTATTATGGAGATAAATACCTAAGTGCTGGAGATCAAACTTTCTTTCAGAACACTATTTCAGGAGAAAAATACTTAAATGCAGATAAGTAGGATGACAGAAAATAAATTGACCAATCCTAAATTAAAAATATGATGATAGTGATATGAATATATGTGTACAGTCAAAAGTTCCCCAGAGACAAGCTTCCAATCATGAGACTTTCAGATAGTAACCTTTTATTTGATTTATTGTTTCAGGACCAATGCAGGAGACAATATATGACTTCTGGAGAATGGTATGGCATGAAAACACAGCCAGCATAATCATGGTTACTAATCTCGTAGAAGTGGGAAGGGTAAGTGGTTTTTGTACTTAAAAAGACGTCCAAGGTGTTTGCTTTTTGAAATTAAATAACAGACCAACAAGGTTTTTCCATACCGAATATAGCACATAAAATATGTATGACTGCCTGTGCTGAGAGGTTCATTATCAATTATTTTTAAACATGCCTTGGATGCTTGGCTTTGATAACATTAGCACAATGAAAAAGTAACTGATAAAGCTGCGTTCTGTACAGCTGAGTTTGCAAATACTGACAAAGGGGGGGAGATGTCATATGTTTGTACATATCTCAGATATACCATTTCTCTTAAGAAAAATCACTAAATTTGTTGCGGGACAAGGTATGGAATAATCTCTTATTTTTTTAAGGACAGCTAAGGGGGAGTCATTCTGAAGCAAATGTCTGAGAAAAGTAGTTAAACTGTGAAATTGCTTCTTGATATTTTCATCTAAATTGGTCCAGCTTGTTTGGGGTTTCCTTCCTGAAAGCCTTCTGGATTAAAACAGAAAAAATTAGTTTTATGCATTTGGGCACTGTTCGTTGATCATGTTCAGAAGCTGGATAGTAAAGGAAATCTTGAGTTACCTGGTTGATACAGTGTACTTCCCTTCTTTGCTTAGGAACTTCTAAAACAGGCCTCCCACCTTAGTCTTTATGTCTAACTTTGTTTTCAACAAGTATTGAATGGAATCTTTTTCTTTGTTTCACACAACTGTCAGTGAGTGAGTCTTTTCATTTACTGCTTTGTCTGTGCACTGCTGTCTTAGTTCTCATCTGGGATGTTTTTTTCAAGAAAATTTGCATGGGAATGTGGCATATAGCTTCATTTGATATGAAAAAAAATCCCACTGCTTTTATGGGAGCTACTGCAATTATTGTAAATCGAAGTGTTGAAATAAGAACCCAAGTGCACACATCTTGGTTTGAGCAGCATGGTTTTAAGAGATGTTTTTAATTTCACTCTGGTGCAGTGTCTGATACTCCCTGTGCCCTGTGGCATTTGCATTAGGAGAGAGCACTGTTTATGTGGTGTGAGTTCAAGTCCTTTTGAGCAAGTCCAGTTTTACAATCTCAGTTGATTTTTCCATATGTCCTTTGTGAACTGATAATATACATCCTAACATTTAGGTATCTGTGTGCTCAAGCCTGCTAACAGATCAGATGCCAGTATTATTTTTAGATGTGAAAAAGATGGGGATTGTGACTGCAATTAACACCTGCTGCAGGAACACATGTACGACTAATTGCAGAGACAAAGAGGGATCATGGAGGCCGCTTTAAAAATGCAGTCCCTTGAGTAAGGAAGAAGGTAGAAATACCTGGATGGTTATGTATTGATTCAAAAAGGACGGATTTGTAAGAATAGAAAGCTCTCCAGCAAACCTCTTTGTTAAAGCTTTATACACATTCATAAGTGCCCAAGCGAACAACTTAAAAGGGATGTTTTCAGGGTGTGAATAAACAAGCCTGAGAGCAAAAGCAGCATTCTGCATGGAACCACATACTGATTTCCCAAAGTCAGTATTTGGAGGCACCAATTAGAGTAACTGTCGGATGTCAGCAAGGGAGACACCAGTCTTGATGCCAGTGCTGGCAGCCTCTGCTCACAGCATTTAGGTGCACAGCACATTCCCACAGCAATAAGGAATGGTTTGTGCCACTTTGGAGATTTCTTCAGGGTGCAAGAATCCTAGTGGGATACAGATCTGCAGCTTTGTTGTTTCTGTCAGCGGTAGAAATGACTTTGTTCTCACTTTCTCTGGAGGCCAGCATAGGTGAGATCAGAGAGCAGAAATTGAAATGAGCTTTTAATGGAAATAAAATTGTATGAGCCACAGAACAATGCACTCACTCCTCCATTGGTGTTTTTCTGCCACTCCCAGAGCTGGAATCATCAGCAACAAGAAGGCAAATTACAAATACACCATCTGTCCCGCAACCCCTAACACAAGCTCTGTGCCACCTTGAGTAGTAATGATTTTAATGGACTTGTGGTAGCATTCCTGTAGGGCAAACTTTATAACCTTTCCAAACTTGAAGTTTTCTATTTCTATTGCTACCACTGGTATAAGATCTATAGGAGTTTCTTATTTTTCTTTTTTAAACGTGTTTTAACGGTGTTGACCCATTGTAAGCCAAGGAGGAAAATTCTTTTGCATTTTCAGTAAACGAATTTTCAAAATTTATCATGTTTGCCACACGGTGTATGGCCTTCATGAATTAATCATTGAGGGAGTGTATGTGTATTTGTTTACTGGGACAGGCTGGATAGTCATTAAATCAGTGCTAGGAACTTGCTTCTTGCCCTGGAGCATTTTGCATCAGGACTGTTTTAATTGCTGCTGGAGGAATCACCATGAGGCTGTCCCTAATGCAGGCACCTGCTGCAAATGACTCAGTCCCTGCATTACCCTCCAGCAGGGTCCGGGTACATCTGCCAATATCTGTCATTATCTGAGGCACACTTGTCAGAACCACACATCCCTTTAAGCTCTTGTGTGTTCCAGCGAGGGACCCTTGTCAGTGTTTCTGGCACCTGCAGACTGCTGTGCACCTGGTATTTAAATGGCACCGAAATGTGTTTTGATTGTTTTCTCTCTTTAATGAACCCACCTGAGGGACATTTAGCTCTTTATCTAGTAGCCTGTTACCCAGTCACTCACATTTACACTGCTTGTGTGGAAATTCAGAACTAGCTTGTGCTGTTGCACTAATCCATCTGCCAGAAATCTTATCACAAAATCTGCAGGGCTCCCTAAGGAGACTTTTGTACTGATAATTTAAGCTAATGATTTCTAAACATATTTAGTCAGTTTTATGAAGACCTCATTAGAATGTGACTGTTTATTAAAAATCTAAATGAGGTCTCACAGTCTTTTAGAAAAAGCATTGCTGAGTTGAATGAATAGTTCTTTGATAAAGGATGATGAAGTGGCACTTAGTTAAGTTTGGCCTAGGTTGACATAACAAGTTCTACAAAAAAAAACCCTGAACAAATAAGCAGCCCTTGAAGCAACCTTGAAAAAAGGTCTCTGTCTTCTTCATGCTGGGATCAACAGCTTTTCCCTCACAATGAAGTTCACAAAAAGAAAATGGCAAGTAATTAATGGTAATGACCCAGAATCAGAATTTTCCAAGCTACACACTAATGGATAAAGAGTATAAACGAGAATCAAGAGTCATATAATTACATCAGTGTGACAACAACCTGTTTCAAAGTAAAGTATTCTGGATTAATGCAAGAGGCCTCCATGTCCATGTCTGTAAGTGGTAGAGCAACTGAAGATAGTAGTGTCATTTCAGGGAGCATCTTTATCTGAGAGATTTAGCATAATCTGGTGGATTATTCTGTAAGAAACAAACATTTTTATCCAGAAGTGTGGTGATGTTACGATCACATGGTGTGATCATAAAATGGACACAGAAGAACATCTTGCTTACTCCGAGAGATCACTCTGGAGGGCAAACTCCAAAAGACCCAGGAAAGCAATGGGAATGGGATCAAGGTGTTTATGTACCAGCCAAAGTCTAAGGTTGCTCTTGATTTGTTTCAGTGTTTGCACACATTGAAGCATTTCTGTTTTCCTTGAAGAGGCATGATGGGAAGATTTAGAATATATTCAATTGTGCCATCTAGCTGTCACCTCCATCTTTGCTCTTGTTGGGTTGGTACTAATACTTAGTTGGCAGAATCAAACTTAGCATGTCACATTATTTGCCATTTTTCAGTAGTCGCTTTCTCTCCCACTTGCTTTAGGCAGAAGAAATTTAGTAATAACTGATTAATAAGTGCTGAAATGCACTGGCAAAATTCGGTGGAGGTGGTTATAAATAAATGCACTGCAAGGACTTATGATTGTCTATTATGCTTTTAATGTAACAAAGTATTCATAAACAAAATCACTATAAATAATTATAAAAAATAAAACCTCACCCCAGGAGCATAGTAATTACAGTAATTTGAGTTTCTCAATTATTATTCGGAATTAGAAAACAGCCAGTGCTAATAGTGTTAATAAGCACACAAAAGACCCTTTTTGTGAAGGGAAGCAAGGTTGACTACAACAGAATGGATGTGACACAGAGGGGAATGAAGGGCAGCCACAAACTGGTAAATAGCCCGTATGCCTGCACCCACATTTTTGTGCTACCCAAACTGCTTCTCCCTGCCATCTTATCCCTCAGGAGTGGTGTACTTTCCTGATAGTCATTTCACACTCTTCCTAGGTGTCATTTCCCTCCCAGGACCCAGAAGGGCTGTATTTGCATAGGGGAAAAGGAGGAATACAGTGGGGGTTTAAGTTTTCCTTGGCTTGTTTTCCTGGACCTGTGTTTGACATGTTATGTATGTGGCACTTCTCTGCAAAAATGGGGACAATTCTGACTTTTTATGCTTAAAAGAGTATTGCACTCCGCATGACAGCAAGGACATCCATACCATAGTCTTCTGACAGAGAATATCTCCTTGATACTGGCTTGCTATAACAAGCATTACTGTGGTAAGATAAATGGCATCAGAAAAGAGTTGTTCTTCCTAGGAAGCACAGCCCTAAGCAGTCATATGTTCATGTCTTTGGGTTTGCAGGATTCAGTGGTCAGCATTCAACAGACATTTCTTAAACAGATTCAAATACGTTTCCTTAACAAATAAAACCTAAAAGTCTTTATGATGAACCAGATCTTCTTCAGATCTACTTGATAATTTGTGTTATTGACAGAGATTAGGCATCCAAGAAAAACTGCTAAAAAAAAAACCTGTCCAAAGACTTCTTACTGGAAACAGATTAAAAGAAGAAAACAAAATCTTCATGGGAAAAAAGCAACACAAAATTGTGTGAAACTTCCAATAGACTTACCACCTACACTTAGAATGAAAATGGAATTTTTCACAAAGCTATTACAAAGTTTGTACTTACATATTTTACAAGTTTTTAGAATCTTCCAGGCAGAAGATCCTTCTAATAAACAAAGGTAAATTGTATTTAAGATTCAGATCACCCAATACTGTGATCTTGCAGAGGTGAAACACAGTGACTCTCCAGCATGTCTCACAAACAGCACGTTTGTATTTAGTATAAATGGAAGAACACTCTGTCTAATTGAAACTGCCTCTAAATGTAATAAGCCAAATTACCTACACTGGAATTAATTCAGGATACTGGTGTTAATGCTCCTTAGGAGGTGTGCCAAAGAGTTTGTGTGCATACTGGTGACTAAGGTTTCATTTTAACTTTTCTACTGAAAGAAACCACAAGAGGGGAAAGGTTGTTACATGAATCCATTTACTTCCTCAAGACAGTTCTAGTCCCAGCTTCTTAAATATATAAATAGTGTTCTTCCTCAGCCACTGAATTTTTTTTTCCTAATCTTGTTTACCCCCCAAAAAGGGTACTTGTGCTTATGATGCATAAGCACAAGGTATTATATTCTGTTGTCATACATTTGGTTTCACTGTAATTCCAGTATCTCCTGTTGGATAGAGGACAATTTATACTTATTCATACAATATCAATGAGAAAAACAGAAAAGTAATCAAAATTTAAAACTATTGTTAATCTTTCAAGTCAATGAACCCTTCTAGTCATCAAAACAGATTTCATATTTCTAGATTTTTAACCAGAAGTAACAAGTTTACAGTACTGCATTATACATAGTAGGGGAGGAGCCCTTGTTGTTCTTCAGGAAGGAGAAGGAACAACTCTTTGCAATTTTTTAAAGAAGATGTGCCCAGGTTAACAATGTTAGAATCATGAAACAGAGCATCAAGCTAGAGGCATTCAGTCACTCAGAGCAGACATGGGTTCAGCTCTTAGTATTTTGTTGTATTCTCATCTCCAGTAAAAGCTATGTTTCAAAGAATGTTAATCAACACAGATTAATATCTTAATGCCTGCTAATCTAATTGAGATAATTCACTTTGAGAAATGAACAAAAGAGATTTTAGGATACACAAATACACTAACCCCTTTGTTGGACTAACTGAAGTGCCATCAAGGTGTAGGATGCAACTTTAGGTGCAATTTGCCAAGAGAGATGGCTTCAGGTTCTTACTTGAAATGTCACGGCTAGAAAAATGGCTTCGTAACTGCAAGTCTCCTTACCCCAGCAGACTCTTGAAATTATCTCTTAGTGTCTCTGTGAAAGGAGAAGTATCCTGGAGGCACTGACAGTTTTACTTTACCTGGTAGAGTAACATGTCTAAGCTAACATCAGATGACCAGGTTTTAGAGCCAGAAGGCAATCCACTAAGTAGGTGGTGCTCTGTACCCAACTAATGGCATGATTTTTCTCTTGGAATGGAAGCATGGTTCAGAGCACAAGCTTTGCTGCTCAATGCAGGCACATCAGGTTCTCAGAGCACAGGATCTGAGAAGCAGGGCCATGATTTCACAGTTGTGTCAGGAATTAAGACAGGCTTTGAGGACCTCCAGCTAACCATCCCTCATCTTGGCATGGGACCAGCCTTCTCGTGTGTTCTGTGCTCAGCCATTCTTCTTCCAGGGCTATACTGAGGTGCACAAAATTGCCTAAACATAATCAATGAAACAAAGGCAATCCATATTCCTCTGCTGGTATTAACAGTGGAGGCAGGAATACTGGAACAGCTTTACCTCAGGCTGCTTTACCCTAAAGCAACTCTTATAGACCAAATCTTTATGGTCAAAGGAAGGCCACACCATGGGTTTGGCCTGTCATCTTAATTTCTTCTAACCCACTGTGCCAGGTTGATGGCATGCTAACAGAATGCCTGAATCTTAAGAACAAAGGGATCACACTCATTTTGTCAGGTGGAAAGCATTTGTTTATGGCTGTTGCTGGACATGTCCAGAAAGCCAGCACTTCTGGGCAGAAGCTGGATGAGAATGCACCCACCAGGCAACTTAGGGCTGCACTACTGGGGCAGCTTAGGGCAGAAGAAGGTGGAAATTAGACTGAGCTAGCTAAAATTCATGGAGACATCTCTCCCCACCCTGGCAGCTGTGAACAACATATAGACTTCCGGCTGACTTCACAGAGACCCATTCATCTGATGGTGCCAAACAGTATCTCAAATATTGTATTTCTCAATAGTCTTCCACACCTCTTTTAGAAAACTGTAGAATGAGGTATAAAACTAATAACAGACTTGCTCAAAAGCAAACAAAAGAAAATTAAAAAAAGGAAGACTGGGTTTTATCTCCTGTCAAAGGTTGTTTTATAACATATAAAATGTTCTTATATCGTAATACATTTTTTGTTAGAAAAGTATTTAAATAAAAATACTTCTTTTAGTTGAAGTCAGCCAAATAAAAGTATCTGTTATGCAAGCTACATCTGTAAAATCTGTTTAAAAAATTACCAGTTAGCATGGTTGGCTGTTTCATTTTATAGCCAAGAGGTTTCACTACAAAATTTATGTCTGACTTATCGTTATTACTTAGTTCAAGATTAATTTAAAATTAGAATGTATAATACTGCTCTTCACTAATGACAATCCATACAGGACATAGTCAGTTATATCACACTTTTGCTAAGAATATTTCAGAATCAAAGGAAATTGGAAACTTTGAATAATCAAGTGTTATTTAAACTGTTCTGTATGGGCTGCAAAGTGTATTTCACAGCCAGCTCACATATTAAGTCTGTAATACTACTCCTATTCCAAAATTCTAGGTAGATAAATTACTGTCCTGACTTTCCTACTGCCTTTAGCTACATGTTGTGTCACTTTGCCAAATGGTTAAATATACACCTTCAGAAGTCACAATTTGTGTTCATTAGCCATCCACAGCCTACATTATTTGTTGTATTTAGAACTAGCAACAACAACTTTCCCCCTTCATTTTTAATTCTAAGTTTCACACATTAGACTGTTTTACTGGGGGATGGAACTAGAGAGTGGAAGCAGATAATTCTCTTCTCCAAATTTCTAAAATTATTAGTAAAATAAACATGTTTGAAACAATTGGACAGTGTACCTTGGGATGAATAGATTAAACCAGAGCATTTTCATTATGTCTCTGGCAGTCATCCTTTTATCTCATCTTGTGATGAACATCTGTATTTTTTGGCATGTTGGTAGGATATAAATGTGGGGTGTATGTGAACAAACTCTCAATTATAATTCTGCTCAGATGAGATTTCAAAATTATGTTTTCTGCTTTGAGGATGATATTTACTGTTATGGTAGCAACTGTGTGGAAAAAAAAGATCTACTGCATTTAATATTCAGTTCTGAAATCATGTATCAATTATTTAGTTAAACCTTCTGTTAGTAAGAATTTTTTTGTAAAACACGTACCAAATGTTTATAAAATGGAAAAGAGATTCATCAAGTTATGGTAGCTAAAGCTGTGCTAAAAAAAAAAATGAACATATGCTACCAGCAGTGTTTCTCATATTTAATGAGTAAAACCATATTCTATTTTGTTGCAATTGTCTTTTCTTGTACAAATAAAGGCCCTGATCCAATAAGCATTTATAAATGTGATTTTGATTTACACTAGTTAATCTACTTCTGTCTTTAAGACACCTTTGCATTTATTTGGGTGGTCCTAGAGGAGATGGGAGATGGATCTTTAAGCATTTACTTGACTTTTGGTTCACCAGGAGTCCATGGAGTTCTCAGTTCCAGAGCTTAGCACGTGCAGAGCATTGCAGAACAAGAGCCAAAAGTAGGAGAAAAGCCTGAATTAAAATAAAGTTGGGTTTGGGTCTTTTTTCCTCTGCTAGAGAGTGAATCATCAGTTGGTCTGTGGCTCTGACTGAATTCTGGCACTGTTCCCGTGGCTTTTACAGCCCCTATTCCACTTGGGAGAGTTTTCAGGAAATTGTGTTGTCATGGATCCTTCTGCTCAGCTCCAGTCTGCTCCGTGCCCAAAATACCCTGTGCAGCAGAGTAAGAAATCCCCAGCGGGCCCAAGCTGCATGAGGCACAAAAGGCTATAACTTCTGTGCAACATCTCCCGGTGCTTCCCTAATTATTCCACTGTATCATCTTAAATAACGTTTAAAAAAGAGTGGAATCAAATCCAGCAGTTGAAGCATAAGAACATGAGGACTGTGCTCTTCTAAATTGGTCTTTCTGAATTGTCCCTAGTTCTTAGCCATAATCCAGACGGTCTGGATTTACCAAGTTAGAAACAGGCATGTTTTCCTTCAAGAAGAGAGCAATTTAATTCAGCCAAGGTTGCTTATCCCCCCCCAACCCCACCACCCGATTGTTTATTTTGCTAGACTAGAGCTAGGATGGCAGGTGCCCATCAGAAAGAAACAAGGCTAAAGTTAGCAACAAAGAGACGTGCTGATGAGCAGTGCTGTGCCAGGGATCACGGCTGCAGCTGCTCCCTTCCTACGTGCATCGGCCCTCTCCGTGTGGTTCAGGTTCCACCTATGGAACAGATATGTGAACAGGCAGGAAAAGGGAATCAGCTCCAGAGAAGGGGCTGTCAGCGTGTTGCTCCAGCCCAGAGGCAGTGTGAATTGTCTTACTCTTCATGAAGTCAAAAAGACATCTTAGCCACAGGTGGGAAAGCGCTATTTCAAAGAGTTTCTGGCAATGACTATAAAAGGGTCAGTTTGCTGGCCGAAGGGATTTTAACAATGTGAATTTTTTGGATTATTTCAACAGCACAGACAAAACAATGAGCATTGATGTTTTTCACTTAGCTTCTGAGAGGGTTTTCGAAAATACGTCTGAGCAAGATAAGGTCTGAATAAATATCAAGTAGATGCAACAATAGATAGCAGCAGGAACTACTAAACTGCTTGCAGCAATGTTTAATGCTTTTGAAATGTTTGCTCATTGCTTACAGTGGACAGATAGGTTTTAGAGAGGAATACACATTTTTCAGAGATCCTGTTGTTAGGGATCCTGGGAATGGCCCTCAACTTGTTGGTAGAATCCTTCTTCTCTTCTCTGGCACCCTGTCAGCTTTCTGGCTCTTGAGCATGTTGCGGGGAGCAGTCTTGCTACCCTTGCCCTGTTACAGGAGTGCTGGGCACTGTCCAGGGTCCCTGCTCTCAAGCCTCTTGTCATGGAAGGGAACTCTGGTGTTGCCATTCATCCTGAAACCACCCTTAATACCAGATGGAATGTGAAGACTATAAAGAATTTTTTTTAGCCAGTACTAATGTGGTTACTAAGTCTGAAGACAAGTACAGAAAAATAAATAAAAACCTGCTTATAAAGCTACCTGAACTTCAGCTTTGCTCTAGGAGCTTTCCATCAGCTGTGTAAGCAGGAACAAGCTGTTAGGATGCTTGTATAATTTTGTGGCTGGGAGCCAGGGCTTCTGACCAGGCTACTGTTTTTCACTGAAGAGGATCCTGATGTGGGGCTGTGTTTTGCCAGCCCTTCAACTCAGTTCTATTCAGATTTATATTTCATCCTGCTAATGAGTCAGAAAAAGGGACAGAACTACTGACCCTGCCTGGACAAACTTGCAATTTCATCAGCCAATGTCACTACTGTGATGTGGCAAGACCTCCCATCTATCCAGAGAGTAAAGAAGGATTGTACACAATTATCAGCTACATTCTGGAAACAAATGCTTAAGAAAATGTATTTTCTTCTTCTTGACAAGACAGGGTTTGACTTTCTGCATAATCCTTTCTATACAGAACCTGGAGTTTGTATAAATAAACCATTTGAATCTTGCATTACAGTTTTCACTGTATGCTTATACACACATTCATCTGTTCTACCTTTTGCTCAGGATTAAACATGGTAGTAGTCTAAATATTATTTGCATGAAAATAGGTTTGAGAAATATTCTTATCAGTTGTGAAGTTTAATTTTATTCTATCAGTTTTCCATTGAATATTTAAAGTGCTCAAGTTTTTTACCCAACTCATTTAAGTGCATCTTTAGGTACACTAGATTTACATGTATTAAAAGATCAATTTTAAATCTTCCCTTTGGTGGGAAAAAGAGAGAAACTGTTCCATGCAGCAGATGTAGAGCAGATGCTACTCATAGCACATACTGCACTACTGGATGATGGCCAGATGCAGTGGTGATAGCATAGCTATTACTGTGATAAAGCAGAGTAAGAGAGAGGTGTAAGTAATGTGTTAGCTTCCCAGCCTACCTCTTTGTCCCCACAAATGGGAAGGAGGAGAAAATTCCTAAATCTGTTAGCTATCTACATCGTCATATACAGTCCTCAAACCATACTTTTTTTAAAAAATGCCATTAATATATATTCTATATCTATATCATCTATATATATATAATGATATAAAAATATATATTGAGGTGAATCCTATCCATAATGTTTGGAGTTATCTAGTGAATTAGTAGTTAAGCTATGTAGAGTTATGTAGAGTTAAAGCCTGTGCATAAACCTCAGCTCTTGACTTCAAGCATTGAGTTTTGCTATTTGGCCTCTCATCTATTCCTTTGGAAAGCTAATCTGTGAAAACAGGTGCTTTTCTGAGAATCATACAATAAATATGTTGAACTAGAAGGTATACACAAGGATCAGTGAAGTCCAGCTCCTGGCCCTGCACAGCACCATCCTGAAGAACCACACTGTGTGCCTGAGAGCATTTTCCAAATGCTTCTTGAACTCTGTCAGGCTGGTGCTGTGACCACTTCCCTGGGGAGCCTGTTCCAGTGCCCAGCCACTCTCTGGGTGAAGAACCTTTTCCTGATACCCAACCCAAACATCCCCTGACACAGATACAGGTCATTCCCTTGGTCCTGTCACTGGTCACCATGGAGAAGAGATCAGTGGCTGCCCCTCTTCTTCCCCTTGTGAGGAAGCTGTGGACTGCAATGAGGTCTCCTTCCTGTCTGCAAAACACTTCTATTTTAGAAGGTAGAAAGATAATTTTGAGACAAATCAACAAGTAGAGGTTGGGAGGAAAAAACTTCTGGTGGTATTTGTCCCTCTAGGTGCACTCTTCTTTGGAAAGCAGAGGAAATGAACAGTTAACTGAACTGTACAGGGTATAAATATCCTTTGTGCTCCAACCAAATTTGCCTTACTTCACTCAGCACAACACAAAGCTCATGTGCAACTCTGAAATCTGTCTTAAAAAGAGAAGAGGCAATGTCCCTCAAATATTAAGCATTTCCACATGGAGAAAATGTGACTGTTTTGTGCATGATTGCACTTCAAATCAGAAATCATTGCACAGCATGCAAAATGGATTCTGTATGAACCTTCTAAAATAAATGAACCTTAATTCCTTTTGTATCTTTTAAAGGTCAAATGCTGCAAATACTGGCCAGATGACACAGAGATATATAAAGACATTAAAGTTACCCTAATAGAAACAGAGCTGCTGGCTGAATATGTGATTCGAACATTTGCTGTAGAAAAGGTAAGTTTCCAAATTCAGTTTTCTTAAATACAGTGAAATCTGCCAAAGTAACTTACATACAGATTCAACAAGGGAAACTTAAACGTTTTGACTGACATCCTGCCTTTGTAGGTACTTTTGGGTAAACGACTACCGCCCTCTTATGGTAATCTGTGTTTTTCTTCTTCAAATGCAGCAACTGTTCTGTGCTTTTCATCACTGTTAGCCCCTGCCTGAGTTAGAAAAAGTGACGTTCCTTGCCTAGGAGAAATCGAAGCCTCCCTTCCAGCAATCAATTGAAAAACACATTTGTGCCGCTTTCCCATCTTACGTTCCCCACAATAATTTTCTGTCTGTACCAGAGGCTGCATGCAACATTATTCAGAAGTCTGTGGTGGAGAATACAGTTGTCTGTTGGGCTGGAGTGTGTCTGGTCTGCAGAGACAGAGTTATAACAAATTACTGTTCTTCTCAAGGCAATTTCCCTTTTCACATGGAATCCGTCCTTACATGGAGAATTCCAATCCCTGTGTCCTATTACCGTTTGTTAGAATAATGCCATGCATTTGTTTGATGCTTTGTAGCTTGTAGAACTTGCAGCTCCCCAGCTACAACAAATAGAAAACATACAAATAATAAATTTGGTACAAATTCAGTAAAATAACACAAAAGGTACTTACTGCAAGTGAGAACAGGCAGGGTTGGTCAATGGTGAGGTGTACCATGCATTTTGTGCCAACTCAGCAATTCCATTCAGAATTCATTTAAGGACAGAAATGTTTTAATTGTATGGGTCAGGACCCATCTGAGTTGCAGAACACCAAGAAAAGTACCTCCTTTTGTTAAGGCTAGATATTCCTAATGGCGCACTGAAGTAATGCTACATCACCATGAGTAGATTTTCAACCAACTAGCTTAGAAAGCTTCTTTTGATTTAGTTTCAGTACCCATTATTTATTGGTTCTCTCTAATGATGAAATAATATTCATTTATGGGTTTGAAGAACAGAATATTTAGCAGCAAAGAATCCTGCACCCAGGTACCTGAAATTGCCAGAAAGACTACCCCACAAGGGTCTCTGTACACATGTCCGGAGTAACAAAGGAATTGGGGTTTCTTCCTGTTTTATTCTTCAATCTACTACTTAAATATGCATCAATGTAGCAACCTGAGGGTAATGATAATAGAATTACGTGGTTTGAATGAATTGAAATATTGTATCATGTTTACCACTATACACATTGTGTACTGAATTCACTCAAGCCTGTTGTTTCCTTGCATTTAGGTATTTTTAATAAACAGAGGAGAAATGCTGGCTACACTTTGAAGTAGATGAAGCACTGGTTGATTTCTATTCTGCAAATTTTAAGCTCATGCTTTGATGTTAGCTTTTCGCTTCTTAACTGGGACTGAAGAAAAGACCTAGAGGATTTTACAGTTCAACATAACCAAACTGTCTTGAATAAGTGCATTAGAACAGATAGAGATAAAAGGCACTAAACATTTTATTTCTTTTTAAAAATCTCCATCTGAAAAGATTTCATTTAGACACTGCTTTTTAATAGTTGGTAGCTTTTCAGTAAGCCTCTAAAAGCAGTGTCACTCTAGTTTGAGTAAAGTACACTTGTTTTTACTCTATTTTCTATATTTTTTAACTCCTCCAGTGGCATTGGAACATCTCTTTCATCATATTTCTCTCAAGTTCATGTTTTTGATATACTGAGATTGATACTTTTCACCTTCCCTAAGTCAAGGTGCATGATGAGTCAGAGAGCACCCTAACCAAACATGCAGATAATACTAATTGAAAAGTGGTATTGAAACAACACTGGAGCCTCCATTCCAAAGGACTTGCAGATTTCACTAACAAGACCTTCAGTAATTCAACAGGAAAAATTTCAGAGTTCTGTGCCTTAGGTGGCCTAACCCCCTGTGTCAGTACAGGGTGACTTCTGGGGAAAGTACCTGAAATCCAGAATGATGAAAGATTTAGCACACGTGAACTGCAAGGGTGGAGTTAAGAGAACCAGCCTTGTCCGTTGTGGTAGAGATGAGGAGGATGCGTAAGGAAGATCTAATTGCAGCCTGCAGCTACCTCATAGATGTTCAGAAAATCAGAAGATTCAAATTCTCTAAGACCTCTAGTCCCTTCTGACGGTCCTTTTTGTTGATGAACATCTCATACCTGCTCATAAAATAAGATTTAGAAGTTGATTTGCTTGAAGATAAATTGATCGCTTACTTCGGTTTGTTGGTTTTTTTAATGGATATTGAGTAGTCGGGGGATAATGCTGAGAAAATTGAACCCAAAAGTGCAGTCTGATTTTGAAGACTGTTTCCTAGATATGTTTTGCATTGTGTGAATAAGCAGTTTCTTTGGAGCAGTTTCTTTACAGCACAACAGTTAACTCAGATGAATAAGTCATACATGAATAGTAACATAGAGCAGCAGCATAAGTTTTTGTAGAATTTTTTAACATCCTAGGGTTTAGCAGTGTACACCATTTTCTGTTTGTTTCAGCTGTATAGTCTTTCCCAGCTGAGCATATGCTTTTATGATTCATGCAGTTGTGTGCTATTTTGGGTTTATAAACCAGCAGGAAAGCTAGATATAAAAATCATTCTTTTGTCGATATAATAAGAAAACTCATTATAAAACTATCCTATATGCAAAACCTTTCCTAAGTAGCTGTTAACAATGACAGACAAAATGCAGTCAGCCTGACAGACAGCCTTTTCACAACTAAGGCAGAGGATGTACAGGACATAACCTGATCTGTGTAGGAGCCAGGCACATTGCTTTGGAGGGGCAGTTTCTTTTTTGTATATTGTCTGTAAATCTCGGCTGTATACAGCATGAAGAATTTGTATGGGATATTCACTTCAGTCCTCAGCTTGTATAGTCATGGCATTGCTATTTTCTGTGAGATCTTTGTTTCTTAGAGGGTCATGGGCAGTTGTTACAAGCAATATAAAAGTGTTTGAGAAACTATCTTCACCTAAGCAGAGCTATTTACAGAGTTGAAGGCCTTGCTTACAGTAGCAGAGATGCACTAACTAATGCACACTAAAATCCCCAGAGAGCAGGGAGCAAATTGTATTCAAATGTGTTTGCTAGACTTGACTTAAAATGCAAATTGTTTTATCTATTCCTCAATTTCAGTATGTTTTAAAATTGTTTTTTAGCATATATGGTCATTTCTGTTCTAAGGGTGTGATCTCCTCAGTCCACACCTCTGCCTCATATGCTCTTAACCCTCTCCCTCACCTGCCTTTTTGTGTCAGTTTACAGGGGAGATGAGATATTCCTCTGAGCAGATTCCCTGTCTCCACAGACCCCTCAGCCTGAGCTGTCCAAGCATCAGATTCCAACATACACTAAGTCCTCTCTAGTCCTGTAGCACTGCCATGTCCAAAATTTCTCCACCACTGAAAATCCCAGACTGATGCTTAATAGCAGTAAATTAGGAAGCTTATATTACTTACCATTCAAAGAGAATAAAACCTTTTATATGCAAACCAGCTCAAAACAATAAATACATCTTTAAGAAGAAAAGCTGTAGACTATCAGTTACTAATATTGTTGACATTTAGTCCCGACTAGACATGATATGCAGCAGTTTTGCTGTTTGCTTATGAGCTATATGTGATGGCTGTGGGTTTCTAATGAGAATAAAATACAGGCAGCTACATTTTTAGAGGGGGAAGGGAATATACAAGCATTAAGAAAATCAAACAGCATACACACTTCTAATATCCAGACTGCTCCCCCAAAGTCACATGGGAAATCACTTACACAATTGGCTTCTCATTCATACCTGTCTCACTATACCCATGTCCTTGTAGACTGGCAAATCACCTGAAGGGTGAGCATGTGGAGGGCTACAGACACAGCCCCTATGATTGAAGGTGCAAAAAAGCTTCCTATTATTCAGCTTTTTCTTTCAGACTAATGAAGGAAACAAATGATAAGGAAAATTATGCTGAAGCTGTAGCTCCCTGAAGTCAGCAGCAAAACCCCTGTGGAGGGCAGTGGGGAAAAGAAAATAATCTGTGCTCTGTGTTCAGCCTTGCTGCTGACCCATTCTGTGATCATGGCATGCATCTTAAGGCCACAGTTTGCAGAGCAGCCTAGTACTTAAATATAGAGATGAGCATTTCTTTTTATGCTAAAAGTTTCTGACCAATCTAGTACTTATTACTTAATTTTGTTGGAGGGCCTTGAAAACAGTGATACCTAACCTTTGAACTTGCTCTCCTGCTTTCAGCAGTCTGTACAGATTGTTGGTAGGAGGTGGATGCTCTTCAGCAAGGCTCAGGCTTTTGAAGATTTCAACCCTTGTCTTTTCAACAGAGAGGTGCTCATGAGATTCGGGAAATACGTCAGTTCCACTTCACAGGCTGGCCAGACCATGGTGTCCCATACCATGCCACGGGCCTGCTGGGGTTTGTACGGCAGGTCAAATCCAAGAGTCCACCAAATGCTGGGCCTCTGGTTGTTCACTGCAGGTAGGTAAAACAGAAATCTCTCTTTTGTGGTTTGCATTAAACTCGAGACCTACTTTGGCTTCTCCTTTACTGTGTATTCCCCACATAGCTTGCTGAAGTCACTGGAGCTCTACACAAAAAATAACTGTAAACAAGAATACATATATTACATATATACTAACATTCATAGAATATATAAATGAGAGTAAAATAATTGAGCCTGAAGTCCTGCAAATGCCTGGCTCAATTTCAGTAATCATCCAATTGATCAAGTACCTGTGAGATGAACCCTTACAGCTTTTACAGTTCCACTACCCTGCTGCACATTAACTATTCTCTTCTTCTACTTCAGTGCTGGTGCTGGCAGAACTGGATGCTTCATTGTCATTGACATCATGCTAGATATGGCAGAACGAGAAGGCGTTGTAGACATTTACAACTGCGTGAGAGAGCTTCGATCCCGGAGAGTTAACATGGTGCAGACCGAGGTATTGCTCATCTACTGGAATACTGCTTTGCAGGAAAAAATACTCTTCTAGCCCATAAAGATGGAGCTTTGTAGTTGGCACCCTCCAGAAAGTAGTTTACTCAGTCACATGCAGAAAGTAATCTCCACACAAACCTGAAGAATCCCTGCCCAAACAAGTGCATAGTTATGCTTCACTGAAGATTCACAATGTTTCTTAAAAAATAAGGAAAATCAGGAATGTTTCCTTTCTGGGAAGGATTCATTCTGGAGTACATCTTGTTGGGGCTTACTTTCATGATAGCACCTACAGAACAGCCCAGAGGAATGAGGAAACCAGAAACATTCCAATTTTTGTTATGGAGTGTTACTGCACTTCTCTAACTACTTGTAGTTAGTTCAAGTCAATCTTTATATGTGCATGAGTGGGATAAAGTTTTTTAAACTGTGACTGTTGCTTCTGGTCTTGCTTCAGTGCTGGTAAACTGAAGAGAGAAGTATCAACCATATTAGTTGTTATGTTTTATTTACCAAAATACTAATGGTCTGTGCGCTCCATGTCAGTAACTATCTATTTTAATTGCTTTACCAGGAACAGTATGTATTCATCCATGATGCTATCCTGGAAGCCTGTCTTTGCGGGGACACATCTATTCCAGCTTCTCAAGTTAGGTCTGCTTACTATGAAATGAATAAACTAGATCCTCAGACAAACTCAAGCCAGATCAAAGAAGAATTCAGGGTAAGTAGTGGCTTACATTGCCTAGAAGCTTTAGAGTTTAGCTATACTAAAGACTTCTGCTTAAGTTTTTATAGTCATATGAATTTTGTAACAGGTCTAGGAGGGAAAGAGTGCAAAAAAAAGAAAAAAGTACATGTCACTCATCTCTGCTGAATTATGCTGAATCATAAAACAATGCAGTGGGGTAGTAGTAAAATATTCTTTTTACTCGAGGGAAGTATGTTGATCCTTCCACTGTCCTTTCTTCAGAAGGCAGGCAGCTGTCTTTGAGGTTATTTTTCATAATCGTATGCTTCCAGGATTTCTCTGCTTCCAAACCCTGCTGACTGTGATGTGTTTTCATTTCTCTGCATATTGATTCCCGCAGAAACTGAATGCTGAGCTGATCTATTCTTAAATATTTTGGGTTGCTTTCACTGCTGTGTTAATTTTTCCGTTGCATTGTTTACTCTCTTTGAAAGACTTTAAATATGGTGACTCCGACGCTGCGCGTTGAAGACTGCAGCATCGCGCTTTTGCCGCGAAACCACGAAAAGAATCGCTGTATGGATGTGCTGCCTCCAGACAGATGCCTGCCTTTCCTCATCACGATAGATGGGGAAAGCAGTAACTACATCAATGCTGCACTGATGGATGTAAGTCTCTGCCACATCATTAATAATAAAAAGGCAATAAGCAGCCCTCCAAACTGAGCCGTGCTAGAAAATGGAGTCAGCATGAGAAGACTGAAAACCTTCTCGCTTGTTTTGTTTCCCAGAAGCATGGCACAAAATCTTTAAACTCCCAAGTACATTTAGGATCACACATATGTTATGTCACAGCCAAGGTTCCAAAGCCATGCTCAGAGAGCAATTCAGGGAGTTCTGATAAATTAAATCTGTCTGGATTTCTCCCTAGTGCTTGAATTTTTAACCATCTGGCCTAGGAAAACAAGAGTTACCTATTAAGAGACTGAGGCAGTTAAATAGAATAATAAGGTTTGCAGCAATATTTCAGTTCCCTTTGTTTATAATTTAAACAGTAATTAACAAAAAAAATAATTGTCTGTCAACACAAGATAGTACACAAGCCATTACTTCAGCCTTCCCATTTATTTCTGTTTGAATGAATGGTTCCTCTTCATGTGTGTGTAGAGTTTTTTTCCAAATGCATCTATGGCAATTCTAATCCTTGTAATAGAGAAACAGTAAAAAGGCACTTAAACTGCCTTTAGAGTCTGTAGATATTTATAGCCTATTTTTGACAATTTACAGCTATAGTCATTACAGTTGTCAAACACATAAACAACAAGAAAACAGAGGTTAGTAAGGAAGGAACACATTGTAAATGGCCTTTTAAAAAGTGAAGCTGGAGTAATAAGCGTTTATTGCAGTTTTTTCATTTCTTTCCTTCCAAGTTCTCAAAACCTTTTCCTAAAATAAGCTCAAGTTCAAAACTCTCCTGTGAAAATGTAAGAAAATGTATCTTTATGTTTATCTCTGTAGAGAAACTGAGAACAGAAGTCTAAGTGACTTGTCTAGCTTCTACAGTAGGTCAATGACATTTCATATTAGAAGGGAGCTGCCTTAATCTGCAGTTTGCAACTGCATTGCAATTGCCATTACATTGCCTTCTTTCCTGGAGGCTTCAGTACTGTTTTGTTCTGTGAATTAAAAAAGCTCAGAAAGAGGAGGGCCTTAATACTTGCTTTGAAGATGCTTCCCTTCTTCGCTATTGAAACAATGGGCTACATACAGACCTGTATCTGGGCAAAAGACTCCAAGGGAGGAGGTGATTTAAGTTGCTTTCTACCTGAAGCACTTTAGCCAGGCATCTCCAACATCCCTGAACTGATGGACAAGAGCAGACTTTTGTCCATCTCTCTAAACACTCAATCTCCAGCAAGCAAGATTGTTTCCCCCTCTCCACTTGAATCCATTGAGGTGTTGAATCACCTCATGTAAGCCTTCAGAGCTCACTTCAAGAAAAAGGGGTAGCAAGCACAGTTTTTGTTATTCAGTATCAGAACAGTTTTCCCAAAAAAATCTTCTGATGCTTCTAATTGAGTGATTAATGGAGACCCCTTTGGACATCTCTCATCTGCATGAAACTTCCAGCAAGGCAGGACTAGTAGGATAGAAAGCAGCTGCCTAATGTAGGAGCAGCATCATTACCTGCTGGTTGCCATGTGCTGAAACAAAGGACCAAAGTTTTGCATGTCTGCATCTGTACCCAAAACACAGTGAAATTATTTTCTGTGGTCTCCTCAGTGACTGTGAAACAATGATCATAGAATCATAGAATATCCTGAGTTGGAAGGGACCCACAAGGGTCACCAAATCCCATAATTACTAGGGTTGGAAGAGACCTCTGGAGATCATGTGGTCTGACCCTCCTGCCAAGCAGGGTCACCCTCAGCAGGTGACATGGGAACATGTCCAGGTGCATTTTGAATGTCTCCAGAGAGGGAGACTCCACAACCTCCCTAGGCAGCATGTTCCAGTGCTCTGCCACGCTCAGTGTGAAGAAAGTCTTCCTCACCTTGAGGCTGGAACTTTTTTATTTTAGCTTATGGCCATTGCTCCTTGTCCTTACACTGGGCATCACCAAAAAGAGTCTGACACCATCCTCTTGGCACCTGCTGAGTCAAAGTCCAAATCTTGGCCCTACACAGGACAGCCCCAGGAATGACACCATTTGCCTGCAGTAGCTGATCTGATTGGATCTCTGTGGTGGTGCAAATGCTTCAGTTCAAAGAATGCGGAGACTTCCCTACCCTCCTTAATGAAGGCACTGGCACCCCCTCCCAACCTTTGCCCCATTATGGCCACAGTAGCTTTCAACACTCAGAAGCATGTAAGTGCAAATGCTGGTTTGAGAGCCATGATGGAAAAGTTCCAGCAAACAGCTCAGTCAATGACATTCTCTGGTACTAAAAGAAACAAAGAGCACTGAAATTTATCCCCTGGGTATCATCGCTGCTGTCAGATAGACCAGAATTTCAACAATATTTCTGAAGAATAACTAGATATTTCCTTTCACAGGCATCATTCAAATTTAGAGCTAAATGCAAACAACCAAGATTAATCTGTCCATTAACAGCTCAAAACAAATCTGTTGCTCAAAATCTTGTAGGAGTTGCATTGGAAGCAAAAACCTCTGATGATTTTACTCAATGCCTGTGGCATGAAATACATTTTAGAAATATAACATCTGCAGAAATTATATCCTGCCTAAATACAGTTTATTAACTTTGAAGTGTATAAGATCTCAGGAAAGAGCTGAAAACAATATATTAATTATACAGAAAATAGAAATATGCTTTCAGTCCTGAAGTTTTGGGGCTATGACTGACATTCTGCTAAATGGATTTTTTCTCTCTTACCATTCTTCTCATCATTTTGTTACTTCTTTGCAGAGCTACAAGCAACCATCAGCTTTTATAGTTACGCAGCATCCCTTACCAAATACTGTCAAAGATTTCTGGAGGCTCGTCCTAGATTATCACTGCACTTCAGTAGTTATGTTGAATGATGTGGATCCTGCACAAGTAAGTCCAGAAAAATATTTCATTCAAAAGAGGAGTGCCTCAGTGTTTCAGAACAGCCTTAGGATGTAATTAGTTTTGTAAAAACAACATTAAATACTTACACACTAAAACATTGATTTGTAGTTTGCAGATTGATACTCATAGACCAGCAGCAGCAGCTTCTCCACCAAATGTTAATGCACACACACATAAGTGCATGCACCTGTAATTAATTCTAGGAGAACATGTTTTAGGAAGGGCTGCTAAAACCCAGAAATTTCAGTTGTAGAATTCTGACTCAAGTTTGAAACATGCTATAGTGGCCAAAATCATAAACAGAAGCCAGCAGCTGTTCGTTTACCTGCCTGAAACAGGTAAATGACCTTGGTCTCCTTACCGGGGAATAGGTGTTCCCAGTGTGAAAATCTGTGTTGGGTGTTGCACAAAATGATGTTATCATTAGCAAGGAGATAGGAACAAAGCTAGGAGAAAGAAATTAAACATTGGAGACTAAGCATCTTTTGGAATAGAAAACAGGGCAACGAAACATGTAGGGGAATGTAATTACCTTACAAAAGAGTTGCACGTGCTATACATGTTCAGAAAATTGGAAAACTGAACCTACTGGTTGGAAATTTAATCACTAGGATTAATCACTAAGTGTCCCAGAGCCTGACTCACAACTGCACAATCCCAAATTCTTACAAAGATACAAACAAACTGCACCAGCCCTCTGCTGGAATAATGTGGTGGTAATCTGGATTCTTAATATGTAAATATTTGTTAACTATTCGCTGAGAGCAACTGTAATTTTTTAGAGCAGACTGCAGGTCAATTAATGATCAAGAATCTTTTTAGCTTTGTTTGGTATTGCATATACTTTAAAAAATCTCTCCTGTTCTTTTTAACATGTAGAATTTGTTTTTAAAAGATACTAATCTTCCTTTTGGTTTTTCAAAGGAACATGTAGGAATTCCACACACTGTTTTAAAGACTGAATTTCTGATTCTAAGCCCTGTGCTCTCTGTAGGGAGGAAAGATAGAAATGAAAGACAAAACTTTTATTCATGAATCTAAGATTATTTTCTGAGTGAATAAGGAAAGACTCAAGGGAGACAGACTGTTAGGGACTGCTGAACAGAGTGTTTTTTAATTTGTTGGCTGTGTTTTGAATTTACAATAGGGCATGGCTATTCCAAGCATTTATTAGCCTCACAGGATTTAAAAGCTATTGGGATATGCAGTTAATGCACCTGCCTCTGCAGTATGTTAAACCTTTTACCTCTTAATGCGAATAAAAATCTTTTCATTAGGAATAAATCTGAAAACCCTCAGAGCAAACAGAAGTGGAGAGAGGGCAAAGCTTATTAAAAACACACATTACATTCAGATTTATTAATAATTACTGTTATGATTATTATTTATGTATATATGAAGTGTTTACAGTTCTGTTTAGATATTACCATTTATGTGGATCGTTATGCTCCATTGGGAAATGAAATTCAACCCTTCAGAGTGACTCTGACTTGAAGAGAGTCGCTAGCATCACTTGCATGTAAAATGTGCAGACTTAAATGCTTTTGGTTTCTTTAGAACTTGAAAAATCTTAGCTTTCTAAAACAGCCCCACCAAACAGCTCTGCTTATTATCATTTAAGCATTTTTCAGAGATCTGTTAGAACTGTATTCCTATGTATTTGAAAGATGTGTACTAAACTGTGCACATGTTAAATGATCTGAGCACTGGCATTTGCAACAGTCGTATGCACTGTTTTGCTATTCTGTACACCAACATATTTCATAATAAAAATTTGTGTAAGATTTAGACAATATTTGGAAAGCAGTTGTCTCAGCAGACCAAATCATAGGGGGAGTTAAAAAAAATGAAAATATATTTTCCTACTTAAAATTTCTGGGTTTAACTTGTTAAAGTGATCTCCTGCAAATCAGACTGTGTTTTCTTTTTTAATTGGTGTAGTAAATGATTATGTTTTCCTAAAATGTAGTCATCTCTAAACAGCTTTGTTGAGGACTAAGTATTATAAGAAATGCAAAACAACATCTGGAGTAAATGTGATTTGTCAGCTCAGATCTGGACCAACAGCAATGCAGCAGAATGAAGACCACAGCTGTTTTACTGAATGAAATAAAAAGTTCCAAATATGACATCAATGCTTCTGCAAGCAAACAGAATTTCATGAGTTCATATTTAATTTCGGTGAATGCTTACAAAAGCTACATGCTCGAACTGCTCTAAATATCCCTGGAAAAAAAAAAATCATTAGGATTTTCATGAAAAAAAATGGACAGGCAGTTTCTAGCTCCAAAAAACCTTCTTGCAAATTATTGATTCAATCTTTAAAGTATTAACACAGATGGTAATTGGTTCCTGGATTAAGGCATTGTCACATTATTAGACACTGAAACTGTGCAAGATAATAGGAATTTTACTTTGCAATGTTTAGATACCTTGAAGCAATTTTTTCTGAGAACTGAAGAAAGCATAATTAATATTTTCAGGTGTCACTAACAAGATGAAATTAAGCAATTACTGAAAGTTTAAAGCAATGCTGGTATTAGCCAATATCATCAGTCATGGGTGAAACACATGTGAAAGTTAAGTCCCAAGTTTTGAGAATTGATGTACCCTTCCTAGTATAAATCACACATTCTAATGCAGTTTGAATCATTAGCAACTATTCAGGGCAGTTGAAGATACCAGGCCTTTGGTCTTCAGCTTCCGCTGTCTCCAAGATACGGCAATATTTGTCAACCTCTCCCTGTTTAGTTGTATTATATTGTAGAACTAATGTTGAGTGTCAGAAGTGCTTTACCCCAAACACCAGACACTGAAAGTACAGCAGCCAGAAACAGCATGTTAGGTACATGAAAAGGAATTATGACAGCAGAGTGCTCAAAACTGAACTTGCTGCATCATGTATTTTATAAAGATACTGTGCAAGAATTCCAGTAGTACATGTACAAAAAATTAAAATACAGAAGATTATGTTGAGCCAGCATGAAATCCAAGGTGATTAACAGTGTTCTTTTTCCATGGTCTCCCACAGCTGTGTCCTCAGTACTGGCCAGAAAATGGAGTCCACCGGCATGGTCCTATTCAGGTGGAGTTTGTATCAGCTGACTTAGAAGAAGACATCATCAGCCGGATATTCCGAATTTATAATGCAGCCAGAGTAAGGATCTTGTTTGCAAAACAGTTTTGTCTCAGTAGATGAGTTGAGTTTACTCAAATCATAAAAATGAAAGCTGAACTCATATAGAACCATTTCCATTTTTCAGCTTATTTATTTGTAAGTAATGGCGCAATACTGTGTCACATCACAATCACAGAGGAAAAAAGCCTTCTGTGTACAATATTAAGTAAAAAATATTTTAATACGTATCTCAAGTATGTTAAATGCAAATGAAATAAATGCAGTATTCAGATTGTATGATAGCCAAAAAATGCTGAAATCAGTGCTGTTTTTAACAGTTTGAAATTAGCCATCCCGTATATTTGTATCCTGTGTTATGTGAAGAAAGCTGTGCACTGATACTAATCATGTTTTCCAATAGCAAACCAGCCTCTTAGCAAAGATTCTGCCTCACTAGCCACACTTCATTACATATGTAACCACTTCAGAAGGGCAAGCAGGTTGTTCTTGTATCCAGCTTTTATGCTCCCATAAAATTGACAGAAGACTAAACGAGGCATGTCTTTCAAGCTGACTGGAAAAAAGAGTCTACCGCAGACCAGGTATCTCTTGCCATCCAGGGGGTCTTTGCAATGGACTCATATCAACCACCAAAAAGCTGTAGTTAGGAATAAGCAGCACTCCCTTCTGAAAAAAAAATCAAGAACTTCCCTGGGACCTGGTAGCTCACTGGGCAGGGAAAGACACCAAAAATGTGTTAATATCCAAACAAGGAAACAGATTTTAAAGCTTCAAATACTTCTTTAATACTATGAAGGCCTGGAATTTGCAGTAAATGCAGCAATATAAAAAACACAACCTCCAGCAGGCACTGGGTCTGGCTGATAGGCTTTGGTAAGAAGGGCCATCATCTGAAAGAAACCGGACAGGAAATCAGTAGATTCCAGACTTTGACATAAAACACACAAAACTGATTGGAGAGCATATCTAATGCTGCATCCAGTTTGGTTTATTCCCGTATTGTGTTAATCTTACATCCTCTCTATTAACTCTTACTCTAGAGAATAAAATATAATGCCAACGTTTCTGTGTGTTGTTCACTTTAAGAGTGGCACTAAAATGCCCTCACTTTGCACTGACGTGGCAAACTCTAGACTACAAAACCAGTTTTCATGTGCATGTTTATTATGCCCTTTTCAAAGGACTATAATTTTCTGCCACTATCCCTTGTTCTGTGCTCCTTTTTTATTTTAAATCACCATAAAGCAACTGTTCAGTAACGTTTCACCAGAGGGGTTCTGACTGCTGCAGTAGAACACAATAAAATAAAATGTAGTTAGATATTTTTTATAAGCCAGAAACATCTGAGGGTTCAGTTTTGTTTTTTTAATGTTTCCTGCTTCAAAATATCTAGAGAGGTTTTGACCTTTCTTGTAAAAAAGGACAGAAACACGTAAACGTTCTTAAAAATACTGAAGCTTATATATGAAAACAGTATATAATTGAAGTTACGTTGCAGCTCTGTCTTTCCTACCAAGTTCCTCCTATCATATTAATTAGTTAATTGCTTGATCATGCAGATGTACTATTGCTATAATGTAGCCTATTGTATAGCAGTCTTTTTAAAAACTCTCGTTCTAACAACTCCATTGGAAATTAAAAGCCATAAATCCTCAAGGGCAGTTGAAATTACATTAGCAGTTTGTCAGCAATCATCCGCTCCCCTCACTGATGCAAATATCTAAATTATGTGCCAAAAAACAACTGTTACTTTTCCTGCTTTTGTCCGGATCTCTACAGCCCCAGGACGGCTATCGGATGGTGCAGCAGTTCCAGTTCCTGGGATGGCCCATGTACAGGGACACTCCGGTTTCTAAACGCTCCTTCTTGAAGCTCATCCGTCAGGTGGATAAGTGGCAGGAGGAATACAACGGGGGAGAGGGACGCACAGTTGTACATTGCTTGTAAGTACTGGGAGCAGAAGAGAGAAGTAAGGGAATACTGTCACAGAACTTGTGCTAGGCTTTGGAAGATTGGTGATGAGGTGAAGAGGCATCTCTCTAATCTGGAACTGAATAAATAATACAACTGCTCATTTAAAAGCTTTGAATGCAAGAGGAATTGTGTAATTTTAATGCAGATTCATGAGTTTCCCCATCTGTCCTTTGTTAGAGCCCTATGAAAAGATGATGGGTTTGAGTTAACTCTATTTTATATAAAAATGCCCAGTGACTCTTGCAAATGGGAAAGTTTCATATTTATTCACAGTAAATCAAAAATGTGCCTTCAGAACAATGTACTTTTTATTTCTGCAGATAAGGACCATAGAAATAAGTAGTTTTGGAGGGGTGATTAATTATCCAGGCATAAAGCACAGGAGTAAAAGTGGTGTGACAGACCAGTTAGGATGATCCTGTAATTGCCTTACCTTTCACTAATAATGGTATATATTTTTGTCCTCTTGTGACTTTGTGCTCCACTGATGCAGACTCTCATCCACTCTGCCACTGTCCTTCTTTTGATATGGTTTAATAGTCATACGTGCTTTTGCCCTTAGAAGTAGCTGATCTTCTGAGGCTGAGTCTTCAGCAGTTGAAGCTGTATTTGACTTCGTTTAAACGTCTGTGTAAAGGTGTTGCCATGATGGAGAAGGGACCTGCTAACAGGAAAGCCATGTTCAGAAGTTGGGACCCCATGTCAGAATGATGGAGGAAAATCTAAGAGTATATTAATAATTCCCAATATCACTGACCTTGAAAAAGTCATTGCTCTTCAGTTTCTCCATCTGTAGTATGGGGATAATAATACTTTCATCAAAGGAGCATTGTGCAGTGTGATTAATTAATGTTTTGAGATCTTTAGCTGAAAAGACCCTTTTGAAGTGCAAATTACTGTTATCTCTGAGGTGGCTGATGATATTAAATAGTTGTACAACATCACACATGCGTCACTTCCAGGCAGTAAAGAAAGAAAAAGCTCTAATATAATCCTTTTAAATGACTTTATTTTAATTAAAATTCTCGAACAGTCCCACAATATCAGGCACTGTTTTGGCAGCAGAGAGCATTCTTTTCATGATGCCTGGATGTGACAGATGTGCAACGTTGTATCTTCCTTTGAAAATCAACCATTTGCAAAGCTTGTTTGAAAGACCTGCTACCTAACTAGTCTGCATTCTGGTAATTATTAAGGTTTATTATTTTCAGTGAAGCACAGCCTAAAGAATCTGATTAGAATAAGTGTAGAAATAATGGGGTTTCCAGAAAGAAAGAGATTCTCTTGGAGATTAAAAATAACCAGGGATAAAGTATTATTAAATACTGTATTTGATCACATATATGAACACTTGTGCCTGGCTTCTTTGTTAGCTATTTGCTTTGGGTTCTCATCCTCTGATAACTGTGGGTGGAGGGGGAATACATCAGCCTTTAGAAGCAGTCCTTGCCAGGCAGCAAGCCCCACTCTTCCTGCTACCAGGAGCTGAGATCAGCCAGGGGGACATGGCAGCACCACCCAGTGCCATACCAAGCAAAGCCGCCAGGACTCCCACAAATGAGACTTCTGGTGCTTTTGCAGTTCCTCTGAAATGCCTTTGTGTCCAGGAGGAAAGAACCAGAATCTGGAACAAAAGGACTCAAAGATTTGCATTCTCTGTGGCATTTCCAGGCCTGATGCTCATCGCAGCCATGTGTGTTTACAATGCAGAGTTGAACTGAAACTAAAAGTACTTTATCCTTATTTTAGCATCCTCTTTGTGCTGTCTCCAGTGTTCACTGAAGGGTGATGCAAACCTCAGCCATTCAATTCCCTCCAGGCTGTCAGCCTGCTGACTTCTGAATCATAGCTTTAAAATCTTTCAGCATGCTAATTCCAATTAAAAATCAGGTTTTGCCTGGAGTTCAGCAGCCTCTGGGGCCAGGAATGTTCTGTGGTTTCTCCCTGCTGGAACTCAATGCCTTCTGGAGCCATCCCTGTTGCTGTACACTTGTGACACAGAGTCCATTGTAACTGAGCCATTTTATCACTTTCACTGCAGGAATGGAGGCGGCCGCAGTGGGACGTTTTGTGCAATCAGTATTGTTTGTGAAATGCTTCGACATCAGAGGGCTGTTGATGTATTCCATGCTGTGAAGACACTGAGGAATAATAAGCCTAACATGGTGGACCTTCTGGTATGAGCTTTTTAACTGCACCATTAAATAGAAAATGTTCTTTTTCTCAGAAGAGTCAGTAAGATTTCCAGGATTTGCAGTGGGAGTTGTTCACAAAGCAAGCAAGTCATTTTCAAAGGGGATAATGAAGTCACTTCACTTGTAAGAGTATTTTTACTCTGCTTTCTTCCCAAGGAGACTTTGTCTCTGTTCATTTGAATTTTTTAAGAGTTTTAAACTTTCAGATGAACATCCTTATTAATTTTCTTTTCTAGCAAGCTGAACCAAGTGGTCTTGCATGGTAGAAATAATAGTTATATAAAATTAAATGCCAGATTTTCAAATTATATATTTTATAAATAGCTTAATTGCCTAATATTTATCAAAGCCATGAATTTCAGTTTGACATCCAGAATATTGCATTTAATTATGGTTGCTCTATCTCATAGAAAGATTAAAGAAGTTCAGAAACAAGGGGCCATGTGCAATTATTTTCCTAGAGAGTGTTTTATGAGCTTTTTTCCTAAATGGAGAACTGCTGAAGTGCCAGCTGCTATGCCAGAAGAGCTGCAGAACAGCTTAAACCAGCAGGTTCTTACACTCCAGTGTGTAGTTTTGTACTTGGAGATGGGTGTAGCATGATGCCCTGTTCTGAAGCCTGGGCTATAAAAGACACTTTCACAACATCGTGCTGCAGAGGTGGCTGCTTAAGAGGCAGCTGCATTTGATTTAATATCACAGGCAGGAGGAAGCAGCATCTGGGCACTTTCAGGGATGTTAACCCAATCTGAGCCAATTTTGCAAGCTCTGGTTAAACAAGTTGGGGTAATTTCAGCAACTTTTCTATAGCATGCTCAGGATGAGGCAGGATACTTCTCACTGAGCAGGTCCAACCTCTTGTCATTTTAGGAGAGGACCCCCTCAGATGAGCTGAGTGTGGCACACGCTGGAGAATAGGCAGAAAGAGCAAGGCTTTCATAGACAGGTGAAGGCAGGTAGGGAGGGATCTCCACCTCCCCAAAACATGGATGGCCGTGCCTCCTCTCTCCTGTGGGAGAATTGCTCCCACCACATCCCCCATCACAGTGCTCTCTCCTAGCCTGCCTCTGAAGTCCCAAACTCTCCCTAGGCCCAGCTCTGGTCAAGCACATGGAAAAAGGCCAGATGTTGTCAGCTGTGCAAAGCAAGGAGGGAGTTCATAAGCAGCACCACAGGGCCATGAGCCAGCAGTGTAGAACTGTGAGTCTTGTATCAGTGAGAAACTATCAAACTTCCACAGTGGTGGGAGGGAGCAGCTTGTTTGGCTTCTTTTCCTCTAGTTTATATTCTCAGGAGGAGAATCATCTCGCTGAGAACCATACATTTTTATTTCCTAGATATGAAGAAAAATGTCCTACTTCTTCATTCATGTAGCAGAGTTTAGACAGGGATTTGGCAGGTCTGATGTTCTCCATTCTCCTAGAGCTTAAGTCCACAGAACTCACTGATCTCTTATTCATTTATTTTATAGAAATAAAAAGAAAATTACCAGTGTAGATGTACAGTTAAAGAAAATGCTCTCTATAAATTCCCATTTGTGACAGTTCTCCAGATATAGATTTGTCAGGCAGTTGTCTCCATTTTTCAGCAGAGAGTTTTTTTAATCAAAAAAGCTAAATGTATTATTTTAGATATAAAAGTTCCTTTTAGTAAATTGAGAGTGGTATTGGGAATGTGTGGAAGGCACAGAAAGGCCTTGTAGGGCCTTTTTTTTATTAGGAAATTTCAAAGCACTCATGAAGGAGATCAGTACTGTTTTCCTTTTTTTAACAGACAGAGGAATAAAGGCCAGGGACAACCAGGATCTTTCCCATTCTCACATAATGCACTGACTGAACAGAATTAGAATGACATCTCTTCAGTTGTGGTCAGTCATCTCATAGGAACAAATATTTGAATTAGCCAGGATTCAATTCCAATGTAGATTACTTCATGGTAAAGGGAATTGGGACACTTGAATTCTTTTCCTAATTTTGTTACTGACTTTTTCCTGTATGACCTTTCTTCTATTAATGTCTTTGCCTCAGTTTCTCTGTTGGAAAAAGGAACAGTAATATTCATCTACCTTGTAAAATTTTATGGTAAAAGATTAAATGCTCAAAATCATTACATTATTTCACAAAAATAGTTTTAAGACTGCTTTATCAATACATGTCATGCACTTTCTGACTAGATAAAAGTCTTTACCATCCATACTTAGAGATTAATCTCTTAATTTCAGTGAAACCTTTGGTTTTCCTCCAAGTGTAAAAATCTGAATGCCACATCCCTACAGTATGGAAATCTGATTTTTTTCAGCTGTCATACAAAGGCAACACATGATATTGCAAAATATCTCTTATGGAATGCCCAAAGCATTTGGTGATTAATGTTATTGGGCCTACCCACAGGTGTCCTAGAAAATAAATTTAAATTTAACCTCTCTGAATCTAGATAGTCTAAACAGATTTTTAATAGCCACCATCAAGTGAATAATAAAAATGTACAAAGGACACTAGTGAAGTGAACACAGTGGGAAATAAGATATGTCTGCTCTTTGAGACAGGTGTTCAGTTTACTGAAAATGACAGTTATTCTGCTGGATCAGAAAATCAGCATAAAATGAGCGTGAAAGAGTAGAAATGGATGAGTGGCTGATCTCTTGTTTTGATCTGTTATGTAGTTATAGAACAATTTCCATTTATTTGGAAACATATATGCAATAAAAGCAGAAAATGAATTTACATAATGCTCTCTTCTTTCCTTTCTTCTCTTTTTATATTCTTTTCTTATTCTGAAGAAGACACAAGCAGTTTATGGAACCCTGCAGGACTTTAAACCCTCACATACAATTCACTCACTCATCACTTAGGTTATATGTGCACCTAAGACTTGTTTTCTTACGACATGACATCTCTCAACAAAAGAACTTCGAAATGGTCCATGCTTGTTCATAGCTTTTTCATTTTATTAATAGTATATGGTCTTTTGCATGTTAAGTGGACTCTTCTTCTCAGCTAAAATGTGACCCAAAATCACAAGTAAGGGGCAAAAGATTTAATCCTTTGAAGTCTTTGCTTCAGTGAAAAGAGAATATATCTGAAGATCTTACTACTCATGATGTTGGGCAAGGCTGAGTGCTGGCAGCTTGTTAAATCTGTTGTTGTTCCTAAATGGCAATATATGCTTAGTTACCCTTTATT
Source organism: Poecile atricapillus (assembly GCF_030490865.1). NCBI lineage: Eukaryota > Metazoa > Chordata > Aves > Passeriformes > Paridae > Poecile > Poecile atricapillus. The sequence continues at coordinate 102,984,505 of NC_081250.1, read as the reverse complement.
AATTGAATAAATTGCATAAGAAAAAGAGGCATTTCAGTAACAGAAATAGTCTTAAAACTAGCAGATGTTTCCAAATTGAATTTTCAGAAGCCAGAGCCCTTAAATTCAGGAAACCTGCACTTACTATTTGTTTCATCTTTTTTTTCATTTAAATACTTGTAATATTTTTAAGTATTGCAAGTAGCAAGAATGGAAATAAGAGAGGGGTATGTATGCACATAAAACTGGGAAGTCATCAGTGAGTGCATCATTTAAAAGTTTCACAGTGGACAAACATCTGTCCTCTCTATTCCACTGAAGACGTGAAAGGGGCCAAGTCATAACCCTTTGTCAACAAAAATGCAGAGTGGGTTTGCATCCCTCAGGAAGGGGATTTCCCTGGGACTTGCTCTGTTTCCAAGAACTTAAAAATAAAACCATCAGGTCTCTGTTTGAAGCATAGGGCTGGCACCTGAAAACTTAGCCTGGGAGAGAGCCAGGAGAATCTAACTTAAGCATCACTGTCAGTTGCTAAAAATTAATTGGAATTAATCCAATTAATTTAGCTCAGGCCCCATCTCACAAGGCTATTGCAAAGTTTGGGTTGGAGATAGAGGACCAACAGTAACTACGCAACTAATGCCCTGAAATGTAGCAAGTGCCTGAATAACATTAAAATAAAAGTTGCAGTCAGGGAAGTACGAAACACTGGGTCTATTTTAAGATAAACATTTTCAGGGAGGAATTTCAGTAACTCCAATTCTCATAAAGTGCTACATGAGCATTTTGACAGATGACAGAAGGGTTGCAAGTCAATTTGCTTACGTGCAGTCAGTTTTTCTCATACAAGTGTGTTAAAGCAGCTAAATACTCATCTAACCTGAGCAGTACCATAAGTTACTATGTCTAGTGTCTATTGTCTGGTTAATATAATGATTTTCTTATCTGAACATAAATTGGATTTGCAAACTGGTTCCCACTGGCAATAGCTGATAGTAAATAATTTTAACAGGAGAGAGATATTGACCCCTTTAATTAAGTTTCTTCAATAACTGACTTTGTGGTTTTCTTTTGATTTTTCAGGATCAATACAAATTCTGCTACGAAGTGGCTTTAGAATACTTGAATTCTGGCTGATTGTCTAAACAGCACAGACAAAGCTCCTCCTTTCACTACCACAAACAAAGCAAGTCACTTCATGATGTCTGTGTAAATGAGATGAAGACTTCTCAGTGTTATGCTTCTACTGCTTTGTATAATTGGCTCTTTTTAAGAGCCCCAAAAGATGTTTATAAAACCGCTTGCACTGCCCGATTCCCACTCTGAAGCCGCTGCTTGGCACCCCTGTGAGCCTACACTGAACCACGTGGCAGTCCTTGAACACCGTACTCATACTCAGCCATTGATGTGGTGAAGCAGCATAGTCCTCTGGTAAATAAGAGAGCACAATTATATTCTTATGAAGGAATTTGTACTTTTTCTGTTACATTTTGTTGCCTGTGATTCTCAGTTATTGTCACAGCCTAGTGTACATTTCTGTTCTGTGGAGAATGCTGTCTGGCATTTTGATAATATATGATTTTAGTTATATTTGTATTCTAACACGTGCATAACAAACAAATCATATGTAGCTTATCTGAACTAACAGAAAGACGTACCAAATCATGATAACTTTGTTGAGTTGTAATTTCTATCCACTTTGTACCATTTCAGAGAGAGAATCTTGATGGAAATGCAGTTAGAAAATGCAAAAGACAGGATGCTCAGATTAATATATCCAAAGCTTTTTCATTTGTTTATATTGTAAATATTTTTTGATTTCATCAAATTATTTATTCATTAAAATGATTTTTTTTGGTGAAGCACAGTGAGTGACAATCATTTTTATTAAGCCCTGGAAATGCTTACTGTATGATAGTGTAAACATTTGTTTACCTTGTATGGATTCTCAGCTCAATAAATAATTACATACATGATAAAATTTTGTTTAATTTAATATCTCTTGGCATCTGAGTGCCTCTAACTAAGCCTCTTTTCTAGATTAAATCTAGTAAATACTGAGCTACCTCCAGTGAGTGTTTATTGTGTGATCCAGTGTTGATCCAGCCAATAGTGAGGTCATAGAATCACAGAATCATAGAATGGTTTGGGTTGGAAGGGACCTTAAAGATCCTCTCATTCCAACGCCCCTGCCATGGGTTGGGACACCTTACACTAGACCAGGTTGTTCAAAACCCCATCCAGCCTGGCCTTGAACACTTCAGGAATGGGGCATCCACAGCTTTTCTGGGCACCACTATCAAAGTGAAAAATTATTCCTAATATTTGATCTAAATTGGCTGTTGCTCAGTTTTAATCCATTCCCTCTTGTCCTGTCACTACAACCCCTTGTAAAAAGTGCATCTGCATCTTTCTTGTAGGCTCCCTTCAGGTACTGGAGGGTTGCAATTAGGTCACCTTGAAGCCTTCTCTTCTCCAGGCTGAACAATTGCAATTGTCTCAGCCTTTTGCTGGGATCCCTGGAGCTGGATGCAGCTCACCAGGGTGGAGTAAGATATGCTGTGCCAGTGTATGAAAGAGGTGAATTGAATGCTTAAAAGTACACTTGCACAAATGCAGAGCCTGAAAGATGGCCTGCTCTGAAGAAGACATGGTGTTGTGCTAGCAGCACTTGGTCTTGTCACAGCAACCCTCTGCAGCCCTGGGTATTCCCTGCCACTCCCTCTGTGCCTGCTGCTGCTGTGGGAGCACCAAGAGGGTGCTCTTGTTCTTGAGATGTATGACTGCTATGAGGGGAATGTAATTCCTTCTCTTAAAGACGTTAAGGACACCAATACTAGAATGGCTGGTGAGGAAGTTAACTCAAAAAATCATGAAACTGCTCCATTACTAGAGCTGTTGTCAGTATTGCCAGTGGACAGGTTTACACCATTAATGCTCCTGAGAATGGCTGTGCTGATCTTCCATGGTGTTTGGATGGTTCCCCTTTCTACAAAGCACTGAGCAATGTCTGGATATGCTGAGAATTGCCTTTGTTGCAGCAACAAAGCAGCAAAAAGGGTGAATGAGTCAGCAATGGCTTGCTGAGCCATCTGCTAGAACTGCAGAACATTTTCTCACTCAGAAGTTTCAAGGAGACGTTGCAAGCATAGCAACTGCTCAGTACTTCCAAAGCTTTATCGGAAAGCCCATTCAAGGATGTGGCTGACTGTGCAGTATTTCAGCTCTTAGAAGATCCTGCTAAGCCGTCTGGAATGGGGGCAGTATCTATATAAATGTATCAGTCAACCTGATACATTTTGAGAAGCTTTAAATCCAACAATCCAGCTTGGACAGAATGACTCACAGCTTGTCAACTCCCAGTTCAAAACCACTCTGAAATTCAGATCTGAAGACACTAAGATAGGTTTGCTCTGCATCTGGAAAGCATCTCTTTTAAAGTGTAGCTGGCAGGTATGGGCCATTGCTATAAATTGAAGAGTGGTACTGAAAAACTTGGGAAATAAAACCCCAGTCCTGAGAAGAATGATGGTCCTTGGATAAACCTTGTAGCACTTCAGCCTGTTGCAGAATGTGCTCTTACTCATTTTAAAACCCTAGCGTTAGGAAACAAAATCCAAACCTCTAACATAATATTCCTCACAACCAGCTCGACAGGCCAGGCATGCCAGCCAAGCACACCTTTTTGTAATAATTATGGGACCATGAAAAGTTGTGTTCTGTGATCTATCCATTGAAATATGCATGGACACATTCAGTGTTTCAAAAAGCATAAGTAAGATACGTGTGCCAAAGGAGCCCTTGGACAGAAGGTGATGCTGGCAATGTGATCCCAAACGTGAAATGCAGTAAGAATCATTGATTTCTCTCCCGAGGACAGAGATTGCCAGTGTCAACCAGACATTATTTCAGCTGCTGCACTTCTGCAGACATACTTTGCACAAGTAGGCCTTGGGGTGGGGCAAGAGGGTCAAAGGAGATGAGAAGGAAAGAGTTCTGCAGTGTTTTAAAAAGACATTACTCTTTTTCCCTAGTTCTTCTTACACAGAGTTTATGTTGCAGTCTGTATGATGTTGTTCCAAAAGGCATTCTGCAAACTTCAATGTCCTAAAACTGGAGCCAGCCAAAGAAAGCACAGCAAGCAGCTTTGTGTCCTCACTCTCATGCTACAGCTATCAATCCTTAAAACTTACAGAGAAATCTAGGCTTAGGCAAAACAGTATTTTGCCAAGAAGGAAAAACAGATGAGGACTTCAGATGAAGGTGATCACATGGTTGGAGGACCTCTCCAATAAGAAAAGGCTGAGAGAGCTGGGGTTGTTCTCTGGAGAAGGGAAGGCTCCATGGAGACCTCATTGCAGCCTTTCAGTACTTCAGGGCAGTCTACAGGAAAGATGGTGACGGACTTTGTAACAGGACCTGTTGCAATAGGATGGAGGGTAATGGTTTTAAGTTAAAAGATGAACAATTCAGATTAGATGGAATGATTTTTTCCCAGTTATGATGGAAAAACACAGGAACAGGCTGCCCAGAGAGGTGGTAGATGCCCATTCCTGGAAACATTCAAGGACATGTTGGATGAAGTTCTGAGCAATTTGTATCTTAGTGCAAGGTGTTCCTGCCCATGACAGCAGGGCTGGACAAGTGCGTTCCAACCCACACCATTCATTCAGGAGTTAGGAACAGAGAAAATACAAGGAAACAGAAAGGAAGAGAAAGAAGATATGAACATGTGGGGCTGATATTCCAGAACTCCTAAAATTATCTGGAGGGTAGCATTTTGGAGGAGACAAAGAGAACAGCAGTGACGGCCTTTGTAAATGTTCATAATCAAACCTCCCTTTTCAGAAGAAAGTTACATAAATGCAGGCCGAGTAGAGCTGCAGAACTTTGGGAGACATAAGTCCCAGTCCGGAATGGATGGAGAGATGTTTTCTTCAATGCCCATGTACCCAGTATATGAGAGGTATATAAATGAATAAAGAGATGCTTTAAATGGTTTGCCATTTGTTGTATCACACAACTCATCATCTCTTCAGGACTTGAGGTAGGTAATTTTTGCTAAGCTATTCTGAAAGAGCAGCAGTGGGGATGGTGAGAGAGGTGATGGCAGGCAGGTAATCTGCATCTTTATAACAGCAGTGCTCCTGACAGCTTCCTGGGCTTCTTTATCAGCAGTATACCTTCATGGAGTACTAACAGCTTAAGGTCTATATCCAGTAAGATGAAAAATTAAAAAAATAGAAAAAACTTCTTACCCAGCTCTACATAGTGTGTTTCAAAAAAGTGTCTGTGCCACAAAGACGTGATCTGAAGGTGTAATGCATCATCAAGACCATCTTCATTTTGGGTATCTCCTTTATCTGGTTCTGGCTCACCTTTAATATCTCTGAAATGTTTTCCTTCTATTTCATTGTACGTGGGTCTGCCCCCAGATCCAACTGCTTACTGTATGTGTCCCTTCGCAGTTCTTTAATAACATGTAATAAAAGACACAAACAGGCTTTTGTTCTTTGAGGTGTAGCAATGGAGATAAATTGACACTTCCAGCAACAGCTATTCCAAGCGTCTTCCTTTGGGAAAGCCTGGGGAATCTGTAATGGCAGTAGCAAACCTAAAGCTTTTGGCATTACTCACTCCAAAACTGAGCAGGATCGTCTGCTGAATCTCCTTTCATGGTTGTTTTGAGTCTTGTCCCTTCTACCCCTGCCCCCTCTCCCATATGAAAAATTACTTAAGTAAGTAAATATGAAGTTTACTTGAGGTTTTACAGCCTCATTAGTTTTCTGATTCAAAAATGACTGGATTGCTCTGCCTCCCAAAGTAAATTCTTAAAGCATTTGTGCATTAGCCTTCACAGGCAGCAAGTTATATAGGCAGATCACTGTAACAGAATGATTCGTTGTATCATTTTGGATTTATTGTTGGCTTTACACTTCCTTTACCAACTTGGAGCCTTGCACTACAAAATCTCATGCATCCCATATCTCATGCCAGACAAAAGGCTTTATTAAAAGAAAAAATAAATTAAGAATAGAAAAAAAAAATTCTACAGCTCACGTCTGTTTTTGTGATGCTTTTTAGGGAAGACAGTGACCACTAACAATTTTGGGGCACACAACCAGTAAAACCCAAGAGACCGTGTGAAAAATAATGCTGTTTCTAGTGGAGCTCATTTGTTTGGTTGATTTTTGTAGCTTAGACCTTGCCTATATGGTGAAATTACAAACTAATGGGTGTATTTGCATTGCCTCAGCCATTCACATGCTCTGCCTGTGGGAGCTTTCCATACACCACTGCCATGAGGGAGTTTGTTTGTTCTGCATATCCCTGCTCAGCAGCCAGCATTTCCCTTCAGCATCCTAGCCCACTTTAATGGAAAAACCTTTCTAAAGCCCTGACATCCCTTTGCAAACTGCAATAAACAGCAGCAGCAAAATGCCTTCTTCACTCCTGCTGCTATTTCCAAGCAGACCTCTCTGTGGAAGACTGAACAGGCAGCTCCTGCCCTGGTTATTTCTCCAGACTCGCCTGATCTGCTTCAAGCATGAAAGCCACTTCCTGCTGCCCACACTTTCTCCAGTCTGTCTCTCCAGGTCTTCACCTACTCTTGGGGCAAGTCATCACCTCCAGGGGCTCTCCTGGAAGATGCAGTGCCCTCTGGTGCTCCCACTGCCCTTCCAGTCCTGTCACCACAGCATGTGCTGTTCTTTCTCAGTAATATGACTTCAGAGAGGTGGAAGGAAGATTTGAGGTTGAAGAGGGCTGGGGTCTACAAACACTGCCATGATTTTTATTTTTTTTTTTAATACTGCTGGTAGGATTCAATGTACAAAGGCAAAGGGGGGCCTTGGATATGAAGAGTGAGAATGATACTTGCTGTAGCTTGTCTGAGGGAATATGTTGGTGGAGATTAATATCTCACAGTCCTTCCAAGCAATGATATTTTTACTTCTGAAACTCTTGAATTGATGTGTTTTTAGTAGCAGCTACAAGATTTTTAATTGTATCTCTACAGTTGTGATATTTCTATCAATTGAGGGGGTTTGTGATTATGTGCTTGGGGGTCACAATTAAAGCCTAAGTATCTTTCATGCTAGACATACATTAATACTGCTGCCAGCCCTGAGTAAATGCAATCGGAGCTCCCAGTCCTACAAACACATTAATATCCTCTTGTCTAGTCCAACATACACAAAAAAATCAATCTGATACACACATTTTGCATATATGAGTTCATCAGTCCTTGTGCATGTCCTGTCATGATGCTATATTGAGTCTAATTGGGAGCAAGTTCATTTTCTTCATAGCAGCCCATATGGTGCTGTGTTATGTACTTGTGATAAAGCAGTGTTGATAGCACAGCAATATTTTAGTTACTGCTGATCAGTGTTTGCACAACACCAAGACCTTCTCTGGTTTTCACTCTTCCTCTGCTCCACTGACCAAAGACAGGATGTCCCATACGACACATCATCACACTCAGCAGCAAAAGGGGGATGGAGGAGGGGGAAGCAATTTCTGGGAGACTGGCTGGACACTGGTCTGTCTGTGGGAGCTGGTGAGTGAATGCTCTTGCATTAATTATTTGAGGCCTTTTTTCCCCTTCTTTCTTCCACTTTTGTTCACTTCTTAAACTCTTTTTATCTCAATCCACATGTCTACCATGCTGTTGCTCTTGCTGTTCTCTGAAAGAACTGTACAAGTGTCTTTGCTGGCTGGTGTCAGTTCACCACAGTGCATAAATGTTTGTAGGACTAAGGTCTACAGACATCAGCCAGCAATATGCTTCAACGAAAAAGCTTTAAAAGGAGTTTGCTTGTCAGAAAATGAATAGGGTTGCTCAGGTGCTCAAGCACATGATGTATGTCATTAAGAGTACATTTTAAAAATGAACCTAAATAGATGGAGCGTATTGGCCCACTCATTCAAAGTGATAAAAACATGGAAGTAATTGTGTGTGGCAGAAAATTTGGGGCAGATGTTTGGTCCTCTCTATTTTTATGGTATTCAGTCCATTTTAAGCAATTTCTATAACCAGCACTTATTGTGACAAACCCCCTCCAGCTAGTGTTTTTGCTGTGCCATGAATAAATGTTACAAGTGCAGCAGAGCCCTTCCTGAGAGCTTCCAGGCCTGCACAACTGTCAAGACTGTACAAGGAGGTGGCAACCCTGAGGAGTTGCTCCTCCAGAAACTATTACCTTCAGATAACTCAGAAGGGAGAGCACTGTGCTGGATCACACACTTCACACACCTTCCACACATGAGGTTAACAATGACAGCCTCTGAAGAGACACTGATATGTATGCAATCTCATTACTCTCTGTATTTGTAACCCTTAAAAGCTGAGCTGAATGCATAGGGAACTAACCTGCTGCTGTGTCCCCTTGAAATTCTGATTTATACAGTATATAACTATCAGCCTATCATATAAACCTTTTGGGAGATGAAAAGTCTCGGGAGTGAAATATAGTTACTGCCTTGCTTTGTGAGAAGTGGGATGACATTTTATGTTGGTCCTTGAAGATTTCATTATCTCAGTGTTCTCCAGTCTGCACAGTTAGGTGGGAACACCTGGCAAACTTGCACACCCAGGCATAAGGGGAGTGACCTTTGTTGGACATGGACAGGAATTTAATCAGTAGTAAACACCACATAAACCAAAATGTAGCTTTGCTGCTACAGGGATCAGACAGACTCAGCCACACTGAATTGCAGCCATGGATTGCAGTCCTGTGTTTTGGAATGATTACAGCCTACATCTGAAAACCAGATTTTGAGCAAATCCAGAGACAGCACTTAAAAAACATCTGCCAATGGCGTGCAATGCTTTTGCTTCATTTTATTCAGGTTGTATTTTTTTCTCAGTAGGGTATGAGCAAAATACGAGCCATCATCCAAGCTAGATACTTTTCACATCCTGGTTCTTCAAGCCTGGCTGTACCAATCTGTGTCAAGACATAGCAAGACAATAGCACATGCACAAATCTGTATCTCTTTCAATGACAGTCAATGAATGAAATGGAGCATCAGTCTGTCTTCTGGCCTCTTTAGACGCCTTGTGTGGAGCTATGGTTCAGCCTGACAACCAAAAGGGCCCAGCAATGAGTGCTGCTGTAACTGATTTGAATAAAAGCCTTTGATTTATTAAATGAAAGCTTTTGATATATTAAACTGTACGGTCTTTCTAGCAGATGAAAAAACCTGCTGGTCAAATAGAGCTTCTCTCTCCTTCTGTTGGCACTCCTCTCCTCCTTCCTCCCTTCCCAATGCCAGCCTTCCCTCTTGCCAAATAACTCTGACCCACATTTTGGGTATGTGACAACACTTTAGAATCAGTCTGTGGTCATCCTGTGGCCAGTTTGACAGGCAGCTTTGCCAAACCCAAGTCCTCCAGTGAAGGCTCTCATTCCTGCTGGCAGCATTGCTCTCTTGTTTGCCATCCCACCATCTGTCAGCAGTGCAGCTGGGGGGAAGGGCATCATCTGAGGAAGGTGGGCAAAGTTTTACTGCTCTGGGTGGTGTTTACCTTCCATTTCTTTAAACAGAGCATCCTCTCCCTTCCCAAGACCTCTGCTGAGAATGCTCTCTTGCAACACATGTACTTGTTGCATGAGATTTCCATTTAGCCGAGACTCTTAGGAAGACTTGGATACCCTTCCATAACTGGCACTGCTAATACAACTACAAATTCATTTGTTACATTTCTTCTGGACAATGAAGATATAATTTAGTTCAACCTTGAGCATAAGACTACTAAATACTTCTTGTTAGCAAGCAGTCAGAATAACATTGCATTGTAATTTTCCACGATCAGCTGTGTCAAATGTACCAAGCTTATGGTGGTTTTACTTTCTAGAGGTGGTTGGGCAAGAGCAGTGTCTTCCCTTTACAACTGATAAATGGTTACATGATTTGGCACCAGATTATTCAAGCAGACAAATTAACTTCAAATATTAATACATTCAGCAGCCAGTCAGACAAATTGCTTGTTCTACAAGTGCCAGAATGGTCATGGGGGAATTTTCCTTCTGCTTTCAGGAAACCTAACCTTCAGAGCAGTGCTCGGCCAGGCCAGCAAGACCATCAATCAGCTAACAAAGTTGGCAGCAGTTAAACACATCTTCAGTTCTCTCTGGAAAGGAGGCAGGAAAGAAAAAAAGCTTGGCCAACTTGGCCAATGTCTACCAGGATTGTCAGAAATCTGTATTTCAAATAAAACACATGTGCCAAGGCTCTGACTCACCATGGCCATCTGAGGACCCTGCTAGGAGCCTGCCTTCCCCAAAACTGTTTTTCCATGGCCATGGGGTGAGTCATCTTGAAGAGACCAGTCTGCCTCCACAAACTGACAATGATGGTGTCCCTGTAAGATGGGCTACCATCACCTCCTCTTGCATATTTTACACCTAAATCCTTTCAGAAAGGACAAACCTGTTTAAAGTAACATGCTATATGTTAATATAACATAAACAATTGAGGAAATGGAGTTTAAATACATATGTACATACATATATATATGTATATACATATATACATATGTATATATGTATATATATACATATACGTATTTATTATATACATATATAATAAAAATTATAGCAGTAGAGTTTAAAATTTAAATGCTTTCATCAATTAGTGAGAATGAAAAATCCCTAGATCACTTTAACTCTTTCCAGTCTTCAAGCATTTGCATTTATGTACTTTCTGAAACACAATATTCTCTTAAAACTCATCCTAACTGAGCTGGATATGGACTCAGAAGCCAGACTGTCAGTGTAACTTATCTCTAGTTAAGAAAAACTGAAAGGAAGAAAGGCATTACCATACACAACACGATACTTGCTGTGTGGAGTAATTATTGTGCTCTTTGTACTCACTTAATTGTCTGGTTGTAGAGCTTCAGAAAACATTTCTAGTACAGGAATATTTGAAGAAAGCCTTAAGGGGTGAAAACAAAAGCCAAGCTGACTGTTGAAACACAACTCAGATAAGATTACAAATATAAATTCTGTGTTCAACAGGCAGAAAATGCATTAATAATTTTATCATTTTGCTCAAGGTTTCCTTAAAATTCATATCTTCATGGAGTATAAACATATTTTCTCTACAACATATGGCACTGACCTGAACCAATCAGAGGTGCTGTTAGTGCTCTGAGTGCTAAAGCAATTCCACAAATTATGCAATATATTTTGTCAGTAAATGTATAGATGGGAAAGTCATTAACATCACAAATCACACCTTGTTGATGTATATGTTAGCATATTTTTTTATTATGATTCACAGGTGTGAAGTTCTAAATATACTTCATATGGTGATGAGGTATCCAACTGATTTGGCTTCCAGAAGACATTTAACACTACTGACCTGTGGAGATGGGTTTTTCCTACTGGACTTGGAATTATTTGTTATTTACTGTTGCTACTCCAGGCCCAGCTGAAGCAAGACACAGACTGCTACCCATAGGCTGCATTCCCATTGCTGACTGAGAAGGGCCCAGCAGTGCCAGCACATCCAAGCCATGGATATGCTTATTACAGACCCTGAGCCTCCCACATCTGTCCCTACACTGAATAAATATGGCTAAGTCCTCTGGGAAGAGATCTGTGTAACAACTCCATACTTGGTCTCCACACTTTAATTTAGATGTGAGCAGCAATAATGTAGTCTTCATTTAAACAAAGGATTTTTATATCCCTTAATGGGACATATCCTTAAGGGACAGAGTGTAGAAGATTCTTCATCAGTATTGCATAGGCAATGTGCATATTTAACTTGAGTTTATCTTCCTTCAGAGGAGACCACAATGAAATAAAACCTCCATGGACTGTCCTGATTGCACGATATCAAAGAGCAGTTTTGGTGTCTCATAAGCAGGTACATCTCTGAGCCTTCACAGCTCCTTTGCTCTTCCCTTGACAAGCCCAGGATCTCACTGGGAGAAGGCTGTAAAGAAGGAATCCACCTTCTGCCCTCTGGCCCCAGCAAAGCCAATGGTAGATAGGGAAAGCTGAGCTGTGCTCTACACAGTTGGTGAACTTTGTTTTCCCTTCTGGGTGGTTCATGCTGTCCTTCTGGGCTTCTTCTCAACTTGTTTTCTGAGCAGCTATGTGTATGTTGTACAGAAAGAAGGGATAGCATCCAAATTAAGCTCTCTTTCCCTGCAAGGTACCACTAATCACCCTCATCTTCTAGCATCTGTTTGTGATGCTAGAATATCTAGACTATGTGTGCTATTATTTTTGGGTCAAATTCTTTAAATGCAGTTATTTTACCCTAAGCACATCCACATATAACTATATCTATTTTAATACAGATTTTTCATTTATGGAAAAGGTCAAATGCTTATGAGCAGTTTAACTCATTTGTATTACTTTCTGCCTAGATAACTCTTCATAGATTTGTTCAAAAAGCAATTTGTTGTTACTTCAAATATTTCTTCAAAAGGAAATTATTTTTTCACTTTAGTGTTTTCACTCCACATTCCCTGACCTCAAACTGTTGTAGTCCATGAATAAGTCTATTTCTTGTTGAGAAGGAGAATCTATCGCAATTCTCCAAACAATGAGAAGGATTCAGCTTTAGGGAAAGGGCCATTGAAAAATTTCACAGGAAAAGACAGTACAGTCACCCCATTTTTTCTGCAATTAACAGACCTGTGACTAACTCACACTTCTGATTTCTACTTCAGGGAACTTTTGCTAAGCAGCAGGACCATTTTGCTCTTTTAATGTAAAATCTAGTCTCATCAATACTTTTCCAACAGATACCCGCTACATTAAATACTTTTCAAGAGATAACAATCTCCAAAGCCAGCTTCCATCAGTGAAATGCATTTACAGAAGGATGCTCTTCACAAATTCCCTCTCTCATGCATTAAACAGCTTTGGGCATTGAGTCGAGGGACAGGAGGAAGGAGGCCGAAAATACCCAACTTCATAAAAACACTTTCCCTTCTTGCACAGCAGAATGTTTGAAGCTGATGCCAGCCTACTCAGCTGGAACAGCGACACTACTGTGAGCATCATGCTCCTGTTTGTAAGGACTTCTCAGCGTACCTGACAGCTGCAAAGCTGTTGGCTCCTCAGTGCTGCCCTGCTGACAGAAAGTGCCTGAGCCACAGAGGGCTCTGATCTGCACCACGAGGAGCAGGACCTCGCCAGCCACTCAGCCTCCAGCAGCTGTGGGGCTACGTGGTGGAAAACACACGGGTGCCACACAGGTGTCCTGGGTTAATGACTTTGCTAATGATGCATCCTTCTGGAGAGCTCCCGGTGCTGGCACTCCCTGCCCACTGCCATCCGTGCCTCCTCCTGTGCTGCAGGACTAGGGAAAAGATTCCCCTCTCACATGCAGCCATGCAGGAAACACTCCTGCCTCTCTGAAGGATGACTCTGAATGATAAACGGCATAAGCCAGGAATCTTGGCAAATTAAAAAGTTTAATTTATGATGCTGCATAATTCTAGCTGCTTAGCAGGTGTGACATTACACTTGCTTATTTGAAAGCCAAAAGAGGTAAATTAGATGAAAATGTGCTTTGTAGGAGGTTGTTAATCAGAAAGGACTGCTGGCTCCTTCAAACCGCAGGTGTTCTCAGCCAGTGGACTGCGCCACCAGCAAAGACCTCTCAACCCCATGGGTTCACGGCTGCCCATGAGGGCTGTTTGCCTTGTTGGTTTTGGCAGCAGCTGAGAGGTCTTTAACTAGGCAGCTTTCCCTCAGAAGGGCTCAGCTCCTATTGCCTTTTCCACTAGCACAAGAGCTGATCACTGATTCTCAGCAGGAACTGGCTCAGCTCCTTGGCTTATTCAGTATCCTACAAATAAATAGCTGCTGAGCAAAGCGATTCTGGGGAAAGAGAGAGAATAACAACAGTCTGGAACCATTCCCACCCAGTGTCAGAGCAAAGTTCATCAGGCATGAGATTTCTTTTGTATCCAAAAAGAATGACATTAATCTCTGTAACAGAAGAAAATTAGTCTCTCTGTTTGGCAAAGTGTTACTGTCACTCATGCTCGCTACTTCACTTGCTCAAAAATCTGAAATCACCTGAGAAAATGAGTCACAGAAGGTCTGAGACCTTCAGAATAGAAATTGCTACAACACACATACAGGAATAAAAGGGGCTTTCCAGGTCTTCAAGTGGTTTTATCCAACAACATATGGAAGTAAATGCTAATGCTAAGAGGGAGGGAGTTAAATCCTTATAAAGTGTTTAAAACTGTTGGCACTCAGTTTTAAGGCATCAAGTGCTCAGGGATCTGTCCTGGGCTATGTCACAGACCCTTACTGGTCCTTTGGCTTGACTGTGTCACCTTTAATTCTCCAAGTTATTATTGAAAAGACACAGAAATGGGAGTGAAAATCAGTACAGCAAAGATGTATTTGAAGCCTAGTTTCATCAGCGTGCAGACAGGATCTTCCTGTGACATGATGGGAAACATTCCCACACATTCCTTAAAATGCCCTTTTTCTGTGCTACGTGAGTCAGATTGCTGAATTTTCTTTTTTTTTTTTCAATTCCCATCTCTATAGGTCTCTGCTGGCTTTTCAGCCTTCCAAGCAGAGCACAGCTGCCAGGCAAAGCAAGCTGTGAGAGAACCAAAACCCACGGCCCAGAGGGTCACCAGCTGGATGCAACCAGGTGCTCAAGAGGTCTCTCCACCAAGGTCTGTGCTGACCTCCCCATGCTGCTCCTCTGGGCACACGTTTCAGTCCTGCTGTGTTTCCCTCCCCTTCTCCCAGCCTAATGGGTGTGATTCAATATTTTACAGGGGGTCTGGAGTGTGTGTGGAGAGGTGATGTCGACTGAATCTGAGGCTGAGGGGAAATTCATCTTTCTACTAATTCCTGCTCATATTTCTAACTCAGTTGAACCTCCTAATTTATTGTCACCTCCACCTTTTGTAACAGCTCCCTAATAGGGCATGAAACACAAGTGAAATGAACACCAGATTTTGGAGAGCCTAGAGCAAATACGTCCTTCTGGTTTGTCATTGCCATTTATTTTTTGAACTTTCTTTCCCTCCCCTTAAGTCCTTGATTCAATCCATGACAGTTTCTTTGCAGCTCAGATGGCTACTCATTTTTCACACCAGATTTTGTGACACACCATATCAAAAGCCTTACTGAAAGCTCAGAACCGCTTAATCGATTTCATTCCCATCATCCATTAATTTAGTAATTCTATCAAAAAATAATCTAGCTTGGGTGGTACGATTTGTTCTTTGTGAACGTGCACAGATTTTTTTCCTTGGGGTTTTCTATCTCCCAGAGATGTGTGGAGTTCTTTTCCACTTAGTATTTCATTACTGAACAACAGTCTGATATAAGACTCACCAGAAGACACACTCTGACAGCTGTGGCAGGTAAGAAGAAGATGCAGTCATTCCACTGCAATATAGTGAGAATCAGTAAGCTAGATTTTAAGACAAGTGACATCCCAAGTGACCCACATAGCACATGAGGAATCTGGTGGTTTCAGTCCTACCATTTTAAGATTCCTTATTACTGCTTTCCCTCCCAATAGCTTTGCATCTAAGTCCTCCAAATGTTTTTGCCATGTCCTGAAATCCCAGGATCCATTTCACAATGCACTACAGAGTCTTTGCTTTTAAGTCCATAGGGTAGCACTTAATGTTCCCAAACAGAAAAGGGATTTTTGTATCTTGATTAAATTATCAGCAGACAGTGGGTTTTGAAACATTTTTTAGAGGAATTATTTCTTGTTTCCTTCCACTGAGAAATGGAGTGTCCTAGGATACGATAAAATGCAAACAAATGAGATATTCTGATGCATCTTAGTCAATTAACTTCTTCAGGTTTATCTTCCAGGTGAGAAAAGCACTTTGAAATCTGATGGGGCAATTAAACAATGAACTGCTCAAAGGCTGTCATTTTCAGTTCATCAGTAGGAACTTTTTCTGATTCCAAGTTTTTCATTTCTCAGCCAGGGCATTAAGCAGGTGTTCATTTGTTGTGATTTCAGGTACTCTCCCTCAGGGCTTGACCACTGGGTAACTTAACCTGCAGAGGCTGTTTGCTGAACATGGACCAAGTTTCCTTCTGGGAGCCCACAGAGAAGACAGAGTGGAATCAATAATTTTAAAGCCCAGTTTTAAAGAGCATCAGAGTTTTACTGGCCTTACTTCCCTTCCCTCACTTCAATGTCCTGGTAGCCTAATTGCCATATGGTTTGCATTAGCTATATTTTTGCTTTATACAAGCTGTGTTAAGTCTCTTTTAATGTGGATAATCAAGATCTGATTGCATGATACTGTGGGGGACAGAAAAGTTTGGAAACAAATGGTCTGTAAGACATACCTTGTTCCCCTCCTTTTCATTCACTTTTTTCTGGTCCCAAGCCAGAAACTTTTTCCAAAATGTTGTTTGGAAGCAGTTGGCTGCAAGAGTACTTCAGGCACAGCAGACAGGCCCTAGCAGAGCTAGAGGAGCAGGGAGAAAAGAGAGCTGAAAGAGGGAGGGAAGGGGAGAAGCAAATACATCCTTATCAACTCTTGTAATAAGTGAAAGAAGCAGGGCAAAGGGTAGAGACTTGACTTTAACTCTGTTAACTTTGTTTTTTTCAAAGGAAATTTTCATCTACATCTTATTATTACAAGATCAGAGATGGCTCATGGGTATTGCAGAGGCTGTGGTCACAAAGCACATTCACAATGAAAAACCATTTTGATTTCAATTTGCTATTTCCTTGTCATACAGAGACATTATCAACACCTGCATGCAGACCATGGACCTAAGCCCAGCAGGACTCGTACAGAAGTTAAAAAATCTCATTTAACCTCCTCACTCTCTGCTAGGAAGCTGTGATTTCCAGTGTAAATAACAAAATGGCCTATACATACTGTTTCTGAAATCTGAGGACAGTGAAACCACAGAACTATCTGATGCCTGGTCTGATATTTGCTATGACTTTCTATAAAAGATCCTCATTGGAAAAGAGATTGAGGGCCCTCTTCCTGGGAGCAAGCCATCATACACAACACACCCACTTCTTCCTGCCAGACAGCTTCTCAAATCCTGCTTTCTGAAGCTCCTGAAAAGCACCACCCTGCTTAATTGCACAGCCTATCACACACCATGACAGGAGGGACTATCTGTCATTTTTCCCCCTGCTTCCTGTGAACCTCTCCAGTTAGGTTAAAGCATGCCTGAAGGGTCACAGGAGCATCCTTCTGAGCCTTGGGAGGGCCCCCACCAGGACAAAGAACATTTTCAGGCTAAGCTGAACTTACTTTATTATTTATTCTGGACCCTCTTTCTGAGGTTGTGGTCTCTGCTGGGCTTTGCTCCCAAAGACACTTTCTCAGGAAGATGCAGACAGCAATGCCTGGATTTCCCCTTTTTATGTCAGAGTGGCTGAGGGCTTGAAATGATTAAAGGTGATTAGTCTGACCACTAAGACATTTACTGCCAGCTTGCTAACTGGATCCCATCTGATTTTTGTCAAGAAAAACAAAGCATACCACCATTTCAATGACTTAGAATGAGGTGCTGATTTATATTTATTTCAGTAGAAAGTTTAAGCCTTTAGGAAGAGGATAAAGTTCCACTGAGACTGAGTGACAGATCCTAACATAAGAAGCTTTAGCATTTTATTCATTTATAAGAGTGTATTTGTATTCACTGTAATGCGTGACAATTCCAAATAACCATCTTTTTTTAAAATGTGCTTCCACTGAAATATGTTAACAGAAGACTGTGTTCAGAAATCCAGTATTTGCAACATATTTTATGCAAATAGCTGTCCTTCAAGGTTAATGTCTGTTCTCCAAAGGTGGGGACAGAGTTCTTACAGTCTTACTAGAATGAGGCACTGAATCTGCAACCAGCAGGAAAGAAAAGAGCTTAAGTCCCAATTTCACCTTGGTCCAGCTGTGACAATGCATTGACCTCAGTGCTGACAGCCTAACTCAGGTTTAACCAGATCTGCTGGCTTTAGTGAGTGTTTCCCTTGCAGCTGTACTCACATTATCCAGCCATGTGCTCCAGCTCTGCTCTATGTTTCCTCCTGCTTTTCTGGTAGGTGTGCTGTGGTTTGTGACTGAGTAAATACAAGGGACAAGTGTGAAAGGTTAAAATCTTTCATCTAGCTCTTCAGAAGCAAAGAGCTAATGTACTAACTAGCATCTCCATGGAGCAGAGGCATCGTGAGAAAAATGAAGAGAGAACAGGAGCAAACCAACATTTTGAAAAATTACCCACAACTTCAAAAGAGCATTCATCTCCCTACAGATAAATGGTACTGAGGTTAGAGAACACTGGGGATGTTTATAGACACAGTGGTAGAACTTTTCAAAGCCAAAAATAGGAGTAATTGTCTTTCTGACATTCATATTTATTGTTACTGTTGTTGTTATTATCGAGTATTTGTGTTTCAAAATTTCCTCTGCAGTACCTAAAGGGGTTTATGACAGACACTACAGGAAAGCTTAAAATAGGTATTTTAAACATAAGGATGGGAAAAAAAATAGAATCCAGTTGCAGAAAAACAGCTGCATCATCTTTTTCTCTGTGTGTGTGTGTGTGTGTCTCAGATGCTGAGTTGGATCCCCAAACTAAATGTCTCCAAAACTTGACCGGAGGATGACATTTCTGTTTTGTGGCAGCTCTTCAGGTTGTGACATTTATTGTTGCTGCTGTGCTTTTTTCTCTGTACAGGGACAAAAACAACCTGTTTCCGTTGTTTGCACAAAACAGAAGCACTGGGTTGCAGTCTCCAATGCCTGCACCTGTGGTCCCTGGCGATGGTAAGGCTGCCATGGGACACAGGGCTCTACTCTTGCTTTTCAAGCCTTCAGAAAAACCTTGATGACACGGCCACCTTCCTGTGAAAAAATCTGAATGGCGAAGCAGCCTGTTTCCTGTATGATAAATGAACAGCACGTACTAACCAGCTCTAATGGGCAGGATACGGGTGAGTGGCTCAAAATTGGTATAAGAATAGGAACAAATGGAATGGACTGAGGGATAGGAAAAATGCCCATTTGCAGTGCATTTCTTGTCACAAGAATAGAGATGGATTTTTCTAAGCACAATGATATCCCCTCTTGCCCCAGTGGTAGCATTTTTGAAGAGGGCGCTGCCACTGCAGTTTCTGATTCAATGGGATCAGAATGAAAATGACACCAGGCTTATTTAAAATTTGCATCCCAAATATTTTTTCTTTGCATATTTACACTGTTGATTGGCATTAGCATGCAGTCTGGTACCAGATGAAAGCACAGACTAAGTTCATCAAAGATAACAAGTAATTCTGAGTAATGACTAAATGGCATTCCTAGATATCTACTCTTAAAAAAGCAAATGAATAGTTCTAGTTGTAATTACCAACTCAGTTTCCATACACTAAGCTAGCATTTATGAATATAGAACTAGGCTCTAATTGACAATGTTAGCTATGTGTCAGTTTAGTTTTCTAATACAAAAAAAAATTTAGTTGTTATCACTAGAACTGTTTGTTAAAGTTGAAAGCAGATAAATCATTAATAGGGATGTCATTTATTCATTATGGTTAAAATATATATCTCCACTTGTCACTTGGATGAATCTAGTTTCTTTTCTCATCTCAGTTTATTGACATCACAGATGAAAAGAGCTTCTTTACTGCATTCCTGTTGGAGCTTAAAGCCTTTACAATTGTTTATTGATGAACTAGTATTTTGAAAATCAAGACTGCTGAGGCTTAAGATTGTAGTGACAATTACATGGTGTTTTGTTGCAAAGCTAACAATTTGTATGGGATTGATGATAGCTTGACATTAAGCAAATAAGGTATTATTATTGTAATTCAGTTCAGAATTTTGTAGAAAACACTGCCTTGGTCCAATGCACAGATATCTATGACTGTGCTGTAGTATCCCCTTCATGCAAAAATTTAACCACTTCAGTGCCTTTCCCCTTGGCATTTGCAACTGCACAATGCAAAGGCAGATCTGCCGAGCCCTGTCCACAGTAAGGCATGGGAGTAATTCCTTCCAGGAGACCAGCTCTGCTGCAGATTACGTATCTGTATTAAGGAGTTCATGCACCCAGCTCAGAGGACTAGCCCTGGAAGACCTGCTATGAGTGTATGTGGTAGAATACAAACCTGAAAGATGTCACTGCTAGATGAACAGATTTTTCATCATTTTTAAATATATTTATTGCCACCTGCACTGATAGCTACATTCTCACTAGAAAATAACAAAATACATTCCTTGTACTGAACACACCTTGAAGGACCACTGATTTTAAAAGAACATCTGAAAAGCTTGGCACAACAACAGAGAACCAGACAACATGCCCTTCCTGCCATACTCAGTACCAGGTGCAAGAATCTACTTTAGGCCATTCAGACACTGCAAATGCCTGCCCTTATATTTACCAGTCAGAAAACAATTGTATTCAACACAAAAAGATATTGTGTAGCAAGAAGGCTAAAGCCTGGGAATTTTGAACCTCAACTCTTGCATCAGCAAATTTTCACCCATGAGGAATTTATGGTGCACAGTGGAAAACATTTGTTCTCCCTTGCGAGATGAACTTTAGGATTCGGGGCTACAACCTCAGATCAACCTGACCTTTATCTCTCCTAGCTGGATGAGTGCAAGAGAAAATTTGGAAGGCATTGCCCACTCCAGTGCTACTCACTCAGGGGCAGCTTGCTGCTGATCTGCATCCTCTTGGAATGTGTGCTTTGATGGTTCAACGGTGTGTTGGCAGCCTGACCTTCAGTGTTTCAAATTCTTACTGTAAGTCAATAGTTCTGATGTTAGTGAGGACATACAGGCACCCTTGATTCCAATGCAGGTCTGGCTGCACAAACATTTGGGAGTTAAATTATCCATTCAGTGCATCTCTTGACCAACGTCTTTATCAACAAGAGCTTTGAAACACATCTTTCAGTTGAAACTGGGCATGTGATGGTGGCACACTCAGCTTTAATAATGAGATAATTAAAGTCTCTGGTGTCCTGTCAGTTGCTCAGGAACATAAACACGCCCCACATGGAGAGGGAAACAATTTTCCCTCTTCTAATGCCAATTAGTAGTGTGACATCTCAAAGCCTGCCAAATCTAATAAAATATTGTACATTTTGATAAACCTCATGCACCTACATAACTTAGCATTGCACTGGGGGCACATATGGATTAATGATACAGTTCTCACAAGATGAAATATGGTGGTTGATGCTTTAGTACACCAAGATTATTTGCTGCTGACTAAGTCAATAGATTTTTTTTAATTAAGTATTTTTGCAAACAGACCTTGCCTTCCCATACCCACATTGAAAGCAATGATGGCATATCCATAATTTTCCTTTCTGTTGTTCCCCATTGTAACTGTACCTGTTAAGTGCCTGTTGATACGATTTCTGTGTCCAAATGAGCCACTGTTTCGTGTTTTATCACTTAAGACTTTCAAGTATTATTACTTGAGTCACAGATGTAAATTTTACAAGACACCAGTGAAACATTTGAACACCACAGATGAAATTTATTTTGTTTTATTTTCATTTGTATTGAATTCATTTAAATTGCTAATGACTGAGAATATATTGAAGAGTATACTGTTACACCTATTTCCAAAGCATTGTTATTGTTTTCATTATTAATGTTCAATAGTTTAATCTTAAAACAAACAAACAAACAAACAAAAAAAACCACCCAAAATTAATTAAAAATATGGTTTTCCTACATTTAAATCCACAAAGATTTGTGAATTCTAACCTAGAACAAGATCAAGAGATTTCTTCTGTCTGGTATCTTTTCCCAACTGACTCCATGGTACACTAACTGCAATGATAATGTGTCCTGTGCATCCCAAAACATCACTTGCCAAAGAGCAGTACAATGGATTGCATACTCTGACTGGCCAAGTCACTTTTGTCATTTTGAGTTTCAATAACAAATTTTTAAACAGAAATAAATGAAACAACATAGACAATGTATTTCTATGTTCTTTACCCTTATCCTTTATGTATTAAAACTACATTGCTCTTGTAAATATACTGTGAAAGGCAAAAAAGTCCAGTGATGCTACACCCTCTGGGGCAGAATCTGCTGACAGCACTTAGGTGTGAAAGCCATGCTAAGCCCAGAGGTGCAAGCAAATGAAAGGAGAAACTGACAAACCCAGCACAACCTGTCTTGCAAAGGGCTGGTGGAGAATGAAGAATCTTGTTGCTCTTCTCCATGTCTGCTGAAGCATTTTCAGCAGGTATATGGCCATGAAAGTAAGTGTATGAAGGGTGGAAGACATCCCAGGAGGAGCATAGTCTGATATATACAGGCTAACTTGGAGCTGGGTCTGGCAAGGGATGTGAAGGACTACCAGAAGGGGCTCTACAAGTTCATAAACATCATGGAAAACATGGCCCCGCTGCTGAATGGATCAAGGGACCTGGTGACATATGATGTGGAGAGGCTGAGGTACTCAGTGCCTTTTTTGCTTTAGTCTCTACAAGGAAAACCACCCTTCAGGAATCCCAGGCACTTAAGACCGGAGGGAAGGTCTGGGGCCAGGAAGACTTACCCTAGTGGAAGAGGGGCAGTTTAGGGAGCACTAGAACCAAGTGGATGTACATAGCTGCTGCGGCCTGCACTCACGATGAGGGAGCTGGCTAATATTGCAAGGGCAATCTTGATTACCTTTGAATGGTCATGGCAACTGGGAGAGATTATTGAAGACTGAAAGAGAGAAAATATCACTCCTATCTTCAAGAAGCCCAGAATAACTATCTAGAGAAATACAGAACATTCAGTCTTATCTTAGTCTCTATGAAGGTTTAGGAGAAAACCTTCCTGGAAAGCATTTCCAAATATAAGAAGGACAAGAAGGTTATGGGGAGTAGTCAGCAAGAATTTACAAAGGGAGGAACATGTTTGACAACCTGATAGCCTTCTACACTCATGACTGCTCTAGTGGACAAGGGGAGAGCAGTGGACACTGTTTATCCTAAATAAAGAATTTGAGATCAAGTCCTGTAATATCATCATAGACTAGCTGACAAAATATAGATCAGAAAAGTGGACAGTGATGTGGACTAGAAGGTAGCTGAATGACCAGGATTTGTGATGTGTGGCCATAAGTCCAGCTGGAGGCAAATCCCTAGGGATACACATCATGGGGCTTAATGCTGGGGCCAATACTGTTCAACACCTTCATTAATGATATCAGTGTTGGGGCAGAATCCCCATCTCTGCAAGTTCACAGATGATATAAAAGAGAGGAGTGGTTGATAGACCAGATGGTTGTGCCACTGTTGAGGGACTTCGGGGAAGAGATGAATCTCATGAAGGGAGAGTACAGAGTCCCACACACGGAGAGGAATAATTCCAGGCAGCAGCACACACTGGGGGCAAGAGTCTGGAAAGCGGCTTTGCCAAGGAAGACCTTGGATTCCTGGTGGATAACAAGCTGTCCCTGAGCCAGCAGTGCAACCCTGTGGCAATAAAAAGGCCAACGGTGCCCTGGGCTGCAGCAGGAGGGATTTTGCCAGCAGTTAAGTGATTCCTCCTGTGTATTCAGCACTGGGGGGACCACACCTGGCATGCTGGGTTCAGTTCTAGGCTCACCAGTAGAAGACAGATTTTGATGATCAAGTTCAGCTAAGCGCCACTAAGATGATGAAGGGATGGCGGCATCTCTCATACGAGGAAAGGCTGAGAGGGATGGGACTGCTCAGCCTGGATAAGTTTCAGGGGTAACTTATCAATTTATATAAATATCTTATGAGAACGAGTGAAAAAGACAGGGCCTGGTTCATGTCAGTGGTGTCCAATGAATAGAGAAGAGTCAAAGGAGAGTAAACTACATGAAATTCCATCTGAACATGGTAAAACACATTTCTACCGTAAAGGTGGCCTAACACTGGATCAGGTTGCCACAAAGGGCTGTGGATACTCCATCTGTGGAGAAATTGAAGGTCTCACTAGACATATGTGAGCAGTGGGGTTGAAGGTCATAGAATCATTGCGTGGCTCGGGTTTGAAGGGATTTTCAGTATCATCTAGTTCCAACCCTCTACCAATGGTAGGGGTGTCACTCAAGAGATCAGATTTCTCAGACCCCTTGAACACTTCCTGGGATGGTACCTTCTAACCTCATTCATTCTGTGATTCTGTAACAATGGATATAATCTGTCTGGTCAATTCTGCATATTTAGGGATCCTTTTTTATTTCATTACCACCTACAATGGGTTGTTTTCATCAGATAAAATTTTGCAACTGTATCGCAACTGCAGGGTATGCATCCAATGAAGAGATTGATCAGGATAAGGGAAAGAATCAGCCATGACTTCCAGTTTGATCCAGCCATTTCAGTGTCTAATACATCACCTCCCTTGGTGCCAGTCAACAGACACAGTATATCCCATGATTTCATAAGGGCAATCAAACAATGGTCACATCATAACAAATTAGGAGAACTCTGTTGGCATTGTCTGTGACCTTAGCTCACCCCTGTGAAAGATAAGTTACCCGAAGGACAGTAACCAAAGAGCCCAGCTCAGCAACAAGAGCCCTTTATAAGAAATGTGGACAGGGTTAGGACTGAGGAATTGCAAGGCAGAACTTTCATCACAGTAATTTTGCTGGACTGCTCCACAGGGAGCCATAGAGAGAGCAAGGGAGTCTCAGACAGTAGACATTCCAGGATCCATACATTTATAAATACTTCCCCTGAACCAAAGTCCCCATTCAGAGCACAACTAAACTTTAAGAAAGTCTTAAATCCCATTTTATGTGGCTTAGGACCATTTCTTATTAGAGCTAGAAAGACTAGATATAAATCTCTGTCCAAAACAGTAATCCTCTTATATTTCATTACTAGCACCACAAGCCTCTGTGAAGTGGTCTCTATCAGAACCATAATAACACTGAGTTGTGGCTAAGCTCTCTATCCCAAGTTCAGTCACAGCAAACCCACTAACACATTAAATCTGTGCCTGCCTTTGATTTATTAGTACTCCCTAAGCCTTTCCACAGCCAGGTATGGGTCTGAGACAGCAGCTAGCAGCTGCAAAGGAAGGTAAAAGATATTCTAGCATCACATCTCTGCTGTGCCTGACTATGGAAGCACTTCATTTCAGGACCTGTTATCTTAACAAGCTGCTGAAGATAGTTCAAACTTATCTGTTATTTTGCCTTCTATGAATTGGATAATGTATAACTCTTGTCTGAGAGCTGGTAACTGACTACAGGGGCTCTTCTGCTCCATCTATGGGAAAATTCAAACAGGTGACTTCAAGCTGATTTTTGTCCTAGCACAATTCCTAAGTGCTCACATGGGCAGTTACTGAGTTGCAGCTGTTGGCCATGACTAACAGATGAGGAGCAGCTAAGGACAGCTTCTGACTTTCTCATCTTGATTCCATGTGTTCTGATCTGCTCAGCAAGACGCTAACCCTGTTTCTTCCACTGGGTTGTGAAATTTGCACTTAGGATCCAAGGAGAGTTTGACTGGACTAAACTAGTCTTGTTAGACTAGTGTCTTTGTCTTTTAATTGCCTGAGGCATGAAATGTCCTGTGCTGGGACTGTCTACATCTACTCAGTGGCTCTCCAAAAACAGATGCTGCCTTTAAAAAATCTAAAGTTTGTTTTAGCCTTTGCTACAGGCAGGAAAACTCAGCTTTTTGATGGTAACCTATGAGATGAAGGACAAGAATACAAAATTTTGGTGCTTTGTCTTCAACAAAGTCAATGTATATTTACTGGGAGATGGCCTTTCCCAGTAGTTACTTCTGACTGCACCTGCTCAAGCCTATTACTGCACACAAGTTGCCATTGATATACATTTATTTGCTATTCATTCGCCACATGCACATCTTCTCCCTTCACTTATGCGTACATACAAATTTTTGTTTCCAGCAAGCAAGTCAGCCAAATAATAGCTCTGTACATAATTCTTTTTTCAATAAATGGAAGTTTGGAACATGCTTTTCTACCTTTTAATAGGATAGTAGAGTAGGAAAATAGTACTCTGCAAATTAAGAACAAATACTTCACTTTTTCACACAAAATTTGGTTTAAATTATTTTGAAATTGTTCTTTATCTAAATATGCCATTGAGTTCTGCTGTTGCACTCAGCAGCCATGTAACAAATACACTGTTGATTTGTCACAGGTAGCCATGGCTATTTGCTGTTGAACTTTTAAGAGTGCTATTATATTCTACTTGCTTCCTGTAAGCAAATAACAACCTGCAGGAAAAAAACAAGGATCCATGTGGCATTGTCCGTGTGGTCAGTGTTTCTCCTCAGCTCCAACAGCACCACACACAGGTTTGTGATGGTGAATTTGCTCCCACTCAGAGCTCAGCAACTATTTTTAGAACAAGCGCCGGATGTCGTGACTATTTTTGTTATTAGAGAGCCATCTTGTGGTGCATCTTATTAGTAATAAGTAAAAAAAACAAACCCCAGTGTATCACAGTTCAGAAATTGTTGTCTATAAAGACTCCGGTGGTTTTGCATCTTCCATGTATCCACTCTCCCCAAAGCTCCTTTTGAAATGGGAATTACCTAATCTCAAATTGCACTTCTGAGTCATAGCAGTATTTGTTAGGGACTGGGGAAAAGGACATATTTATCTTCCTTCAAATAAAAAAAAAAAAAAAAAAGAAAGAAAGAAAAAATAATAAGAAGAAGAATTAAAAGGGTTTGGAGTGTAAGCAAATAGCTACAATTTACAGCACAGTTTTATCCCTTCCTAACACCCAATGTACTGATCAAAGCAGGAGGCAGGTAGTCTAGCTCTATTAATGAGATACATGATTTTTTTTTTTTTTTTCAGCCATGAGACTTATAAAGCATCCTGGAAACAATTTAAATTCAAATAACATTTGTTGTTACTGAAGTTATAAAAAAATTTTGATTTTTAATAATAGCAAAAGTACATGTTGAAATGTCATTCAGGATGCTGACAGATTACAATCTTCCAGTGGCTGGGACTTTTGACATCACACTTCAAATTCCCATTTTCAAATCTGCAGTTAACTGAAAAGGATCAACAGAAATGAACTATAGTCAATAAACCAAATTATGAAACATCTTGGAATTTTGGCAGATTCCTCCTTCCATAAGATGGAAATCCTTGCCCACTGCTACATAACTAAATAATGCAGTGTGCAAAATACCACTGAGCTTCCAAAGAATCAGTGT
The DNA here is from genome assembly GCF_030490865.1 of Poecile atricapillus. Lineage (NCBI taxonomy): Eukaryota > Metazoa > Chordata > Aves > Passeriformes > Paridae > Poecile > Poecile atricapillus. The sequence goes on along the minus strand of NC_081250.1, from coordinate 102,957,352 downwards.
TTGGAGGGAAGAAAAAAAACAAGTCCTTTGATAAAACAGAATGCCTCTATGCATCGAAAATTTCCCCCTGCAGCTTAGAATGAGACCCTAACATTTTTTCCCTGTATATATATATAACTGTTCTCTTGTCCATTAATAAGCTGTAATTATCTATTGTCCTTTCATTGAAAGGAAAAAAGCACCATGTAGCCAAAGATCATTAGTGGTCCACCCTCTGCTATCAGTGAAGTCAGTGAAAATGAAAAGGTAATTATAGAGGGTCTTTAGAGTAGCATATAATGATTAACATCTTCTCTAAAATAATTCAGGTTTACCTTTAAAAAAAAAAAAAACCCACAGCATTATGCAATTGCCTCTGCAGGATTTATTTAGTTAATCTCCTTTGCTCATCTTGTCTGATATTTGTTCCAGGTGGCCAATAGGCTTTCACTTAAAAAAGTCACAGGATATGGACCACTTAAAAATCAGCTGGGGGAGGGGAAGGGGGAAAGCCAAAGGAAAAAGGGTCAATGACAGGGTTAATCTTGAAGAACAGAATAGTCTGTACTAGATTAGAATATTTCTTTGGAAGGGACCTATAATGATCCCCTAGTCTATCTATCTAATGAGAGAAAATGCTTCAGTGCACAGACTGGAGAATGGGCAGGTGTGAGTCTCAGCACAATGCTGCATGTTTTTAGCCTAGACTTTCTCTAAGCCAGTAATCAACTTGGAGGTGAAGCTATGAACACAGGTGCTACTGCTGGAAAGGTATTCTCCTTTCTTTTAAATTTCCTAAGAGTTAGGAGTCAATAAACTGAGCAGGGATATCTACAGCCCTCATGCTGACATTGCAGCATGATTGTACCTTTCTGCATCTTTCAATCATATCTCCACATACTTCTCATAGCACAGCTATGAAAAATTAAGACTAGTACTCTAGTAATGGTACTCCTATTGATAAAGTCGCTTCCTTGTTTCCCTTTGCTCCTTCCTCCTAAAACATAGACTTAATGTTTGATTTTGAGATGATCACCTACACTGAACTTTCAGCTTTCCTTTGCATCACTCATCTACCAGGACAGAGTGAGCAAGATCCAATCCAATTGGAACCAGCTGGATCCAATCCAATTCAGACATGACTGAGATGGCCCCTAAAGAGTTAATCAGAACACAGTGGACAGCACAGCCAAAACCACATGCCAAGACCATGTAGCCCTGCTGAAGATTACTCAGTGCTGACAGACTTTGCTGTGAACTGTAATGACTCCTAGTTATAGATGTGTCTCTTCTGAATCACAGTTCTTTGGACTCTGTAATTGCATTTAATTAGGTAATGAGGTCCTCTCTGTAAAGCAACTTGTATTCATTATGCTCCCTGGTCGATCTTTATATCATCTTTAAACCATCCAGACAAAGATTCTGTATCATCACACACCACTGATTTTAAAAAGAGCACTGAAGTACTTTAATGACCCCTTTGGAACCTGCACAAGGTACCCAGCTCTGACAGCCTGGTATCAGCTGCAGTATTTCAAGATCTCTTCCATCCAACTTTAATTCTATATGGTGTGCACACTGCCTGCCCCATGAGAATGAGAATCATAACCTTTTTTTTTTTTTCCCGAATGTGCTTTTTTATATCAAACCCACTGGAGAATTCCAACACTGCCATATCAATACAACTGTCTTGTTCCATCAGAAATGGATCAGAAAATCACTATGAAAAAAACACGGCTGTTTGGAAAGTTCTACTTTCCATGAAATAACACTTATTGACAGTTTATTTACTGTCAATTACTTAATTAATCATTATTTTTTCTTTTTTTCTTTTTTCTTTTTTCTTTTTTTTTCTTTTTTTCTTTTTTCTTTTTTCTTCTTTTTCACTTTGTGTGAGATTTAAGCAAACAAGTAGATCCTCAGGTTTCCTTCCCTTTCTATAAAACAATGCTGGACATCCTCACTGCCACTGACATGTCCTCTGGTTTCCAAGTTAATTTGAAAATCAGTGTTATTTAATATTATTTCAAGAAGAACTTTAACAGCACATAAATTATTGACATATTTCATTTTAAAAGATGCTACCATATATTCTCCTTTCTACCTTCCTTAGGTAGAGTAAATATTCTGTCCCATCCTGAAAATGAGATGTTTGCTGTGGTGATCTTGTCATTATTGTTATAAAGAAGACACCTTCCCTACAAATGCAGGTCTCTACCTTGTAACTTGGGTACTGTGTGATCAGACACAAGTCTGCTATTTACACAAAAATTTCTGAACACTGACACTCACTGAGCAGGTCCTTTGGTCAGGTTTGCCATACACAGGTGAAAATAACACCATTAAATAACTGATGGTTTTCAAGAATTTAGAATTTAAAGCTTAGACCCCACACAGCTAGTCAATATTCACGGGGGTGGGCTCTGCAACAGTCTCTTTCATACCCCAGACATGACTGAAAGCTGTTTTTCTGGCAGATCATTAGAGAAGGGAATGATGCAAGCCATTAGTGTTCCCAAAATAATTATCATTTTTACTGCTGAGAAACAAAACATGCACTACAAAGTAGTGACATGGACAAGATGAGCTTGACGCTTCCCACCTCCAGGACGTAACATTTATTCTATTTAATGAATGTTACACAGTCCTGTCAGTATGAATAGTGGATGCCAAGTCTCTTGCTCTAAAAAAGGAGAGGAAATCAGCAGAGAAGACTGACTGGACAGCCTCAAACCTGGCAGGGGCTGTAAAGAACAAGGGTTTCAGAAACATGGATGGGAATATCATGCCTGTTCCATACAGCTGGTAGCAACCTGCACTTCCCAGCCAGTGGTTAAAATGAAACACCAATGGATTTTCACTGTACTGAAATTACAGGTGGAAAAAACTAACCTCCCACTAGCTTAAATGGATTTGGGATTTACCACTGGAAAATAGAACACTGAGAGTGTTTTGATTCCTGTTACATTTTCTGGATCATAACATCATCCTAGGATATGTAACTTGCACCTTTCAAATAAAGAGAGGGGAAAGCAAAAGCTGAACATGCAGGGGGTTCATGGTTTCTAAACTTTGCTTCAGACTCTTACCCATGCTCTTACCATGACATTGGTCTCTTGGGCTTTCTGTCACATAAATATATGTTGTCTTAAGACAATCTTTAATGAAGTATTAATAGAGAGATATTTTATAGAAGTGATGACTCTTTTCACTTAGACTACTAATTTTCTTTATTGCATTGTTTATTCAAGCATTACTTCTTTTTCCAGACCTCGAAAATAATGTGGGTACAGCTTCATTCTTAGTCATTTCACTGAGATGAAGAGAATAACTGGACTTTAGCAATTTTTTATCTAAATCTCTCCAAAACTTTTGATAATGCTTAGTTCTGCTTTTCAACATTAGTTTCACATCTTTATGATTCTCCCTACTGAAAAAAATGGTCTACTCGAGTCAAAAGAAAAATGAAACTTCATCTCTTCTTCATTAGAAAAGAGAAAGTGGTATCAAACACACGCATAGTAACAATAACCCGGCTTTCTGCATACTGCAAATTTCAATTTTTCATTTATCATAATATGCTAATATAGAAAAAGTATCAATGCTCTTTAATTTTATTTCTTGTCCCATATTTATTTCCAAACAAGTCATAGAACCACAGAATGTTCTGAGTTGGAAGTGGCCCACAGAGATCATCAAAGTCCAGCTCCTGGCCCTGCATAAGACAACCCAAGAGTCACATTCTTGTGCCTGAGAGCATTGTCTAAACGCCTCTTGAGCTCTGTCAGGCTGGTGCTGTGACCACTTCCCTGTTCCAGTGCCCGGCCACCCTCTGGGTGAAGAATTTTTCCTGATATCCAACCTAAACCTCCTCTGACACAACTTCAGGCCATTCCCTTGGTCCTGTCACTGGTCAGCACAGAGCAGAGATCAGTGCCTGCTCCTGCTCTTCCCCTTCCTACAACAAGGAAGTTGTACCTGCTATGAGATCTCCCCTCAGCCTCTTTTTCTCCAGGCTGAACAGACCAAGTGACCTCAGCCGCTCCTCATATGGATTTCCCTCCAGGCCCTTCACTATTCTTTTGACCCTCCTTTGCATGCTCTCTAAGAGCTTAATGTATTTCCTATATTGTAGCTTCCAACACTGCATAAAGCACTTGAGGTGAAGCCACCCCAGAGCAGAGCAGAGCAGAGCAGAGCAGAGCAGAGCAGAGCAGAGCAGAGCAGAGCAGAGCAGGACAATCCCCTCCCTTGATCAGCTGGTGGTGCCACCCAAGGACACGGCTGGCCCTCCTTGCTGCCAGAGCACTGCAGACTCGAGTTCAGCTTGCCAAAGACCAAGAATTCAAAGTTCCTTTCCATGGCACTGCTCTTCAGCCTCTCATTCCCCAGGCATGTACATTCATTCAGGGTTGCCCTGCTCCAGCTGCAGAATCCAGCACTTGTCCTTGTTTAACTTCATAAGGTTGGTGTTAAACTTCATACAGCAGTCCATTTTGTAGAACACAGAAATACAGGCTTGTAAAACACAACAAAACCACAACTGATTCCATGAAATTTGATCCAGCCATGAGCTTCCATTTGTGTGTGGATAGGTGACTCACATGCTACGATTGCTATTGGCATTTCATTCTTAAACATTATTTACAACTGTCCTGGACAGGCTTGTTTAATGCCAGAGATCTACTGGTATTTTTTTTTATTATAACCATGCAGAACAAACTATTCTTCTACTCCTGTCTGTCCTTAATCTGCAGTAGCATGTACAGAATTAGCAGGTAATGAAATATATTAGGAAGGATTGACTGTTAACTGTAAGAAACCAGCTCTTCCCATGTTGTTTATACAACAATAGTTGTCACATTTAAGATGATAATGAGCATCAGAGCTAAGTAAGATTATAAACTTTTAAGTGAACCTTAATTACATTTTTCAATTTTCAGTAATTGCCTGACAGTAAATCCCTCCTATGCCAGTCAGACTAGAATACAAGAGGCCTTTTTGTGTTCTCCTTTCTTAAAACACTGGAAAGGCTTTTTGCAGGATTTTCGTGATACCTATTATTCACCATGTCAGTAATTGAGGGCTCAAAACTAAGTGGCCAAGGAAATGCTCCTCTTAACTACACAACATAAGCCCTCTACCATATTTTTAGCTTTATTCAGTTATTTGGATTGGGGGCAAAAGGCCTCAAATTCAGTTTGATACTATGAATAATTCACATAATTCCTCTAACTCACTATAGAAGAAACTGTAACATTTGCTGCAGTGAACAGGCAGCACCTAGTGGTCTTGAAATGCATAAACAGATCACATTCTTAACAGTAATTTCTGGCTTTCGCTGGGATCTAGATCTTTATCTAGTGAATTTTTCCTTTAGTATTTCACAGACGAATACAAGAAAGAAAAAAACTCCTGTGTTTTTTTAAAAGTCATTGCTTACAATAAAGGCAACCCATATACAGACTGCATGTTTTATAAAAAAATCTAGTACTCCTTACAGTGAGCAAAGTATTTTAATGTCTTCATCTAATCATAATCCTTCCATATTTAAATCAAGGCCTTCAAGTTAATCACAATAGTTAGCAATATTGATATCAAACCTCAGAGTTTATTTCTCTTTAAATGAATCCAAAATTTGAAAACTATCCAACAATAGCTCTCTGAAATCGCTAAGAAAAGTGCAGAATTAAAAGTAAGGAGAAAACCCCATCAATCAAGCTTATTGTAACAACCTGAGCTCCATAAGATTGCATACTTTGAAGGTTTGTTTTACATTTTATCATATTACAGTAGTCAGAGATTATTGGATCATTAGCTTTAATTTTAATCTAAGAATTTGTTTGTAGGTCCATTTATCTTCAGGATTTATTTTTTGCACTCTACCAAGTTTCTCATTTCAATAGCAAATATATTTTACTTGAAGCATTACTAGAAACAGGACTGAGGTAGATATGCTTGCATCAGGAAAATTGCTCTGTAAATTTTTTAGTGTACTTCAGAACTTCATTGGAAATTTCAACCACAAAAAAAAAAAAAAAAAAAAAAAAAAAGTATGCACCAGTTTGATTCCATAGATGTCAATGAATATTTTTCTGTGAACTAAGGAATTCAGCAAAATATAGTCCTAAGACAGCCTTCCACTGGGGATAGGGAGCTCCTTACCTTCACAAGACAGACCACACATACCCATGGCAAGAGCTAAAGGGTATTAGGTGTCTACATCCCCAAATTCGTTAAAAAATGAAGGCTAAGTGAGTGCCTGCTTCTCCTGCTTACTTCCAGTTCTCCCAAGAGTCCCTGCATATGTAGAAGTTAATCCAGTTTCCAAGAAGATGAAGCTGTTCACTCCTGCCTGAAGCATGGATTACATGTGTGAAACTGTTCTCTGTGTGCAAGATGTGTCAAAGGAAAACCTACTCAGAAGTGACAGTGATCAGAAGGCAGCCTATTAACCCTCACACTAATAGTGCTAGTAATAAGGTCCCTCCCTCACATAAAATCCTTTCATTGTCTTTGTTCAAATTTAAATGTACAATCAGGAGGCCAAACTCCATGCTGAAATCAATAAGACCTGCTTAAAATTGATAGTACAATAAAGAATTTTCAAAGTTGTTTACAGTAGGACTTTTTCTAATTTTTGATTTCTTCTTGGATTTAGTCATACTCAATTTGACATGTTGACACTGGATGATAAATATCCCACACATGTAAGGAATTTCCCCAAAATGAGACTAATATGGATGAAATAAGGCTAATATTGAATTATAAGGGAGGAAATATACTAAGGAACTAAAGCAGGGTGTGATTTCACTCAAAATTGCTATTTTTCAAATATCAAAATGGGTTCTTTGCCTTGGAAAAAGTTTCCTTCAGTTCATTCACACAGAAAATAAAATATTCAAGTCTAGAACAGAACAAACATTAAAAAAGACATTTCTTGCTCAGAATAAAACCTGTTCAGAGACTACATATAAAATTCACATGGCAATCACAGTTAACCACTGAACTGCAAGGGAAAAATATTCAGAGTTAATGAAGTTTCTGAAAACAGGATAGAAAAGGTAATTGTTCGTTCTGGAAAAAATATAGAAGAGTAAAAAAAGAAGATAGATATCTTTTCACAAGCTCATGTGGTAAAAAGAGGAGCAACGAAGCTAACAAAAGCCACTGACTTAATTTTTATTTGATAAGAGATTGTCTTAGGATATTAATCTGGGAGGGAGAATCTGCATTCTGCTATGCACCTTGAAGAAGCTCTATAAAACTTTGAGCTCTCAGGGAAAGAAAGATGTTAGCTATACCCCTGTGCTTAGCATTTCTTCCAATGTAGGTCAAGACTCTATTTCTTGGATCACTCTTCTGAAGTGCTATAAATTTTCCAATGTACTATAGCAGAAGCCTTTGGAATCCCATTTTTATACTACCCTGGCATTGTAAACTTCCAGTCCCTGTCTAGGGTTCGTTTTGACTGCCATTGTCTTAAAAATCTTCTTGCCACCCTTTCCAAAACAGTATATTTCAAGCAGTTTATGAAGGAAATCCTCAAGACTTAACGCATGAAATAATAATCTAAAATTTTTCCAACCAGTCTCAAAGACGACACAGCCAAAAATTCCAAGGCCTTAGTTTCCCACCTGTAATGTGGGCATAACATTATCCCTTTAGATGTGTACTGAAAAGATAAATATAATAGTAACATAGCTCAGATGTCATGGCACAAGTATCACAGAACAGCCTGTGAGAAAGATTGATTAAAGAGACATTCAAATTAACTGTACTCTTGTAGTCAATTGAGTAGCAAGAGTTCCTTCCACTGGAACAGTAACCAGCCAGTCAATATTCCATCAATATCTTTTAAGCTTAGGGAGACTGGGTTTGACAGCCAGGGAAGCTGATCTATCCAAGCAGCCCTGCTCTGTGCCCCCTCCCTCCAAAGGAATACTTCATGTATTTTCTTTTAAATAATTCTCTTGAAATAAATTCCACCTGGATCAAACCTAGAAGAGCACAAGACATAGCAGAAGGCAAAAAAAACCTGCATGAAAAGAAAGAGTTTAGGCTGGGGGCATGACAGATGACGTATAGGGGACATATGCTAAAGGCTGTACAGTGGAAATTCAATGTACAGACACAAAGTGACATTTCCAAGCAGCTCCCCACATTGAAGCAAGCCTCCCTTCACATTTCTAAACATAAACACATGTGTTGGCTGCCCCAAGAGTGTCTAGGATGCAGAGGATGAATGGAAATTTCAGCTACAATTTGCCCTAAGAGCACAGCTGAATCATGTATTAAAATAGCCCTTTTTTCCATACATATGCTTATTAATAAAATGAGAGGTTTGGGGTTTGGGAGCCTTTTTTCCCTTTTGTTTCTTTGCTTTTCAAGAGGATAGAAGCTGTTTTTCTATTTCATCCCTGCTGCTGTAGCAACCCTGTTGGAGTTCTGCTCCAACCTTTCTTCTGCTGGCCAATACCAATTTAATTTGTAATGAAAACATTGCAACTCGGAATACACTACCTACTAGCACATCAATTATTTTTTCACCAAACAATTACAAGGAAATCAAAATCCCATCTCTTTCTCTGTTTTTTGAGATAGTTTTTGATTGTCTTTTTATACCCCTGTTCATCTTTTATTTGTTTATAAATGTATTGAAGTGCAGGCCAGGATATCCATAAAAGTTGTACAGCTTTACCAAAACCTTTTATATAGTAATATCAGTATATTCTTATGTATGTATGTATGTTGGCAAGATGCACATACACTTAGTACCTCATATATACAGGCTCCCATTTAGGCAAAGTGTATGAACCATACCAATATAAATCTCTTTATAGAACTAAGAGCAGTTACACAGTGAATGGTAACATATGCTGAAGGAAAGGTTTGGATGCTGGGAACTAGTTAACATGAAAAATACATGCATGCTTACCAAAATGACCCCACCAAATAGCCAAAGAGATAAAAAGGAAGAGTGGCAATGGCTGGTGACAGACTGGAGGCACAAAGGAATTAATTTCATGTTTGTGGGTTCCACAGCTGTGGACTAATCAGGAAAAAGCTCTTCTGCTGAACAAATGGTGCAAACCACTCAAGGCTATGCAATTGAAGCCTGGTATTCACAGTTCAGTTCATGTAATGAAGGACTAAAAATATTACTATTGCTGAATGTTTGTGTGCAGGTACAGGAATAGTGTGGTCCGTATAGATTTGCTTGTTGGCATTTACCTCGTTTGAAAGTGAATTGGTAGCACACAAAATAACGAGTGGAACTGTGGCTATTCTAATGACCAATAATGAATGTGCAGGAACAGTCTACAACATACCTAGTGGCCTGCACCCTTTAGGAAGAGCAGAGCAGTCTTGAGGATCTATCAGAGTTAGAGATTTGGAAGAACATTGTAATTCTAGAGGATGGACCTAATGGATAAAAAAACCCCAACTCAAACCAAAAAGGTTATCTTGTCGTGATGCTGTACTTGCTAGATTAATTCACTCTCAGTGATGAATTGCCCCTTCAAATACCTAATTACAGCATTACATATATAATCAGTAAGGAGACAGTGGGGTGAATGCAATGCAGAAGTGTTGGGATTGACATGTTTTCTGTTTGTTTGTTTTAAAGTTTAGACCATTTTATTTGTCTGAAGAACTGCCAGTTTTTCTTGTAATGAAAATAAGTGACAATTAAGAAAAATGTTAAATTGGTTCTAGTTCTCATTTTGTTTGTAGGATTTTTTTTATTTGCTTATTTGTGGGTTTTTGGTTTGGTTTTTTTTTTCCTATTTTTGTTTGTTTGTTTGTTGTTCTTGGAAACTTGGCCTCACTATCAAATAGCCTCACTTGGTCAAGAAAATGAGCTGTTGAGAAAGCAGTTCCTGTATAGCAGTGGTTTCCTAAATGTACCCCCAATTTCCCTTGACAAATTTTCTTAGTTTACAAATGGTAGTGAGAATCTAGAAAACGGGACCAAATGTTCTCACATCTCCACCAGCTTTGGCTGTCCATGCTTCTCATGTTCATATTACTTTATCCTACATGTAGATTTCAGATTCTCTTAATACCATGAATCCCTCCTATGTATGGAAGAGAAGCTGTGGTTGCCTCAGCCCAGAAAGTGCTTGAAGCCAAGTTAGATGGAGCTCTGAGCAACTTGGTCTAGAAGGTGTCCCTGCCCATAGCAGTGTGACTGGAATTAGATGGATCTTGAAGGTCCCTTCCAACCCAGGCCATTCTATGATTCTGCACCCTTTGCTGCTAGCTGTGTCTGAAAAATCCATATACTATGAACTCTAGGTCCTCAGAGTTGGAGAGATAGAAATTTCCTCAAAAACTACAATGAGCAACAGCCATCCCAATCATTTTTCCCTCATATGACTTATTACACTACTTCCTCTATACCCGTATTTTCCTTCACTTGGAATTTGACCAACTGAGCTGGTACAGGTGGTTGTTATGAAAAGGTCAGTGCCCAGGAGCAAGTGGGTACCAGGTTCAGAAATCTGACAGTGAAGTCCATCCCTGGATGACCCCAACCCTTGTGAGTGCTACCACACATATGGAGTCCACCCAGGGCTGAGGTCTGCTTGACTACCTGAAGGTAAATTTAAATCAGACAAAATTAGACAATCACTAAATCAAGAATTACAGAACAGGTCTTGTAGGGAAGGTCCACAGTGGGTCATCTGGCCCAACCTCCCTGTTCAAGCAGGGTCATCCCAAAGCACAGTGCACAGAATTGTGTCCAGAGGGCTCTTGATTATCTCCGGTGAGGGAGGCTCCACATCCCTCTGGGACACCTGTTCCAGTGCACGGGACTGCACAGTGAAAAAGTTCTTCCTCATGTTCCGATGGAATTTTCTGGGCACTCTCTTCCCCCACTGCCTCTTGTCCTATTTCTCGGCACCACGGAGAAAAGCCTGATCTCCTTGGGACCCCTTCCTAGCTATTTATATACACTCTTAGTTGTCTCTTCTTGAGGCTAAACAAGCGCAACTCTCTCAACCTTTCCCCGTAGGAGTAACGCTCCAATCCCTCAAACGAGGATGGAGACCCGGCCAGAGGTAGAGGCAGCTCTCACTGGGAGCTCGAAGCAAGATGTGACTGTGCAGCGCCGGAGCGCACCACGGGTCACTTCGGCAGGCGGCCGGGGCAAGGCTGAGCCCCCCGGGCCACACTGCCCGCACCGCTGTCGGGGCGCCCAGCGGCAAGGCCGCGGCGGGCCGAGGAGGGCCGGGGCGGGGCAGGGCAGGCAGGCCGGGCGGGCCAGGCGGGCGCTCCCGCCCCCGGCACTGCGGCGCGGCCCGGCCGCGGCTCCGGCGCAGCAGAGGGCGCTGCGCGGGCGGGCGCGGGCCTGGGCGCGCCGCTCCCGGCGGCGGCGGCGCAGTTCCCGTTCCTGTGGCTGTTCCCGTTCCCCTCGGGCAGGGCCGGGCGGCGGCCGCGTCTCGTCCTCGCTGCCCCCTCCTCCCCGTGCCTCGCAGTGGTCGGCGCCGGTGGCGGGGAGGGCGGGGAGGGAGCGCGGCGCCGCCGCATGCATCGCTGATGGAGCCGGGCTCGGGGCTGCCGCAGCGCAGGGCGGGGGGCGGCGGGCTGGACCTCGGGGCGGGCTCGGCGGCGGGGTCCCCGGCGCTCTCGGGGGGACAGTCCCGCCGCAGGAAGCAGCCGCCGCGCCCGGCCGACTTCAAGCTGCAGGTGATCATCATCGGGTCGAGGGGGGTGGGCAAGACCAGCCTCATGGAGCGATTCACCGACGACACCTTCTGCGAGGCCTGCAAGTCCACCGTGGGTAAGGGAGCGCGTCCCGTCCCGTCCCGGGGGAGGGGGCGCTTCTCGCAGGGCCCGGCCGTGGGAACGCGGGGCTCGGTGCGGCGGCCGCCCTTCCCCGGCCCCTGTCCCGCCTCTCCCCGAGTGCGGGCCCGCTCCCCCCTTGCCAGGCATTCCCTCCCAGACCTTTCCCGCTCCGGGGCGCGCGGTGGTCCCCGTCCCCTTCCCGCCCAGGACTGCGGGGTTGGGTCTCCCCGGGTGGGTTCCTCGGCCGTGGGAAGCTCAGGGGGATTGGTTGGTGCCGGACTTCAGCAGCGCTTCTTGGAAAGATCGTGGATGTCCTAGTTACCTTTGCGAGTACTGTGAAGCTGCTGGTTGTCCTGTTCCAGCCTTGCTAAGGTTTAGCAAACAGTTAAAAGAAAAAATTAGGCATGGTTGGTGAAGCAGGTTTTTTGTGCATAAGTCTTAGATGTTGCGTGTAAGGAGACAGAAATATTTCAGTAGTTGAAAAGTTGCAGTGTGCATTTTGTGTACTCTTCCAATGTATTATTCAACTACTCTTCCAGACCGTAGTCAGATTAACTCCAGATGGCTGCTATGGCTTCGTGAAGAACACCCCGGTGATGTTAGATCCGAGGTTAATGTTTTGTTTCTTGAGAACGCTGTGTGTTTGGCTCTTTATACAACTAACTAGCGAGCAAGCTCCTAGTTCTGTAGTGTGCTGTCTTATTCATGGTTTAGTCATCTGTGCGAGTCTCAGAGGTAATTTAACGCCTGCTGTCTTTTAATACACAAGTGTGTAAAGGGAGGAAAACAAGCTAGTTGGTCTGTGTTGTTATTAGAGTCCTATCCTTGAGCTGAACTCTTGAGTATTGCAGCAAGGTGATTGTTAAAGTCTGTGTCACCGGAAAATATGTATGCTTAGCTTAATTGTAGTTTGGAATGTGGGGGAATTTATAGCATCTGAAGAAAAGTGGTTGTATTGCCTTTTAGAAGCTGAGTTATTACTATCCAAAATTATCTTCCTATAACAAAATGATGCGCAGTTACTCATACTTTTGTTTTAATGTGTGTTTTGCCAGTTACTTAATTCTTTCCTAGGCTAAGAATCCAGATCTGGTAGTACAGATTAGCACTGTTATGTTGATAAATTTTTTTAAGTTGGCAACTTAACCTTGTAGAAGTTAGACAGTTTCAGAGGCATTAATCCTCAAGGGATGTGTTGTAATGAAGAAATGTAGATGGCTTGCCTAGATAAACAGATTCATTGAATTTATGGTACAACTGAAGTACAGTTAATAGAGGAATGTATTCTTCATAAATTCTCCAAGTCTGGACATTGATTTTAATTCTCCTGCATCTTCCTCAGGCTGACCCACATTAAGGGTGCTGTGAAGCCTGGTCTGCTCTCTGTAACTGGGGTTAGTTGCCTGCTGTGAATCTTGGGAAGTGAGGGGAGTTGGTCTAGACACCGGTCCAGACTTCCAGGCTGGTGCCTTTTGAACAAAACTGATTTCCTAAATAACTGAGACAGTGATTTAAGCAGAGAAGCTTCCTTATTTTAGGGAAGAAACAGGAAATAAGTAGTGATATGCTGCTAGACAGAAGGTTACGTAATGTTTGTTGTACAAAATGTGCCAACATAAAGCAGCATAGGGAAATCAACTTGTGCCAAAATACATGTAGAAGGACTTGATAGTAATGCCATTCTTTCAAGGTCCTCAGACTAAACTTGAGAGCTGTTGAGATTCCCCCAGATCTTTTGACTGCTGTATGAAAGAGCTTTTCACAGTCAGCTTGTTCTCTAGATTTTTTTTTGCGCTATAAAGTAACCTCTGCTATTTACATTTCGTATAGATAGAAAACAACTGACACTCCAAAACAACCTGAGTTCAGCCTCTCATACACAGATGAAATCACAAAGCTCTTCCTTTGCCATCACTTAGCTGCAGTGGTTTTCAAGAATTTGCAAGTGGAGAATGATGTTTTGAAACATCAGTGAAAATGCTGTAACTGATCCAGTTATGTAAACTAAATATACCTTGAGATTAAATTTGAAAAGGCCGTGTAACCAACCAAAAAACTGCATGTTGTTGTATGTACCTTATATTAGCAAAGCTGTATTTAAAATGAAATGCTAGAATATGTATTTACTTCCTTACCTTGACATTAATAGTCTCAACCTTACTTTCATGTTTTTATACTAAAACCTGTGGCTGTATAAGACAAAAAGGATATTTACTACCTTAAGCTTTTGTATGAAAGCAGAGGCTACTCAGAGGACTTCCTTCAGCAGTGGCAGAATTGCAAATGTCCAAAGACGTTTTCTGTCTCTGGTCCCCAAGTGCTGATAATAGTGCCATGTTATTGAAAAGTGGAGCATTTCTGCAGAAAAGGGAAGGTGTGGATTCAATTAAGAAAGATACAGTATTTAAATGCTAATTTAAGAAGACATTGCCAGATAGGTTAAAAAAAGTTCTGTAATGAAAACACATCAACATGTCTTCAGTCTCAGCTCAGATACGGAACTTCTTTGAAAGTGTTCAAAAATAGCTTGGCAGAATTCAGCACATTATTCATAACAGCACACAGTGTGCTGTTGATCTAAAATTCTTTTGATGTATTTATTTTGGGCATAAAATTAGTTGCATGGAATATTGTGTCTCTTTAAATCTGCTATTTACATAGCACTGAGACTACCCAATATGCTCAAATATTTACTGATTTTTGAAAAATGTAAAATTTCTCCATTCCAGTAAATCCACTGTCTTTCCATAATGGAATAATAACTTGCTCAGGGCTGATACTGGGATCATACTAGCTTTGTCAACAAGCACAAATGTACACTTTTTCTTTTAAAGTAAAATTTGGTCTCCATTTATTATTTGTTGTCTGCATTATTCACTTAGAAGCAGATTCCAAAGCCATCACTTGTAGGTTTTCCAGACTTGACAATTAAAAAAAATGTGCACCAAATATGGTGTGAAGAAGAGTGATCTTTCCAACGGTAGTGGTTAAATACTCATTGCCACGTTTGTAAAAAGATTCAAGCGTGGGGATGAAGAAACAGTGTTTCCCTCTGATTCATCCACCCCCTTATCACACCTCAACTAGTTCTTATCCTGAAAGAAATACATCCTAATTCAGATCTCCATAGTTGTGATGTTATTTTTTTTTTTAAATGGTATTATCTCAGCATCTTTTTCACCAGAGTCCCTTTATTAAATATTCAATGGCCTCTGTTCTCTTCCCAGTGTCGGTCTAGCTACTGCTTAGTCTCAAAGTTATATGTCCTACATAGTCCACCAATTCTTAGTTCACTCCATCTCCCTGCTGTTTTTCTTCCATGACAGACCTACAGAATTCCTGTACTCAGCAGTACTTCCTGTTGATCTAATTTTTCTGCAGACATTACACTTCTCTCTGGGTTTTATTCTCTGAACCTGAGGTGCCTGCTCTCCCAAACATGACGCCCTGCACTGACTCACCTCTTAGGATGCTGATTGTCCTGGTTCCTCAGATCAAGTTGAGCTCCTCAGCTTTTTTTTTACATGCTGGCTCAGTATGTAAAGTCTCTTGAGACCTCATCTTATCTTTCAGCTCTTTTCTACCAGGTCTAAAATCATCCCAGGAAAGAGGCCTTGGCCTTGATAATGCCAGTGCAGTTTATGTGCCTTTTGCATTGCTGGCTGTTTTAGCAGCTGTTCATAGGAAAACAAAGTGTCACTTGTAGTAAACAGTAAAGCTTCCTTCCATCCTCGTTTACAAGCAAAATGATAGTGGAGTTTGTAATGGGGAAGGTTTGTTGTGGATCAGGATGGGAATTTAGTGACCTGTGATCTGTTCTGGGCTAATTGTAGCCTGAGGGATCCAGATCAGTGGCATGTAAATGCAAGATTCCTTTGACTTCAAAGAAATGCTCTTTGACCTTCTTACACCTTCATGTGAAATGGTGTGGAAGTCAGAAACTCCTGAGATTTATGGAGGTCCATTGGTTTTCACTACAAGTGTTATTTTTCTTATTATTTATTTTTAAAATACCCATGTCCGTGCAAAATTCCTAGAGTCCATCAAATAAACAATAGCTTTATCTTCTATCAGAATGCTCTTAGATAAAGCAACTTCTGTCTTTAATATATAGACATTTGTGTATGGTATACAAGTATATACATATATACCTTTTTATATGTACCTATACATATGTTTGGGGTTTCTGTCAGAATTCAAACCTGTCTTCATTCTCTTTATCCTTAAAAAACGTGGGCTAGCAACATGAATGTTTGGTTTCATTCCCGTAAGCGTGTCATATAACATAATGATTTTCACTTACAAGTATCAGAGTACTCACTTTTGAAGTATAATTTTTCAGAACTGCTCTTTAAGTTACTACTCTTCAATCTTTTTAGTTATCTAATTCTCACAGGCATTGTAAATATAGTACATGGCTTACTAATAATTTGATTTTTGTTTTCAGTAAATCAAAACTATGGCTTAAAAATAAATTTCGTAATTTGATGCAATCTGACATGAAGAACAATCTGTATAAAATTTTCAGAAATTTGTGAGTCAACTAAGCATTCCTTTCTTTGATACACTTGTGTGTGCCTATGGGCTCTCTGACAAGTATAATTCATTTTAATTTTTCTTTAAAGCTTTTCCCCACCTTCAGTAAGATTGCACTGAAAGCTTACTTGGTGTGGGGAAGGGGAGGAAGAGTAGAAATAGATCTTTGTTAGTTTACCATATCATGACAAAGTAACAGTAAGATGTTCTTGCTTTAATCAAGAAATAGCTTTTAATGTGAGAAATTTCTTCTGCTGTTAAAAGGAAGGAAGTTTTGATGAGGGATAAGTAATTCTGAGAGAACTGACTGTTCTTACTTTTGCATATCCAGGGTGTTAATACATCTGGTTTTATGTGTTGGCTTTTTAACTAGTGCAGAATAGTGTAAATAAGCCATACTAGTACATTATTAATGGTGTGCTGCAGTTTCCTGCCAAACTATAAACAGAGAGGAGCAGGAGGCTGGAAACTTGCAGAGAAAAACAGTTTTGTCTTACACAAAACCTTAAGATAATTAGGGAGCATGTATGAACCTTGTTTGTCTTTGGAGATGCAAATTATGACAGAAGCCTGTGCCCTGGGAGCTGCCTCTTACCTTTCGGAACAGTGTAGTCACTTGTAATGGACAACATAGAAACTCCAGCAAGTGAAAACACCTGCCCAGTCATTGTTTGCCCCAGATGTGTCAACTAAGTGTATTTTACAGTGTTTGGTATAGCCAGCAATGGTTTGCTATGCATAATCATTTGAATCCTCATAAGTGAGAAAAATTGTAATTTCAAATGGGAAAAGGTAGGTAATATAAATTATTAGAGTTTAGGAATAGGGTTTTGTGGAGGTATTGAGATTTTAATTAACAAGAAGTTACAAGGAAGAGTAAATTTCAACTTTGTTTTTTTTTTCATTTGTTAACTTCAGCTGATAGAAATATTCAGGCACTGGGTTGTATCAACACTACAGGACTGTCAGAGAGCCTTGTAGTCCCTAGTCAGGACATATATGAGAATACGCAAATAAAACAACAGGCAGAGTGAAGAGGCCACTTGAATAGTGTCAAATGGGAAGTTAGGTTTGCAGGAGAGTGGAATGCAGCTGTCAGACTCAGTCTCTGCTGTGAACAGCTGAGCGTGTCATAGCAAAGAAAAAAAAAGAAAATAGGGCCATATGATTCTCAAGGACTTCTGTGAGTTGGTTAGCAACACTTTTACTACTAATTTCTGCTGATATCCTAAGGAGAGGGAAACTTGATACCCAAAACAAAATGCTTATAGGTACTGCCTTCTAAAAATCGATGTTGTTGCTCATGAAATAGCCTTTCTTTCTCCATTCAGTTTTCCCTTCAGGTCAAGTAGTTGTTGACCAGTAGCTTAGTGTGTTTTTCTGGTTTATAATCAGAAATTTGAAAAGAGGTCTTGTTCATGAAGCTACAGAGAGACTTTTTCCTTCCAATTTCCTCTTCCACCTCATTCTGTTTGACAGCATTTTGGTACAAGCTTTGAACTTAGTGTCTTAAATAGCGTCAAAAACCTAGGTTTTCTGGAGGGTCTTAGGATTTTACTGTCCACAAGAATGTAAAGAAATGTTAATTTCCTCCTTTCTCACTGAATCGGGAAGCACCAAGTGTCTGAAATGTTTAGAAGCTGTATATTGGACGCTCAAAAAAAACATAAAATAATTTGGCTACACCTTCAACATATACTCACTTGTGTATATCACACAGAAAAAAAAGAAAATTGGTATCTGTTTCATTCTAGTCTGTAGCCCAGTTGCCAGTTGAGGTATGGGTACACTTTTATTTTAGGCAAGCAGTCTCAAATGTCTGCATGTTAATCGTTCTAGAATTACAAACTTGGAGCTCTATGGACAACGTATTTTACCTGCCTCTAAAATAATCCCCAGACATACTTAAATCTGATTTAGGACTAAATGATTCCAAATCTCTTCTTCAAATTTTTTTTAATTTGTAATGTGCAGTTTGAAAGAGGCATTTTTACTTTGGTGTGTTTTAAAAACAACCAAAATTAGATTAAAAGAAGACAAAATGGTTTAGGGTATTTTTTCCTGGTAACAGTTTCTATAACCTTTTCCTGTCCTCCGTATGTACCTTTTGTTGTTGATTGCTTTCTCCCCTCAAGCAAGACATAGAAATCAGAAGGCATGCTCTTTTCATTGTCTTTGTCAGTTTGGGGATAGGTGTAAGTATTGTTTGAGTTACAAACCAGGACTAATAAAGATGGTTGTTAGTTCAAAAGTTCATGTGACATCAGTTATCAAATGCAGGATAAGTAAGAAAATTTTTCTGCATAATGCTGTCAGATGTCCAAATTCAATAACCTGTCATAGCCTTCAAATTATCTGTTTTAAGGGTTAATTGGTATATAACTTCTGAATTTTTAAACTGATTGTGTTTCTTTAAGCACGGTCTTATTATCTTTCACTGATTGAATTACTTTGATGCAAATCACTAACAGGCCTCTGAAAATTGAATCCATTGGAATTGATTTTAGTTAGAGGGGTTTTTTTGTGCTCTATTTGCGTCTGTTTTCCCAGCTCTTCCATTAACTTTGTTACCAGGAAATCTTGTCCACTGAAAGGTCACTATGTTTGCATTAAGCAAAACTGTTTCCACTTTCTTTTTCTGTCCCTTATGAGAGGAAATTAAAGCTTGCAAATTTAAGCATAAAATGCATTGTAAGAAGTTCCTTTACTATTTTATTTCTAAACAAATACTTTAAGCTTTAAAAAGAAAGGCTGCACCCAGTTGTGTGTATCCCATTTTGTGCTTTAGCAAATAACCTCTAGTTCCTGTTTGGGGTGAGAAATTAATGTACTGTAGTCAGTTCTGGGCTAGGCTTCATTTTTGTAGGATTTCAGTCTCAACTTTGAAACAATCTCAAGTTTGGTTCATTGACAAGAGATGTCATCCTCAGTGACTTGCCCTTATCTAGAACTTCATTAATGCACTTCTGTTTTGAGTCTCTGTTCTCTTTCTTTTAAGGCTGTTTAGTTTTAAACAGAGTGCAGACAGGTTGTTTGGCTGTGTGTTTAATATACTTTAAACCCTTGTATCCTGGTAGCCCTTAGTTTTTCCTGGAGGAGGCATAGGTTCAGTTCAGTTGAGCCCATGTTGTGATAGATGTTCTTTGCATGAAGTATATTTTTCATCCAAAGTTCATGTGCTACTAACAACAACTGTGCACATTAAATAAAATGTTCCAAATCCTTACTTTAAACACACCAGGTTAGTGTTGCTGTCCTTAATGCCTTATTTGACATATATCTACCCTGTGGGGAGAGGTGATGCTTCTTTGCAGATTTAAGTCATAGTGCAAACTCAGTCAGTATACTTTCAAATGCTTCAATAAATGCAAAATCAGAGACCCAAGCAAGAGGCTGAGATCTGTGTTTTTGTGCCTTTTTCATTAGTTTTTGGAGGATGTTTGTTTGGACTCCTGAAAAAGGCCTTTCCAGCAAAAAATGAAGGTCAAAATGTGACATCCAAGACACATAACATTTTAATCCATAAAATTAAAAATAAAAAAAAGAGAGATGGTGATTTGGATTTACTTGTTGTCTGAGTGTAATAATTTTGGAAAATTATTGATTGCCTGTTGTCCATGCAAGCCTGATACATAGAGACAAGGCTGACTTTTTAATGGGAGATTGTAACAAGCCTTTTGGTTCCTCTTACATCAGTGTGACCTGTCAAATGGCATGCTTCAGTATGGTCATAAGCACATGTACTTGTCAGATTTCCTGGCATGTGTATATTCTGTTATTCACTGACAATAAATTGGCCAGCAGACCTTTAAATCCAAGCTAGGTAGCATGCTAGGTAGCAAGCTAGGTAGCACTGATAGTTTGCTGGTATTGTAGCAGCTAAAGGGAGCTTTTTTAAATCCTTTCTTTGTATAAGACATGTTATTCAGATTTAATGTAGTTGTCAACAGTAATTGTTGATTCTTCTGTTATATTGAACTATATATAAAACCATGCCAGAGTAATCGTATGGATAGCAAAACTTTCCATTTAGGTATTTCCATTAACGTATGTCAAGCTAAATAATTTCTCTCATTAACCTTTTTCTTAACTCAATGCAATATTTGAAATTGAAGTGGAAAACAAATTATTGTGTTGTTGTTTTAATTGAATTACTAATTTGTATGTAAACTCAAAGCACTGGCTTTGGCAGTCTATGGTGAGACATGCTAATGAAACCTGACAGGCTTAGGAATTTGTTTCTTTGTGTGCAAAGGGAAAGCTGCCAGATTTTTTTCCTTCAGTATTGGCAGACATGCAGCTTCTGGTATTGTGTTGATGCTTGCAGAGCATTACTAATTATAAAAAGTAGTTGAGCAACCTTTGCAGAGTTCTGGCACTCTGTCTGACTTAAGTGTTAAATGATTCAAACAATTCCGTAGAAGATTGTGTCTGCTTCTCCAAAACTGTTACTTGCTTGTATTATTCCTTCCAAAATTTCACAGTAGGGAAATATTTCATGGTATGACTTTCAGATGATCAGTAGAAAGATCTGCCTTTAAAGTAAGAATGCTGTTGATATATTATTTATTTTGAAACCATCTCTTCAATGTGTAGCCTTTTTTCTACTTCATTTTATTCATATATTGTGCCTTCTAGTCCCAGGAAGTCCCATGTTGAAAATGTGGTTTATCACAACAGGTGGATTATCTCTCCATAGTTAATTATTTTAATTTTTAAAAATATAGCAAAAGCTTTTCATTTTTTTGGTTTTTATAAGACAGCAGTGGTTTGTATAAACCACTTCCATAAAAATAAAAGTATTTTCTTTTTGCAGTTACTGAAACCTACATGAAATCCCTGTGTTGGTTTTAACACTCAGCTTGGGATCAGAGATGATTTAGACTTTTTTAACATCAGATGAATGGCAGATCATAGAGTATGTTGTGTGACAGAACGGCAGGGTTGGGAATTGGGATTGAGGTGTCTGGGCAGTTATATTCTAACTTCTTTGAGGACAGGAGAGCTTTGAGTCAAGCAATTATGGTTAATTAAGTAAAGTTCTGTCTCGTAGACAAAGTTGTGACTATTAAGACAATTGCATTTTATAGTTTAAATGCATTTATATAGAGAAAAGTCTTATAACAGTCGAAATGGATATGTGTTTCTTTAAAAAATACTATTAGAACACAATTACAAAATTCTCATTTCACACACTTTGGATACTAGAACATAGCTGGATCATTTCTCTTCTGCTATTGCACTAAGACAGTTGCTTTTCAGAAGTGTGCAAAAAGATTTCTTGAAGTTAGGATTAATAAGTTCTTTGAAATTTTAATCATTCGAATATCTTTGTCAATATGCATATGAATACTTGAAAATTGCCAAGAAAGTTTTAGACTGTTTAGTACAAATCAGTTTAACACATTACTTCCTGAGGTTTGAAAGAGATACGTGTTTGTAAGTACAGGCATCATATGTCCTGAATATCTCTCCAAGAATTGGTGATTAAGTGTGCTAGACACTATTAAGGACATGGAGAACAAGGAAAAATGTCATGGTGTGATGACCATTACTTTTATCATATGCAATATGCAAGCTGTTAGCGGGGATATTTGTTCAGGAGAATGAAGGTCAGTGATAGTTCCATTTATTTATTTTGGCTGAACAATGCCCACCTGCTTTGCAAACTAAAAATATGGACACAATGGTCAAGTTCAGTCCCTTCTGTCAAAGTTTAAATTCAGTCTCAGTTCTTGATATCAGCAGGGACACTCAGCTTTTACCATGGATAGTCTTTGGGAAAATGTGTCATTTTTGTTAGAGAAAATAAAAACCATTTTTCCTCTTTAGTTTCATCCTTGTTCTTAGTTTACAATTGCATGTGAAATAGCAGAAGTGTTTCCAACACATTATGCTTCTACACTTCTGTGTGAGTTTTAAGTGTACAGGTCTGAAGCATGTTCTCATGTCTTTCTATTTCTCCCTTTTTAATTTAGCTCTGTTAGGAGAGATGATGTGTAGAAGGAAGAACTGAAGCAAAATCTTCATACAAATGTATCCTAAAATGAACAGGTTCACAATCTGCAAATCTATGATATTCTAAGATATTTATTCCTGACACATTTTTATAGTTAAGGTGGTAATCTGTTGTGTCTAGGTATTGTCGACCTTATTATTGACCACAATATGTCTTATGTGTTGCTGGCCAGCATTATTTTTTTAATAGAAGTTAAATCTTTCTGTATAACAAAGTCTTCATGTTTCTGTCTTTGATATTTAGCATGCATTCAAAATTTGACTGGGGTTTTGAGACAATGAATAAAAGTACCATACAGGTATAAAACAAAATTTTAAAAATCAAATAACCTCTTTGAATATAAGAAGTTTGCTAATAAATATTTGCAGAACTTAACAATGACAGTCTTGACAAACTTCTTCATAAACCAACCTCAATTCCAGCACTTTACTACAGCACTTTACAGATGCTAAGCATCCATCCTGGGAGCCAGACCTGTATAGTTCCTGCTTCACAAACAGCAAAATTGATGCGGAGGGATTGGTTCTGCTCCATGCCTCTGGGGCATCTGTGCCAGATGGAAGTAGAGCAGGCTTGTCCTTGACAGTCGAGGTGAATAGGAGAGAATCATACTGTGCCTGTTGTTTAACTGTTGTGTTGGGTTTACCTGCTGCTGGAAATTTTGCACAAAGTGGAAGGTTTATGTTGTGATGCTGCCAGATTTGATGCTGCCTGGCTCACAGGCTGTATAGTGGTTGTCAAGTCCCCATGATGTTTCTGAGTTAACCATAGTGGTGCAAACCCTTCTGCTTGTTCAGACTGTTACAAGTTGATCTAAAAAAAAAGTATCAAAAATTAATAATTACACCCTCATTACTTTTGCTTCTTATTCCTCCTTTTCTGTTTACTGTATTTTATTTATAGGTGTTGATTTTAAAATCAAAACAGTAGAGCTAAGAGGAAAGAAAATTAGATTACAAATCTGGTAAGTAAAACAAACATGCAACCAGCAGTATGTTTTAATTTTTATGTTCTAGCATGAATTAATATGCTTGTCTAATACTACTATTAACTGTTATAAGCTGGTTTAGCTCTTACCCTATTACTTCTCTCCTCCATTCCCACAAGACTTAAACAAAACCAAATAGCTCTTCAATTTTTGTGAGGGTAAAGGAGGAGAAGGAGAGATAAAGTTAGAAGTAGGGCATGAATGTAATTACTGAAATATTAATGCATCACAGAGGCCTTGAGCCCCTTTTCCTGGAAGAATGACATCACCTACACAAGAAATAGTTCTACAAACAACAAAAGTTGACTGTGTTAAATAGAGACTAGGGAAAGTATATTTTGTTTTCTTTATTTTTCTGGACTGATTAAAACTGACCTTCATTGTAGCAGCAATTATAAAGCAACTGAAGTATTTTCTAAACTGTTTTTCTAAAACTTGGTATAGGCAATGCTGTTTCTTTAACACTGTTTTTAAATAACTTCAAAGTGGAGGGCATTCAAGACTTAAGTAAATCATATCCACTCTAAACAGCATGGAAAAATAAAGCAATCCCATGCAAATAAGACTGTACCTTAACTGGTACTGATGTCCTACTACAGAAAGCTCAGTGTCTAAGAGCTAAACTCTTCCTTTCTGGAGCAGGCTACATGATTTCTGGTAATGGTTCTCCATGTTGGTGATTGATACAATTTTTATTGTTTAGAAATTATTGAGCTAAACACTCCTTTCTTTTGCAGAGTAGTACAATACATAAACATAATTATGAGAGAATAAACCAGCTATGTTCTATACATTAATCTTACATACTACTATGTAGAAGCTTAGCTTTGGTTTATTAACAGTGTGTGGTGCATAATTGGCATTGTAGTTAAACTGTTAAAGCTTCTTAACAATCCATAGAGGGGGGAGAAGCTCTAAATATTCTTTTTATTACACTTTTGGGATATTCTGGTAGTTTTTCATTATTAACTACATGGATGCAGTGAATTCAGTTTACTAACTCCTCTTGGCAGGTCACCATCAATTCTGTCTGTCACACCATGTGTCTGTCTTGCTTCCCTCTGAGTTAACTGCTGCTTCATCTTTGGTCTCATCCATCACCTAATACTTGAATGTTAGTGGCATGTCTTCATTCATCTGTCCATGTTTGGAAACCTATGACCACAAGACTGGCAGTTGAGCCAGCAATTGTTAGCCAGGGTCTGCTGGAGCTGACAGAGGTAACAAAAAATTCTGATGTGGAGATGCTAATGTATGCCTAATATGCATTCTTACTGTGAAATGTGCTAAGCCTATAACAAAAAATTCTCATGTTCAATAAATATTTTACAGGAGTGAAGTTTTTTGGAAAAGAGATGTTTAAACCATTATTTTCCACATATTGAGAATATGCTAGTAGGATGTAGGAAATGTTAAAAATTGAATTCAAAGCTGATAGGCTGCTAAGATGTGATAATTACCCCTATGGGAAGCCTTACTAAAATGGCAAGGAAAACACAATATTAAGAGATAATACTTCAAAATATGATAAAATCCATAAAGATGGCATCCTGCTCCTAAGTATCACTTTCTCTCCAACAGTGGCTGTTAAAATGTTGTTCTTATACTTAATCTTTAAAATTGCCTTGGCATGCTTCCAGTTTTTTAGAAAAGCAGTTAGATAAGCACAACTTTTGCTAATTAATTCTGAATTCTGTTGTGCTTGTTATTTGGCCTAAATATATAAACTCTTACTACCACAGAATAATTTAGGTTTAAAAAGACCCTTAAGATCAGTGAGTCCAACCATTAACCCAGTGCTGCTAAGTCCACCACTAAACCCTGGCTCCAAGGGTCATGTCTGCATATCTGTTAAGGTTGCCTTGGGCAGCCTGTTCCAGTGCTTGACAATCCTTTTGGTAAAGAGATTTTTTTTTTCCTATGAGCCAATCTAAATCTCCCCTAGTGGAACTTGAGGCTGTTTTCTCTTGTTCTGTCCCCTGTTACTTGGGAGAAGAGGCCGACCCCCACCTGGCTACAGCCACCTTTCAGGGAGTTGTAGAGAGTGACAAGGTCTCCCCTTGGGCCTCCTCTTCTCCAGGCTAAACAACCCCAGCTGCCTCAACTCCTTATTGTACCTCCAGTTGTTGGATTCAAGAGGAAAGCAATTTACCAAGTCAAACACTTGGAAGTTTAGAAATGCAGACTTCAATTGCATGGCTGATCGTAAGTCAGCCTCCTTTCATACCTACACAGTGACAGAATTTAGGCTGCCTCATACTTCCTTGGTAGTCTTATATACATTGATTGTGGTAACTTTACTACAAAAAGACCTGTTTTGTTCAGTGAACAGACAATTTCTGAAGTTTACACTTACCTGTTTTCTTAAAATTACTAAAGTTACATTTCAAAGCATGAAATTTTGCCTATTTTTTTTAGTAATATGAAGATTCTACTTCTAGAGTCAAACAAGAATGGTTTTTAAAAAGTTTACTTTGGTATTTTTATGGTCACTTGACCTGTCTCTCCCCTGACCACTATCAGCAGAGTGTTTTCCACAAAACTCTACCACTTGAGTTTATCAAAAGATACATTAGAACAGAGTACAGTGTTGAATATTTCAAGCAATCAGGTGTGCAAGACATCCTTTTGAAAGCAGCTTTCACACCTGCTGCTGTTAGGAGAGTAGAATACAAAAGGATTTATCTCCTGTGTTCCTTCAATAATGGGGATCTGTGCCCTGAGGATCACAGAGGTGTCTGCTCTTGCCTCTAGCTTCCTATCTAGTCCCTGCTTTCCCTATTTCCCTGACTTCCAGTCAGTAAACAACCTGCTGCTCCTTAGATTATGCAATGATAGAGCTTCACTGAAGACACAGAGTAGTATCCACCTTTCTGTGCCACCAGGAACACTTAGTAGTGCCCCTTGGGTTGCCAAAAGTTGTAGGATGCGGTAAATCAGCTTCTGCCATGCGGTCCTGGGCTGACACAAGCTCCTGTGTCCTGTAAGAAGTAATCCCTGCATGCAGCTCAAGTCATGAGGTAGAGTAACCAGAACTGCTGGATATTGTGAGTGTCCAGGTAAATCAAAGCATCTGTGAATCAGTGCTTCTTCAAAGCTGGAAAACTGGATCAAATAATAGGAAGCCCTCTCTGATGCTTTGAAGCAGGACAGGAACTGTGCCCTCTCACCTGAGTAATCTGGGCAGTCACTGACACAGCAGTCAGCAACTTCCCCTCTGAAGGGAAGGACCTGGCTGTGGGAAGCAGTGCTGCCCTGCCACTGTGCCCAGTTCCTCACTGGATCTCCAAGGGAGCTCTCTGATACCTCAGCAGGTTTAATGCTCAAGGTAGCCAGCAACTTGGAACAAAACAAGCTTGTTCTTTTTCTGAAGGTGTTTTAAACCGGTGCATTCTCATAAAAAATTCACATTCTGCCTGCTCTGTTTTCTGAGAGACAGTTGTCTTGGAAAGTCCCAGTTCTAGAATATATAAGAATGTAGTTTCTTTGGTTCAGTACCTCTGAAATAAATTATTTATATAATAAAAAATCTTAAATATATTTGTGGTTTATGGGAGGAAAAAAATCTGACAGGTAGAACTAGCCTCTAAAAATACTTTAAAGCATTTTTAACAATATTGCATGTAGGTTCCATAGAAGTATATAGAGCATGTGAAAGTGTTAAATTAGTATTAAGTTTTTATGTAATTTCAAAATATTTTCACTCCTATTACCACTTTGCACCACCACTCATAAAAAGTTAATTTAACTAGAGAGCCAGAGACAGTTTTGAGTCTGTCCATGTGTTTGTTTCAGCTGGTTTAGGTAGACACAGAGAACATTTATATAAAAGAGAAATTATCCAAAGATATTTTAATTCACTGTATTTGTATTCTGTTTTATGCAGTCTGCCATAGAACATGACAAGTCAACACTTGAAAGTGGCCTTTGTGTGATTTTTTTAATTTGCTTTTGTTTGTTGTAATGTGTGTTTGTATTTTTGGAGCAATGTCTAGTTTCTGTTTGGGAAGTAAAAACAATCAAGCAGTTGGATTCTCTAATTGTAGATTATAGCTGGTTGAGGAGTCATACACTGTATGTTTCTGATAACAAATTAGAAAGACCAATGCTTTTCATTTAGAAAACTGCTTTTAGCATTAAAAAAAAGTAATCTGATGGGGTTTTTCAGTTATGCCATGTCATTATTTAAGTTGTAGTAACTTCTTATTTGAACTTCTTGAGTTTAATTTAATTGGAATTAAATTGAACTGACTTCTGCTATTGTGTTGATTCTGACCAGAGCAAATAAAGAACTAGTAGCACTTAGTATCACTTCTGAAAGTCATGAAGCTATGTACTACTAGCCCAGTTAAACAGTGGTCATCTCTTCTTCCAGCTTTCCACTAGTGCTTCAATAGCTATCCTTACTAAAATACTCCAGCTGCAAGGAGTGCAACAAGAAAATAGTATAGCAAGAATAATTGCTCCAGCCCTGCACATTAGAAGAAAGCATTTGAAGTAGGATGTGCTTTTAATGTTAGCTCTGCATTAGGGGTTGTCTTTTTTTTCCTCAACACTGGATAAATTTGCTGCACATTTTCATGAAAAATATGATGGCACCTAGTAGAAGACAAGATTTTCCATGCTGAAGATCAACTTGATACTCAAACTGCAGTTTACTTAGGTAGCCTGGGGTTGCATTTTAAACTTACTTATTGCAGAAATAGTTTTCCAGCTTTCACCTTACAGTTTGAAGACTAGTGCAACGTAAGGGTAATGTTTGAGACAAAAAATTGAGCTTTTTTTCTTCAACTTCTCAAATGAAATAAGGGTTAGAATATCATGCTCACAATCAGAAACCTTCTGACTGCTGTCATTTCCACCTGCTGCAGGAGAGATGAAGTGTGGGAGAGTCAAGGCAAAGAAAGTCAGCCATGATCCACTGTAATTGGCATGACTCAGGTGCCAGTCAGTGGTCATCTGGCCATTTATTATAAGTAGTCAGCAGCCAGACTGTCCATGGGTGTTCTAAACTGGCCACAGCATGTGGTGTTTCCCAAACAGTCAGCAAGCCAGACTACAGGTTGTGTGACATTTGGGTGAAGGACCTACATGAACAGGAGCGCAGGGTGCAGCTTCCTAGGAATGCTATAAACTTTTAAAGAGCCTGAGGGTGTTGTGGAGAGAGGAGAAGTTGATAGTACCAGGTGGACTTGGAGACAGAGTACTCAGCAGAGCCGGGGAAATGGGGGGCTGGAGATAGCTGGAGTGGGAGTGTTGTGTGCTGTTGCATAGTTCTCTTCATGGCCTACTTATCCACTGATGACTGCCTTCAGGGAGGGTGGCTGAACATTAGTGAACATTTGTTTCTCCTCTGTTTTTATAATTTATGTACTCAGTGATCTGGTACCCTGTGATGGAGTTACTAAAGGTCCTTAGCACTCATCTGAAGGCACAGACAGGTGACTCTGAAATACCCTCTTTATTTCTGTGTAACACTAAGGGCACAGAAAAGAGGAAAAAGACTGGCCAGCAAAACAAACTGACAGACAAACAAAACCAAAAAGCAACATTTCCTATTACTCTGAACAAAGATAGAATTGGTATATTCTCCCACATGAGATATGCCCTTCCACCTGCCATGTAGTTATTTGTGCTCAGAATGATGGAACTCCCATCCCTAGTAGACCTCATCAGTAGGCTGGATTAGCAACACATGACAGGGGCTGGTCTGCAAGGTCATAATTCTGAGAGTTCTGTTCATAAGCACTAGAGCAATGTTATCCATATGTGGAAAATTAACGGTTCATACTAAAATTATTAAATTTTTAACAGACTGTACATCCAAAGGACCTTCCAAAGTATGAATCTGACCTTAAGAAGTAATGAAAAAGAATGTAGAGTTACTTGCTCTGAATAATATTATATATATATATACATGTATATATATATATATATACATACAATATCAGCTGCCAGAACTTGTATTGCCTTACAAAAAATGCCTCATTAGTGTTAAGAAAACAGCCAATTAACTATCTAAAACTGGTCTGCAATACTACTGGTGCTTGACTTCATTGAAACAGGCTACCTATTTTCATTTTCTGTAGGTTGCCAGAGGTTTATATGAATATAATTCTGAAGTTCTGAGAGTGGGGTTTGAATAAAAATAAAACAAAAATGGATGTAGTAGGAATTTGCTCTTTTCTGGCCCTTGTTGCTGTGTCATTGGCTTGCAGTAAAGTATAAGTCATTATTTTCCCGCAAGCTATGAAGCAGAGGTTCCAGATATTTTTCTAGTAGACACTGCTTTACTTTTTAAGATCACTAGCAAATATTTGTTGCTATCAAGTATACTTGTGGTAATTTCAGGGGCAAGTTAAATACTTCACTTTGAAACTTGCTTGAAATTCCTAAAGATTTTATGCAGAGTAAGATAGGCTTGTGGGAGTCTATTCTACTGCTTGTTGCGGATAGAACCTTAAAAGGATTAAAACTTTAGGACAATCAATGTGGCATTTTGTGGACATGACTTTCTTTTTTTTTTTTTTGGTAACAAGTGTTTCAGGTCTCCATTGTTAGTCTCATTCCCAAGTTCATTCTCCTCCTCCTTTTGTCTAAAATGTGACTGTTGAAGAGGATTAATTTTGAAGTGTTGAGTCCCAGTGTACATGCACACAATTTTCCTCCCTCCACTCTTAATTTTGATCCATCTTTTGATTTGTTCTAACAGTGAAATTTCAAAATTATCAATTGACTTTGGGGGCTGAACTCAAGCAGCAAATGCTTGATTACTTTGGAACACCATATAACTTACTTTCCAGTTGAGATGCCAGTCACATTTTAAGACTTAGGATATGCACCAGCTATTTTTTTAGTATAACTGCCAAAAAATCTTCCCTAGGCAGGCTTGATGATGTGATTAGAAGCAGTTCAAAAGTTTTCATGGTTCAGTAAAAAATAACTCTTCTGTCTCATCTGCTTTGGAACAGAAGCCATAGCTAGTATGGGTAACTTAGTGTCATTGCTGGAAATTTGTCTCCAGTGTCAATGCAACCTGTCTGAAATGCCTACAGTGCTGACAGTGAGCACAAAAATGTTACTTGCACACCTCAGATAAGTAGATGCAAGCTGGAAAGCCACATATCTAGTGCAAAAGTTGTATCACTTAGTGTCTTCTCACTCTTTTCATTCACTTCTGTGCCAGTAGGTTTTGTAGTAGTTCTAGAACCATGGCTGAAGTGCTATGGTTGATCAAAAAAGAGTCAGAAAGCTCAAATTATAATGATGAGTACATTGCTTATTTTATAGTTGGATGTGTTTAATAAGCATGTATCCATTTATTTTTTCAATTTTTCAGGGCTGTTAAAGAACCCAACCAAAAGTCCACAAAACAAACAACAAACCCCAATAACATAAAACCGGCTTTATCTCCTGGTACATTTTCATTGGATAGCTTCACTCAGACACATGTAGAAATGTTTGGTGGCCTTTCTTGGTGAAGTTAGTATGGGATAAATAGTTTTAATATGAAAACTTTTTATGATTGAATATACTGTTCCTCCTTTTTTTTTCCTTAAATTCACACATATGGAAGGAAATGTAGTGTCTCTAATGAATGTGGGAGTGTTATTATTAAAATGTAAACAAAGTTATTCTGTACTTTGCAAATTGGTGAAATACTTGTGCCACTGTTTGCTGCTGCTTCTTAGGGACACAGCAGGTCAGGAGAGATTCAACAGCATTACCTCAGCTTATTACAGAAGTGCCAAGGGAATTATTTTGGTGTATGATATCACCAAGAAGGAAACATTTGATGATTTACCAAAATGGATGAAAATGATTGATAAGGTATGCCTTAAGTATTTTCTTTTCATGTGCTTTTTTTTTTTAACAAGGATTTTTTTTCCCCTCAAAGAAATTTATGGCATCAGTTTAGGATTAATAAACTACTGTCAGCTAATTTTCACTGATTACTTTTAGCCAGAATTTAATATTGATGTATTTTTGTTGCAAAATGGTTGTCCATTTCTGCTTTCTTGAACTAGAATTGCCCCAGTTAGAAGTGTCAGTGAAAATCTCTAATGTTGCTCACTTACCTTTGTGGGTGGTGGGTGGTGTGGGGGTGGTGTTTGTTTCCTGTCTGTGAAATAAGGTCATTGTGTTCATTCTTAGATAAACTAGAGCAGCTAGTTCTCAAGTCATGTTTTAAAAATGGAATTTAAAAATTGGGATTTTTTGAAATAATGTTTGGGAAGAACATTTACCTATAAACTGTGTCAGTATGGTTCCATTTAGTAGTGGAATTGCCCTTTTTTGTGTTGTGTTTGCATGACAAAATCATAGTTAATTAGAAATGTTCTAATTGCAGTATGCTTCAGAAGATGCAGAGCTTCTATTAGTTGGAAATAAACTGGACTGTGAAGTTGATCGAGAGATTACTCGGCAGCAGGGAGAGAAGGTAAGGACAGGTTTAGAGCCAAAGCTGTTGTGACATCGCTGCTGGTGGTCCGTGGCTACTCTTGTTCGGACTGTTGGACGTAAGGGAGCATATTGAGAGTGGTGGTGGTGTCTCAAAATCCATGTGGTGTTTATTTGTATATATTATGCAGTTATAAGTGTTCCTGTTGGAGTAGTGCATCTTAGGTCTAAAGAAAGAGTAAGCTACAAGTTGGCTTACACTCTACCAGTAGTGTAGGGGATACTCCTCTTTGGGGGACATAGTGAAGACTTGAAGAACAAATTGAGATCTCTGCTCATGAAATCTTTGTGGGCCTTCTTTCAGATGTTTGCTTCTCAGTACTGTTTTTGGACAGGCAACAGCCCTGGTTGATTACTTGGCTCACCTCTGTTTTCATGTTCCTTTTTTCTCTTGCAACCCCAAAAGTGTTAAGGAAACTGCCAAGAGAGTATGTTTGTTGTAGTGTGATACTCAGCACCATCTTGACCAGAATGATGTCAGTATGGGCATACACAAACATTTGGAAGTGAAGGCTTATTACAAACTTTTCGAGTCATTTTGGAGCTGATTCTTGCATCTGTACTTCCCTTTTCTACATTTTGAATAATAAAGCTGAAATTAGCTGTTCTGAGAAGTTCTTCCTTTTTGGCAGTCTGCAGCAATACGTGTCAACTGAATACATGAATTAAGTCTGGAAAAAATGTAAAGCACTTTTCCAATAAATGTGTTTTAAGCAAAAATTAGGTATATGTTGCAATATTTGCTGTACCATGCAGATTCTGGATTATTTATTGAATTAGACCTCAGTCACAGATTTGGGGAAAGTTGTGTGTTTGGGGTTTTTTGAAGGTTTTATGAGGCGAATATACTCACTGTCTGTGGCTGTTTGCACATATCTTCATGGAGTTATTTTATTTTCTCTCCCATCAGTTTGCACAGCAAATAACTGGGATGCGGTTCTGTGAAGCAAGTGCCAAGGATAATTTTAATGTGGATGAAATATTTCTAAAACTTGTTGATGACATTCTGAAAAAGGTAAAATACTCAGGTGGTAGTATTCCTCTGGTCACACAAATGGTCAATGTTTAAATAATGACTGCACATGCTTGGGAGGACAGAGAGCAAGTACAGATTGTCAGGTGAAACTTTTGAATAATGCATAGTGGGCATGATGCAGTTCACAGGCTGCTGACTACAGCATTTCATTAATAAGACCCAAAAGACCCCAAAATTGAAGCTTTAGCTGTCAGTGAACTCTTGAAATGAGTTCTTTCTATGCAGATGACTGTTACAAGTGATTTTTCTTTTCTTTAAGATGCCACTGGATGTTATAAGAAATGAGTTGTCCAACAGTATCCTGTCCCTGCAACCAGAGCCAGAAATCCCACCAGAACTGCCTCCTCCAAGGCCACATGTCCGTTGCTGTTGACTTGTTACTTCCTCCAGAATGAAAAATATGAGCAGGAGGGTAAAGAATCTGTACTACTCTGCACTACAATCATTTGGCAGTTTCTTGTTGCACTTTGTTATTCGAGTCAGAGCTACACACTAACTTGTAAATATGCAAATATGCGATCCTATGTAGGATTCAACTATAACATTTAATTATTACCCTTCTCCCTCACAATGATGTTTCATTCATTGCCCCAGTGTTATAAATACTGTACAGTTGGTGGGGGTTTGCCACACATCCAGTTGAGGAGGAGAAGTTAAATCTATACCTATTCTTGACATAAATGTTGTAATAGTTCTTTGTTATTATAAACAGGCAGGCAGAAGCTCTTCTGGTATGAAGATAAGTATATGGTGCTTTGCTAACTATTTTAAAGACAAATTTTTTAAAAACAGAGGACTTTATGTACAAAGCTTCCATAATCAGCATTATGTTTCCTTTTAATGTAGTGAAAACATTTTTGGCTGTAGCATCCTCTGCTGACTGGATTTATTGAAAAGCTAAGTTTAATTTTTGGCAGTCTTTTATTTATTTTGTTTAATGCTGCACCCTTTCTTTGTGTACTAAGACATCACACCTGGTGCAGATCTAAGATTGCACTTTGAAAAAGCATATATAATTTTTTGCATAAACGTAAATTTGGTTACAAGAATCATTAAGTTTCAATAAAGGAATGGAGATATATCAAGTTCTAAAAGAAGGTATAAAAAAGCAATGCTGCTGTCCTAGACAAATTCTTGATTAAAAAAAAAAAAAATAAGATGATACATTTTCCTGTGTTAAGGAATATATATGTGTATTTTTGTCTGGACATCTGTAGGGATGGGGGAAGGGAACCTAAGGTAAAATTATTTTCTTTCCTAATGGTGGAAATTATTCCCATCAAGCAAATACTGTGTTAGGATTTTGTCTGATAATGAACTTGTGAATTATATCTTTGGTATATCTTTTATTAAATGCACTGTTTAGTTTAGCTGTGGTAAATCAGTAGATGCATATTTGAATAACTTGGTGTGTCCTGAATGTTGTGGTATTGAAAAACATTGTGGTCTTTCTAAACTAATGAAGTGCAAATAAAATTTTGTATTTATGAATGACAGTGGAACTGCACCTGTTATTAGAATGACAAGTATCAAGTGATGGGTAAAAGGTAGAATCTGGAATATGGAACAACACTTGTGTTAATTTTGTTATGATTTCATTTTCTGTTTGACAGTTCCTTTAGGTGTAGTTGGAAGAGCAGCAGACGTTAGCTGTTCACCTTGGTCACTGCTCTGTTGGGAGAGCAGCTGATGACCTGGCCCAGCTGATATCTTCAAATAGCATGTGACTGCTTGTCATGCTGTCTTAGCAGGTGGTCGCCAGACTATTAATTACACTGACAACACAAGTATGAACCAGTCTTTTTCACACTACAGCTTCTCTACTTTGCATTCTCTGGTGCTGGAACCTATTTTGTCACTTTTGCCACTCTTCTAGCCAGAGCACTGGCACTGAACAGTAAAGTATACCACTGACTTAAACAGATTCTCTCTGTTTTATGGGAGAAAAAAAAGACACAACAAACTGTTAACACACACAGGGGCTAAAAAAAAAAAAAGCCCTTATTTCACTGAATAAGCTCTGACATTCTGAATTCAATGCCATGCAGGCCTGTAGCACACCTGGCTTTCTACTGAAAAATTAAGGAAAGCATGGTTGATATTTGTGCTTATGTCTTCTGCCACCTTGTGCCTAAGCAGTTTGCTTTTTTAAGTAGTAAACTTACAGTTTACTATCCTATTGGTAAGATTAAGTGAATTTCTAAAGCACTTCTAGGAATTCAGATACTGTGGGCAATAGCAAGGAAGGGAAAATTATGGAAAGTGGGTTTTAACTTGACAACCATTTTATTTTAGCTGATTTGTTTTTATTTGTACTTAGAAACTTGTGATTTTTTCCTGCAGTTTATGAATTTAATAAAAATCAAGAAATTTGACTTAGATAAACTTTCTTTTTGTAATTCTGTGCTGTTTGTATATAGGCAGATTGGGATCTCAGTCTCTTGTACCAAAAATTAAAAACTATTGCATTTAAGAAGGACATATTTATTTGAGTGCTTGAATGTTTTATTATTCATTATAAATCATAAAATTTTCAGGAAACCTGTTTGTTTTACATCCATTATACTATGAAGAGGGTTTTGTCTCCTGATTTTATCTCTACAACTGTTCTATGAATCAAAACCAGTTTATTTATGCCCTTGCTCCACCCAGAGCAGGCATTAGTGGTGTGATGTGGGAAGAGGGGAGGGGGAAAAAAGTTAGTCATGCTGCTCCTTTGTCTCATATGGAAGTTCAGCACTCAGCCCAACCTATGTTAGCATCTAATGATGAACTATTTGAATGGTCTGCACAATCATTGAGGATCATAGGATGGGAGAAAAAAGGGAAGATGGGCACAGAGGCATCTGTGTTAGCAGATCCCTGTTCTTTAGAAGCTCTGGTTAGAGGAGGGGGCATCCCCACTCTTCAGGGAGTGTGTGGGGATTGTTTCCTTCTAACACTGAGCCCAAAATGCTTTTAGTCCCTGGCAGGTTCTTCATGATGGACAAAATAAACGTGAGAGCACTTTGAGCAAGCATGGCAAGCAGAAATCTCAGGAGTGTCAGAAATTGGTTAGTATCATCTGCTCTGAAATATGGGGTTTTTTTTACTTTCTTGAATCAGAGAAATAATGAAATACTGAAATTATTAGATAGATTGTGGTCATTGAAGGGTGGTTTGCCACTGATTTCAATGTAGTGAAGATTTAATACAGTAAATTCCTGATACTGTATTGCATCCAGTTAGCACTGTGTCTTTTACCAAAGCTAAAATTCATATCTGTCAGGAGACTAAAACAATATTTGATGGTGTCCCTAAACTTTTTAACCTGACCGCAATGGATATTCAACCAGTGTGTTAACAGATCATTTCTTCACAAGTGAATAGAAAATAGGAAATTCGCCTTGTTTCTATTAGTCACGGCACAGAAAAAACTGAAACCACTGGCTTACCAGGACATCTTGAATTATGCACTGTTGTGCTGTGTGCTAGAGAAATAGTGACAGTCAAATCTTCCTTTCAGTAGATTTTGAGATACACAACTAATGTCAAGATTCTTTGAAGAAAGATGAGAAGGTGAGTGGTCCCTCAGCCACTCCTCATAAGCCTTGTGCTCCAGACCCTTCACCAGCTACATTGCCCGTTCCTGGACACTTCAGCACCTCAATGTCTATTTTGTTGTGAAATCAAACACAGGATTCAAAATGACACAAAGTGGCCTATTGAACACTATCAGCAGCTGCCTCAGGACCCTTGGATCCCATCCAGCCCCATAGACTTGCATGTGTCTTAACTGGTGTAGCAGGACACTATTTCCCTTTGGATTGTGAGGGCTTCATTCTGCTCCCCATCCCTGTCTTCCATCTTAGGGGCTGGGTACCCAAAGGACATCTGGCTTTACTATTAAAGACCAAGGCAATGAGGGCATTAAGTCCCTCAGCCTTTTCCTCATCCTTTGTCACTATGTTTACCCCTGCCTCTTATAAAGCATGGTAATTCTCCTTAGCCCTCCTTTTGTTGCTGATGTACTTACAGAAACATTTTTTTATTGTCTTGTATGGCAATAGGTAGATTAAGTTCTAGCTGGGCCCTGTTGCTTCTAATTTTATCTCTATATAACCTCAACACATCCATGTAGTCCTCCTTAGTTGCCTGCCCATTCTTCCAAAGATCATAAACTTTTTTTTCCTGAGTTTCAGCCAAAACTGTTCAGCCAGGCCAATTTTCTTCCTGCTAGCTCATCTTTCAGCATAAGGGGACGATGGCGTGCCACTGCAGCTTCAGGATTTCGTTCTGGAAGAATGTCTAGCCTTCTTGGAGTCCTTTACCCTTCAAGACTGTCTCCCAAGGGACTCTGTTAACCAGAAATTAATGTAATTTAATTTAATCTGTTATTTACGTCACCACACTGAAAGGGTAGGAGTTTCTGGCAGCAAAGAGTTTGCCTGAACTGGTTTGCCTTTTATCATTGTTTGTGAAAGTGATACCATAAAATGATCATTATTTTGAGTGCTAGATTTAAGCAGGATTTGAAATCTGGTGGATCTTTTTGACTTGGGCAAGGATTTTTAGTTAATCCAATTAACTTTGTAAGCCAGCAGTTTTCTTACAGACTAGTGCTGTTTGTCTAAATGGGGCTGTTCTCCTGGCTGTCAGTATGGGCATTAGCTCTGGGATCCTTTTCGTTCCATGCCATTACTTCCGCACGTCAAAATCTCTCTAGTTTGGAAGACATATAGCAGCTACATTTCTGGGGTAGGAAAGGTGCATAGGAAAAGTGGAGCAGAGCACCCAAACTAGTAAAAAAATAACAAAAACCCTTTTCTAGACAGGGAATGGGAAATGCAGCCTCTTTCCAGCTTGGTCACTTTTCTGTACTAGGAGTTCATTCCCATGAGTTCATCTCTGCAGTCTATGAAAAACAAAAAGAAACTGCCCCGACCAGCATGGATTCATTCTTCCTTCCAGAGCCATGGTGCTGGTGGGTTCTCACTCAGTGGAAGCAGCAGGGGTTTTGCTCAAGCAGAGTCCTTTTCCTCTAATGGAAACATCTCATTTATCTCCTGATGGCAGGTATAGGCACTCCTTGGGGAGAAAAGGCACAAATACTTGGGCTGTGCCTTTAGAATTATTACCATCGTTTATACAGATTCTTGACTGTGCTGATGGCACGTCTTCCTTTTTAAAGTAGTTTACATGGGTCAGTTAGAGATGCTAGTCCTTAACGTTTTATATTTCTTGTTGAAAGATGTAAAACCGGTTTGCTTTAGTTTTTAAAGATGTGAATTTGCTCTGTCCTAGCTAGGTGTCAAAATGGCCGCGTTAAACACTGTTCACCCTCCTTTCTGGCTTCTTAGAACCCCTCAGACGGTCAGATACGAAGGTGGAATAACTGCGTTCACAGTAAATAATGAAAAGCTGAGGCGTCAGAGTTGGTAATGGGCTGAAAGGAGGAGTGCTGGTCAATGTGGGGTTTTCGGGCCGGGTTGGAAATTCCTGCCAGGGCAGCGCACTGCTGGGGATTGTCCATTAGGGGTCAGTGGAGCTCCGCCAGTGGAGGAGTCTGTTCCCTGCCCTGCTGGATGAGCAATTCCTTCTCGCTGCTTCCTCCCGGGTGAACGCCTCTTCCGTCAAAACTCCTGCTTTTTCCAAAGCAACAGCTTGAAGTGGGGCTTAGCTGTGGGCACTGAAAATACAGCCAAAGAAATGCACGGGTGTGTTGTTTTGGTACAAGGAAGGAAGTACTGAAGTATTAGAAAGACACTTTATTTTCTGTTTGCAAAACTGTTTTCCTAAGTATCTTTTCTGACAGAAAAGCATGTGCATGATAGATACAAGCTGTTTAGTTGTACTTCTTGGTGACCTCCTTCAGTGACTTATTCAAAATTCAGTAAATATCCAGATGGGATTTCTTAATTTCCTAATAAAAATGAATCAAAATGTAAAAAAAACAAAAAGCCAAACCCATCCTCAGTGTGATTTATTACCTTGCTTTTCTCAGGACTCATAATTTTTATTATTCTTTAAATTTCCTGTGGAATCTGTTCTCTGTACTTGATTAGATGGTCTGGAGTGAAACTATTTTTCCTTCCAACTCTGGCCAAAATAGAGGTAAACCGTCTCTTGTAAAGGGTGTTTTCCATTTAAATTGTAAAGGTAAACTTTTTATTTTAATGCTAGGTATTTCAGAGTTCTGCTTCAGTTAGTTATTCCTGGAGTATACTGTTGTGTCACAGAGGATTACAGGGTCAATATTATTAAAACAAAATTTTATGTCAGTCTGGCCATGTGCCAGCCCTTAGAAAAGAATCCAGCTTCCTGTAGATCCTAACAGATAGTTCTGAAATATTTAGTTTTATTTTAGTTGAAAGTTTTCATTTTTATTTCCTGAAGATTATTTTAGTTCTTAGAAAAGAGGAGTCCTGGTCAGCACTGGCTATGATTTTTGTTGTGATGAAGGAATTAAGATGCTTGTTTAGATTAAAGTTACGCTTTCTTCTAACCCAGAGTTGCTTATCATGTTCTCTAAAGCTGCCTTATGTTGTATTTAGGGATTATAAAATCTGCCATGTGTATCTCAGTGTGTTAATACAAACAATCCCACAGACACCTTCCCTAGGTGGTGTAACAGTTTGGGTCCCTAGAAGCTGGCCAGCCCTGAAGAAAGAAGTCAGGTTTTTCCCTCAGGGATTGTGATGCAGATTCACAGTAGCCATGTAAACACAGGCTTTATGGAATTGTCCAAGCTTGCCTGGAAAGAGGGAAGGCGGTAGAGGGAAGGAAGCCAAAATGTGTTAACTGCCAAAT
Source organism: Poecile atricapillus (assembly GCF_030490865.1). NCBI lineage: Eukaryota > Metazoa > Chordata > Aves > Passeriformes > Paridae > Poecile > Poecile atricapillus. The sequence goes on along the minus strand of NC_081250.1, from coordinate 102,917,749 downwards.
TATAAAATTACTTTATGCTCTAGGCTTCTGACTGTAGTCCTTCTTGCTCCTAATGGGGTTTTAGTGGCATGTTGGAGGGGAAGGACAAAATCCAAAGAGCTCCAATAACCACTGGAAGGAAGAGGAGACCAGAACATCCATTTGCAGTCAGAGATAACCTCTGGATAAGGGCATTGCTTTCTTTGCTCCAGTGCAGTTTTGATTTTTAAGAACAGATAAATGGAAGGGGCTCAAGCCTCATTAACTTAATCCCCTGTGTTATAGACAGACATAAAATGAAGGCTTTTTCCCCTCTGCAATCCTAAAATAGACAAGGATTTACAGAAAATTAAGTTTTTCCCCTGCTGGGCAGGAAATCTTGATGGTAAACTTCTGCTGTCCCTGAGCTGATGAATCATAATAGCAAAATGGATTTTTTTTTTCTCAAGGATTTGTTCAATTGTTTGCATTTTTTTAGACCCATGTGAGTTATTGGCATCTTCAATATACTGTGGTGGTAAGTGCTACATCATAAAAATAGACTTTGGGAAAAAAAGAGCTTTTTTAATTTTGAATTTATTATCTGCTAATTTGTTTCATCCCCCAGCATTATTTTACAGGAAGAAACAGTTGAACAATTGTTTCCTTTCTACCATTTCTATGGTAAAATAACTTCCCATAATTTTAAGGTCTTATATCAAGTGTTTCCATCAGTCATATCCTTTGCAGTCTTGGCAGGTCCTGTTATCTTCAGTTGTTCCTGTTATTGAAGGCATGTCATACCTTTAAACATCCTTACACCCCTCCTTTGTACATCTTTTCTTTTATCATCTCTTTCCAAGAGGGCCAGAACTGCGTTCAAAAATGTGGTTTCAGCATCAGTTTACACAATAACTTTTTATCATTTAATCTGCAATTTATCCAGAAGAGGACTTTTGTTCCATGGCATCTTAGTATCTCTAAGAGCCTTTAGTGAGAGATGTGTCGAATGGCTTTTATAAATCCAGGTAAATTAAATCGCTTTTCATGCAGTCTATGAATGCTGGATATAACAGATATTCTTAGATGCCCAATATTATTTTTCTACATGACTTATATTCTTTGATTACAGTATCTATCAACTATCCCAAGTCAATGTCACTCCAATGTCCCTTAGAGAATTCTCCTCAGTGGAACGTATGTGGGAGGGAAGAAAAAACGGCTAGTTTTTGTACAAGACATGTATAGTCACCACTCCAAAGAAAGCACAGACAAGTTACACTATTTCTGTCACCTTATGTGCAGATTAAAAGCCGTTCAAAAGCTTTGAAAATCTCCACGTTGACACACTTAAAAGTTTAAGCTTGGTTACATTTAACATCTATATCAAAATAACTTCCTTTTGCAGGTTTGTTGTTTTTTTTTTTTAACTCTGTGCATCCAGGCAAGAGTTACTTAAATTGGCAACAAAATACATCTTAATTGAAATCAGTTTGTTATTCTCAAAATCTTATTATAAGTAAAAATGGGGACATGCCTTATTTGAGAAGTCAAGAGTTTAATGTTCATGTAACTGACATTTTAGTAGACTTAAAATGCAATAAACAGTTTCTAAGATTTTACTGCAGTTAGTTACTAAATTTCACATTCCCTATTATCCAACTAAATTTACACTTCTGACTGTATGAAAAATAATCAATTTAAACTGTTGCAGAGAAATGCACATGAGCACATGCCCTCACACTGTGAGGGGTGCGGTGATAACTGGGTGTCCTCTTCTTCCTTGCCAAAAGGAATGCGATGTTGGCAACTTCTTCCTCGCTTCAGGTTCCACTTGGGGCTATTTTCATGTTTGCTGATACTTCTGTGGACCTTTCTTCTTTTCACTGGTCTGCAAGTATATCTCATCTTCATTTACAATATACAGTGCATTTTACATGTGTTGGATAATGCTTTCTGCTCTCTTTTGCTCCTAACACTAGTTTTGCCCAGCTCCAAGTTGTATCTTGAATTTACCATTTATGAGTATTTAGTGTGATTCCAAGCCCCCTCTTATCAACCCAGGCCTGTATTTGTCTAGACCACATCCACTATTCCCACTTTGAAGGCCTTGCTGTCATTCCTATATAACTGCACTAGCTGTTGTATGTGTGAGTCCTAAATACATCTTTCTATGTAGAATAACCGGCTGCCACCATTGTCTCTATAAAAACTCTTACATCATGTGACTAAAATATGCAGAAGTACATGGAATGGGGAGTAGCTATCTGATCACTAGGAAAAAAAAAAATGTTACAACTAAGCAAGCTAAACCAAGGTTACCAGTCAGGCTGAGACAAGTTCAGCCAAAGGAGAGAACCAGGTAACTACTGTAATAAACATCAGATTAAAGAGGCATCACTTAAAACAAAAAGATTAGCAAAATAACTTACTGTTTTCTATACATAGCTGTAGATCCTCTATAGATGCCTTCTTGCAAAGCACCACCAACTTAAAACAGGAGAAGGTTGTGTTTGCTTATGGTATGGGTGGTATGTCAATCTTAACAAGTGATGTGATCCAAAATGAGCAGTTCTGCTGAAATGAGTTGGTGTTGGACCCTGCTAGGGAGAGGATTGCTCTGGGCTTGTTGTAATCTGGCCTTGGGCAGTGGCTGCCAATAGCAGTTGGAATTTGCTACCTGTGCTCCTAAAGAACGGCTTCTGCTTTGGACTCCTTGAGTAGACAGCCTCTTCATGTTCTCCAGCACGGTTTTGTGACATGAACCAAAGTGCAGCAAAAGAGAATGGTCCTGATCTGAATGAAAATACTAATGTAAGTATGCTGTGTATGAGTTCAGAACCATTAACCATTCAAGCTTTTAAGTGACATTTTTGACTTACTGAAACATTTCCCAGTAGTGAAGGAAGAAATTAAGAAATTAGGACTGGAGCCAGGAAGCCAAGCAAAACATGTGAAATATGAGAGGGATCTGAGGTTTCATGATAAATGCACTCAGGCAACCGGCGAGATACTTCTGCAAGTGGCATGACAAGATATGAAATGTAGCTGCAAGAGACCAGGGTCATCTACACATAGATCAAGCTGAAAAATGGAAAAACACTGTCTGCAAGCCTGGGTAAGCATACACTCATGCTTCAGTGGTAGGAAAAAAAATTGAAAGTAGCAGTGTTGAAAGACAAGCACATTTCAAGTTGAATCTCATTCTCTTAGGCCGGTCCTTATTTGTAATGTCTTGATCTCTTTCATGATAGCTGGGGCAGGAGATACTAGGCTATATGAAATCCTAGCCAACATCTTGAATTACAAAAGGCAGGGAGAAAAGATCTGATTCTGTGGAGAAACCATCCACTCAGAAAATGCTTTTCAATGGAAAAGTAATGACTGCATGCTATTAGCTGTAATCGTAAACCTAAACTAATACAATGATGTGTTTTTTCCCACTGAGTGGTTTCCTGTGAGTCTGGTCTTTTGCATCTCCTTAATCCCTGCACATGCTACTTCGTGCATTTTCCTTCCCAATGCTCTGGTTTTCTACCTGCTGTCCGTGTGCCACATGCAATTTTAGTGAGCATGCAGGATTATCTGTTTAGCAGTAGCTAGTGCTGGCTGACATTTGCGTGCTACCCCTTTTCAATTCAATTACTGACTGTGCACAGGGCAGTAATTGCAGTTTCAGAAAGCTAAGGTTAATGAATAAATTGAGTCTTGTGTCTTCCTGGGTCGTAAGATAAAAATTATGGATAAAATGTATAGAAGGGAATTAAATAGTAGCAGTTGTGCCAGGCTGTGCTGGAAGCTCATAAGGAAAGTTTAGGTGTCTGCTGAAATAAAAAATGTCATTGATAATGAAACTCAAAGGAGGTTGGAAGAGAGGTATTCTGAATAGTTCAGCTTCTCTTTTCCCCCTTATGGACACAGTATGCAATTTGGCCAGTGATAAAAAATGAACTTCAGTTTTTCTGCAATAAGACCAACTTTTGCTATGCACTGCACAGCTCTAAGTAGGCATCATAAGTAAGTATCAGTGTTTGAAAGACAAAAACAACAAAAAAGAGGGTTTTTCTGATGAAGGGGTCTAAACTAAAATTAGACATTTGCCTTCAGGTGCCTGCCCATCTCTGGATATGTCAAAAAGCAGTTTTTGCAGTACATCAATTATCAGTTTGATCAATTGATGCATCAGGGTTCTTCAATTGAATCAGTCATCCAGTTCTAACCAGCTGCCATCTAGAAACAGAATTCCTATTGAATTAATGTGGAGCTGTTTTGTAGGCTTCAGATTTTAAAAAAACTTTAGTCAGTGGTTTCAGAGAAAGTCTAACTTGTCCAAGCTCTGCCATGAGAAGAGGAGGAGGTTATGCTGCTTTCTGAAAGCTGTGTGCCTTTTAAGGTCCATATCTCCCTCTTATAGCAAAACATAAGAGTAATTAACATTAATAAGAGGTAGAATGCAAATGTGGGTACGTGTGTGGGACAGCCAAACCTCGTGTCTCAAATGCTGCACATCAGGTAGTAACTGGGCTGGGAGTCAGATCTGTCCTGCCTTGCTTGAGCCCATTCAGTGCTTTATGCTTTCCTTCGATACCCTCACTCTCCTGTGAGGAGCTTCAGCAAAAATGGGCCTGTGTCCTTCCTCTTCTGGCACACTGCAACCATATCACATCTGGACAGCCTCATCTTTGATCTCCCTTAAAAGCTCCTCACTAGAAAGTGTCTCAGCCATGGCTGGCGCCTTGACCTCTCTCCTCAGTGCATGACCCATCGTCCCCTTCTGTCTCATTTTACCCCAGACAAAGCTGTGTTAGTGGGGGCTCAGGGGCTCAGTAACCACTTAGGGCTTCAACCACTCTGTGTGCCTGGCCACTGCTACTTTAGGGAAGAGAATTGCAGGACTGTTTGTGGAGAAATCAGAGAAAATGGAAAATGGATGGGAGTATGTCACAAGTAGATTGGATTTACATGGGAGAGTGAAAGTGGAAGAGAAAAAGAAGACATGAGACTAGTCAAGCAAATATTAATGAGGAAATTGTCCTCCTTAGTATTAAGAAACCTGTATTGTCAGGCTGTCAGATTTAGTGGGGAAGTGCCTGCCTTGTCAGCGCTAGCTGAGCTCCTGGTGTGCCCAGATGAGCCATCAAAGCAGCCTCTTGCCAGTCAGAAGGGAGCTGGCTGAGCACTGTGCAAGCAGCACAGCAGCACCCCTCTGGCAGCCTCAGCAAGCAGGGCTCAGACCCTTGGATCAGGATCCAAGGAGCTGTCACATGAAAATCTCATGCACGCATGGACCTATGGGACAGGACTGCCAGGAGCCTCCAGAGCGCTGCTGCAGTGGGAGCAGAAGAATTGGAATGGAAAGAAGGAAGAAAGAAAGAAGCAGGCAGGCTGAAATGGAAGAGAGAAACTGAAACAAATGTTGATAATATTAAAAAGCATAGTCTAGATCTTGCCAACAAAATCATTAGCATATGAGTGGAAGCATCTTTCAACTAGAAATGGTCTGGATGTACTTTGTTCCTGGAATGTACAACACATCAAGCTACTTCAGTGGTCAATAGAAAACTTCAGCCCTCAGCTTTTGTTGAAACTATGTCATCAAAACCTCTTTTTCTAGCATTGCATTATTTGACATGACATTCCAAGTGATGTGCAAGATAGTAGAACCAAAAAGGAGATGCATATAGGTAAATATTTTCTGTCCTGGTTTCAGCTGGGACAAAGTTAATTTTCTTGCTACTAACTGGTACAGTGTTCTGTTTTGGATTTAGTATGAGTGTAACATTGAAAACAGACTGATGTTTCCAACTGTTGCTGAGCAATTTACAGCACTTTTCAGCTTCTTGTGGCCTGACAGTGAGAAGGCTGGAGAGGCACAAGCTGGGAGGGGACAAGGCTCGGACAGCTGACCCCAACTGACCCAAGAGATATCCCATACCATATGGCATCGTGCTCTGTATATGACCTGGGGGGAGGAGCTGGCTGGGGACCACTGCTCAGGAACTGACTGGTACCATTTGGTGGTGAGCTATCCCACTGTGCAACACTTGATTTGCATATTCAAATTCTTTTAACATTATTATTATTATTTTCTTCCTTTTCTGTCCCATCAAACTGTCTTTATCACAACGCATGAGTCTGAGTCTTCCCACTCTCTCCCCCACCCCACTGGTAGGGGGGCTGGGGCAGTGACTGAGGAGCTGTGTGGCGCTTAGTTATCAGCTGGGGGTAAACCACAACAATTGGATGAACCTACTTAATGCCCATTGCATTATACCCTTTTCTTCCTCCCCTGTGGATACACAAGCACCTAAGCATATGTCAGGTAGTCTGAAAACGTTGCTAGCATTGAGAAGGGCAGTGTCCTTGACCCCTCACCTCTGGCAGAGCTGTAATTTAGAAATCCCTCAAATTCTTAATTGGAATCATGAGGGCATTTTCTCCCATTTTTGTTTATATTTTATGGTAATGCAGCTTAACAAAGGTATATCTAGGTATTTCTTTGCCTTCATACCCTTTTTTTTTTTTTCTAATTTCCACATAATATTGCCTATATTCCACAGTTCTTCTGGTCAGATGAGAGTGATCTCTCATAATGACTAGTAGTTATTTTCTAGGGATTTCCAGAAGCATATTTCCTAATATTTCCATAACCAAGATGGATATTTCTGGGGGAATAAGTACATGAGTGCTCGCAGCTGTGTACAAAACATAGTACAGCCAAAGTCTGTTGTGAGTGCATATTACACACCCAAAATTCTGTTCCAGACAGTGTTGGGGCTGCATTTTAAGAGATCCTTTTAGTTCCTAGGTCTCTTAATGCTAATAAAAATTCCTGCTGTTGCAGGATTAGTCAATGGCAAAACCCATCTGGAAGATGATTTCTTTCTCCCACTGAAACTGTGGGTGGAGGTCTGGGTTTGCATCCTTACTCTCTTAACTATTCTTTACTCTTGGCCAGAGCAGAATTTGTTGGGATTGTGATCCTGAGCCTGTTTAAATAACCATTTAATAAGTGTTCTGGTTTTCTCATTATAGGAACAAATTTCAGATCTGAGATTTGGGTGCCTCCATAGCTCTTTCCTAGGCTCTACATTATTATATTAGCTTGTGGCTCTAGTCCTGAAAAGAGTGTAATTTCATCCTCGCATTTCAAAAGGTTAGTATCTTCTCATTAACAATAAGGGGTCACATCACACAGCTAAAAAAAAAAAAAAAAAAAATTGTAGCATACATCTGAATTTCCTACCCATGTGAGCAGTGGAAAAATGAACAGGAGTGGGAAGGAGTCATCACATCATATACTAACTCATCTAAATCTGGATGCTTAAATTAGGTTCCTCCAACAAGTGGAATCAGGACGAGTCATCTCTGTCACTGTTAGGAAAGCCAAGAGAGATTAGGCTCCTAATTTATTTATCAAAACATTTGATTGTATTTTACTATGTGTAAAATATCTTGTAAAGGTGCTGTGATTATCATGCCTTCTTCCCAGCCTCTCAGCCTCTTAAAATTTTAAATTACTGATCCTGCTGAACTTTCAGAAGTACACCAGAGCCAGTTCTTCTGAACTCTAGAGCAACAGAAAACAACAAAGAAACTTGAAGAAAGCCAAGACAAAAAAAAATGTTAAAAGAAAAAATCCAGAGATGAAGAGGAGGAGCTGCAAATATGTGTCACAGCCACAATATTAGCTGCTGCTCTCACCCCACATGGGCTGTGAGAATTTAATGAGAAAAATTGTCCATGCACTTAATAAATACTTGGGCTGAAGGACTGAAGAAGGTCATGTTTTAAAAACCTACCTGCAGACAATTGATCGTAATGAGGCTAACAAGGTTTTTCTAGGAGGTAAAAGTGTGACTCCAGCAGAGCCTTAGAGGCAGGAGCTGTCATGGGAAGGGCCACCAAGCTCTTGGTCCTCTCAAGTGGATGCCTAGCATCCCCTGTGGGGCTGTAAGGGCTCTACTGCTGCAACAGCCCTCCTGCCATTGGCTTCAGCAGCCTAAATGTTGCAGGAACCTTTAATCGGAGTCTAGCTAGATGAAAGCAGCTACACATGTAACTAGCAGTGCCGTAATGGCCACTTTGATTACAGTGTAGGTATCTTCAAAAATAGATGATCTTGGGAATCAAGGTCAGGATGTGATTATAAGAATTACAGGCTTTCCTAAAAGTGCTGACGAAAACAAAAACGCAAACTGAAAAACTTATTGATTCTTCCATTTTAACCCTGATGACCAGCTACATCAAACTGATCTGCTGGGAGCCATCACAGACAAATCCACAATAAAAGAAACACCGCGTGGATCAGCAGCAGACATCAGAAACCTTCCCAGAGGAGAGGTAAGGAATGTAGAGCTGCCCTTGTCGCTTCTCCTTTGGTAAATGACTACTCAAAAACCCTAATTAAATTTCCGTCTTTAAAATGTGATTTCCATTTGGTCCCTGAGGTTTAAAAATAGTGAAAAGATTTCAGCAATTGATGACACTCTCAACTGTACTAAATTAGAGCGTAGAGGAATTAGGAGTTGCTGCTGATGGTGTCACGTAGTAATGGTATCTCCTTTTCCTCTTGCCCTTGCTCCAGGTTGCTGTTCTCCACCACCACGCTCCCAGGCAGCAGCCACATACCAGAGAGGAAAATCACACGCCAGTGGTGCTTGGTGGTCAAAGTAAGTTTTTTATCACTTTTTAATTCATTTAGCCCTTGAATCCCTTCATTCAGGCTTGCCCATGGGCCTGCACCTCCAGTCTTTTCTCACATACACTGGCTTGTGGAAAGAGGTAACAATTTTGCCTTTATGCATGTTTTCAACAACAACTTAACTTTACTGACCACTGTGGAAATTCTCTAGATTTGCACTGCTGTGAACTAAACTGGGCTCGGGGGATCTGTGTGTGTGGGTTATAGACTCCTTAATTGCATGTGGGCAGCATTGTCCTCTGACTCAGAAATATGTTTGCCTTGGGAAAAAAAATAATATACTCCCAAAAATTATTGTTGTTCTCCATTCATAGATGTGATCTCTTTAACATTGCCCTGTATTTGTCTTCACAAAATTTATTGGATAAATGGCAAAAAAGGCTATTAGTTTTTTCCACTGAAATATATGAGTGATAAACACATCTGTTATGCTCCTGTACAATAATTGGACATGTTTTTCATTGAACAGTCCCTGATTCAAGAGCATCTCACCTGCTCTTAATATGAAGGCAATAAAAATGTAGCTATGTGCACTGTTTCTGGCACAGTTTCAGCTCTTTCACATTACCTAAATCGTGACCATATATTCCAGTTAGCTTAGGCTTCAGGCTTTAAAAGCTCAATGTGAGTAATGAAGGGAAAGCAATCTGATTAGCTGGTGGAGCTGACTAAAAGGCACCTTCATTACAAAGGAGCTTAAAAAAGGAATAAAACTACATGAAATGGATTAAAGGTATAACAATAATGATAGTATCAAACTGCATAACAAAGAAAAATATCTGCATTCAACTGATATTAATATTTAATAGGTGGCACAGACATGTCCATGGCTTTATATTTTTCTATTTTAATGATCTTTTCCACAGCTTGAGGTCCTTTGTCTTGTCCCCTTCTACTGACATCAGCTGGAGGAGACAAAGATTAAAACAAGGGTAATTTCCCCACGGTCATTGCTTGGCACTATTTCTGCTTTGCTCAGCCATGAACTGAAGTTTAAAGGATGAAGTACTGTCACTCAGGCTGATTCTCCCCTCCACCACATCTTACCAGGGTTAACCATTCAGCCAGTCACCACGGAAACGCGTGGCTCCTTTGCCACCCCACAGCCTCATATTGGGAACGGCACCATAATCTCATTAGGAGGTTGAATTTGCCATTGAAGCTTGAATTCCCATAACAGGAGGAGAGTGGGCTAATGCAATTAAGCAAATTAGCGTTTTGAACCACTGCATGATATCTGTCCAATACCATGAACAAAGACCAGGTAGTATTCTTCCTCTCCTAAAAAACAAAAAGTCACCAAAACCAATACTCCAGTCCTCTCCCCACACAATGTTCAGGTAAATACTGTAGTCCCCTCTCAGCTGTAAAGGTCTTTACAAATGGGAAGAAAATTGTTCACTTGACCAAAAACCTGAATTGTTTGCTTTCCTTTTTCCCAGTGCTCGGATCCCAGTGGTTATGATTTTCTTTTTTTTTATCAATGTAATGTTTATGCTTCTAAAGGTAAAGTAAACCAGAACAGTTTGTTTTGTTCTTTTCTTATGGTATGTGACAGTGGTGACCAGATCAGAACCAAAACTCCTGTTGATTTCAAATGTATTTTGATGTGAAGTGTTAAGTGCTGTGAATAACTCTCTTAAAATACAGTAGATTTCAAGAGATAATTCCGGCATATTCAGTAATTCTCTAGAAATGCAGATTATTAAATGCCTAAAGCAGCGCTTTTCCGCCTTTTGTTGCGGGGTTTTGAGGCTAATCCAGTTCCCTCCTCCCTCCCTCACCCTGCCAAGTAAACAAAGTCGCACAAGGGGACTGTAGCGAGAATCAGGAACCATAAATCTTTGAATAATATCCTGGCACATGAGTTTCAAAGGCAACATATTTCTCTGAGAGCCCGGGGGAGAGTGTGAGGGAGACAGGGAAGGAAGGGAGCAGTGGTACCCTCCTGAGGATAACACTGCCATCTCCATCACCGTGTTTCTTCCTGGGGAGGTAGAAGTTGGAATGGCATGGGTAGGATCTAGGAGCCTCTACGCATATCAATTACCAAGGAGGTTATGCCGCTGGCTGCTTGCCGTCTTCATCTTTGAATGTGAAAGGCAGGAATAACAAGTGCATTTTAGTAGATGTTACTGTGCTACCACTCATCTCCTCACAAACAAATCCCAGTCTGCCACCAGGCACTGCAGTCAGGAGGAGTGGAAGCATGGGTTATTACTAAATAAGGGCATCAGCTATACACTCAACTTTATATAATACACGGTTCCTACCCTAAGCTGCTTACAAAATAGACGTGTATTATGTAGGCAGTATGCATAGTCCCAAAGGATAGTGTAATCTTAGCGGTTTTTCCTGAAAATGCGAGGGACTTCGAGATTGAGTCAGTGCTGAGAATATCTGTCACAAGCTTGAAAATAGAACGTAGTGTAGATAATGCTGTGGTTATTTGAAAAAGCGTCACAAAGCCGAGTGTGTCAGTGGCCCCAAACTCCCAAAATGTCAGAGCTGAGCGGGTACTGAAGAGAAACTGATATGTGCTGAAACAGAAAATACAGGGCTGAGGCTCACAAACAGAATGAGCTCTGCACTGTGATGGCAGCAGCCATACAGTTTGGATTAAAGTATTTTGATATTTATGGTATCAGATCAGATAAGGACAAATTAAAAAAATAAAAAGTTTTTAAATAATGTTTTTCTTTCTGGTACCATTACAAAACAGAATCAGGGGTTGAATTACTTTCCTGTGTGGATTCTTATGTAACACTGTGAAGTAGTCCTGTTTTGCCTATTTGGTTTTTCCCTTTTATCATGTTTGGATTTTAATGTAGCCCTAATCCTGCATATCCTGCTTTGAAAAGCTTAAATCTGTAATGTATTGTATGGTATTCTTTAAAGGGCTTTTCTCTTTACTGTGTGGTAGCCTTGAGTTAACAACAGAGATTTCAATTCTTAACCTTATATTTGATAGTTTTGCTTGGGTTGTATTCTTCATTTAATACAATGTAAAATTTCAAATATGCATATTAATTGGAACATATACTTGAAAGTTCTGCAGGGGTAAACACCATAAATGTGTCATTTGGGGGGATAAAAAAAAGAGAGAGAGAGAGAGAGATTGAAGCCATATTTTGTATCTATCATGAAAGGCTGTGACTGCTGTTCCTGCAGTGGATGGGTGTTACTTGCTCTTGAGGAGGTGAGGCAGGGAAACACTGCCAAGTACCCATGACTAGGTCTTCCTGGTCACCTTCTTTAATCTCATAGTGAAGTAATGAGTTCACTGAGCAGCTGTTATATTTTTCCCTCTCCTTCCCTGTTCTCTTTTGGATGGTATATTTACTGTCACTGTGATTTTCCATCACACAAAAGTCTCAACAGGTAGTTTACACAGCTCACCTCTACTACAGATCAGGCAAAAAAAACCAAAATGCAGCTCTGCAGCTGCATCTCTGCCTTGACCTACTACCAGACTTAAACATAATGGTTTCAAACTCTGCAAGCCTCTGGCATCTTTCTTACCCTGATTATATTTTATGCTTGGAAAAAAGCATGAAGCACGGGTAGCCCCATGAAGATGGGAGGATAAGACCTTAAAAATTATGCTGCAGGCAACAAGGAGAACAAGAGAGGAGTAATGTGGCCCAAAGGACAAAGGAATTTTAATAGTCTGAATGAGCAGGAGTTAGAAGAGAAGACAAAGCAGGAGATGGAGATAAACAAAGGCAGGGACATGCTTCAGGGAAAGTGTAGTAAAGGAAGAGAATCTAAATGCCAAAAGTGAACCTCCCTTTTTATCCTCTTTTTGTGTTTCATACAGTCGCATCAGCACAATGGGTATTCATCTCAACCACAGGATCCATTCATAACTTTTTCATCTCTTCAGGAGTCTGTTAAAATAGTACATGGCTTTGAGATAGTGAACTCTTGTCTTGAATGGAAAAAGGATGGCGTACAGAGCCCAAAATTAAAGCAACTAAAGGGGGTATTAAAGTTGCAAAATGTGATAAACTTAAAAATAATCGGCAACAATGCCAATTTAATAGATATTACAAATCTTTCTTGGCCTTCAGTGAAGAATAGGGGCTTTATGAAAACAGATAAACATCTCTGGAATGTGGAGAAAACAGATTTTTAGTCCAAAAGATGTAAGAAGACAGCCTGTTGTGTGGCATATAGAGGCACTCATCCAAATGTATTGCTGTTGACAGACAGCAAAAAGGATGAGTCAGGTGTGTATTCTTCATTCAGGTGATGGCTGTCATACCATAATGTTTTACATTATTGTTCACTGTTTATTGCTTAAGGGAATTGTCCCAGTTTTAATATCAGCACTTTGACTGAATAAATCCTACATGCTTGTTATTTGGGAAAAATAATATTGATTCATGTAGAGAAGGTGACTAAGAGCAAAGCAGAATAGCAGGGAAAAAAGATAAAAATAATGAATCCTTAGTGTTCCTTTGCAGGAAAGGCTCTACTTATGATGCAAATGATACAAAATTAATGCATTCATTAATTAAAAATGAGAGGCGTCACAAACATGAACTTGTTGTTGAAATGGAATTGCACTGCCATATTCCTCATGAATTGCCACGTTATGCTGAGACCCCTCAGAGCAAAGCTGCTCACCCTCAGAGGGGTGAGAGGCTTCTGCACCACTGAACACAGAAAACAGAGGGACATCCTCATTCAAAAAAGGTCTGTGGGGTGGATTTGTTAGAGGGAGGCACAGCCAGCAGGTGTTGTACACAGCCACCAGTCTCCACCAGTCCCTTCCTCTTCCCTACCCTCCATATTCTTCACCCACTTGGAAAGGGTGTGTGACAAGTGGAAGAGTGAGAGGTACAAGTCATTGTCAGGCTGCACTGGGATAGTTTTCCAAATATACTGTAATGGGAAGTATGTCCTAGACCTAGAAGTATTTTATTAATTGTTGGAAGGTAATTTTATCTGTAACTTTCCCTTTTCTCCTCATCAATCTTTTGTCTCCTTCCCCCCCAAATTTTCCACTTTGCTGTGTGATGATAGATCTACAGAATTCTGGGTGTGGAATGTAACTTACAGTCCGATGCTAGTTATCTGTAAGGTGTGCCAAGAGAAGCTCAGCACAGATCTTCATAAATGATGGAAGGTTAATCCAGTCTCATCTCTTGAGTTGTTCTCAGCACACACAGCTACAATGCTGGGGCTTCAGATAATGTTGACTAACACATTTCTTACTTTTAACCCATGGAGTAAATCCTTTTCAAAGCAAACTAAAGTTATGTTTTACAGAAGTATTTCTTGACTGTCCTAATAAATAGAAAACATTAAAGATGTTCCTGTGATAACAAACTGATCATTTTGGTTCTACAAACTCTCTGAGCTTCTCTATTGACCTTCTATCAACTTTCCTTCAAAATACAATTTTTCTCCTCCATTCTATATTTACACCTGTTGTTATTCTAAACTTCATTTTATATTTGATAGCTTAGCTTTCCTTATTGCTATGATGCCGAGTAAATGTTTTTGCTTATATTTAAAAATCCTGTGGAGTTCCCTCTCTTACAAAACTGGTGAAGAAAGGCTCATCCGTGTTCTGTGTCCTACTGTTACATTTTCCACTCTATTGTAAATTTCTTTTTCGCATCACTCAATTCAGCTAATTCTAAACTTTCAGAGACCTCTCTTCATCATATTCACATAAATGTCTTCAGCATTTCTCAAACACATGCAAAAGCTATGTATGCTGAATGCATTTTAGAAAGAATTACTTGCTCATCTCTAGTTCCCAGTCTTTCATGGATCTAAATTTAGTTTACCACAAAATAGTCTATTATGTAATTTCATTAAGGTTTTCCTAGAATCTGTCACAGTCTTGAGCCACGAGAATAGCCTTTTGCTATGAGCAAATTTGGTGAATGAAGATATTCCCTTTATTTTCTAAACTGCTAATGAACAAGTTGAAAATGCCAGTTGTATTGTGATATTCCTTGATAAGTTCAACAATTAACAGCTTTCCATTTTTTCCAGTTATCCCTACATACTTTCCACATTGCAGCAAATTGTTAGCTTGTTACAAGATGAATTGTCAAGAACCTCCAAAATCAGATTTTATCAAAACTCTTCAGAAAATTTGGAAATAAATGGTTTATTATGCATTTCATAAGGTCTAGGTGTTTAGAAGACTGTTAGATTTCTATGGAAGCCTCAATGGCATAATCTTATTATTTTTAATTAATGTCTGTGTTGCATCCAGTGCTGAATCATCTTCTGCACTCACACAGAGCGGCAGCTGGTTTGTGATTCCACTTCTGTGCTGACATTCCTTTTGGAAGGCATATCTTCCTACTCTTTTTTTCCTCTGAGTTTAATCTAGTCTTACCCAAGCAGTCACAAGCTGTGCTGCCACAGTCAGTGGATTTAGCTTTCTCCAGGGAAACGAGCAGCAGAGGTAGCACGAGCAGGGCTCCAGCCCACACTCTAGCCTGCACTCCTGGACCATTCCTATGGCCCAGCTACCTGGAGATGAGCAAACCAGGCAGCTCAGCAGCCCCTCCCTGGGGATGGAGAACACGAGCCCTTGGGACAGAGAGCCAAGCCCACAGCTGCACAGATGGGAGAAAGGGTGGAAAACCAAACCCAGGGCCTGTCTCCTCTCAGCACAGGGCTGAAGGGCTGGGGTCAGATGTGAGCAACACTCCTGGGACACCCACTGCTGTGGCATCCCTCCAACAGGTGCCTGTTCTTAACAAAGGTCAGGATAAAAATAATTTAGGAAGTTGCAACATCAATGTAAGCAGCAGGAGTGTGAACTTGTAATCACTCCCAGACCAAGACACATATCCAATAAACTGAGGTTTTGGGTTATCTTCTCTTTAATGTGAAGAGATCTTCATATGACTATTGGACTAATTATTGCACAGGTGAGGCATTTAGATACATTTAACATCACAAGGCCGGTCAGAGCACCATGCTGTCACTTCACAATTTTACATAAAGATTAGCAGAGCTGTAATTTCATTGCCAGGCAAGAAGTTGACAAAAAGGTATTTCTTCCCTCAGAAACTGGAGTACAGACTCTAAGTTTCTTACAAGGTATGATAAATAGAAAACTTTTCTTCTTCCTTGTTTTTCCTGCCCTGTCAAGACACTTCAACACCACTAAAGGGCTTGACTCTACAACCTGAATTGAAGTAAATCAATTAGTTGTCAGATTGTATCTTATCTTTATAAAACACCAGTATTTCTGATACTAAATGATATAAAGAATTGCTTTCATCTAACCTCAAAAAAGAAAACCCCTAAAGTGTTTTAAAGATACATCATGACAAAGTTTTATGCCTTTTTTGAAATTCTAATAATTCAGTGCTGAGGACACCTCTTGGATGTGCTACAAGTGTCTGCTGTTCTGAAAATATTTTTCAGTGAATATTAACTCCCTGATCTAGTGAACATCTTTATTATTGAACCTTCTGTTACAGGTGAAGAGAAACACCATTCTCCATTCTGCTACTGATAAGAAACAAACTGTAATACCCTAAAAAACAAGAAAGTAAGCAAAGCTGCTTCTTTGACTTCTGAATGGGACTTGCTAGCCAAATTCAAAAACTATAGTCAATGACATATATATTGAAAAAACATAGAACCCTGAACATACCCCTAATACCATTCCTGGTGTGTTATATTGTGCTGAGATCGTAGGTGTTGTGTTCTTCCACGTCTCCCACAATCAATGGTCTGTCTTCCAAACATTCCTCCAGTGAATGGAAATCATTCTTACCTGCTAATACTTCTCTTTATGTCAGGATAATGCATTCCTGCTCATTGGCTCTGCTTCTTCTGAGCCTTTAATTTTGTTCCTTAAACACTGTTTGCATGTTCCTTAAAAATCACTGATTCCTCAACTCGTTGCAGAGCCTTCTCAGCTGAGTCTAAACTGCAGGAGCTAACTGTGCTTGCTTCAAAGGTGCTTCGTAACTGGGAGTTTGTGTGTCTCATGGGAAAGCAATGACATGCCCCAGATTTGGATGGGAGCGTTGGAGAGGAAGCTACATGTGGAAACGCAGGAATTGTGAAGCAGACTTTGGCAATCAGCTTTTCTGAGCCCTAACAGAACAGCAGATGCACTGAGGACAAAGGAACTCCTAAACCATCACAGTCAGAGTATTTGTAAGAAGCAATTGTTTGGGATTTTCAGAGGCGGGAAAAAAACTAAGGAGCAGCTGTCTCAAAAAACAGTCTTAAATCAAAAATGGCTGCAGCTTTGAAGGGAACTGGCACTAAAGCCAGAGGTCATAAATGTTTGGGATAAAATGGAGGCAGATTTCTAGAAATTGCTGAAAAGGGGTAAAACAAAAAATACAGTATGTCTGCCCATATATCTTAGGAGGAATAAATGTGAATAAATGAAAATTTGGGGGTTAGTTTCTTCTGAGAACAGCCTCCTTAGTCATGGTCAGAAAAAAATTATTGAAGAGGTGCTAAGGGTAGGAGGAAATAATACAGTGGGAATGAAGCACTGTGGAAAAATACCGACTCTAATTGCTAAATTTGGCACAGATATATCTCGGATGTTAATCCTACTGAATGTTTGCTATATTGGGATATTGGTTACTTATCAAAGGTATGTGTGTGCTCAGAATTATATTTTCTGTAGCTTTCTTCAGCCGATTGTACCATCAGAAATGGATAATTTGTAATATTCTAAGACTGATATTTTGCTCAGTGTAAGGTGACACTTTCCTTGCAGGATATCCAAACTAATCACACTGCCAACCAACAGGTATCTTATTAGTCTGGTTCCTCAGCTTTTAAAATGTCTCATAATTCTGTGAAATATTTCTGGTGTTGAGATTCTATCAAACTGTATCTTACAAACAGTGTATCCAGTAATGCATATCAATTTCAACAACCAGGAACTGTGAATGTCATCCATCTTTAGTAAGTAACAAGTATATGACCCTTCTTTCTTTTTCTCATTGAACACCTGATAAAGTAATGCTACCTTTCTGTGCCAGCTCCATGCTGTCTATGGAGGAAGACCCGAAATGGGCTGTTCCTCTTCTGGTGCCTATACTTAGAGACAGCCTTTGATTCTCAATGATTCTTGACTTTTTTTGTCTCTCCCTGTTGCATCTCATCAAACATAAGTGATCCTTTGGAAGTTAGGCAGCTGGAAAATGAGTGGCACACAGTGGTGTGGTGTAGACAATAGCAGATCCCAACAACTTGTGCCTACAATGGAAAGCAGATGATACATTTTTAAGTGTGCATGTGGGTGTTTACTGACATCACAGGTAGTTTGTGAGGAGAAAAAGTACAAATTTATTAATATGGAAACCACACTTTCTTTGTTCAGTTCTAAAAGAGGCAATAATTCTAAAAGCAGGGTATGTGCTCCTTGGTACAATAGCATGATATATCCTTTTGGAGGTTATTTTCCCACTGGAAATGACAGCTGGCTGTACTCTGCAGAGATGGGACTGTGGTAAAAGACCAAGTCAGTCCTCAGCATGAGCTTTTGTGACTCTCAAGCAGGCACCAGACTGGAAAAACTCTGCCTTTGTGGTGCTGGACATAAAGGACTTTACATTCTGGTTCTTTGACATTTCCTTGGATATTGAAAGAGGAGCAGTGCACACTTGGGAACACCCGCCTCTAACAGGGTTGTAGATTTCAGCCTGGGTAGCAGTGACTAACCCAAAGCTGGAGAACTGGGAGAGGAGGTGGCTGCAGGTTTGGGAAGAGTAAGGATGGTTTCACCTATGGGAACCACCTGCTGCTTGCAGAGGGAGGCACAAGCTCCTCCCCAGCAAGGATACAACAGCCAAGTTTGCTTCCCAACCTGAGCCTGATCCCATGAGGTTTCTCTCTCTCTCTCTCTCTCTCTCTCTCTCACACACACACACACACACACACACAAGGCTCAGCATCAGCAGGAATTACTGACAGCAGTCAGTGAGCCCCATCAGCCCCTTGGTATTTAAGGGTTTGGTCTTTAATCTCTGCAGTCTGAGGAAGCTTCAAAGCCAGACTTCTGACTTGCTGCCCTGACACATGGCCACCTCTGCAAAAGGTGAGGGGCCACTGTTCTCTTATCAAAACTGATTGCCTCTGTGTTTTGTGTGGACGCCAAAAATCCCTTTAGAAAACATTGGTGATAAGTGCACAATGCCTGGGGGCTCCATTGCTGGCTCCGAACGAGCAGGCATGGACAAGGAAAAAGCTCTGGTTGTCCATGGAGTTTTATGGCCAAAATTGTTTACTAATGGAGTTTGGAGACTGTGCAGCTGGCTGAATGGGTTTTGGGGGGGTCACAGTTTTGGATGAATGTGCCTGACATCTCCTCGTGCTCTTCTCTTCTACTGCAAAAGTCCCTTACAGGAGCTAGTCATGCAATTATTTCCATTCCCTGATTGAGTTATGGCAATTAGTAATATCATTACTGTGGGACAGAAGCTCTGGTGAAGAACTGAGACCTTTAATAATCGGGTTTTGTACAAATAAAGAGCAAGAAGTGACAATCTAGATATAACTCCTGGGACCAGGAGTAAAGCTTTAAGAAAGGTCTTTAGGGCTTTGAATCCCTCAGGGAGAGAGAGCAGTAGAGGGAGAGCTTGGGAAAAAAAAAAGATTTGTGGATTTGTGAACTTGAAAATGTCACACATTTTTCTGTTGAAGCTACGCCTCATTTCTGTTGTTAACATGTCACTGTAACACCTGCTGGCCCTGATTAGGATTCCTCTGGGATGGTATAATCACAGAGCACAATGTGGCCACAAAGAAATTACAGCTCATGATCTGCAACATAAAAAAGGGGGAATAATGATAGACTCAACCAGACTTATGCTGGGTTATCCATACATATGGCCTGTATGGATGCATTTGTGTCTTCATTTACTATTTTGATTCAGCTCTGTAAACATCAGTGCTCCCTCATAACTCTGAGCCTGGCCATTATAAGTTGGCTGCTCTTATGGTGTCATTGAAGAAGATCCCAAACAGGGATTTGAAATAGGAGAAAATAACAGCTTAGACTAAGACTACTGTAAGATGGGCTGGCTGAGGGGGAAAATTTACATTTAGATTGAGCCTCTTCACATCTTCGCTAAGTAATTGTAAACTCTCTCTCGTGCCTCAACCCAAGAAAAGAATTTAGGCACTCCTGCACTGCCAAAAACTGTCTTATGCTTGGTAAGATGTGTGATAGCTAATCTAAATAGTCAGGCTCAGCATCTACTTTTCATAATTATTTGTGCAAATACAGCTCAGTTATCAAATGTCAGCATTAATCAGACAAAGGATATCAGCATTGCCAAAATAAACATGTTTTAAAAGTGTTGTGTCTGATTATTTGTATTATTCAACCAACACCCAGATGTCCTATTATGTTAAGAGCTACACAAGCATATAAGAAACCATTCCACCAGGAGGGAGTGCATGACTAATTTATGATAAGAGAAAACAATTGGACATTACAAGCAAATAAAAAGAGAGAGGAGAATTAGGGGGCTTGTGGTAGTCTATGACTGTGTATTCCTATAAGAACCAATAATTAGTTTTAAGTAAAGGAAAAAAAAAAAAGTTTTGATATAAATAAGTAAGTAATATGATACCAGTAATTCTTACCAGGCATTTGCCTAGCCCAATGGAGATTTCTGTGGTATGTACTTAGCTTTCATATTAGGGTCTTATCCTCATTCACGTCATGCCTGTTTACACCATTCTCCTAGGGGTCTCCAATAGGCATTGCACCACAGCAGAGGACAGAGGAACACAGCCAAAACCCTACAGCTGACCTCATACCACACAAATCTGCCATCTGCACCCAGCCAGGCACATGCCCAGGGAGGGCTACAGGGGCTGCGTTTCTTTGTCATTATATGCCTTATACTGCCAGCACAGCATAAAGGGATCCTGATGTGGCTGATCATTCGTCTCCCTCTAACCTGTTCTGCTGCAGCATGTTCTCAGTGCCTCAGCCCGACTTTGTTTGAGCATTAATGTGAATAAATCACTTTATTAAGGTGCCTGGTTGAACTGGTGCTGCCCAGGACAGCGAAAATTACTGTAAGTTTCAATGAGAAGAAGGTGCACAGAACACAAAGATACAGAGTTTACAGAGGTATCTACTCTCCAGTCTCCTTCCTAATCTGAGGTCACCCTGCCTTGTCATGGGCTTTTTCATTATTCTGAGACTCAATTTGTCAAGGGCACCTCCTCAGAAGTCAGGATGAGTTTTAGTCCTCTTTGCCTGCAGGAGTTTGTGGTTGGTGATGCACAGCAATACAAAAGACATCTTAAATATAAAGTGTTTAGCAGTTGAAACAAAGTATTTAGTGGGGGAAAAAAAGATAAGTAAGATTAAAAAATATATATATTTATTCATGTATTTGCAGTATAAAATTTACAAGGTAACCACAAGAAACTGGGCTCTGTCAGGCACTTAAGTGTCTCAGATTAATTCTCCCAGACAATTCCCAGCCTTTTGTGAATGTGCTCCTTTCTTCACATCCCTAATTCTTTTCCCCTCCAGTGCAAAGAAGCCTGGCAGTGTCCCTCAGCTATTGTTTGTAGAAAAGTGGCTTATCTTGAGCCATACTTTTCCTTTCATTTTCCTTTTGAATTGAACCATTCTGTTCACGGGGCAAAGTCAAAACATGGCACTCATAAATTATCACAGAGCAGTTCTCCTTTCATCACAGGCATAAACACTTCACAAATCTAGTAGGTGAAGCTGGAATTCCCATTATTCTTGGAATTTACAGCCAAAACCAAGTGAGAGTGGTGACACAGTAGTGCAAAACAACCTTTCTGATATCTCCCATGTAGGGCAAGATCTATAATATTGTTTCCAATAATTACTCTTTCTCATTATAAAATACAGCAGTTGCCATCTCTTTCACTCTCTTTCACATTCCCATTAAGAAGAATTCCTTGAACTGACAAGCAGTGTACTGCCAAAAAAAAAAAAATTTAAAATAATAATTTAAAATAACAACTAGCAGCACAGCAGCCCTGATGGAACACTGATAATATGTGATGGCCTGATAGCAATGCTATGTTGTTGAAATGTAACAGTAGTTTATATTTTATAAGCCATTTTTCTAGATCAACTGAGTCACTTCATATTGCTTCTATACACAAGTAAATTACTAATGTTTTACACGGAGGGAGAATAAGGGGACTTACACCTGCGAGTGGGTTTGTTGTGTTTGGCTCTTCTCAAAGTGTTTTCTATAATTTTTAAAGGGCTTGGCCCAACGAAGTCCTGCCGGTAGCTCTAGCAGAGATGTACATACCGGCTGCAGCCAGTGCGATCTGTGCCACAAGAGGTACTTTGCCGTGTGACCTGGAAGGCACATTTGGATGCGGGAACACAGCCGTCTTGGCAGCGAGGCCAACGGGTGGAAAATAAAGAGCACTAACGGAACTGGAATTTTCAAGAGATTAAAAAAAACCACCCAAGACAGCATGGCATCACCGCTGGGTGCCCGGAGCAGAGCTTTCTTTCATCGCCTGCCCGCTCACGGAAGGACCACGCTGACCTGTCAAGGAGGTCTAGGGGACGGACCTGGCCACGTCCTCCCCCTCCGCTGCCGCTCCAAGCCCTGGCTTTCCCCCGGGGCTGGACCGCCCTGGCCCCCGGGCCCGCCGACATCCCGCCCATCACCGCTCTCCCGGCTGGCGCTGCCCACGCCGGCTGCCCGGGGAGCTGCTCACAATTCCTGGAGACCTGTAAATAAGCTCTGATTTGAATGTAATGTTTTTTTCACCTTTGCAGCCTTTACGAAGTAAGGACTACCTGTTGCATACTCATGCGGCAGCGCTATTCAGCAGGATAAATCAGTGTTCCCCTCTTTTACCAGGAGAAAAGGACCCGGGGATGCCCGAGCCGTCCTGGCTCTTTCCCGGGCAACGTGGCCTGGCCCCGGCCCCGGTTTGGCACTGCCAGAAACAGCTGCCTGGTCTCGCCTTGCCCACACGCCCCGTGGTGCCCGGTGCCTTCAGGCTCCAGCAGACCTTGGGGCTTTTGCCTTTCGGGGTAATGCCTTGAGCCCAGATGAGCGGAGCGGGGGACTTGGAGAGCCGCAGGATGCTGCCCACCCTCCCATCCTCCCCAAAACGGCCGGGGCTGTCTTCCCCCGAGCACGCTGCAGTCCTTGACGTCCGGGCGTGGATGATCCGAGCCTCCCAAGGACTTCAGAAGCTAAGCACGCATTTACCACTTTCGTCTGACAGATAAGGCAGCCACCGCGGCTACTCCAAGGTCCGCTGTGCCCCAGCGGAGGAATCGGAAACATCCCGGCTGGTGCTGCTCGGCTCTCCCCATTGAGGCTGTGCCTCTTTCCCACGCCTGAGCCTCTCCTTCCTTTCGTTTGCTCTCCGGTGCTTTGCAAATGTAAGGGCTGCAATTTCATATCCCCGTGCTCCAAAAAGGACGGATCCATGTCTTTTGTAGCTCAGCCAGAGCCAGGAACTTGCTGATATCTCGGATACTCGGCTCTGCCTCTAGGTGAACCTGCATCTGCCTTGAGCAGGGAGATAATGCGGTGGCTGTTGTTTTGCTGCTGCCAGTCCCTGGAGAGAGCGTTTCCATGAAGTCTTAGCTCCGGGGGAAAAAAAACCAAAACAACCAAAACTGTCAACGCTATATAGCTCATGACTGGGAAATCAAAATTTCTCCCTAAATGAGGCTTTCTGATAGGAAGAGGCTGGCAGAGGCGTCCCTATAATAAAGCGTGCGAGGAAAGTAGTTTGCCGGGCGGGAGGAGAGCAGCCTGGCTGGTTGACAGAGGGGGCGGATCCTGCGCACGGGCGGGCAGCGCCGAGTCGGAGCGGCCCCGGCAGCCGCGGGGCTATTTCAGGAGCCGGGCGGAGGCGGCGGCTGGAGCCGGAGCTGGAGCTGGAGCCGGGGCCGGGGCAGTGATGGGGTTAGCGGCGCCGGTGGGCTGAGCGGGGGGCTTGCAAGCGGAGGCGAAGGCAGTCGGGAAAACAAGCCTTTGCCTCGGATCGAGGG
This sequence comes from Poecile atricapillus, assembly GCF_030490865.1. Classification (NCBI taxonomy): domain Eukaryota; kingdom Metazoa; phylum Chordata; class Aves; order Passeriformes; family Paridae; genus Poecile; species Poecile atricapillus. The sequence continues at coordinate 102,894,083 of NC_081250.1, read as the reverse complement.
GAAAAGGATAGGATTTTTGGGCTGCATCACAACTTGAGCAGCATCAAGCTGAGCCAGGCGTAGAGAGGAGCGGGAGGGGAAGAAGAAGGAGGAGGAGGAGGAGGAGGAGAAGGAGGAGGAGACGGCTGCCACCGGAGGATTTGGGCTCGATTTATTCAAACAAATCAGTGCTCAGGAGAGAGCGGCGAGGAGGAGGAGGAGGAGAAGGTGGGGGTGGGGGGGCAGGAAGAGGGGGATCTAGAAAGAAAAGTGTGAGGGCTGTGGCTGGGAGAAATAGAAGTGATGAGAGAGCGAGCAGGGAGGCTGGAGGAGGCTGCCCGTCCTGTCGCCGCGCCCCGCGGGGACCGCCGCTCCTGCCGCCGCCGGGCGCCCCCGCGGCCGCCGCTGCCGCCCCGCCGCCCCCGGCCCGGCCCATGGAGGCGCTGAACGGCCCCGGCCCGGGGCCCGGGGACGCGCTGCGGCCGCCGCCGCCTTCACCCGGCCACCACCACCCTCACGCCGAGAAGAAGCGGCTGCACCGCGCCCCGTCGCCCGCCAGACCCTTCCTCAAGGACCTGCACTCCCGCGCCGCCGCCAAGCCTCCGCCCGCGCCCCCCAAGTCCCCCGGCCTCCCCGCTCGGGCGCCCTCGTCGCCGCACCCGGGCGTCCACCAGCCCTCCGCGGGGCTCTTGCCGGCGCCGGGCCGCCTCTCCCGCCGCCCCGCCGCCCCGGGGGGCAAGGCGGCCGCCGCCGCCGTCACCGCCGTCGGCAGGGCGGGCGCCAAGGCCGCCCCCTGCGCCAAGCGGGCAGCCCGCGGTCCGGAGCCGGGGCCCGGCGGCCGGGGCGCGGGGCGGCAGCCCGGCGGGGAGGCGGCCCCGCCGCCCGGCAAGGGCAGGAAGGCGAAGCGGGGAGCCGCGACGGGCAGCGGCCATGCGGCGGCGGCGCTGGCTCGCGTCGGCCACACGGACAGCAGCTCCGACCTCTCCGACTGCCCCTCCGAGCCGCTCTCCGACGAGCAGCGCCTGGCCCCGGCCGCCAGCAGCGACGCCGAGTCCGGCACCGGCTCCAGCGACCGCGAGCGGGAGCCTCCCGCCGCTCATCCCGCAGCTCATCCCGCCACTCATCCCGCCGCCGAGCCGCCCCGCTCCGGCCATGGGCCCGGCCCTGGCCCCGGGCGCGGAGCTCCGCTGGCCCTCGGCTCCCGCGGGGATGCGCTACCTGCGGCCACGGGCGGGGGGCGAGCCCCGAGCCGCGGGGAGCCGCCGCCGGCGGCCCCGGAGGAGCTGCAGCGGGAGGTGGAGGAGCTGCGCTCGGAGAACGAGTACCTCAAGGTGAGCATCGCCCGCGGAGCCCGGCCTCGGCGGGGAAGGGAAGGGCAGGAGGCGGCAGCGGGAGAAGCGCGGCCCCCTCCTGCCCGGGAATGTGGGGACAGCGCTTGGAAGGGGGGAAGTAGATTCGCGCTGCCTGGAGTTACCTCCCGCGAGACCCCCCCGCCCCCGCTGGACCAAATGCCAAATTTTACCCGCAGGAGAGAAATAGGGGCAGGGAGAACCAGCCGTGCGCCTCGGCCCCCTTCTCCCCAGCCCCCACGAAGCGAGACCGCGGCACGGCTTAAGGACAGTTAAGGGACTTAAGCGTATGATCACGGCTCCCTGCAAAGCCCGGTCTGTGGGCGCTGGATGAACGTCAGTCCGATGCAACATGTACCGTGGCAATGTTGCGTTTGGTTAACGTGGTGGTAGCTCAGCAAAGCCCGACTCTTTCTAAAGCACCGCAAACGCTCCAATGGTTAGCAGGACTTTGCTTTCCAGGAACTGTTTTCCTCAGTATCACCCTTTTAGGAAAAGCCAAGGAACAGGTTCCCCCATTTGATGTGGAAAGGATGGCAGCATTAAGTGCTCTGCTTATTGTGCTACTTTATCACTGGAAAGTGGAGCCATTCACAGTAAAGTACTAATAGGACAACAAGAGCAGCAAGAAAAAAAAAAGTCATTGCATCCTTGTACAGGTAGAAAAGTTCATCAGTATGAATCCATCCTCGGAGAAACAGGAAAGTTAAATTCAGGCAAGCTCTGAGCTGAGTTGACCTGTGGGAACCTTTAGTTGGACTTGTACTTACAATCTGATCTTTTGGCAGAGCAAAGGAGCTACATCCATAAAGATCTATAAATAAGATAAACAGATAATCCTGTAACCACAGCCACTGTTTGACTCTGCCTCTGGTGAACACAATCTTTGTTCCCTGTTATTGGGAACACTCTGTTGTCAAGCAGAATAACCATGAAAATCCATGTAAATCTAGGATTCTTACTCGAATAGGAACTGGAGTTTTGTGTATAACCTTGGGAAATAAGGGTGATAAAGATACAGGCTAGGCTCGTTAAAGGGTTTTGGCTAAGGTACAAGAAACAATATTCAGCATAGCAAAAGGGTAACAGCAGGGGTGCTGCAAGGTTCTTTGCTGGGTCTGGTGCTGCTTAGTGAACTGGAAAAAGGAGCGAGCAATGATACAGCAAAATTCTCAGATGACATTAAGTTTTTCTAGCATAAGTCAAGTCTAGCAAAGATCAGACAGAACTTAATCACAAAGTTAACCCCTGAGGAATGTGTGAAAAAGGAAGTCAGAGGACGGTAAATAAGTCTTTACATTCAAAATCTTAAGTACTTGGAGGGAAAAAGTATGCACTCTTCTGTTTAAGTGTGGTGTGTTAACTCAGGAGCATCATGAGAGAAGGAGAAATTAAAATCTGCAAAAATTGTTAGATTACAGTGGGAACTGAACAGGGACAAAGAAAATCTGGCAATATTTTCAATATTTTATAGAACCGTAGCTATTACACAGGTCAGTGAGTGTATCTAAAATACTGTGGGCACTGCTGGTCATCTAGAAAAGGATAATACAAAACCAGACCAATAAAAATTATTGGCTCATAGAAAAGCTTTTATAGCATTCATTGGATGGGAAACTCGAGTGTGGTAGGGAAATGTAATAGTCTATAAAAAGACAAGCAGCACAGAGAACCTTTATCACAAGCTTATGTTTTATTTGACTACCTAGAAGCAAGAGGAGATGTGATGAAATCAGAATTGATAATGGGAATTGCTTAAGGAGTAGCTAACTGGCACTGCCACTAGAAGTCATGAAGTCCAGGAGCATCTCCTTGCATTACAGGATTTGCACAACTATATGAGTACTTTATACTTAAACACATTACAAAGTGTGTCAAGCTCTCTTTATACTGAAAATGATTTTTACTTTGGGAAACTGAAAAAGAAAGAGTGTGTCTGAATTGTCTAGGACAGACCCCCGTTACTGTGTCCCACCTGAGGAACCCTGTGATCATGGGACCTAGCTGACAATGGAAGTCTTAGGCGAATAACTTAATTCTGCTTCATTCCAAATTTTTCACCCTGTGCAATGTCTTCAGGTCTTTTACCTTGATGTCTTCATCATCTACAGCAATTGTGTCCTGATACTTTTTTAATTCAGATTGTGACTTTGTCATGCTGAAAGTATTTCTGTGTCTATCTGGTAGGATAATACAGACTGGTTTCCTCGGTAGGATTGTCCTGGTGCCTGGAAAGCCATGAGCTAACACTATTGCCTCTTCTGAGGGAAATGAGTATGCTGTCTGCTTTGCTTGGCCACCTGGGTGTGTGAGGTCTTAGTTCTGCTCCTCTCTCAAAATGGTTGGAAACAGCCCAGTGGTGCAAAAATTATCAGGAGAATTCCCAAACTTCACTTGCCTTTCCTAGGAAAACCTATCAGAAAGTCTGCAAATTAAAACCACATCACTGTCTGAGTTGTTTACTTGTGGGTTTGTTCCGTGTGTTTTTTACAATGCAGTTCTCTTGGTTGGCATTGGAGTGAGCTGTGTTTCTCCAGAGGGGGCTAAGGGATAACAGGGATGCTGTCAACTGTAAATAGACAAATGATTAGATAAATCCCAGAAGAAACTGCTAATTTCCTGAGCATGGCCACAAGCCAAATTTTGTGGTTTTCACTCCTCCTTATCCCTCCCTGCAGCTGGAGTGCAGCCCTAAATGTACATAATAAAGTCTTTTTCAGGGAATTTTAACTTTCAGGTAGGAAGGTCTTTCATGTATCTTTCTTGTGTCTGTAACACAGGTTATAGAAGATACACACACACACACACACAGACACGCACACACACAGACTTAGTGCTAAAGATTACTGGAGATTAAAGTGTTGCCAGAAAGGAAAAAACAAAACAAAACAAACACAATAATTTGTTTTTGTTTCTACATACTAAGTACTAGAAAGTCTCCCAGAATGCAGAGCAAGCTGCTACTTCTGCCAACATCTCAGACGTCTTATACCATGAGCCGGATTTTAACTTGGTATCAAGTTTCCACCTTACGTATTTCCAGGACTTTACTCTAGATAAGAATTTGGCTCTAGCCGTAGCTAACTAGCTGCAAGGCTAAGCCTGTAGGTGAAGTGCATGAGGAGAAATGTTTACACTGAGAAGCCTCTCTTCTACTACCATTGTGAAATTTCATCATTGATTTCAGTTTCATGTATTCCTTGCATGACCTGATTTCAGCTACCTGTGGGGGTAGACTGTAATACTACAGCAGCATTTAAAAGATATCACTTCGTTGTTGATGTCTAAAAAGAGAAATTTTGTCATGGTGCCTGACTCTTCAGGACCAGGAGATCCTTGGTAACTGCTGGTAGTAGATAAAGTTTTAGTTATTGCTAGTTAGTCCTGTCAGTAGTAGCAAAATACTGCCCACACAAGTGGTTGATTTTCAAGTTTACTTTAATGTGTCCAGCACCTGGAGAAATGTCATTCACTATGTGAGTCCTTGGAAAACTTGGAAAGAAGCCATTTGTGGTGTAGAGCCCTCTGAAGGGTGAGGAATTCTTCTTTGTCTCAGGCAAACTTTAATTTAGACTGTGTTAATTAAATAAATGTGCTAGCAGAAACAGCAGCAGTGTTTTAGTCACAACACACGCCCCTTTTCTCTTTGCACCCTTCATGGCCATAATGTGAAAGCAGCCTCCTACATGAGGCATGATGCTTCCTACAGCCCCTAAAATAAAACTGGTGCTTGCTGTGCTTTTCTTTACCTGGCCTTGTCTTTGTGCCTGTATTGGTACAAGTTCAGTATGCTGGAAATGCTGCTATGGTGTGGATGAGCACAGAAATATACTGTCTTGGATTTACTAGATAACTAGAACTGTCTTTTTTTGTCTTGCTTTGTCTTTTTTTCTTTCTGTAAGAACCGCTCCAGGCCCCTTATTCCGCTGTGATGCATCTAAACTATGTTCATTTTTGTTTAAAATCACGATGTGTGTCATATGAGGCTACATTGTATTTCTTTACTCACTTGAAACTGTAGCTCTTTGAGTTGTAGGCTGTGCTCAGGAGGAGTAATTCCACCGCTTCTTTTATTAACCTGCAGGGATTTGTGGATGTCGAAGGGTTTTGCAGAGCAAAAATGATGAAAAGCGATGGCACCGATTTTTTCCGTTTAGTGAGGGTTACCAGAGTAAAAATAGAGCTCATCGCACGTCTCTGCTTGAGATGCTGCTTTTCCCACCTGGAGAGCGGTGGCCCCGGAGAGAAGGGAAGGTCACAGACCCCGCCTGGCTGGGCTCAGCCGGAGGGACTGCCAGCTGCAGAGGGAGATGTCACTTTGGGGGAAGAATAGCGAGCCCATGTGCCCTGTTAGCTCCAGATGAGTCCCTGTCAGCCCCTACCCGGCCTGGAGGGGACAAGCTGTGTGACACACCCGGCAATAGTTTGCTGGGGTGGCCCTCAAGAAACACTATGGATGTTGGCATTGATGAGTGCTCGAACAGCTTCACGAGCCCCAGCCGAGGATTATGTGCCGAAACAATACTGTAGCTAATGCTCGAGTGAGGCAGGAAAGCTGCCAGGTGCTGCTCTTGCCCTCAGATCCTGCAAAGTTAAACCAGCCCTCAAGTCAACAGGTGCTCACGGTCCTATGACTTTTCAGTTCCCATCTTGGTTTGTGCACAAGCTTCAGATCACGCTGGATTGGTGCATGACTTGTAAAATATCTGATTTGAGAGCTAAGTAATAACATCAGGGGCCCAGGGGCTTCGGGTTCATTAACATATTTCGCAAGAGGCAAAAATAATGGTTGTTGCTTTCTTCCCAATCAAAGCCTTTCAGAGCATATTTATCCCTGCTGCAGTTCTGCTGTGAAGTGCTATGGGGGATGTGTTTATTCCTTAGCAGCAGCAGCAGCATCTCCTACATATAGACATTTTGAGATATTTAAAACATGAAAACAGAGCTTATGTAAAATCACAGTTCATGAATCTTAGATTTATCAAGGACTTTCTAGAAGCTCTGGATTTGCCAGCGCAATAGTAGCTACCCACTCTAACTTCCACTCTTCTTCCCTTCCCCACTCTCCCCTCATTTGATTAAATGTATATTAAATAACTTTCTTTAGAAGATAGTACTGACAAAATCTATAAATATGACTTTTGTGTAGATTAATAAACATATCCTTTACATAGATGTTTGAATTTCCTCCTTCATTTGCATTTTCTTAAATACTATACAAAATATTGATTTTGTGTGTTTTTGTCTTCCTAGTTTGTAAGTATTTTCAACTTAATATATCACTTCTGGACACTGATGGGTTCTAATTCGCTGGAGCCTGAAGACTTTGCCAGTGTGTTTAACTGTATTCACAGAGTAATGAGTTCAGTATCCATGTATCTTTTATACTGGTTTTTTGCATGTAATTTCTCCCTAATAATAATTTTCAAGTTTTCTGTGACTCATGGTCTCATTCCACTATTTAGTCTCTATTCAGGCTCTGAGATAGGAGCTTTTTTATTTTAGGCAGTAATTCATCTCAGTGAAGGTAGATCAGTAGGCTGACCTAAATGCAAGTGGTGCAGATGACCCTTTCTCTGTATTTACACGTGGTTTAGTCATCTTGCTTTGGACTGCATTTACTCTGACCCCTTGAACAAAACATCCTCATCATGCATAGGTCTTAAAGCTGTCCAGAGGACCTGAGTAATGGAGCACATTTGATGCACACTTGGAGTGTAGGTCTCTTGTTTTATTTTGGAAGGAATCCGTTTCTTGCATGCTCTGTGGACAGAATGAGTGTGCAGTTGGTGGAGATGATTGGAAAATTTATTTTCAAATGTTGTTACAGATCATAACCAGACTGGCTGGGTAGACAGAGCCCATAAGTTATGCAAGTATTCCTGGTCATTTCAGTGGGAGTGACTCAGATGAGTATGGGTTACTCAGTGTAATAGCTGCCTGGCCTGAACTTTTCTTTCTTGCTCTCTCTCTCTCTTTTTTTTTTTTTTTTTTTTTTAAGAATCATAAACAAGGCATATTCCTGTAATTTGTTCTTAATTATACTTCATTATAATTAAATCAGTAATAAACAAGCATGACATCAGTAAAGGTATTAATAAGATAATGGCTTCTCTTCTGACAGGCAAGTGTTCAATTTGCACAGTACAGATAGAAAATGACCTATCAGTATGTATTTGGGCTACTCAGTGATGGAAATTGCACACAAGGCTTTCCCCTTCTCAGCCGGTTCACCTTGGCTTGGCACACTGATAGGCAAACAGGGAATCCTAATTCTGTTGCTTTTGCGCTGCAGTCTCGGGGACTCCTGCAAACAGAGCGGCTGTTTGCGTGTGGCCCTGTGTCCTTAAAGCCACCCTGTGACTCTCAGATGGGTAGCTCCTATTAGACCCCACATAGCTGGGCTTTAGGAAGTCATTTGGGCCAAGAGAAACCATAAGCTGAAGGACTCAGGAGCTGGTGCAACTTGGATTTCTACTGCAAATTTGGAAAGAGCTGCCAGTTAGAAAATACAATTCCATTCTTTCTTTTTTTTCCTGATGACCAGAGTGACACATAGGGAAAGAAAAGTGTTTAGCTTTTCCTAAACAATATTCCTTCTTGCAGGACTCTCTGCCTCGTGCTGTTCTTACTGAAAGTAATAGCATCATTACCATTAAATTAAAAGGGATCAAGAGGAGGCTTTCATCCCCTTCAGGAATGCACAGCAAAGTGAAGCTTCTGATGCCAGCACTTAACCTCCCAATTTCAATTGCCACTTTGGGGTGCTGGAGCAGGTCCTCCCTGTTTAAGGAAGGGAGCAGCTCTCCATTTTTAGATGAACAAAGAGGGATGGCTGCTTTCTTGCCTGTTTGTTTTAATTACTTTTAAGTGCCTATTCTGTTCTCTTTCTTCAGTTTTACAATATTAAAGTCTACAATATGAAGCTCAATACCTCCTGAGAGAAAGAGCTTTAATTCTAACTCACAATAATAAGAGTAGTAAGAACAATATATTTTAATTAAGTCAAGGGTTTGACTTATCTGTTATTTCCATCTGCCTTGCAGTCAGAGCATCCCTTTTTTGCAAACCACCACGCTGGGAATTTTGGCTTTGCTACATTTACCTGTGATTTCACAAACAATTGACATGTTTTCCTTCAAAGCAGTAGTTTGCCAGTTTAGTAAGTAGGACCATCATGGTTTCAGCTGTAATGTCCCCTTCTGCGGGTCTTCAACTTAGTTTCCTTATATTTCTGTGCACAGATCACTTTAGGAGAGGATTTTAAGCTGGTCTGATTTTCCAGGTGCAGTTGCAACAGTTCTGACTTAGGATCTGTTACCATACAATTTCAGTGTCCGCAGCAGAATCACAAGTACTTGCAGAGGAGAATAAGCTGTTAAGAATACCCTTGTCACTGGCCTTGTGGGCTGTATCGAAAGCAAGATTGTGTCTTTATTGTAACTAAACTGTTATGGTTTAGTTAAAGGTTATCCCAGTATCTATAATTCTGTGCTGACTGACATATAAAATCTGGGCCAGATTTTCCAGAGGTGATATGTTCCTCTCTATATATTTATTATATAAAACTAGGACTTCATATTGCTGTTCAAAAGGATTTAATGTGTCTGATTTAATCTGTTTCTTTTCCTCTCTGGGCTGGACAGACTACATAGGCTCAAGCCCCAAGCACTGCGGCAATACAGCAGAAAATGGGCTCAGGCTACATGCAGCCTGTACAGTGAGGTTTCTGCTCCTTGTACAGTCAAAACTGTTTGTGGCCTCATGTTGCCTTGTTTAAATGCTCATCCAAAGGGTGCTGTATCTCTAAATACAAGAAGTCAGGACACAGTTTGATTTCTGTGTGAAAATTTTGGGAGTAGAAAAGAAATTAATTGTGGAAAAGAAAGTTCAGTCAAAAAAATATCTGAGAGGAGAATTGTGTGAGATTTTAAAGTACAGCTTCCTTCATGGTATTCTAAATTTTAATTTATCTGCAAAATTACACTAGAGAAAAACAAACTTTGTATTTATAACCAAAACTAGAGGCAAGCATAGCACCAAAAAAAAAAACCCCAACAAAAAAACCCAACAAAAAAAACCAAACAAAAAACCAACACCACCAAAGAAACACCAAAAACAAACAAACAAAAACCAGCCAACCAAAAACAATCAAACAAAATAAACCCCCACAAAGTTGTAGTTGTGCTGATAAGGGAGATTGAGAAAACTTTGGTTTACCTGGAGGTTTAAAACAGTCCTGTCTCCTGAAACATGGCTCATGCCAGTGCATGCAGCTCTCTGAGGAACATTTTTGGTGTGAAGAAAGACATTGGATTCAAGTCTCCAATAGAGACAGAGTGACTCTTCCATCTGGGAGAACTCCCTTGCCCACAGATGGGATGTGAAAAGATTCAGTTTCAATGGGATGAGTGTTTCAGGGATTGGTTTGTTTAAAAATTTTGTGAGTTTCACTTTCCGAATTTGGTTGCAATAAATGCTTTGAAATCAAATATTGTTTATTATTTGTCTTTAGAAACCAACCAAATTTACTATCAACAAAACTTGACGAAGATAAGAAGGAAGTTTAAGAGATGAGCAATGACCTTATAATTGCAGCCTACATTATACATGGAAGCTGTTGCTTAGTTCTTAAATCTAAATATCAGATTATAAACCAGATCCCATTAATTTGTTGATGGTAGTTGTTTTTCTTTATTATGGATTTGTGTTTCAAAATTTTAATTTACAACCAAATTACTAATCTAACATTAGCATTCTGAAGATGACATTAAAAAGTTAATTGAACTTAAATCTAGTTGTGGTAAATTAAATACCTAAGTCTGCAGACAAACCTTGAGAAATAACTCTGGTCCTTTTCATTCCATGGGGCTGTGTTAGCTCTGACTGGTAAAGACTCTACTTTTGGTATGAGTGCCTTAACCAAAATACCTCATTAATAAACTGATAATGCACAAGTGTACTCCTTTTCTTAGGTTCAAAAGCCACTACTACTCTCTAATCAGTTTATAAAACCTTGACATTTTCTTCTGCATCTCTTATCTTTGCTGTGTAAACTTTTACTTTACCACTTGAAAGTGTCTATAAATGTGAAGTAGTGGTAAGTGTGTACACAGAAAAGAAAAGCAGTCTCATTCCCAATCCAGTCAAGCATGCATTGCTGTGTTTTTCTTTTTTTAAAAATACACATCATCTATCAAAACTTCACCAGTGCGTCGGCCAGAGTAAACTGGCCAGAGTACTTGGCTGTGTCCTGAGGAGGAGTAGATAGAGCCTGGACCCTCAATTGTTTTGAAATAATCCTGATGGGTTTGGTCTGCAGAGCTCATTTGCTTCCTTGAAGTCAGATGTTTGTGCTTAATTAATGTATTTGGAACTTCTGAGGATGCTATTGCTGCAAGGGTAACCTCGATGACTGTGCTTACACTATTCCTTTTCAGCGTATGGTGTGAGCACAATCCAGCTCACTGGGGAGTAACCCTCGAGTTTATCCGTCCACACAAATATCCTGTTCCTGCACCTGTCCCAGAGAGACTGTGGGACAGGATGCTCCTGCAGCAGAAATCTGAATATATTGAGAATGTACAGTGACACAGTGGGCTCATGAGAAAACTTCTCTGCCTTTTCAGAGCATCTGGGGAGAACAGTGTAGGGCCCTGGGTGGGCGGTACTGCTGGAGCAAAGCCTCACTGGTGAGCCCAGAGCTGTAATTTTGGAAATAACAGGCCTTGTGCGTACCCAAAATTTATGCTGACTCAACTAATTGAAATTAAACCATAGCTGTATAAATCCTGGAATTTTTATACGTGGATGGGATTTTGATAAGAACAACGCTGTAATTCTGACATAACTGACAAGGCTAAAGAACCCATCTACCCATCTTCCTTTGGTCAGGACTGTGCTCAGGGACAAGATCTGCCCTGCATTTGTTTCCAAAGTTCCAATGAAGCAGATGAATATGTCAGTCTGGTTATGCCATGGGAACGGAAATGGTTGAGAGGACTCCCAGGAGACTGTGGGCAGATGTGTTCATGCAGCGACTGGACAGGGATGGTTCAGCCAGGGGCAGGGGCATCTTTGTCAAGGGTACTGACTTCATAGCAGTGCCTTCTCCACCTGAGATAAGTGTGAAATATTCTCTGGTATTTTGGGTATTTTGAAATGCCCTTGATATTTCAAGTGTGAAATAATTTCCAGCCATCCTTGGTATTCCAAGTGTTATTTACAGACCTGAAGTGAGGTCACAGTGCAGCTAGCCCCAGTACAAATTCTCCTGGATTCTTATTCAAGCAAAGTTTTCCACAGAAAATCTGATCTTTATAATATCAAATGCAATTTTAAAGAAACCAATTAAAAAATCAATAGTCCGTTTCAAATATTCTCCTCTTGCCTCTTTTTCTTGATTCTTTCCCCCTCAACTTTGTTCAGTTTGTAGAATCATACGTTTTTCTCTCATGCAGTAGTTTAATACCTTGTACCCCTCTGCCTGGAAGACCTTTCTAACTTGGAGCTTTAGTCATCCACGTATTAAACAAATGGCAGTGATAGAGCTTATCCTGTTCAGCTGTAAATCTGTAATCTGACTTTAGAGAGCAAGTGCTACTCATGATACAACGTGGAACTGGGACAGTTCATGATGCCCAGAAAAGAACAAGCAGGTTGTTCCCATGGGCACAGGTTTTGTTTTGTTCCTGTGGTCCCGTTATTGAGATGTGTATACACACAACAAAGCCCCACTTTCTCCTGCACACAATCCACGTGTCATTAAGCCTGTGCACAATGTTAGGATTGGATGGTACAGCATTTCTGTATGGAGCAGTTCAGTATTCTGTGCAAAGCACTTTTTTTTTTTCCTGAAAGGAAGTGTTGGTTGTTAAAAAGGCACACCACACAGAGATGTTGAGGCACTTGGTTAAGTAGGTTTGCTGTACTCTAAGTGAAGGAAGGAATCAGTTCAAATAGTGGTATTGTGCAGTTTTAATTTTAATCTGAGATGCTAAAATGAAAGTTACCAGTTTCAGGAGACAGAAGCATCTGGTTTGTTTTTAATTATCAAAGCAGTTGAAAAAAATATGACAAGTATTCATTAATTTAGTTCAGCATAATTACTCAATGTTGGGTTAAAAATTCTGTTCCTGTGACTTCTGGAGCTGCGTGCTGCAATCTGTATAATTTCATTGATGTGGTATCCTAGCAAGCATGTTTCCTATTTTGCTCCCATGGGTGAGATTTAGAGGTATGATGGAGCACTGTTTTGCCTTCTCACAGGATGAGCTGGATGAACTTCGGGCTGAAATGGAAGAAATGCGTGACAGCTATTTAGAGGAAGATGTTTACCAGCTGCAGGAGCTCCGGCGAGAGCTGGACCGGGCAAACAAGAATTGCCGCATTCTGCAATATCGTCTCAGGAAAGCAGAACAGAAAAGCTTGAAAGTTGCACAAACAGGCCATGTGGATGGAGAGCTCATTAGGAGCCTGGAACAAGATTTAAAGGTGGGTTGAGAGATTCATATTCACAGCAAAAGAGAGCAGACTGTGATGTGGCTCTCTGCAATGGAAGTGAGGGTGACACATGAAACAAGCATTAGTTCTCCAAACGTCATGACCAATTTCCTTCTGCTGTGGTGGAGAACAAATATTCAGCTCATCACCATAAAAAGATGTGTCAGAGAGTAAAAAAACATGTGTTCAGATTCAAAATGAAAGAAATACAGTCAAGTTACATTTCTGCATTTGAAAGATTTAAAGTGTCTTGTTTTGCTGGTTTTACTGAAAACCTTAACTTTGCAATACTGTATAAACAAAACCTAATATGATTTTTCCAGTTCATGCTGTTTCTTTCCTTTCTTGCTTATGCCAAGTAACTGGAAAAAAAATAGTCTAAGTTGCATTTCTTAGTGTCTAGTGAGTTACTTGTAACAGGAACGGACCGTTATAATATTTTTGCAGGGCAGATAGAGAATAAAAATGCTCTTTCCCTACAAACACAAATACCTGTAAAAATTATATTCATACTGAAACAGTTTTTGTATCTTTCAGAAATGCTTCCATCAAGACATATAGATTTATATAGGTATATAGACATATAGATAGATATAGACACATAGACATATAGATTTATATATAGACATTATATAGACATGATGTTTATCTAGCTTTACTCATCGTTCTTGATATTGCTATCTTGTAGCTGCTTTTAAAATATCTTCTGTAGAGAGGGACTGCTTGAAACTAGAATTATTAAATATATTGTACTTAAAAATGCAAAACATAAAACCTTCTAAAACCAGAATGATTTGTTGTCAGCAGTGGAAATGAGAGTAACATATCAAGTCATCAAACCTTTTAAAATGTCAGATCTAATTTTCCTTTTATGATGGAAACCAAATAATAACCTTATAACAATAGCAATAGTACATTACTCAGTAAAAATCTTGTACCTAGATTTCAGTGAAAGAGATATTGAGTGGTTTTAGCTAGTTGGCTTTGGTTTTACTGACTTCTTGTAATTCCATAGTTCCTCATGTTGTATGATGTATCACCTTTACAAATGTTTTTTGTAGTAAATATCTATTCTTGTTAGGCTGTACTCAGAAAGCCTAAGCTAGCATATATTTCTGTGCTTTCATATCAGTCTTGCCTAGTTGTGATTGCTGCTAGAGCAGCAAGTTTGTGTGGCTGTGACTGCTGCACACGTTGCTTTGATCGATGGCCCATCAGCTTTACAGCACAATTCCTTGTCTTTGGCTTTATCTTTGTGATGTGCTGGGACTTTGATGGGCAGCTTTGGTGTCTGCTTTTTTCCTCCTGCTGCTCATGACATTGCCTTAGCATAATGTGGAGAGGGAGCTGGAGATGGGTAATCAAATATATTTTCATTCTGGATTTCTTTATTAGAAATGAATATTCATTTTGGTACTTGGAAGGCTTGGAGTGTTCCATCAACAGTGTCATAATTGAATTAAAAATCTCTTGGCTGTCTAGGGCTGTAATATGCTTTTTACTGTAGGAGACATACTGTAATTTTTACTCCTTATGGATGATCTTCATGCATTTGTGCTCTTTTGACCAGGTAGCCAAAGATGTTTCTGTCAGACTGCACCATGAGCTGGAGAGTGTGGAGGAGAAGCGAGTTAAAGCAGAAGATGAAAATGAAGTCCTTCGGCAGCAAATCATTGAGGTGGAAGTATCCAAGCAGACGCTGCAAAATGAGCTGGACAAGTTAAAAGAGGTAAGCAATTGTCAGAAAAGCCACGAAGAGCACCACTGCTGGGTTAGAACGGAAATTTGGCACACAGGTGTTTTAGACTAATTCTTATATTAAATGCTTGCTGATATTGCTTGTAGAATTGCCCCAAAGGTCTCCTTTGTTATGTGTCCCAGATACATCATCGGCAATTTAGAATCAATAGAGATGTAGATGAGTGATGCTCCACTTTTTGTCTGGGGCTTCTCACAGGGCTTCTGTCCCATTTTAAACTGCTTAAAAACTCTCTTCCTGCTGGAGCAAAACTCTTTCTGATTTGACTCCAGCTAACTCTGGCTGTTCTTTACACAGACTGGGACTTCCACCTGCTTGAAAGTCAAATGAGGTGTGCATGACTTGTCTCTGAGAGCAGGGTTCAGATAGGCAAGCCGCTGTTTTGGCTGGTGCTGCTCAGTGGTGGCAGTGGAGCCATCAGCATGAGCTGGGCAGCCAGAATGTGGTCTGTAATGTATAAATAACATTACACTTCAGGCACAGAATCGCTGTCTCTTGAGAAAAGGAATCATTTCAACTGGTGCTGACACACAGTCATACTGGTTGAAGTGATGATCCTTGGAAGCAAGTGAGCTGAGGAGTAGGGGACCATAAAGGAAAGCCAAATACTAAGCACAGCTCTTTGCTGGAGCCTACATCCCAATCTGTAGCGGTATTTCTGTTCTCTTAACAGTACAGCAGATTGGCAGCTCACAGCCCCTGCTCTGTTTTAAACCAGATTGAGATAGAGCATTTAAACATAATGAGGTAAGGCATTTATCCTCTGAGCCCTGGTCAGATTTAGAGAGCTGGTGCAATTATGTGTTATTTTAATCTTTCCAACATTACTTGTGAGTCAACTGGCACAAAGCCTGGCTCAGTTTTATAAGGACAGTCCCTATTTAATTTCTCTGTGCGTTAGAATGACGACTAGTCCAGTGCAGGAGTTTTGGAGTGTTTGTACCTCACAGAACAGATCATCAGCTGGTGTACATATCAGTGGTGTTTAGATTACCTGTGAACCTGACACAAAAGATAAAGTATGCATGATGTTTTAGCTACTCTTCTCCTTTCTCAATGTTGTGAATGCTGTGTTAAGTGGACATGATACCATGTTACAGGGTCTGCAGTCTCTGCTCTGTACAAAAATGCCATCTCATCCGCACTACCGAATTAATGCTTGCTGTTGTTTAACATGCAGGTCCACCAGGTACTGCTTGATGGTTTTGGGGTTCAAGCAGAAACTAAACCATGGGGGAGAGGTGAGGGAAAAAATGGTCTAGCAGTGCTGAAGATAGAAGCTAGCTCTAACCAGGCTGCATTTATTACTTTGCTGCTTAGGTTGCTGCAGCCTAGCTGTGCTGGGAAGCACTGCTAAGTCAGCTGTCTCTCTGCTGGACTGCAAGATGAAGTGAATGCACCCTTTGTAAGCATTCCTTGCCCCGTAAGAGGCAAAAGCTGGAGGGGAGCTAGGGAAAGGGAGAGATAGCAGGTAGGATGATGGGATGTATTCATGCTGATCTGGAGATAAAGCAGGGCGTAAGAGGGATCATGAGATGCAGTAGTAGTAGTAGTAGTAGTAGTAGTAGAGATAGTCTGGTTTCACACGCCATGAATTGTGGTTTCTCTGGCAGTCACAATTTCACAAGGTCACAGGAGGTGAGAAGATGAGGTTGGAGTCTTTGGCAGGTCACACAAGGAGAGATGAACCAAAGGCTAGAGAAACACAGCTACGCATGTGTCAGATAACTGTATGTTTGCAATGTTGTTGACATTGCTAAAAAAAAATTATTCTTCACTCAAGGTGTGTTCAAATAACTACCAGAAGCAGTGCCTCCTTAGGAACATTTAATGACTGCAAGGAATGTAATATAGACGTGCCAGTGGGAAAGCTGGTGCTTTATATATCAGGACAAAAGTGACCCCAAAGCCATGTAGCTTCTTCCCAGTCCACCCTGACTCTGCATCTTGTCTATCTAGGGGCTGACACTTAGAAGGAGCCTTTTCCTATCCAGTCCTGGAGCGTTGCCTGAGATCCAGTTAGACAGTATTCATTCTCTGATATAGCTTACTGCAACCATATGCTCATTCTCTGTATTATCCTTGACTATTCTCTGTCATTGGATCAACAGAAAGGTTTCCTCATATCTGTGTTCATATTTATCGCTTAATTCAGTGCTAGCTTCTGCTTTGGTGTGCCATACAATTCCCTTGGGTCCCGTTTCCCACTGCAGTAGATGGCATATATGTTGATTATCTTTAATGTATTTTGCATGCTGAAATACCTTTAGGAATTGTACATATCTCTGAAAACACTTTTTCTTTAAAGCCACCTTTGGCGTTTATCATAATCTCTTAAAGAATTTCTAACATTTATCATGTTTAGTGCTGTTATATATTTTTTTACACCAGTACCTGTTTTGATCTCCTGTGATATTTTCAACAGGACTTCTTGGGTATATAGGCTTGTTCTATCTAAATAAAAATTTTATTTCCTTAAGAAACAAGCCTTACAGTTTTAACTGGGAAATTATATTTTGTCTCCTGCTGACCATGTAATTTCCACTTGTTGTATTAAGCACATATGAGAGAGATTTTCCTCTCTTGTCACTAAATAATATTTCTATGTGTCTTACTGTGAAAATAATCCTCTCCTCTCCTCTCCTCTCCTCTCCTCTCCTCTCCTCTCCTCTCCTCTCCTCTCCTCTCCTCTCCTCTCCTCTCCTCTCCTCTCCTCTCCTCTCCTCTCCTCTCCTCTCCTCTCCTCTCCTCTCCTCTCCTCTCCTCTCCTCTCCTCTCCTCTCCTCTCCTCTCCTCTCCTCTCCTCTCCTCTCCTCTCCTCTCCTCTCCTCTCCTCTCCTCTCCTCTCCTCTCCTCTCCTCTCCTCTCCTCTCCTCTCCTCTCCTCTCCTCTCCTCTCCTCTCCTCTCCTCTCCTCTCCTCTCCTCGAGTCTCCTCTCCTCTCCTCGAGTCTCCTCTCCTCTCCTCGAGTCTCCTCTCCTCGAGTCTCCTCTCCTCGAGTCTCCTCTCCTCTCCTCTCCTCGAGTCTCCTCTCCTCTCCTCTCCTCGAGTCTCCTCTCCTCTCCTCGAGTCTCCTCTCCTCGAGTCTCCTCTCCTCGAGTCTCCTCGAGTCTCCTCTCCTCGAGTCTCCTCTCCTCGAGTCTCCTCTCCTCGAGTCTCCAAACCTCTCCTCGAGTCTCCGAACCTCTCCTCGAGTCTCCGAACCTCTCCTCTCCTCTCCGAACCTCTCCTCTCCTCTCCGAACCTCTCCGAACTTCTCCTCTCCTCTCTGAACTTCTCCGAACCTCTCCGAACCTCTCCTCTCCGAACCTCTCCGAACCTCTCCGAACCTCTCCGAACCTCTCCTCTCCCCAGTCCCAGGTGCTTCTGGATTCCCATTCCATTAAACACTTCCAGAAGCCTTTGCATAATCTATCAAAACAGCATCTAGGCCCCTGTTCTGTTCTGGTATCTGCCAAATGCTCCCCATCAACACAATATTCTGATTTTCACTGATTGTTTCATTAAGGAGCTCTCAGATAACTGGTGACTCACTTGCAGGTTTTTAGGATAATATTACTTCCTTTTTTCCCTTTGTCTTTTTCTTTTTTTTTTTAATAAATGTGCTCCATCCCTCCAGCTTCTTGCTGCATTTCCTGTGTTTTGAGCTAAGATACGAGTTGATAAGGATATTTAACTAATTCTTGTGAATTTTGTCCAATTCTGATGTCTTCCAGTTAGGCATCATTCTTCTCTGAATGTCTTCATCAGTATCCTGGCATTCGCTTTGCTTACTCATGCCACTGCACTTCCTTTTTTTCTTTCAGTTCTCTTAGCCAAAAGATAATATAGTTATTTTCTTTCCCATAATACTTCCTATTTTTTTTCAGATTTTACTCCTTCATCACTGTTCGTCATCTGCTACTCTTGCCTGAAATATTTTCACTGATTCTTTTGAAGATACTTCTTTCACTGGCTAATAATGTTTTCTCACGGAATGTTTTTTAACTTTACTGACTGTAGCAAGTATTTTTTTTGTGTCAGTCTTCTCTATCTGCTGAAGCGCTGTGGTTCATTGATTTTTTCCATTATTACATTCACCTACTTTTTCAGTTTTCATTTTTCAAATCTTCCCTTTCTGTCTTTTTTACTGCAAACGTTTCAACTGGTTTTGGACCACCCTCTGATACCTTTTTCTGTGGCATCCTCCATGAGACCTGCAGAGTTTTCCTACTGCTGTGAACACTTCTTTGCAGCATATCCTGGGATGTTTCTGAGAACCACCCCTTCTAGGAATTTGCTAGGATTTTCTGAGACTTAACAAAGCTTCCTCCATACAGCTTTGTAAAGAAAGGCAGCGTGCCCTCACAGATTTGATAAGAACACATATCCCTGCCAAGGCTTGCTTGCTTTTTCCCTGTGTTGTCTGGGTTATTAACATTGCCATTTGAGTCAGTAGGCTGCCAGGAGAGAAAAAAAATTACTCCATCACTAACAAATTACCTCAGCAACATCCCTGCAACTGTCATTTCCCCCTTCCTAATATCCTAATGCACCTCATGAGAAAGATTGATGTGCATTAACAATTTTTCTCAATCAATCAACCAGAAAGCATTCAGAACACATTTTTCAAAAATTTCCTTTCCTTTGTACCAATGCAAAACCCTTACTAATTCTCTTCTGAGCATCTACACATCAGAACTTCTCTCAAAGGCTTGACAATAGCAAGTGGATTTTCTCTGAGAACTCAACATCTCCACTCAACATCTAACTCACCCCAAACATCATTTCCCTGAAGCCACCAGGGTATCTTTAAGGAACTTCTTCTTTATATTTTCTCAGGAAAAATACTTCACAAAAGGATGATCTATTTTTAGTCTAAGTGTAAACAACTAGGAAATCATGCTTGGCAAGTGCTGGGTGCCTTTATGTACAGCAATCATTAATTCCCCTGCAAGTAATGCCTTTCAGAGAAATCCTGTCTCTGAAAGCTCCATACCTGGGGAAGAAAAAATACATTTTTGCTACTTATTGAAGAAAAGCACTGAGATGGCACAGGACCAGCTCCTGTTCCCCATGAGGAGAATGAATTGGTTGCTTGTTTGCAGCTGCTAAACGTGTATTTTTCCATGTCCTTTGTCTGGGTTTGGCATGGTGAGCCAGGGTAGAGGATGAGGCAGAGCTGTGTCAGCACTGACACTGCTGGGGAAGTACAGCCCCTCCAGACCAGACAAAGAGAGGGGAGGAATAAGGTCAGGGGTAGCAGCTGCTGAAAGATTTGATGTGAGTACTATGAAATGGGTTAGCAAGAAATGAATGAGAATTGTGTAACTGGGAAGAAAGGGGCATTTATTGGTTGTGTGTTGGCCATACCGAGCAGGTGACAGTCTTTCTTACGGCCACTGAAAGCAGAAGGACCAGAGGGGGAGCAACCAGAGGTGTTGCTTTCTGTCTTGCTCTGCTAGAGCTGCAGCCTCCTGTGTGTCACTGAAGTTTTCTTGGTCAGCTCCTGACTCCAGCTGAAATGCTTCAAGCTCTTCAGGTAGTTGGGACCCTTAGAGACCCAAGTGCTGTTCTCTGGGCATCTTCACACAGGAAACCACTTCCAGCTGATGGAGGGCTGTGGCTGCAGCTCGTGTTCACTGATGTTTTCACAAATAAGGCTAGAGGCAGCAGGCAAGAAATCCTGTTTCCAGGATCAATTAATTAATTAATTTAATTTCTGCTTAAGAGGAGAGAAGTACAATTCCTCTGGCCCTTAGTAATGTCTCCAACATGTCTCTTTAGGACACAGACTGATATGAGGACCAGTACCTACGGTAAATGGGCTTTCACAAGTTACCTGTGAGCTTTTTAGGGCAATGACTTCTATAAATGCTCTTTCATCCAAGAGCTTTACTTATTTCGGATGGTGTAATGCCCAAGCTTATTCTCTGCTCCTCCCCTGCAGCACCTGATTTTTGAGGCACTGTTCAAGAACTGCTGCTTTTAAGGGTCAAAGAAAATTTTCTGTTAAAAACGTTTGTTTAACAGAGTGAAAAACTACATTCAGAAGCTTATTAAAATTATAGAAATATACAAAATAAGTTGAAAAGTCTTTCAGATGTATTATTTTGAGGCAAGTTTTGCTCCAAAGTGCAAGTGCAGTGCTCCGTTTAACATCAAAAGAGGAGAGAGCATTTTGCTCATAGAATAATTCATCTCTATAAGCACAATATAGCAAAAGGAAATCTGGAGGCTGCTGTGTGTGAAATCTGGAGCTGAGTGTGACAGTGATTTTCATTGCCATGAACCTTGTAAGTAGGGCAAAACACAATGCTGCATGTGTGTAAAGTGTGATTTTTCCAATCTGAAATCACACTTCCCTCTTTTTGCTCTGATATAAATACACAGATCTGGTATGAAGTGGTAGACAAGTGGTAAAGAAATTATTTTTGGTGAAAACATGCTTGTATAAAACATTACCCTATGTTTTCATTAGCTAGGAATTTATACATATTTATTAAAGTGGCACATAATGTTTTTCAGACATTTTTCAAATGAAATTTACTCACAGAAGTAGGGATATGCAGTGAAAATTCTTTGATTTTTGTAATACATTACCTTTTTTTTTAGCTATCAGTGAGTTTACCTGAAGGGAAATTTATGAGAAACAGGACAGGATCCAAGTAACACTGAAAGGACTACACAAGAACACTATATTGACTCAATAACCCTGTTTAGAATTTAGTGCTTGTGACAGTTTTAAGTAATGAAGTCCTATGCAATAATCATAACTAAACCCATTAACTGAATGAAAGTTTTACTGCAGCACCACTTTGTCTCCAATATCTTTTTTTCACTGTGATAAATAATAAATTGGTACCTACCCACAGTGAATGATTCATACTTGTTATGGCATTTCAGGAACTGTACAGAGAGTGGAATAGTCTGCCCCTTCTTGGTAGGAGGCAATCCGTGGGAATGGATCTCTCTGGACTCAAAAGCATAGTAGTTAGGAAGCAAACTTAGTACCATGATTTTTTTTTTTAAGTAATTATAATATACATCTTCTAATGCACTGTCCACATTTCTTTTTAGAAATTTAAAAATATCTTTAAACCAAAGGACCCTTCAAATTTTCAAAGTATTTTGTGCCGGTCTCTTATGTTAGAAATGCCACTCCCTGAGCACTGTCTGCATCTGATATTAAGATTTATGATTTACCAAATAAGTTGCTGCCAAGCTCCAATTAGTCTGTATTTTCTAGTTATTTGCCATTTTTCCAGACTGGCCAGCAATCATCTGACACTACTTCCAAGTCCTATTATAATTTTTGAAGTGAGTGATTTTGAGATAAAGTAACAGTGGCTCTGCTGATCAGATCCAGAGATCTGTCTCAGGCAAAATCCCTGCTCTTCTGTTTCTCAGCCTGAGTTTCTCATCCCAGGCATGGGCTTCTGCTGACTCATCCCCTTCATTACTTCCAAATACTTGGAAGGACCACAACTGGCCTTCGCACAAGGAGAAATTTTGTTTAAGTTATGGCATTTACAGCAGGAAAAATGACCTACCATAGCTGCATGACTGTCTAGGTACTGTTTAGTTATAAGGAAACCTTCTTTGTATGATAAATTAAATTTCTCTGTGCTCCATTGATCATGCATTTTCTTACAACATAGCAGAAGTCTTTTGGTAACTTTTTCAATAGCAGAGACCAGCATGGAGAAGTTCAAATAGTGTATCAGTCTCCCCATCCTCCACCCAGTTACCAAAAATAATCCTGCTGTCTGTCACATGGGCTTCAGCAGTGACGGTGCAAACAAACTGTAGTCACTGTGACATTTTCATTTGAAAAATACCTTCTTGTATTTTCATTCCTCCCCTTAATATGTCTGAATATAATTAAAGGTTTTCTTCCGCAAACCCTCGCAAAGTATTGGTAGCAAATCCTTCAGGTGCTGTTCTTGGGGGGTGGGGGGTGGGTAGGGAAATAAGTGTATGCTCTCCATATTCTAAATCGTGTTTCAATTGGGGCATAAGTCCTAGGTGAAGACAGTAATAGCACACTTTGTTTTCCTTGCCAAGGTGTGGACAAGACTGTTTCAGGAGAAGTAAACTGTCACAGCATGCTGCTGTTTCTGTGAACAGAAGCTGTGATTTAAAGCTGGAATGTCCACAGCTAAATGCATGCTGAAGTTGATTAGGTACATCCCTTGTCATTCCACTCTCTGGTGAAACTAATTCAGATCAGCAACCATCTGGCCACTGTTCCTGTGGGAAGTGTCATGCGGTGTTTGGGGTGGAGGTGGATACCAGGGCATTGTAGTTTCAGAGACAGCTCCTGCCCTGCCTTCCCTGCTTTCCTCCCAGGGCTCAGAGGAACCAGCACAGATCCTAGGTGAACGCAGCCTTGTGCATCTCTGGGAGTTCCAGCTGAAGGAGAATCGGTGTGCAAACCTGTAAAAGAAGCTCCCTTCATCTGGTTCTCTGTGCAGAGCTGATATCAGTGGCCAGCTCAGTGGCACCACTCCTGGGAGGCACATCTTCCCTGCCGCCCTTTGGCTGGCTCCCGGTGAGCGGGTGCCAACTGTTTTCATCTCACATCACCAGTAATTTCATCCCGGCATCTGCAGCTCTGGGTAGCGGGATGGAGAAGAGGGAGAGACAGTCTGTCAGGGTGAGAAGAAGAGCTTTGCAAGATGCATAGATTCTTAACAAATTTTCCAGATTTCCTGTGTTTTTTGTTGTGATGATGCTGCACTTAGGAATATGTGTCACACCGGAGCTTTGTTGTCCCTGGGGAAGGTATTGTCCGGAAATGTTTAGCAAGGTGAAAAAAAGTCAGAGCTATTGATTTTTGTCCTTCTTTGAAAGGCTTACTTGATTATTTTTCTTCTGAAATAAATTATTTAGACTTGCTACTCTAGCTCTATTTTTAAAAGGATAACGTAACTTATTGCACAGATAACTTATGAATAATTAACATTGTACTACTCAAGCTGTCAGAGGATGAATGAGGGGCAAAGATCTGACTGTCTTGGCAAGTTTTCCACTGCCACATGCTACAGCACTGGACTTTCCCCCTTCTCTATGCCTGGCACTGTGCAGGTAAGCCTGGCTCCACTACCCAAAGCCTTGCTGGCTGAAAGGCAGCTCAGCTTGGCAGAGTGCCACGCATTGCCTGGATCTGTCAAGAAGTTCCCCGTTCCTCTGAAAGGGAAAAATGGAGTCAGCTGGTGCAAGTAGGTCAGGAAAGGGGTTTAAGTGGTAAAGAGTTGGAATTATGCAGTTGTGACTCCTCAAAGAACTTCTAACCAGCACATTTTTCTGCTCAGTAAATAATCTGTTTCTTCAGGCCACAGATGAGGATACTTTCACCTATCTTGCACTTTTTGCAAACCCAATCCATGCCAAAGCAGTGGTGTGTGCAGTATTTCAGCCTCTTTCTCATCCCCACAAGAGTGATCCCCACACCTCCATTGGTTTTGCCAGAAGTTATATCAGCTGGGAGCTCTCTACAAGGTTAAGATATTTTTTCACCCTGTTTCTACACTCAGCCTGCTAAAAAATGCCTAGTGAGAAGACAGTATCTGTTCTGTGGGAGGAGGCATGGCAAAGCCTTCACTTGATTTGGCTTTGGGTTTGATGTGCCTTGGTGTGAGAAAGCCTGAAGTTCCTTTAATTACCCATAATGGTGGTTCTTTCATTCTAGAAAAATGACACAGTCTGCTCCTAATGGGTACACTACTTGTGATTTCTCTGTTTCCTTTTCTCTTTACTGTATATTTTGTCACAAGATGGAAGCTCTAGCTGAAATGAAGATATTCTAACCCAAATTTTAGGTCTTGCTCCAACAATAGTAGCCAGAGCTGGGGAGGGTAAGCTGTGCTGATATTTAGGGACATCAGCATAATGCCTATGTGGGCAGAAGGAGCACAACGATCCATCTGAGACTGACAGATGTACGTATTGGTCTATTTAAGGCCTCTTTCTCAGGGATCACTCCAAAATAGTTACAGTCCAATCTCTTCAGAGTGCTCTTGCCTCAGTCAGCTGTGCCAAGAGAAAGTGGGTCTTGTGCAGAGATTGGAGAAGGCAGCTCACCTCATTTCCGCTGCGTGCAGAGTTCAGGATAAATTCCCATCCCTGAGTTCAGTGGTGTCAAAACAAAAGACTTAGAAGGGATGGAGGAAGGAATAAAGTTATTAAATGATATGATAAAATAGTTCTAAGGCAAATGCAAATCTGAAAACCTCTAAATTGTTTTTCTCATTGATATTTTTCATCATATATGCTTTTCTATGAAAAATAATTGAGCATTTGTTTTGTTCATCTCTTCTTTCAGTTTTCAAAGGTCTGATCCTTCATAGAATAGAGGGATCTTTAATGTCATCTAGTTGAATGAGCAGGGACATCTTCAACTAGATCAGGTTGTTCAGAACCCCAGTCTGACCTTGAATGTTTCTAGAAATGGGGCATCTACCACCTCTCTGGGTGTCCTGGTTTAGGGCAAATTTGGGAGGAAACCTCCAGTCCCTCTAGAAAGCAAATTCAAGTGGCTCCTTCCCTCACCGGCTTGGGAAAGATATCCTTGGAGAAAAGTGGAAAAAACTGTTTATTTAACGAGCAAAGTACTCACAAACATGAAAAAAACAAACAATATTCATATTGTTACAATGTTATTATAACTATGGAACCTCTTGTTGTTCTGAAAAGATGGCAAATTCAGAAGAGTCCTTCTGTGGATGGGGGAGAGAGAGAGAGAGAGAGGGAGTCCCTTTTGTGGTGTGTCCCTGACTTTCTCTCACTCTCCCCAGGTCTCGGGTCCACAGGCCCGGCCACAATGCAGCTTGGGGGGGCCCTGGACGATAATCCTGCTGTTCCTGGACCAAACAATAGCTGAACAGTTCCAAAAAAACTTCTGGCTTCAGCTAACTAAAAAACTAACTGAAAGCAAAGGAGAGCTCTCTCCTGCTGTCCTTGCTGCAGACAACACACAAGGAATGCGAGGGAGCAAGTGCAGTTTCTGAAAACAAACTGCGTGCTTCCTTTCCTCTCCTTCACTCTCAGAACTAGTCTAAAAGGTGCCGAAGTTAATATTCAGCATAAACAGAACAGATTATTGTGGATACAAGCATCATAAAATCACCCTGGGACACTGGGCAATCTGTTTCAGTGTTTCACCACCCTCATCATAAAAAATTTCTTCCTTATGTACAATCTGAATCTGTCTTCTACTAGTTTAAAACCTTTATACCTTGTCCTATTGTAACAGGCCTTACTAAAAAGCCTATCCTCATTGTTCTAATGAGACCCGTTTATTTTTAAAAGGCTGCCATAAGATCTGTCCAGTGCACTTCCATCTGAATTGAGCCATTCACCACTACCATCTGATTGTGACCATCCAGCCAGTGTCTCATCCACGAAACAGTCCACCCATCAAATCTCTATCTCTCCATTTCAGAGACAAGGATGTTGTGGGGGTCCATGTCAAAGGCCTTACAGAGGTACAGATGGCATCTGTTAGCTCTTCCCTTGCCCACTGATGGAATCACTCCATCACAGAAGACCATCAGGTTGCTCAGACAGGACTTGCCCTTGGTGAAGCCGTGCTGGATGTCTCAAATCACTTCCCTGTCCACCATATGCCTTAGCACAGCTTCTAGGAGAATCTGTTCCATGATCTTCCCAGGCACAGAGCTGAGGCTGAAAGGTTGGTCATTCCCAAAGTCCTCCTTTCTAAGGGAATCCTTCTGCTTTTCCCTTACCATGCTCATGTGTCTTTTAGGATGAATTTACTAATTTGTTGATTATTCCCAAACCAGAAGATGTAGTGCACACTGCGACAGGTATCATAAACTATGGGCAATTATAGGGGAAGGTTCCCATCATAGTTTGGGGAGGAACTGAAACATAGGTCCTACAATACTTACAAGGATGTGAAATGGTGGGAATCACTTGTGGGAAGGAGCTTTACTTGACCGTTGTATTAAAACCACTGATTGTTGTACACTGACCATTATGTATCAAAACTGTAGAGTGATAGCTATTATGTTCTCCACTGTTGTGGTGAGCTCTCAGGGAATGTGGCTACAGTTTCTGAATTATCTTCACAAGAGAAAGGAAAAAGAAATTAGGGTTTGTTTACTTAATTATTTTTTTTTTAGAAAAAAGGGTGAAAAATTAGTGAGACTATATCTTTAAAATGGCTGGCACACCACTCCTCCCTTTTGGTGTCCTTGATCTCCTCCGAGGACAAACAGGTCAGCTTTCCTCTCTCCCCTTCTACAGATCCCTCCTTGGTGGGATTCTCTCATCTTCTGTTCCTTCCTTTTCTTCTTCACCTTAGGTTTTTCCTCATCATTTTTCAGATACGGATGCTAAGTTGAATGTGAAATTCTCCAGTATATGCAAACCAGCCCTTGAGGTTAGAGGCAGCTGAGATGTGCAGGACTTCAGAAACACCTTGGGACAGCACTTTCTGGTGCTGGGGGCTGAGCTACACTATTTGGAAAGTTATTTTACAGCTGCTGCCAGAAGTTGCTCCCCTAGGTCAGGACTTCAAGCAACAAAAAAATCTTTAAACAGGAAGCTTTTTCTGCTCTTTATGGTTCCACCTGCTCTCAATCTCCCTGAAAATACTGTGAGAACATTCCCATGGTGGGATAATTTGTCACTTCCATTCTGGGCCTGACTGTAGTAAGTGCAAAAAACCAAACAAAATGGAAAAAAATATGTCAGTGTATATTGAAGTCAGGATGGTTTTTATCCTATGGTGTTGATTTCACTCTTGGGTAAAGTTTTGCATCTGTTCAGTTTTGTTTGAGTAAATAGTCCACCAGTTCACACAGCCATAGAGGAGACTGTAGTTTAAATAGTATAAATTCACAGATGTGTCTTGCTTCTCTTGGACACATCTGCAAAAATAACCATATGTAAGAAATGGTGCATTCTTTGGGGGGAAAATGTAAAAATTAGGAAGAGTTCCTATGGTTCTGCACAGGAAGATGAACTGTTGGCACTCTTGCAGCTGCCTTTCATTGAGAATGATTTTGTGCTATCAGGTTGTTGGAAAAAAACAGAAACATTGCATGAATTGCTGTTCTTCTGAGCTGGCATGAATAAACACTGTGCAGAACTTCAGCACTGTTGTTTCTGTGCTACAAGATGGTCAGGAGAAAATTTGACAGTAATTTTCTTAGTCAAAGGGAAGGAAGAGGGAGCCTTTGGGGGTTGAGCAATTTGGATATGGACGTTTCACGCGTGCTTTGTGTTTTCACGGATACTTTCCTTTAAAGTAAGAGCCAGAGGAAGGCTTTAGATACAGTATACCACAGGTATCCACGACAAGTACCATACTTCTTCAAAGATTCTGGTATTGAAAGATCTTTGTCATGCTGCTACATGATTTTTCACTGTGAATACAAACCAAAAGAGAGGGAAGAAAGAAAACCGTTTTGAAGGCTTCAGTTTCCTCAACCAACCAGCATATAATTCTGTGTATAAAGACTGACAGTGCTTTCCAGGATTTGCTAAAACCAGTTACTAATAAAGGCATTTTCACAACTAAACCTGACAGTCTGTTAACTGGTTTTAAATGTGGGTGTTGATTGCATCCTGGCACCTTTACTCCAGGTCATCAGCCGACATAATTGAAGGGGACAGGAGCACTAATTAGAATGCACAGAATGTCATATTATAATCTGGGCTTTAAAATCTAAGCCATTTTTTCTTCCCTTTCCTGGTGTGCAACTGATTTGTTTTCTCACTTGTACCCTCTAGCTCTATTCTGAGGTCCTGGAGTTGGGTTTTACTTGGCAGCTCAGAGACGAGAAGGGGAAGAATATGAGATTTCCTCTTGGGCAATCAGGAGAGGAAATAGTTCAGATAAATCGCCCACCACTGAGGGCTCATTTTACTCCTGTTTCATATGAGGACCTGCTGGGTGAGGAGGATGTGGCAGTAACCACTTGGAACCTTGTGATGGGGAATGAGGAATAGAAAGCTTTGGGAAAATGTTGATTTAGCTTTAATTTTATATTCAGGGGCTTCTTGTGTTGCAAGGATCTACTGCTCATACCTGATTATCCATAATCAAGACATATCAAACAAAGCCATTAACAGAAATATTTATAGTCTACCTCTGAAATTCATCATAAAGGTTTAAACCCTTAAACCAGATTGGCAGGTTGACATTTCCAAGAATTGTTTTTGCCATGTAGAACTGCTAGCATAAAAGAGACTCAGCATCATTAAGGATTTATTGAGCTTCTGTTTTCTCTGTTAAAGTACTGACTATTATTTTCAAATGAAAGATGTACCACAATGAAATCATTAGTGACTGTGCATTTGGGATTTTTTTGACAGCACTCCTAACTATTATAGCCAGGTAGTCAGTCTCTGCCAGTATGACATGCATGGCAGTGACAACTTATCTTTTCCTCTTTGATAGGAGATGGAGAATTTGACCAGAAGTGAGCAGATATCAGAATGTCATAATGATCATGGCTACCTGTGGTTCTTTTTTATTTATTTATTTTATTTATACCTCATGGGGTAATAACTTTGTCTCTTTGCTTTCATTCTTTAATTGTAGACTTTTTTTTATTATTATTATGACTGAGTGGGTGTTACAAACACAGTCTTGGGGAGTGAGATGATGAAATGAAAAGTAAAATATCCCATTACTGCCTGGGTAGGGAAAAATGTCCATGTTAAGCCTTCTAGGAGTTTAGCATTCAGTTCATAGGAATTTTGAAATATGGGAGAAACTGATGACAATACTTATATATTTACAAGGGATTGGAGGTAGGGAAATTAAACCTTGAAAGCAGTCAAAGGTTTGATTTCTGTGTGCGGTTTTTAAAGAGAAGCTGTCTGTGTGGTGAGGTCAAGTCAAGCCTTCACAGGTAACAGTGGCTATCTCCAGAGGCAGACTTCCAGGCAATGAGACTTTTTCCTGTCCCAAATTGTTGATTATTGCAGACCTAATTAATCCTTTAGACTAATATATATGATCAAAGCACCCAATATTTTGGTTTGATGTCCGACAGCAAACAAGTGCCTGAGGTTTAATGAAATATTTTGGCTGCAGTCAAATAAAATATGAAGTATTTTGCAACTGTAGATACTTTCTCAAAAGTTAGCTAAAAAATCCTTGGATTAGAGTCTTGTGGTGGAGTGCCTACTCCTGCCCATACGGTGTGGGATCCAGCAACCACACAGTCCCTGTTTCCCTTATGTAGTACCATTTTGTCAACTCCAGAGTGTCAGTTCAGCACTGTGGCAACAGGTAATGAACTAAAGTCTGGCCTAGGTGAGCAGTTAAAAAGTTTAAAAGTTATTTCTGTTCTTGCAAATGGTGTTTAAAGCAGCATCTGGGGCTTGCTGTTTGTTCAAGCAGACCTTCAAAGTAAATCTGTTTAGTGCATTTTTTGATTGCCAGCGCTGAAATCTCAGCATGGAATGAGGTCTGCTTGTAAACAG
This sequence comes from Poecile atricapillus, assembly GCF_030490865.1. Taxonomy (NCBI): domain Eukaryota; kingdom Metazoa; phylum Chordata; class Aves; order Passeriformes; family Paridae; genus Poecile; species Poecile atricapillus. The sequence continues at coordinate 102,864,048 of NC_081250.1, read as the reverse complement.
CAGTAACAAAAAGGTTCTGCTGACAGACTGTATTCCTTGGCATGGGTTGGCTGTCCTCTGCTATGACAAGCAGGGGTAGCCTCTTGCAACTGCACATCTGAGGGTTCCAGCCAACCCACCAGCTTCTGCCCTTTGGAGGGGATAATTCGTTCATATGCCAGGAGGAATGGAAAAGAACATGTCACCTTTCTTTTCTTTTCCAAGCTACATGTACAAATATTCCTCTTACAGAGCAGTCACCTGATCTGCTGTGCAGCTGGGGCAGCTGCTTGCCTGCTGCAGGTGGCTGTCTCTCTTCTGCTCTTCTTTGGAGCATTTGCTGGATGAGGGACATTGGAGCCAAAGACTCAAAGTGAAAATTCACCTGTGACAGTATGTCTTAATTCTCAGAAGATTTAATAGTTATCTGAGATTGCTTGCATGCTCTGTATTTTGTCTCACAATTGTCAGCAGAGTTTTCATGAAAGGGAAACAGAAGGAGGGAGAAAATTATAATGCCCAGATTTTTAGAGAGGGATGGTACAAAGGGTAGGATTGTGGAAACAGAACAGCTCTTTCAGATATAAAGCCCGATAAATTGCTTCAGCATAATGGTGCTCATCAGAAGCAAGTGAGTATCAGAAAAAGAATGTAATTTCAATTATGCCATAAATTCACTTTTCCTGGCACAAACAGCTATGAGAGGGCAGACAGAATTTCCTTTCTAACCTTAATGAAATACAAGCTGATTTTAATTTGCAAGTGGGGTATCTTCTTTGGTGGGGCAGAGGTTGGAAAACATTGTCCCTCTTCTTTTTTATTTTGCATGAAGTCTTTTTGCTTGGAAGCATTCCTCTGTTTGTATCATTAATTCCCTGTTTTTTACTATGTGAATTTCCTGTGATGATCTCATTATGTTTACAGCATTTATAGCAGTGCTGTAAACAGTGACTGATGCCTTGTTTTCATATTTGGGTGTGGCAGGGAGTAGCCACATGCAAACTGCTGGTGAGCCACATCCAGGGAGCCCTGTCTAATGTCAGCTTGAGACTTGTTTCAAGCAAGGCAGATTCACTGCTAATGACACCAAGCCTGGTGGCATTAAATCCCCACTGAGTTCTAGAGGGATTTAAACAGTAGTGAGAAAAGATAAATAAAGACTATGCTAAAAATTAATTAAAAGTATCACTGGTTACTATTACAGATACAAGAAAGAAAATACTCCCTGAGAAAAAAATTCATGAATGTGCTGTTGTATATGCAAGGATTTTGAGTAATCTTAAACAAATTTTTAGCCAGTATAACTGCTTCAAGTACTATTAGCTCTTTCATAATCACAAAAATGAAAAGAAGAAATTTCAGAGTGTTTACTGACATTTAGTAATGTGTTTGGGGCTATCTAAATGCTTTTTTAGTCAGAGATCCTCACTGTAATTTCAGGAAATTACATCATGGAGTTATTTTATCTGCGTGATTTACCTCAGGTCTACTGGTGGGAGAAAGCAAGGCACAGGATTATTTGGAACATATACTACTTTTTGTCTGTTTGTTTATTCCTGATCTCTTGAGTAAGGATAGCCATTGGGCTTCAAGGCCTAACTACTATGCAGCGAATTATTATTCTTTAACTGCTACTACAGTAGTATGTTCAGGGATATATTTGAAAATAGCTTTGTATTTTATTTTGTTTTTCTGATTAGAATTGTGATAAGTGTGTGTGTGTGTGTGTGTGTGTGTGTTTACAGAGTTACTGTCTGTGTTGGGTTCCTTTCACTGGCTGCCCTCCAAATCACAGCTCTGAACAGCAATCTTTAAACTCCCATCACTTCTCCGTGGTGTTTACTGTAGGAAAAGTGCTTCTCCTGCTGACTTTGCTCCCCCAGTCTAAGACAAAGTGACTTTTATACTGGCACAGAGAGTTGCCGGAGGCAGAAGCTATTACAGAATAACTTGTTGGGTAGACAGCATAAACAAGTCACCAGCCTGTGAATCTCACTGCTACATGATTATCACTGAAGGGCAAGGATTTAGGAAGACGCAAAGCAGACTAGGCATGCATCTGTGTAAAGTGAGCAACCAGACCTGTCATACAAGTGCAAATATTACAACCAGTTTTAGGAATGAAGGCAACTCTTGATTTAGAATTTAAGTACACATTGAATTTGAGATTTACCTGGGGTCCCATTAGCTTGAAGGGATTTCCTGCAGAACCTTCTTCTTTCAGGCACTGTCAATGATCATCCCCAGCTTGCTTCCCAAAGGGAGCGTGCAGGTATCTTTTGGTCTGACACACATAACTTTGTTAAGAGCATACTTGTTGAAGTTGAGAAGCTTCTCAGCACCAAATCTCTGTTTGAAAGGATTATATCTGAATCAACCCTAAGTTGAAACTCCAGATTTATATTCTTCCTTCATCTAAGCTATTAGAAATCATCATTCAAATGTCAAATGTCCATTTCTGTATGTGTTTTGGCTTTTCATTTTTTTATTCTCAATACATCTTCCAGACATGGCTGGCTTTTCTTAGCTGATGTCTATCTTCTTCGCAGGAACTTTAATTAAAAATAGTCCATCCTAATAATGCAGTTGCTTGTGCAATTTTTCTCTGACAAAATTAATTACAGTAGGCTATATCATCTTGCTGCTTACTTATGGGATTTTTTTTTTAATGGGAATTGCCAGATCAACATCTCGTCAGTAATTTAACTGAAAGGCCTTTACTTTTAATGTTTTCTCCCAAAGGCAAGCGAAGGAAAGAAAATATTACAGATTTTCTAAGAAAACTGAGAGTCCAGTTTGGTGCATTGTTTTAAGAAGTCTTTTTAGCAAGGTTTACACTACCATCATGGATGAGTAAGCTAAATCCTGACTGTAATAAAATAGGATTTAGTGGTACTCTGTGCCTTCCCAGCAAAGTTGGAGCAACAGGATTTGTGTGGGCAGGTATGTGAGAGGAACAGCTGCATAACAGATCTGTAGCCACTTGTGGGCTGCAGCATTGTTGGGCTCTGGGTTTGTGCAGGGGAAGAGCTGCCACTCCATGCCAGACTCAGGCAGCTTCCTTCTCCAGGGCATGAAGGGAGAGACACAGTGGGGCAGAGCTCAGCACAGCCCATTGGGCATCGCTTTTTGTGCTGGGATTGGACAAGGTGAATCTAGCAAGGGGTCAAGCTCCATGCAGGAATTTGTGTAGTCCTTTTCTTTGTTCACTGAAACATGTTAAAAAATGTCCTCCAAGATTTCACATCCTTTGGACAGGAGTTACATAAAATCTATTGGTCCCCCTTTTACATTTTTCAATACATTGTAGAAAAAACAGGAGCAGGAAGTATGACCAGGGCACAGGAGTTGTTCTCATGCAGGTGGGGATTGGAAGGAAGGAATTTGACAGACCAAGTGCTGTGTGTGCAGGTTGGTGCCACTGCAGAGGAACTGAGATGAGGACAAGAACTAATCCCATGCCACCTCAGCACTGCTGGGAAACTTCAACCCAGGAGATTTTTTAAAATTTGTTTTGTAGCATTCAGGAGATGCAACTGACCTACTTTCTCACCTCTCAGTGCTTGCACACATGTTCCTGCTCCTGCTGGGAGCCAGAGACACCCACCTGCATTCACTGAGATGGTTCCTGTGTGGGACTGCACACCTGGTGGGTTGGGAACGGGGAGTCACCGTGTGGCTCACCCAAAGCCACCACTGAGCCCAAACTGTGGCACCCCTGGCAAGCAGCTATCCACCCATCCCTGCAAAGGTGGCATCCATTGTATCCATCTTCTAAAGCTGCCCTTACTGAAGGATTGCTCTGTTAGCCTAGCAGCACCAGACTTGGAGCAGCATTGCTGTTTGCACCCAAAACATCCCCAGGCCCAGGCAGGAATCACTTTTCTCAGTAGTAGATGGGGACTTGGGAACAATGGCAGTCTTGAAATTAGCCTTGTGGCCATCTTTGGGGGTAGGATTTATTTAGAAGTCCTTGCACATGTCATAGGATAGGTGATGCCATGAATGATCTGGAAGTTGAAATCTACCTGAGAAGAAAGTATGTCCCTCCTGTCACACAAATCCATTTGAATCTAGTCAGACAAAGGAGGTTTAATCACTAATTTGCTAAGTTTCATCAGGTTAGTGGTGAGATGCAATTTTGTTATTCCTCGGGAATTTGGTATGCTTTGTGTGTGTACTTCTGACTCATGTTCATTGTGTTCTGTGGGGATTGAGCTGGTAGATGCAAAACGTGATATGGGGAGTTCTTTACCAAAATGTTGAGAAAGGCAGTGTGTCTAAAGGTTTGAACTTCCTTGGAGGCTATTCCTTTGAGCCAGTATTCAAGGGTATTGAATAGCAGGAAATTACTGATATCAACCACTGATCCACTGCACAGATTCTGTCTCTGTGCAGAGAAATTACATGTGGTCTTCTCTGGGTGAATACTGAGGTGAGTATTAGAGGAACACAGAACCTCCAGTGAGAACTGTCTGGAGCTGTTAACAAGCTTGGCTTTCTGGCATGCCCATCTCATAGACCTTTGCAAACACACAGAGCATTCATCTGAGGATGCAGAGATGTGTATTCCAGCAAATCTGTTATAATCTGCAGTGGATACTAGACAAGAAATTCTTGAACAACTGGAGGTGGGAGGTCTTCAACATTTTCCATCGTAAATGTTAATGTATGTAGCAGACAGAAGGAGTATTATATAAAAACTGAAGACTTTCACATTTTTCTGGTTCTGACCTATGGTAAGGAGGCTGACATTTGCATTATTTCCATGGTATTTTAGTCATAAGGGAGAGTTGAAAGCAAAGACTTAGAAGATTTAAACTCTAAGCAACTTTTTCCTCTGAAAGTCTGATTTAAAGTAAAAACCTGTTTAAAAGTAGTAAGAGGTGAAATCAACATGCGTCAAACTAGACACATTTTTTGATTATAGTTAAAACCTCCTATTAGAGGCAGGTATGTCCACATTTTTCTGAAACATTCTTTCTATGACAGACACCATTATAAAATGCTAAGTTTCATTACCTTGATTGTGAGGGCTTTATTATAATTTTATGAGGCCCAAAAATATCCCAAATACTTCACAGAAAAGGTAGAAGTTCTCTGTCATGAAGAATGTACAGTTTAAAAATGAGGCTTGCGTTAACTGTTTTAAAAGATAATGAGTAATTTTCTGAATCATTGGCTGTAGTATATATGAAATTTTAGCACTCATAAACCCTCTAGTGTTTTCCTGAGACATGCAGTGGAGCATAAATATAATGTAGAAGATTTATGCTGGGAAGACAAACTTGTTTGTGGGCATGCACTGAAAGAGATTGTAATAAAGTCTTACTGAAAATCTCCTGCATAGACTTAGACTGTGGGCAGGTCTCCTACATATGCATGAGTCAGGAGAACATATTGCCACCTGAGGAAAGACAAGCAACGTTTGCAGTCTCTTCACTTCCAGTTTTCTCCTGTAACATGGCTGCAGCATTGGTCTTCTTAAGACTCTCTTGATTTAGTTATGATTATGTACCTGTGCAAACCAAGGAGTTTCATGCTGATCTCCTGCAGAATGGTGATGAGATCTAAAAAGAAAACCCCCCTTTTTTTTTGTCTTTTATTCAGTTGCTTTTTACATTCTGGTAGAGGTTGTTCCAGACATTTTCCATTTGCACTTGGTGCTCTGCATGGAAAGAGTAATTTCAATCCGGAATGGGTAAAGTTCCTGTGATTCTTCATGTTCTGACTATACTGGTGAATTATATAAAGAGGGATTCAACTAGTCCTTTGAAGCTGTGTACTTTCTTAACCCATTGGAGCAATTCTTGATTCACAGTCCCTCTGTAAGCTGACATTCGTGGCTTGAAGTAATCTAAGATGGTGTTGGGTTCCTGTCCAGAACGTCAGAAACTTCAGAATGGGATTTCCAGTTCTGGAAACAGGCATGTGATTCCCATTCCTCCTTTTTCTCTGAATTAATTCTTATTCCTGGAAACTTACATGGTGAGGTCTTTTGCTCAATATGAGCATGCAGTAGGTGAGCCTGACTACAGCCCATTAATGTCAAAAGGAGATGCTGAAGTGAAATTGAACACAGCTAGTAAAGACTGTAATCAATAAGTGAAAGCATCTGTGCTGCTTTATTCAGCCTTATAAATAAAATATGCACATTTATGGTATATAGGACATACAGCCATTATGTACTTTATGACTTTGTGGGCACATGCATGGAGATATATAAGCAATGCCAACTAGAAAAAGAAAATAAATGTAAGGACTGTCCAGTTGCATTTCCCTCACTAATTTTATTTCTCTGTTTACTTTAAGCAGATCTGCAAAATACAGCATTTCCTAGAGTGACAAACCGCCAATTGGATAAGCTTTACACCATTCCCAAATTTGCTTCCTCCTACATTCCATAGGTAGCCCTATGCCCCTTTAGGCAGTAACCCTCATATTTTGCATGGAAGTCCAAGAAGAAAGTTTCTTCCCCCCAGCTCGTCTGGGTTTCACTCCAGGGACAACAGTTTAATAATATCCTTTGTCATGCTCTAATTTCACTGATTTGGTCACTTGGGTTCCTCCACCCGCTGTCATTCCTCTGATCCTCTCCAAGTCTCTGCTAATTGTGATAATTAGTCAGACAACCTTGTACCCTTATTTTTTGTTCCTTAATTGTTTACTTTTGAGGGGTAACTTTTTTTATTACAATAGCATTTATATTCCCAGGTCTGTCACTCTCAGGCCAAATAAAATGAGCAATCTGGCAGTGAATGCCATTAGGCTGTCTTAAATCTTCCTCCCCATGTCACAATGCCATCAATTATACTTGGGTTCTTCATTTAATGCAAATAAAAATAAACCAAATGATCATGTTTTTAATGTTCCCGGAAGGAAAAAACTCACAATAGAGGCATTGAGACATACTCTGAGTTACTGTGGAGGTTTGAGGCCTTTAGCATCTTCTAGTAGATTGTAAAACCAGAAAGATGTGTCCTGTTGTTTGATGAACACATGGCCCTGGAGCAGTCACTTTTCTTAGAAGAGCAGGAAGATCTGCTTTACCAGTTCACTTTTGAAACTCTTCCTCTTGAAAAAAAGTGTAGCACCATGCTCTGGTTATTCCAGCATTGCTACTGCATAAGCAGCATTTCTGTAGCTGCCAGTATTGCAGCTGTTCACGCCTTCAGCTGCATTTTCAGGACTTGGAGAGTCAATAAGAAGGAAAAAATGTCTGTGTAGGAGGTACAATTTTCCAGATCTGTTCATATTTAATATTGTCTTGGAATAATGAGGAACAGATGAATGCTAACAATATGATTTTTGAAGTCCCCTTTCAGTGAAGCAGCTTTGCTTGGAGCCCTTTGTCCACAGTGCCTTTAGAGACCAGTGGACATACTCAAGGTGCTTTAGACAAACCACCAGATAAGCAGGAATCACTCAATTACCATCAGAAGAGAAGTTTGTTCCACTTTGTTTGCCCTTAAGAGTTCCTTTTATGTATGTCTTCTGTTGATTGATTAAAGAAAAGATTTGCTTGCTGTTAACTTTATGCAGTTCTTCAGCACATTGTACAAGCCAGCCATGACCAGCTTCTTCCTCTTAGGAGTGCACTCATTAAGCAGAAATTGTTAAAAGATATGTAGCTGTTGTACCACCTTGATTTGGACATTCTGTTGTGTTGTTGCTGTCTCTGGCAGCTGGTGTGCACCCCAAAGATGTTTTGTTAGTACTAGCTCAGGGCTCATTATCCCTCTTTTTGTTGTATGCCAGAGGCATATCAAAGGCTGATGGGAATGGCATCAGGCTGAAGAAAGAGGGGTCACAGGTAATTATGAGTTGTGTGTTCTTGCAAGACCTTCATGGAAGCAGGATGTACCAGTCCTTGCTCAATAAATCTCTCCTTTCTCTCCCTAAGTCTGGCAAACTTCAGTTTAAATATCAGAAAATGCTGCTGCTGACAAAGCTCCTTGGCAAAGTGTCCATTTGGGGTAAATGCTTGCCTCACCAAAAGTACAAATATGAGTCCAAATGCAGTGTTCTTCATTTACTACCTGGCATAAAACCATGCACAAAGAAATACAGGGTCAGCTGTGATTAAAATTAATATCAAAAAGTGATTGGAGAGATACTACCAAGTTCTACCTGCCCATCCAAAGAAACTACCTTCCCTGTGACTTCATTTTTGAGGTCTCAATTGGCCCACGTTTGCTGATTTGAGACAAGACATCAAAGGGAGCGTGGATCCGAAAATAACCACTCACACGTGCTCAGATGTTGTTTTAAAATTTGGTATACTCAGGGTTTTTTACATTTTAGAATACTCTTGTTTACTTGAAGTGCCTAGGCAATGCTTAGCTGCTCAGATTTAGGATTGTAATGGCACTGGTTGAAAACAGGCCAAAAAGCCCCAAAAAACAACCATGAAGGAAAGTCCTGAAAGGGACACAAAATTTCATAACTGAGGTCTGAAGCTAATCTATAGCTGGTAAGAATAAGGAGGAGACTTCCTATCCTGGAAGACTATCCCTATTAACTTACCATCAGGCTTTTTGCCCATTTCTGTGAAACAGCTGGTGGTGTCTGCAGCAGAGATGTGATACCGGAAAATGGATGGACAACTTGATTAGTCTCTGTATCCTCTTCTTACATTTCTGCTAAAATAGTGTTCACATTTAGAGGCATTCAAGGACAGTCTGTGGTCCTGAAATGGACACATTCCTTTGAGAGACATAAATTGGATAAGGCAGACCAGGGAGAGTCCATCTCACTTTATGTATTTATGGTAAGCTTTTGCCAACAGTGAGGGGTTTTTTTGTTCCGGTTTTTTGGTTGGTTGGTTGGTTGTTTTTTTGTGTGGTTTTTTGTGTGGTTTTTGTTTTGTTTTATTCAACATATTTTTTCATTTGTGATGGAAGAATGATCCCATACGAAGAATTCAATGTTGGTCACTCATTTCACAGCTGGCCATGGTTTTTTTTTGAATAATGAGTATAATTATCACCAGCCAGGCTTGTTTGTGGTGAGACTTGCACCTTTTCTCTCACAGGCATCATACATTTTTATTTTTCTGTTCACTAAGGTAGTTAGAGTTATCATTACTGCATTTTAAAATAATTCTGACAAGTACTAGCATTAAAATTACATTACATTACTTTAAAATAATAAGGTCATCAGCAGAAAAACTTTGGGGAAAAGAAAATGTCAGAATAAATAGCCAATTTTCACAAAGAAGACAGACAGATGGTTCACTCATTAGCAATAGGCTCCTGAAATGCCCTCTCCTGCTTCTCCTTTATTCTGTAGCTGAGCACCCCACTGTTTCTAAGATCAGTGTCTGAGGAGCCTATTGCTTGTCCTTAGAAACTTTAAATTGAATCCTGTGATTGCACAGTGTTCAGGAGAGCATGGAGTGAGCTGGTGACCTTCTGTTAGATGGATGGGGATTAATCAATCATCTCTCTGGCAGAAAACCCCTGGGAATCCAGCAAGAGCTTTGAGGACCCAGGCCAGCATGGGACTAATGTCAGACCTGCAGATAAGATGGAAGAGTGTTTTGCTATTCTTGTGATGTGGAGATTACAGGCAGACAGGACTGTGCATTTCCCTACCAAATGATGTGATTGACTAACACACTCTCTGACTTTTCCAGAAGTGGCTTGGAAGAACTGGTAGGACATGGAAGAGTGAATTTAGTTATGGACTAGATCAGCAGCAGCTGGGACAGACTTTAGCCTTTAGCAATAATTGTTAGAATCATAGAATATCTTGAGTTGTAAGGGATCCATAAGGATCACCAGGTCCTACTCCCAGTTCCTCACGGGACCACCTAAATCTAAATTTTATTACTAGAAGTATCATCCAGATGCTCCTTGATCTCTGACAGGCTTGGTGCCATGACCACTTCCCTGGGGAGTTTGTTCCAGGGGTCAACCACTATCTCTGTGAAGAACATTTTCCTTTTGGACCTTACAAGCTGTTGGGAAGCAATTGGTAATAACTAAAAGAAGTGGCTTGAAGAAAAATCCTCCACCCAAAGCAGCCTGTATGGTCTCACATTGAAAAGTGGAGGTCACCAAGGATGCACAGAGTTCCCAGTGAGAACAGGCTCCTTTTCCACTGTGGCATCCCTGTTTTCTCTGCTTAAGTCTCATACCAGTGCCTGCCTCTTTACTGGCCTCAACACACTGCTCTTTTTGAAGGTTCTTGTCTTTTTTCAGAGCTTAAAACAGGGAGAGCTGAGCTGTTCCGACCTCAGAGCCACAGCTGAGAAGTAGCCTCTCAGAGCTATAAAAAAGTTGTGTTTTGTGACAAATGTCTTATCTGTACTGCCACTTTTTTACTTTTCTCTTTGATTTACTGCTTTACATTCAAGAAGACAGCAGTAATGAATTAGATAGAGGAGCAGAACTGCACACACTGACCAGAAAGGTGTAAACCTGGCACATTCCCACTTTAACAGGATGAACTCTACCCCTGTGGCAGCAGCTGCAGAGATCAGGCCTGGCTTGTGCCAGGTTGTGCCTTAACACCGATGCTGAGTTTGGCTCATTTCCAGGATCCCCTGTGTCACACTGGCACAACATGAAATGACATACGTGTTTGCAGTGTGGTAGAACATCAAATGGAATAGAAGAGTAAGTGGTGACTGTTGTTTGCAGAACTGTGGAACTGACTGAGGTATATTTATTTTCAATACTTGCGTGCTTTATAATTCATGACAAATTATACTCAGATTTTATCCCAGGATAAGAGACAATTTTTCTAAATGCAGCATAAGATAATTACGCAACAGTTTATCTTTTAATTCCTATTGCCTGGCGAGTTATCAAGTGACCTTAACTCTAGCTGTTATTCTACATATGATATGCAGATCTTTTCAAAACACAGATTTAAAGATTAATCCTTGAAAAGATTTAATCCTTGCAAAAAAAAATCTGTGAGGTACATACATGAGCAAACTGCACTCTAGAAGTTAGGCTGTAAAGAAATTGGTGTTAAACAAAATCTCAGCATTCTTGTTTACGACATCCGTGTTTGCATCTGCTGCTTTGGGGGGCTGCAAAGAAATCAAAATTGTGACCTCTCTTGCAGAATAAACTGCTTGTTGTCCTCCAAAGTGGGTGTAGTGCCAGGACATTTTTCTTACTTTTTCTATGTGTCTGGCTGACCTTTGCAGCTGAACTTTGGGATTCTGCTGACTGTGCAGCCTCTTCAAGTCTCTTCAAGAAAGTCTATATATTTTAGGGGTTGTTTGCATCATAAATATCCAATTGTGGGAAAAGAGAGAAGAATCAATATCACTTCTCTTCATTTAGCAGCTTTTTACAACTGTGCACAAAGACCCAGGCACATTTGCACAAACATCCAAGCATAATGAGGTTTAAAGCTCATGACTTAAAGAAATTTGCATCAGCAGTGTGGGCTCTAGGGCCACTTTGTTGCTAGTTACCCTTTTTTGCTTGGGGTGCGTCAATGTTCAGCTAGTGTGTCATGTGGGAGAGGACAAAGAGGCTTCAATGGAGTCTGAAATTTCAATTATTCAAAATTAATCTCTCTGAGGTGAAACACCGACAGACAGTAAATCAACAGAAAGAGCATAAGGAAACAAAACAATAAAAAAATTCCAGAAAAGCTGAAAATACCACTCTGTCCTTAATGTGGGAGCGGCCATCTGACTGTATGCTACCAAGTCAGTAGTACTGCCAAGAAACACCTAAAAACTGCATTTTCAGATGTTGAGGTTATTTTGTTTTCATTTTTAAAGGACTGAAATAACCAAGTAACAATGTAAGAGCTAGCAATGCTCTTAAAAACTGTAACCCCTTAGGTGACATTATTGCACTGTTGTACCCAGAGTACTGATTCAGAAAAGGACTGGTTGGATTTTAGGTTCTGCTTTCATGACCAGTGTTTGAGAAAAAAAGGTTTTTGAGTCAAAAGATTTGAACAGAAACATTCAGACTATAAAAGCCTATATGCATTTGCATTCTTTGTTAAAATCCAGCCAAAAGGAAAATACTGCTTTTGGAGATCATTCCCACATTAGGCCCCATGTAGTTTCTTGCTGTGAAATATATCCAGAAGTGCTGTTCTGTGCTGTGAATGTGTTAATGCAACAGCAGCGCTGGGGACATTGCTCCCTCCATGCAGCATGCAGGGACACCTGGCACTCCTTCTAATCTCCAATCCTATGCTATTAAAGCCTTGTTATTCTTAAGGAAATCAGAGCCCCCTGGCATCTATGGAGAATACTGTCTCCAGAAAAAAATAATTAGGAAGAAGAGCAGTTAGTTCAGAAGAAATCTTGTCAAAGGTGCTCTTTAAAATATTTAGTGGAACTACAATCAGTTGGTGGCCTGGAGTATTTTCTGCAGACTATTTGCAGACAGTAATTGCGAAGTTTTAAAAGTCTTCCACTCCCTCAGCCCTTACCCTGGGCTCAGCTCCTTAGCGTTGGCTGGCGAGCATCCCTCCCTCCCAGGTTTATTGTGTGACTGAATATTTCAGCCTGGGGTGGTAATGAACATGTCCAGAGTTGCTTGTGAGAACTGAACAGTCCTATGTGTGAGCTTGCTAAATTCACACTTACTATGAAAAGCCACACAGAAGTTAGAGGGCAGAGGAGAGAAAGAAGCGCCGAAAGAGGAGAAAGGCAGGACCAGAGGAGAGCATGCCATTCAGAGGAGCTGTGTGAAATCTGACAAGTGTGCATAAATATTGGGCCTGCCCATAATAGGGCTGTGATTGTGCAGTTCCTACTGAAGTGAGGTCAGTGGGATGCCTTGCACGAGGAATAATGGACCACTCACATCAATACGTGCAGCACAACTCTGGAGCGTGAAGAGCTATAGGGAATTCTATAGGTTCACTTCACTCTGCAGAAATTAAAATGGGTACTGAATTTTGGTTGTGGATGGACCAGGTGTTTTAGTTTTATTTTGATACTATCTTTCTGTCATTTGTTGATAGAACCCTTTTTATGTCTCAGTGTTGTCCAATGGTGTTCAAAAAGTTTCATTTTTGAGAATCCCTGCTAAGCCATTTGGAAGGAATGTAGAGACTACTTTTTTCATCTTGCAGTGTCTGTGAGGCACTGCTGCAATCATAGCAACAAGTGATAGAGTGCACATAATGCTGTAGAGAGCCCAGTGGCAAAAAGTGAGGTTAAAAACCAGAAGTATTTTCTTTAAGCACCAGTCAGAATCAATCATTTGCTATTCCTAAAGTGTAAGTAGTTTTATTATTATCTGAAAAGAGGGGAGGAGATTTCAGATAAGTATATACCTTCTAATAAAAGTGATATTTCATTCCTCCTGGAATTTAAGGCTGCAACAAACTTTCACTCTATTTCTTTAATTTCCAATCTGTTTTCTTATAAGGCTAGACTATTTGGCTAAAACCTGCCATTTTGATGTTGACAGTTAGGGAAATTAATAGGCAAAATCTGAGGAGGATTCATCCAAATGAGTTGCAGTTCCAAGTCATTAACAATAATTATCTCAATTAGAGTTTTATTTTGCGTAATTCTAGATCTACGTTTACTTCAAGTTTCTTTGTCTCCTTCTGGTGCACAAACTGCCTTCTCCAGTTTTTCTATGTAAATGGAAATGTTATAAATTCATATTCTAGTTATATGCAAAATAAGGAGAAAATAACAAAGCCAGATTAGGAAATTGGGTGTCATTCAGGGCATTTGGCGTGGCTAGAAAGAGCTTTTCCTGCACTGACAGGTGACCCAGGTAGCAGGAACATGTTTGTGTATGGGAGAGGGAAAGTGCTGTGTGCCTGTCTGAGATCCTTTTGGGTTTTTTTTATTTAACTCCATGTTCCCTTTAGTGAATTTGAAGATGTGCAAGTATTGAACAGTCAAGATTTTTTCATGCTGTTTTTTGTGTATGCTGCAAACTTTTCCCTCATTTATCTCCTACCTTTTTCTGGGGTTTTTTAAATATTTTTTTTCTCTTTTTTTTTTTTTTTTTTTTTTTTCTGGTTTTGGGCTCTTTTTTGAAGAGCTGCTGTGGGTCTCTGAGATCTTTCACTCCTCACTTGCTGATCCAAATAAGTGAAGTCCAATGTCCCCCTCAGGACAAGAATACTCTACCCCCTGCTTTGCATTTAGAGGCAAAACACTGTCAAAGATAGGGGAGAGTCAGTGTCTGGAGAGGGAGACCTGGACTTTGCCACACTTTGAGGATTTACAGGCAGAAAAAAGGGGTGCTTCTCCATTTCTGTTTATCTCAGAGCTGCCTTCAGGAGCCTAGAAAGGTTGGGCAGCCAGGGAAGGAAAAGTAAGTGTTGGTTGAGACCAGCTGCTAATTGCCTGTGGTTTTATTTTCTCTGTCCCTCCCAATATTTCAGGTGTCAAGACTGGCAGAATCTTAGGAAAGAGCTTACAATAAAATCCAGGGACTTCAGGTTTATCAAACAAGCAAAAAAATCACCACACTTAGACTTATAAGAACAGACTAGAGTTGAACATTTTATCAAAATCCTCCATAAAACCTACAATCATTTGTGCTGTTAATGAGCAGGCACATGAGAAGTCCCACAAGCAGTTTTATTCCCCTTACTTGGTCATTAGCAGAGCATGTACCCAGGTGGTGACCTTAACATGCCTGCTTTAGGACCACCAAGAATTCAAATTATGTAGTTCTTTTGCTGTGGAAATCCTTAAAATAACTATTTTTGGCCTTGCATTAAGCACTGACATGGCAGCAACCTTTGAGGTAGGTTGGGCCCTCAGCTAAAAGAAAAAAAGCTAAAAGAAAGCTTACCTGTGAGGTGATGCTTTTTCCAGGTGGCCAAGAAGACAGAAAGAAAGAGCCAACAATGAATTAAGTGGTAGAGAGAAACAGTTTTCATGTTTTAATTAGAAAAATGAAAAGTGCATGAATTTCCTCATTGTAATAGTTTCTGTCATTTGAGAAATAATGACCTAAAAAAAATTGTCAGTCTCTGCCAGTCCTTCTTCAGGGCTGTCATTATTCACTCTAATGCATACATATTATTCATAGTCATTAATCTTCTGCACCCAGGCTGTATAAAGCCTATTCTGCTATTAGCTGCCATGTTTCAGTTCAAAAGCTCTTCCACTGATCTAGCCCAGGCATTTCCATTTCGCTATTCCTGGGAGAGTAAAAGCTTTTTGTGAATTCTTGCATTGACCAGTGGCAGAGAAAGAATATTTAGCTCATAGTTTGAAGTTTCCCTTTTTCTTTTCCTTTTTTGCTTTGCTTTGCCAGTCAGAGAAAAGAGGGGAAGATTTATCAAGTCCCTTACCAAATCTACACTTGCTTTTTCTTCAAGCTTTGTATAATAATCCTAGATTTGTATCCTTGCCTGCCAGACCTTGGTAGGGTTTCAGGATGTGACCTGATCGCCTCCTTTCATCAGGCATCCCTGCTGCCTTTCTTTTAATCACAGCAGAACAACAGTAATCGTGGATTAGTTGTTCTTAATTAGATACCTCTCTGCAGCAACCCCTGAATGATGCCCAGTCTCCTATAAACCCCTGTTTCAGTGGAGACAATGAGAGCCTTACACTGCCTGAGGCCTTAGTCCAAGCTTCACTGAAGTTAATGAAAATGTGAGACTTTTTTTTTAAGGGTTTAAAAAGGTGGAGATGGGTATGATTTCGGCACAGAATCAAATTCCACTCTGGTACCCGATATTTAGCCATTTGTATGTGGTAAAATCCCTGTACCTCATATGCTGATTTATAGTAAGAAAATCAAAGTGCTACTTTAAGTTTTGGTCAAGAAGGATGAAAAAGGGTATTTCCCCTGATTATTTTCCCAGCCTGCAGTCCCCAGCAAGAGCTGCTTTGCTATACCTGAATGCTTTGCAAAGCTGCAAAGCTTTCCACATATGAAGCGGTTCTTAGGAATAGGCAAATTAAATACAAAGCACATCAGGATGTTCCTGCTCTGATGTAGAGAAGTGCATGAGAAGTGCACAGAGATTAGAAGGTCTTTGGAGTTACTGTCTAAAAATGCCTTTTCAGAAGCTGATTTGCAAATCATCTTCAGAAACCTCCTTTCCTAGGCAGCAACAAGAGCAAGCTCTGCAAAGGGATACATAAGCTCTTCCCCCATGTTTTGGTGTATAGTTACAACCAAGGATACATTGGCTGGCATAATTTTTCAGGGACTGGTGAAGTCAACAGTGCTGCTCACCTTTTTCGTATTTTATTCTATACTTGGGGTTGGGCCCATTAGCTGTCATTCTTCATTTCTTATCATAATTATTTCATAATAAAAGTACCACAGATTCATTCCCCCAAAAGAAGAGGAATGGTACAAGCTTCCCAAGCTGCCTAACAGTGCAGACATTGTCCCTTCATGCTCACTTGTCAGTCCCTTGTCTTGGGACTGGTCATGGCTGTGGTGACCTTGCACTGCTCTGGTGAATCCTACAGTTTCTGGAGGGTAGAAGGCTTCTTATCCAGAAGCAGCTCCTGAAACCAGCCCTGTTTGTTGGCTGTGTGACTGGAGCTCACCCCACACAAGAGCATGCAAGTGTGGAATGATTATTGTTTTGGTTGGTTGGTTGGGTTTTTTTTAAAGTGCGTCCATGTTACTATTTTTGATTTCGTGTTCTTGTTTTGATATTAGCAAGAACAGCAGAGAAGAAAACAGTGGGGTAAGTTCTCAGGTTAGTCTGGAAACTAATAATTTTCCTGATTTAAGGGAATAAAAATGGGTCATCCTCTTTTTCCTTCTATTCTTCACTGAAAAAGAAAACACAGAAAACATTGTAATTTGTAACAAATCTGTATCAAAACAAAGTACAGGACTTAGGCCTCAAATAGGATGCATTTAGAGAGGGATGAATACAGCAAAGTAGAAGCTGTGAATTTCTCCTTTGGGCAGGTGCTGAGCACCACTGCCTCATCAGAAACCAGCTCTTTGAAGCACTGAGGCAGTGCAATGGGGAGGCTCAGGGCAGTCAGCTCCCCTGTCAAAACATGGAAAAGCTGTCTGTCCTTCCCAGGAGCAACAGAGCAGACCAAGAAGCATTATCCCAAACGCTGCTTTCACCCATCTCTCAAGGAGCCACTCCCAGAGGGCTGAGACCTTTGAGACCTGCTCCTGTGTCTCGCTTCCCCACATAATACCCAGAAATGCACAATTTGTCTTTAATTTTGTCCTTTTGTCCACAGAGTCAGAGGAGCCTTCTGTATCCAGAGGCAGAGACTCAGAATCCCAGCAAGGAGCTTGAGGCAGCTCGTTTTAGGCTTCAAAGCAGCAGTAGCATGAGAGAGTGCAGCCCCTGCACACTTACAGAGCCACCCCAGCTCCCCATAGGCAATCAGAAGAGATTCCCAGGCAATCACAGTCCAGCCCCAGGAGCAGGCAAAATAGTTAAGGGTAACCCAAATACCTGCACAGGTTGAGGTCTCCTCAGACTCATGCTTCACAGCAGATTATTTTGCTGTTAGCATTTGTGGAATATTTATAATTGTTCTGTGCATTTTTAATTTAATGTTTGAAGCACTGTGTTCCCACTTGGGCTTGTCATACTCCTTTCTAAGCACATTTTTGTGAAGCTATATCAATTATGTAGAGTTTTCAATTTGATATTTACAGGGTTGCTGCTGACACATCTTTGTAGACTGGTTTTACTAAGGAAATGCGAATTTTGCAATTATATCCCCCCTAGAATTTCTTTTCCTCCTGTCTATTTCCAGCTGCAGTTTGGCACATAGCTAGCCTAGCACTTATCTCCCATGAGGGCAACTCTTCCTTCACAGAATATACTGGGAGAGTGGGTGGGCACTGCACTGACATGCTTGGAGGAGCTCTGTCCCCTTCTTGTCACTTGTGCCTGCCCTGGTTTCACTGTTTCTTGATTACAAGTGCTACACTCTGGCTTGAATTTCATTCCTATAATTGACGGCCTTGTTCATTGTAGCAGAACTAACTTTATTTGGCCTTGAACTGTGACTCCTATGGCTTGCTGAATACAAATGTCTTGGGGGTGACCCATTACCTGGCAGTAAATTGTTGTATGCATTGAATGATGTATAGGAAAGTGCATCACAGGTAGCAGCTATCCAAAGTTCAAAAATGCCACCAGCTATCCAAGTGTGAATTTGCTATCTTTTTGCTCTATTTTTATAATCCCCATTTTTCAGAGTGCAATGTCCTTAAAATTGTGAAATAATAGATGGTCAACTGAGGATTACAAAGACTGTCTGGGGCATGTTTGTTTGGGATCATTGAAGTTGGCCTTTAATCTCTCTGCTTCTTTTGAATTTCAGTTAATACTTCATAGAAGCAGCAAGTTGCTCAAATCCAGGGGAGATTGAAGATGCTTGCATCCATAGCTGTCTACTCAAGGAAAATTTTCTTTTCCATCCCCAGTGTAAAGACAATTCTATGGCTGTTGATCTATTAGTGTGGACAGCACAGATGTTGTGCAGTTGTGAATATCTTCCTCTGCAAAAAAACTTCAAAAATTCTTCTTTTTTCTAGATTCTAGGAAATTTGCTCTTTAGTCCCAAAACCTTGAGCAGTACAGAGATTGCAGAGCTGTGTGTTTTCTCCTTACGGTTGCAGTAACCTCCTAACCTAGCATGGGCTTGCAGTTTTACTTGGCTTTTCTCCTCTCTTTTATCAGCACTGTCTAAATCATGTCTAACTCTATTTTGTCCCATCACTGTCAAACTGTTTGTTCCTCCAGTCCTCTGAAGCCTGTCCTGATAATGGGACTGCCAGCTACGTAGTATTACTTTCTAAAAAGTCTTGGTGCAGAGAATTAGCAGACTCGACCTCTGTGACTGGACAGCAGGTGTCTATTCCCTGTGTATATACTGCTTACTTACTCTTCTTCTAGAAAAAAAAAAAAAAAAACCAACAAAACAACAAAAAAAAAAAAACCCGAACAATATTTATACTTGTAATAGGTTGGCTCTGCTACAGAAAATGCCATGCTGGATGTGCAGTGACCAGCAATAAAGGCTCTTATTCTGTTTTCCTTTGGGAATGCAAACTCCCAATCCCATCTCTGAGCACTACCTGGCCTGCAGTCCCATTCAGTAAAGCATTCTGGGGAAGCATTTTTGCATTGAGAGCAGGAGGGAGGGACAATCAGCCTCTGTTTTCAGGCAGTTTACATTTAGCACTGGGTGATGCAGGTGATGCCAAGCAGCGCCAGGTGGATGCTGGATGGCAGGGCAGGTACATCAGGGGTGGCTTTTTCCAGCAGTTGTCTATTTTGCTCAGGCTACTGCAGTAAGAGCCATCACAAGAGAGAAGAAGAAGGCCTCAAAAAGGTGTTACAAGTTGTTTCATCTTCTCAGCGAGTTTTGCAACTCTTGTTTGGTCCAGAGAGGTGGAGAAGGGAGCCCAAACCACCGCTGCTGGCCAAGGGGCTGGCTGGGTGCCTGCCCTCACAGTGAGAGATGCTGTTTCCCTCTGGGCATGCTGAAGTGTTCCTGCGCTATGAACACCACGCGTGTGTCTTTCAGTGGGGTTTTGTGGCTGACGATGAGCAGCATTCCTGTTGCCAAGTTGTTTCAGGACAGGTCTGTTTCTGTGTGTGCATAGTGCCCAGCACATTTTTCACGGGCTGTCTGCTAGGGGATTACACTAACGAGGTAATTAGAGGGCTCAGGCAGTGTCAGCACAGCACATACCACTCAGATTAAGCCTGACTCTTCCACAAGTTCTTTCCCAGAGGGAGGGTGCAGGTTGACATGGCTCCCTTGTGCGGGCTGGTGCTTGGTCACTGCAGCTAAGCTGATGTGGAGGAATTTGGGGTGCTGCTCCTGCCTCCTGTGCCAGTGGGGAGGGTGGTCCTAGCGATGGTTACCATGGGCATTGCAGGCATAATGTGGTGGGAGATGGAGCAGCAGAGGCCTGGCAGCAGCCCAGTGCTGTGGTTGGCGTGGATGCTGCTCCTGCCTGGCAGGATTGTGAGGGATGTAGCAGCAGTGGTTTCCTCCTCAGGCTCAGGTGGTGGCCGGGCAGAGGGTTAGCACAAGTGCCTGTGATGTGAGGTTAAGGAACGGGCACAGTGTGCACAACTCACGTTTAATGGCTGCGCAAGCAGAAGGGTGACAAGGCTTGGAGGGATGTGTTTGCTCCTGGCACATCAGTGTCACTCTCCTAGTGTAGCAGGAGGGGGAAAAAGCAGCACTGTCTGCAATCATCTGCCTGGCTTCTTTCTGATTTCCTTCACCTGAAATAGGACCCCCAGAAAAAAGAAAAGTCTGGTCTCGTTGTGTTACAATTTTCTTTATGTATTGTGACAAATGTAATGTGATTTGGATCTTTTATACCTTAACAAAATGGGACAAACAGGGGCTTTAAAATATATTTTAATGAATTTAACAAGGTATTATGAAATGTTTGGGCAAAAGAACTGTGTAAGACAGTGATACACATTAGTGGTTAGGATCTCAGCTGTCTGTTGCAGGATTTATTTTATTATATGATAACAATTATTGTATCTCTGGGCTATATCCTTTACCAATTATTTCCGTAATTATTTAGTAATTATTTTATTAATAAGAATTACTATGTCGGCTTCTGGTCCCCTTATCAGCCTCCACTGACCAAATATTGTATAAGTGAAATGGTGTGTTGTGAGCTGAACACAGAGCCAACCCAGCTGTCTCCCATCCTCCCAAGAGCTGCTGTCTAACCTTCCAGGGCTGCAGACAGCAGGTGCAACCCTGCTGCTCCCCTCCCCAGCACACTCCCAGACCTGTCACACCACATTATTTGTAAACACCAGGGCAGCTAATATCACAGCCTGCATGTGAAGGGCACCAGGAAGCCACATGAGACAGACAGTGCGATGTGTTCATAGCGGGAGGCAGAAGAAAGAGGCTCCTGTTCATAAGCTTAGCACAATAGAGTAATGCAGCGTTAGGGAAATTTAAGCTGGTGCTGAAAGCTAGTGTGCTTTGCTGCTCTTTTACTCAAGGGATGCCTTTTATCCTGAACTGTAATGCTTATGATATTTCAGACATAGCTTGCTTTGCTAGGTCATGTGAATGATGAATATCACAGTATTTAGAGGTTTCTAGTAAATGAAACGCACATGGGAATGAATGGAGATACAGATCACTTGCGTCAAGCCCAGTTTTATCAGGGCTTGGTGAGATATCTTTTTCAAGGGCCTACAGCAATTGAAAAGCAATTAGAGTTTCATTGTACTTTCCAGTTCTATTAACCATCCTGTAGATATGTACAAGAGTTCACAATGAAAAAGCTGTACTTTCACTGCTCAGCCATTGAAATACAGGAGAATAGGATGGCAGCAAAGCAAAACTTCAGTCAAATACTTGGGACTTAGAGACACTTCAGGCCTCAAGAAAGAATGGAAAGCCACCCTGTTCTGCCTTAAATAAGGGATATTGCTACAGAAATGGGAAATACTTCCTTTTCCCAAGTAGCCAGGTAACAGTAAAGGACAGTGCAGTGTGACATCTGAAATCTGCCCCTTCTAAAGAAACCGGTCCTGGTCATTATCCAGGTCATATTCTTTTCTTCTTAGAAGAGTTTATTAATCACTGATTTAAGAGTGGCAGACCTCTGCACAAAGCGTTTTTGCCTTTATCTGGAAGACTGGACAAACAGGGATAACTCTAAAACAGTGAGATGAAGGAGAATCATGCACATCCTCGGTGTCAGAGTCTGGCAAGGCCAAAGCTGCAAAAACTTAAGAAGGAAACAGCCTGCAGTGGCCAGCAGAGCTTAATTTGTGTGGATGGGGTTTGCTGGAGAAAGAACATGGAGATCCCCACTTTTCATCTCCTGATAGAATCTTCTTATGCAGTCCTGCACAATGCCTAGAAAACGCTCATAGTGAAGCGTTCCTGATTAGTGGTGCAGTTAATGAACACTGGTTTACATCTCTTGAGGATAAATCCACCCTCTGACCATCTGTTAACAAGAGGATCTGGTTTTCTTCTGATTCACATAGATGCCAAGCAGAATTACTTTCATTTAAACCACTGGTGTTTCTTGGAGAGTAAGTGCTATGAAAAAGTTGCTCCATTGGCAGGATCTCTTGATGAGTCACATTCTGTGGGGCACCGATTATGTGTCTCTGGATGGTTTGTTCATTCTTGAACATGAGAGGCCCCAACAGCTAGCAAGAATTTAGCTGTTGGTATGAAATGCCAGTGTGCAGCTCTGAAGCTGTTAGCCTTGCAGTTACCGGTAATCTGCAAGTGGTCTGCTTCACCTGCTGCTGGATTTGGAGCAAGTGGATTCGGTCACTTGTGCATAATTTTCCAAAATACTTTCAGGTCCCTCGCAGGCAGTATCTTCTAACGAATGCAAATGAAAATTGTGATTATCCATTTCAAAGCAATCGGTAGCAACCCATCATTGGCACAGAACATTATTTATACAGCTCATAAGTGTCAGTGATGCTGGTGCATAATTCCTCACACATCACAGTAATAGAAACTGCCTTCAGGGCTGGACTTTCCAATTCAGCCTCTCCATTTTTGAGTTGCAGACATTGTCGCTTCAGTGAGTGACTATTGGATTTTGCAGGTTCAGTTTGATGCACATATGATAGCAAGCCCACGCTTGCCTGCAGATGCCAGACTGCCACCCAAATTACTTGCTCCTCTCAGCAGCAGTGAATAAAGTGACAGGATGGCAGCTCTCAGGGACTCTTGGTTCTCTCATTTTTCAAATCCTTCTCTACCTATGCCTGTTCACAGCTCTGTTCTTATCCTACTCTGCACTTGCTTCAGTATGAAAACTTGCAGTCTATCATGTGTTTACATGTACAGTTGTTCTTAACTCAAAGTTTATGTCCATATTTTGCTCAGCTTCCAATTCCTGTGCATTGACTTCTGCTTGCAGTCCCCCACGTGGGTTTCACTTTCAATGCTCAGTTTGCAGGACTCTTCTTTGACCTGTTAAAAATTGAATTTATCAGAAGATGCAAATTGCCTCTTCCCAGCCCTGCTAGGCTCCTAGGGAAAGTAAAAATAATTGTTTCTCTTCCCACTGTTAATACTGTAATCCCTACATCTAATAATCTTTTGGGAAGTTTAACTTTTAATACACGGGGCCTCCATACTTTAGCTCTCCTTGGTAGCCAAGTGGTCCATCAACAAATTGCAGTGCAGCTGTGGAAGTAGGAATGTCTGTACAAGTAATCACTTTCTTAAGAGACTCTGTTAACCAAAGGACTAATAAAATCTTGTTTAACCATCATTGAAAGACTTTTTGGTAGACAGCCAACCCTGTCTGGTCTCTTGCGTATAGAAAGTAGTATAGAAGTATTCTAGCATTAATTCGTATCAGCTTCTGATGCCAATCTCCTATACATCAAAGAGAAATGCTCATTTGTTGGACCATTTTTCATTTTAAATAATTTAAGCCTGTAGCACATCTCCTTACTTTTAGTAGCAGCAGTCTCTGCCCTTAGTCCAGCTAAAACAGCAGCTGTATTGGTTGGTGTTTTATACACACGTGCAGCCTGGTCCCATAGTGCTGAAATGGAGATCCTGCCTTGTTTTTATACCGGGCTTAAGGGGTTATGGCCAGGCAGTCCCTTGTTGCCATGTTTGTGTTCAAGTCCTCCACTGATACATGTGAAGGAAATTTCTCCCTGTAATCCACTGGCAGTCCCCAAAAACAAATATTCCCTTTTTTTACACTGAGGACAGATTCAGCCTAAGGTTGAGTCTCTGCCTTATGGAAATACAAAGCAGTCTCCCACTTGAGCACTGATTACAGAGTTGTTCTTATGCAAATCCAAACGGGACAGTGTGAAAAGGCTTAAAATGAGGCCTCATCTAGGGCAGTATGTTGCAAACCTGTTAGTCTGGATCTGTGAAATTCATTGTTTCAGCGAGGAGTGGAGCTTACAGTTTCCAAAGCTGGATTGCTACCTACGTGTATCTCAGCCGGTGATCCATGTCAGCTACCTACATTTTAATTCCCTTCCCCTTGTTTTCCAAGTATTATCCCGTACTACACAGCAGAGTCTTTATTGCTTTATCTTGCACACCACAGTCTGTGTGTTTGTATCCCCTAGCTCCTCAAGCTGTGTAATCTTTTGCCTACAGGTAAGAGCAAGAGGTTTTTAGCATTTGGCTAAATCAAGGCTTTTCATTTCTAGCATGATAAGTAGCTATTTGCTACAACTGGGCATTGAGGCCTCTACAGAAATTGATAGCCTCATCCCTGACTCTAAGGGCTTACAAATTAAATGCAGTATCCAGGCAACCTCATTTTACTCAAGTTGTTCTTGCTTGAAGTCACATGAAAAAGAAGTGAGTGTGAGGACCAGGGCTATGCTCCATCTCTCTTCAACCAGAATGACCCCTCTTGCGTGCCAGGGGGTGATGCTGCTGACTGGTGATTACTTTCAGTTTCATATCTGCTTCCAGAATAACACCACATTTAAAAAAAGAAGAAACAAAAAGAGAGCGAGAACGGTAACTCTTTATCCTGCCTAAGCTTGTGTAACAGGTTTTCATATAATGATTTTAGTGTTTAAGGTCTTTTTTTATTGAACTGTTTCAGTATCCAGAAAAAGACATTTCTCTTACTCAGCTTCATTAGTTGTAGGAAATCACTGGATTAAAGTTGAGAGCAGATTAGCAAAAATAAACTGTAGTATGTCTTGGGCATATGGTGCTGCGTATGAATGGGTTTTAACTACTTATCTGTGTATAACAAAGAGTAGAAGGAGAGATTTGTCTTAGTGTGCAATAATTATAATGTGCAGTAGCGGCATAGCTGAACAGGCAGAAACCACAAAGCCAGGGAAAGCTTTTGGTTCAGATTGGTATGTGGTGTGTGTGCTGGTCCCCGAGCTCACATCATATTTTCTGCCAGCTCATGGTTGGCCACAAGACTGGACTTGGCTGATTAACAGTATGCCTCTCCCTCCTTTCCCTTCCTCTTTGCTGGGCTCATGTTTTGCAGTGCTGGGTTAGAGTGGGTTACAGAGACTGGGATTTAGCCCACCTGACATGGGAGCTGGTCCAGGGACACTGCTCAATCACATGGACCAGAGGAGGAGGGCAACCACTGTTGCCAACTGCGGGCAACCCATGACAGCCCAGGCTTTACCTCAGCTGGAAATTGTCCCCCACAGAGCAAGTATAAACAGGAGCAATAAATAAAAGAGGTCAGAAGATCAGGGTGATGTGGGGGGTATCGGCCTTCAGGCTCTGGTCACAGACAGAGCAACTCAGACTGCTTTGAATTAAAATTCTACAATTTCCAGCTTTCTGCTTTTTTTCCTTTGATACCTTTTGATCCCCTCTGATACCTCAATCTGAAAAGTGTCAAGTTTATGCCTTTTCTAAATAGGCCCAGCTCACACTGTTTTGGAAACCAGTCCTGACACAAACATAAACTTCGGTAACATCCTGACGGTGCTCTAGCTCTCACTTCTCAGGAAAACTATGCTTTTCCATTTGGGAAATGAGAGGTTTCTCAGTGAAGCAGTGATGATGACATCATATCCACGTCTTAAAAATATTTGCTTAAAAAGGGATATAAAGATTTGCAAAACCAATCAAGTCTGGTTTATAAAGTAAATTCAAAAATACCTGGAGAATTATCTGGTCTTTATCTGGGCTCCTCAGTATGTTTGTTAGCACGGATTAACAAATAATGCTATGCCACATACATGCATGTGCTTGCCTACTTTTGTGGGGTTGCTTTCCTCTGAGGTTTCCACAATGTGTTTCACATCAACTGTGAGTAAGATTCTTGGACTTCTGCCTTGGCTTAATCAAACATGAATCACTGACCCATGCAAAAAGAAAGTTTAGCCAAAAATTGTGGTGGCTCATAGAAGAAAAGGGGGGAATGTTCCCCCCCTCTGTGAAGTTTTAACTAATTTTATTCCTTGTTTTGGTGGGAAATTTTGGGCATTAAAAGATTCCCTGACAAGGACCTGATCATCTTGTTCTTTAAGGATTATTATGAAAAATTCCCAGAATATTTAGGAGAATATTCTTTCTATCTCTTAAATTAATTGTATAATGGTGAAACCTGCCAAACTTGCAGGCTTTGTATTTGTCTTATCAATAACACAGTGTTGCTTCTGTTGCAGAGTTCCCTGAAGAGGAGAGGCAGCAGAGAAATCCACAAAGAAAAAAAGACATTTACCCAGGTATGGTTTCCATGAACATGCAACTTTGAGCAAAATCACATGATGCAACTCAAAATTTATTTTTATGAGTTTTGACAGGACCATCAGGTATATTAACTTGAGTGCAATTAGGCCTTAATCTACTGAGACCTCCCAGAGATAATGTAGAAGCAATTTAGGACAAAAGTGCAGTCTCTAAACTGTGCAGCTTCTCGGGTTCATTGTGCTTGTATCCATTGATTCAGGCTGCAGGTTCTCTATAAGAAGAGCAAATCACCTTGCCTCACAAAATAATTGGACTGCAGCTTAGGGACTAACTAAATTTATACACCGTGCCAAAGATTTTGTGCTAATGAGTGTCTTGGCAGCAATGCAGCTCACACACTGCAACGACACCTCGCGAGCTCTCGTGTCTCAGGGCTTCATCTCCCTGATGTTGCAGGAACTCGTCCTCCCCAAAGCTGAGGTACCACAAAGCTGAGGTACCACAGAGGGCCTAAGCTGCCCGCTCAGTCTCTCTTTGGACACAGGTTTTACTGGGATCTCGTTGGTCAGTCCTTCCCAGGAAAGCAGTCTGCCTGGTTTCCTCTGCTTTCTGTGCTGACTATAGGAGTTAAAGCTTTTCCCAGCACCCGCACAGTTACTGTTTATAGCCAGAGAGATGGGGATAGTATTTCACCTCACCGGGAAAGGAGCCAGGAGAGACATTGTGCCTTCATTAGAGAAGGGATATGCTTCCCCTGCTGCCCCCTTGGCAGGCTCAGTGTACACTGCTGAGACTTATGGGTTGTCTAGTCTTAAAATCCATTGATTTGTAAGAGAAACCATAAAAAATCACTACAATATGTTGAACTTGAGGGGGTAAGGCAGGCAGCTGAGTGGGTATACTGGAGGACTGGCCCATGGCCAGGGCACTTCAGCCTGCTTTCCCAGGACACAGCAGACTGAGAGTCCTCGCCAAGATGACACAAGCATGGCTTAATCATACCTTAAAATGGGGCACTTGCTATGGAGAATTATTTAAGTTGTCAGTCAGGCCAGAGTTTGTTTTTCTGTGAGTATGTAAAATGTATGGATGAAATATATACACATGCCCACACACTGGGCAATTTACAGATGAAGCTACATGAAGGCACAGCTGTGTCCATTGGGGTTTGTGGGCAGCACTGTCCTTCCCTTCCTCATTCCTGGAGATACAGAGCTGTGCAAAGAGAATGGATTCTCGTGCTTGTTTCCTCCACCCAAATCCAGGCATTAAGAGCAGCTATAGTTTCCTTTAGAAAGCCTTAAAAAGGACTTCACAAAATTAACTGAGTAACCACGTGGGAGCTCAGCACCACTTCATACAAAGGGAAGTGATCCCAGAAGCCATATGGAGAGAAAAACTTTTACCCTCTACACACACATCATGAGTCTTGCAAGCAGAGGAGATGGGGTTGGAAATGAAAACCATTGCATCAGCACTCTGCAAGGTAGCCATTCAGTTTTCTTCACCAATTCTTTAGGGTAAAAAGACTGAGGAATAACCTTATATACTAACATAACCCAGCCTATATGTACATGTCCCGGCTTCCTCCCAACTCTAGGATATTACCCATAGTGTCTCCAAACCCAGGCGTCCATTCAGATGTATTTGCTGGTTGAGATCAGGGCACATCACAGCAAATGCTTGACCTGGTCAAACAGCTGCCAGGTCTTGGGCATGGCCTAAAAGGGGTGGTACAGACACAGCCCAGGAGGTTCAAAATGTTGCTCTTCTGGGACAGATACCCTAAATATCTAGACTGAACACCCATTATATGTTCTGTGACTGAGAAGGCCTCAAACTTAGATTCTGTGCATCCAGATGCTTAGAGATATGTATAACATATGGCAAGACTGATGTTTTCACTGAGAGCTTGTCATGAAAGTTAGCTGAAACTTCACACCCACCACAGGGCACACCGAATAGGTAATACCCATGAAGTTGATTGTCTTGAAGTTGTGTAAAAGCAGAACTCGTAGTAGCACTCTCCCACCTCTAGCAGTATTGAAGAAAAAAAGTTTTTATTCAGCAGAATTGCAAAACGGAGCTTCTTGGAAAATACCAGGCACCAGGCAAAACACAAAGAAAAGTGGTTCTCCAGCGCAAGGTAGGAGTGCTGGCACTCAGCCAGATGCTTGGGTGCTGGTTGTACTGCCTTGTCGTCAGACTTGCAACCCCAAAATTGCTTACCAGTCTTCTGCCTGGCAATTCCCTTGAGCTGGTGGTGGTGGTAGAGATGGTGTTGGCCTATATCTCGCTTTGTGTCTTCTTGCCAGAAAAGAAATATTGTATTGGGGAATTTTTGATCAGCTCTTCATTCTGATCACATCTCTCATACATTATGCATTTACATTGCGTAATTAGGTTAATTTCTTTCCTATACACTTAATTTCTTTATCTGCGCATTCTACATTTGTCTAAGTTAGGCAGCAGACTCTGTAGAGATGGATCTGGGTTTTTTCCTTCTGCTTTTTTTACCCATTAACATCCCTCTGAAGTGCCATGCAGAGCCACAGTGCAATTGCATGCAAATTATCACCATCGCTAATCATTAACTCCCATTTATTCTTAATGATCTCTCAAAGTCCATGACCGAGCACCGTGACTGTCACATCTTTGAACTGCTGTTCCCTCTTTTCTTTCTAGATGATTTTCCCTATGTACACATTTTAGGAAAGCATCCACATGCTGGATGTTTAATACAGTCAGGAGGCCATTGCCCATATTCAACCCCTGGGATTTGAGCCTCTCATTCCTCCAAAACCATGGAAAGGATGTTCTCCCTCTTTTTTTTTTTTTTTTTTTTTTTTTTTTCCTGTCCTTTCATTCACAATTTAACTAATAATGAGCTATTCTTAATTTCAGTGATTTGGCCTCTCTTTAGTTTGCCTTATATGTCAAAACTCCGCTCGCCTGTGTGGGTGTCTCACCATCTCACTGTTTCTGCTTGGTTTCAACTGATCAAGAAATCAGTGATATTTCTGTACACAAAGTTTTAGAGGGACAGATGCATGAAGGTTGGAGTCCTACCCTTCTGGCATGCTTAGATCTGGCTGATAAATCTCTCCTGACCATTCTTTTCCTTTGGAAAAAATGCTGTCAGGGGTTGGGATGTTCCCTGTCAGGGAAGCGAGGAAGATCTGGAGCTTTCTCACCTTTCCAGATGGGATCTGTATTTAGTAGGCAATATTAACATCCATCAGCTCTGTTGTTTTGTATGAGGCTTGTGTTTGTTTAATGAAAGAAAATCTTGCTTGTTTCAGCTCTTGCAAAAAAACCAAAACTTGAAAATTTGATCCTTTTTAAAAGAATAATAATTGCTAAGACAAAACCTGGCAATAAAGTAATGCCATTAAAGGGGTTAAAAGTGGTTTTGTCCTGCAATAATAACACATTAACTCCACAGATGCATTGAGACGTGCAGTGATGCTGAGCAAAAGCATTGGGGCCCCAACCCTAAACCCACTGAAGCCTTTCCTTTTTCTTCAAAAGCTTCAAAACTCTGAGTGTGCTGTCCTGAGTGCTGTTATTTGTGCTGTCTGAAAGGCAGTGGGTGCCTGGCTGGAGGTGCCTCTGACCCCAGGGTGGGAGCGGGCCCCTGGTGCTCCCAGGCAGAGCAGAGGGATGGGGCAGGCTGCCCCTTCCCTCGGGCATCGCTCCAGCTGCCTGCAGCCGGGGAGGTGCAAGGCACCAGCTACTGCCACTGACAGCTGGGCTCTTGAGGCCAAAGGCAGACAAGAAGTCGGGTAAAGAATGCAGGATTACAAGGACAGAATAAAGAAAATGTCAGACCAGCTATTAACAGATAAATAAATAAACAACCAGGAGTAATCACCCCACCTGTGGTTCTGATGTGCAGCACTGGTCTGGCTGTAACTTTCCTTCTGAACTTGGTATTTCCCTAAAAGCAAAGCCTAGAGCTCTGTGGATAAACTGATTCACCATGAGAGGAAAACCAGAGGTAATGTGTTGCACAGCCCTGGACAAAGATGATGTTTTAATCACACAGCCTCATCCATCCAAAGCTACCAACATTCAGAGTGACTCCAGCAGAGGCTGCATAGGATTTTGCCAAGTTTTTATTTGATTCTTAATTTGCACTTTTGAGTTATAAAGAGAAAAGCAATTTATAAATATATGTGTGAAAAAGAAAAATGTGTATAAAAGAAATGCAAGGAGACAACAGAGAGGCTAGAAAGTCCATCTTCTAGAGGCTCTGCTTCTAATCAATCCTAAGTACCTTGCTTGAATTAATGTAAAACTTATATTTCTGATGCTAGAAACATGATCACCAAATGAGCTGATTGAAGTTGTGTTTGGCTCTTGGTTATCAATAAAAACCACATATTAACATAAAGTTTGACTATTTTTTTACCTCTATCATGTTATTAACATGTAAGTTAACTTTCTTTTCTATTTAGCATCTTAAAGTCACAACCTGTAGCAGGCGGCATCAATCAGAAACCTGACTGGGTTCAGATACAATTGATCTCTTTTGTGTTTGTTCAGTTATTAACAGCTGAAATTAAGTCATAATTAGCACTTATGTAAATAGAATGTGGCAAAACTAATCTAGGTAACACAGAAGACTAATGTGCTAGGATGTGTGCTGCAGAAATTAAATCATTTCCTCAGATTGCTGAGCCATAATTAGTTTTGTAATTTTTCTTTTTTTTTCATAGTCTGATCTGGGTGAACAATTAAAGTCAGTCATATTTTCCTCTGAATTTGGTTTCCATTATTAGGAATTATAACAAAATGGTGCTTGTGAAAGATAACAGTGCTCCAGAGACCGAAATGAAGTTTCCATATATAATTGCACATATGTTCACATGGCCTACCAACAACGATAAAATCTGCTGTCTCAGGAGATCATCTTTCAAAGCCTGCCTTCCATTATACCGCTAATGCTGATAAATGTGTCTCTTTTGAGGCCAAGTGCCTGTATCTCCATGACAATTCATGAAAGTGATTCATGCAAAGAAATTGTTCATCGGCTTAGAATTTACTTAACCTCGTCTCTTATTTCAGCACAATACACACTGGAGTTTTTATTTGAGATGAGATGCAGTACTTTTTAATGCCCAACACACACAAAAAACCCCAAACAGTCATTCAATACCCTGGTACTTCCTGAAAAATGCAGGTTTTCACATGGGATGGATTTGGATGTAAACACGGTCTAATGAATTTTTCTTCCCTTTTTCACATGTTTTCACCGATCTCCCTTGTGAACAGTTGTTCATCTCAGAAACAGAGATCACAATCTGCTCTATCCTAATTATAACAGCAGTAGAGACAACAGTGTGTTTCCTATTTGGAAAGCAAATCTGGAACTTGATCTATTTCACAGCATTGTGAGATCACAGTAATTAAAGTCTTCACTTTTCAAGGCAACCGTGCAGTTTAGCACACCTTTG
The DNA here is from genome assembly GCF_030490865.1 of Poecile atricapillus. NCBI lineage: Eukaryota > Metazoa > Chordata > Aves > Passeriformes > Paridae > Poecile > Poecile atricapillus. The sequence goes on along the minus strand of NC_081250.1, from coordinate 102,832,542 downwards.
TTGTGCTTTCTAGCTGAAGGAGCCCAGAATTTGAGATTATGATGAGCAAATTCATCTGAATACTCTTTGTTTTGTGGTGCTTAGGGGGAACAAGCATGTCATTAAAGGTAAATGGAACAAAAAAATAAATGGAACAAAAAGTGCCAGCAAATCATGGAACCTTTTCATTTGAGTCATTGTTTTCCACAAAGTTTGCTCAGCATTTGAGAAAAAAACATTGTGCTGGCACTCTTGCATCACTGAACACTTGCACAGGCACACATTTTTTTTCTCCCTCTTTAACTCTGGTCAAACTGCTTTGCCAATTTAACCAAAGACCAAGTCATGAAATTTGTCAACTGTGTGGTTTGTGCAGCTCTGTCTGTGAATTGTTTGCTTACTTAACAGATACTGCTCAGAGGATGGGGAGGTGGATATTTTGGAAAATAAGCTGCTGGTTGTGCTTCTATTGTAATATGATCTTGGTTTGGGGGGGTGATTTTTCTTGGCAGGAGGACAGTGCTGATTTGAAGTGCCAGCTCCAGTTTGCCAAAGAGGAGGCAGCGCTGATGCGTAAGAAGATGGCCAAACTGGGGAGGGAGAAGGATGAACTGGAGCAGGAGCTCCAGAAGTACAAGTCCATCTACGGAGATGTGGACAGTCCCCTGCCTACTGGGGAGGCAGGGGGCCCACCCAGCACCAGGGAGGCTGAGCTGAAGCTTCGTTTGAAGTTGGTGGAGGAGGAAGCCAACATACTGGGCAGAAAAATAGTGGAACTGGAGGTGGAGAACAGGGGGATTAAAGCTGAGATGGAGGATATGAGGTGCCAGTATGAAAAAGAGTGTCTCAGCAGGGACCACATTTCAAGCATTCCTACCTCACCCTACGGAGACTCTGTGGAGTCAGCCACGGAGCTACGCAGGCACCTGCAGTTTGTGGAAGAGGAAGCAGAGCTGCTGAGGAGGTCCATCTCTGAAATTGAGGATCACAACAAGCAGCTAACGAATGAGCTGAACAAATTCAAGTTTGAGCCGGGCCAGGAGCCAGGCTGGTTGGATGACGCAGCATCCAAGGGTGGTGGGACCTTGCAAGAGGAGCTGAAGTCGGCCAGGTCACAAATCAATGAGCTGAGTGGGAAGGTGATGAAGCTCCAGTATGAGAACAGGGTCCTGATGTCCAATGTCCAGCGTTATGATCTTGCCTCTCACCTGGGCCTGCGCACTTCCAGCCCCAGGGACAGTGATGCCGACAGCGATGCTGGGAAGAAAGAGAGTGATAGCGAAGATGGTCGTCCACCACAGCCAAAGAGAGAGGGGCCCATTGGGGGCGAGAGTGACTCAGAAGAAGTATATGAGAAGACGTCGGGTTTTGGGAGTGGGAAGCCATCAGAAGTCAGTGACCTGTGCTCCACTGAGCTCATGAGAGTGAAAGAGGACACCGAGTCATTAATTAACATCAAACGTGAGGCTGAGCGACTTGAAAGGACTGTGGAGCGCCTTATCACTGATACTGACAGCTTGATTTATGATGCAAAAGTGCATGTAACCAGCAGCCCATCCACCGAGCAGGATTTCAGAAGTGGTGAGGAAAGGGGAGAAGATAAGCATGAACCAGAGCTTCTGGACACTGTCAACTCCAGGATGAAAGCTTTCCGGAAGGAGCTTCAGACCTTCCTGGAAAAGGTTGATCACCTTGGAGAGGGCCTTAAGGAGCAGATGGAGGACCTCTCCCCTCTTCCCCATCTCACAGAATCTTCCAGTTTCCTATCCACAATGACATCCATGTCCCGAGACTCTCCCATTGGTAACCTGGGGAAGGAATTAATCACTGACTTCCAGGTAGGTCAGCCTTTTATTTGCGTTCTTTCTCTTTATCGTTTCTCTTTCTTTCTGGCAATTGCTACCCTAGAGCTAATTTTCCTCACAGCTGCTTTGTTATGATTTCAGACCCGCAGTGTATTAAGTGTGTAATGTTAAAAAAACACTTTATAGCTTTTTTTCCTTTTATTTATTTATTTGCACAACTCCTTTGATTCAGAGGCGGTTCCTCGTGGCAAAAAGGCTAATCCATTGGTGTTAAAGAGATCTGTCTTCTTTTTGTCTGTAACAGCAGTGTTTCCCTGTGAAAGAGGAGATTAATTAAAAAAAAAAAATAAATCTGATGAATGTAAATTAGAAGCCTTGCTAAGAAATGTGAGGAGGTCTTTTATTATGCTCTCTTGTAAAAGGGTCAGGCATGTTCTCAAAAGCCTTGCCAAAAGAACCCAACCAAATGCAGTTTTCTAAGTGATGTGTTTTGAAAAGCCTGCTTACAGCTCACTCCCCTAACCGAGCAGCGAGTGAGAAGCTCTGTAGCCAGCGAAGGACTGCCTTGCCTAAAGCGTTGCCCATGGGCGCATGTCTAAACTGCCACAACTGCCACACTGGATATGGCTTTTCTGCACCGCACAAGTAAGGAAGGAAGAGCCTTGTGTCCCATATCCTTCATGACTTGTATGCTTGCTGTTGGTTTGACTCATGCATCCTCATTGCATGCGCCTCATAACCAGTGTTTGCATTCTTTTTTCCTCTCTTTCTCTTTTTTGCTTTTCAGATGTTTCAGCCCATCATTTTGCTCATCCTCATTTTGGTTTTGTTCTCTTCACTTTCTTATGCCACTGTATTTAAGTTGTTTTTTCTGTTCACGCTTTTCTTTGTCTTGTAGTTTTTCAGTCGTCTACCTTACCCATTTTTGTTTTCTTTATTCCCTCCTGTCCTTTTGTTTTTTTGTTACAAACCGCCCATGCATCTAACAGTCCAAACTGAGGGATCAGATGGAGTGGCAGCTCAAACAAGATCGTGGAGAGGAGCAAGAGATTCGCCACCAGCGAGCCACCACCGACCCACACCGCAGAGCTGATGGAGACATTAAACTCTACAGGCCAGGAGACAAGGGCTGTTTCAGTCTAGAGGTCAGCAAAGCAGCCCGTCTTACTCACTGCCTCCTGCTGCCTTAGCCAGGAGATGAGTAACAGAAGCCAGGGGTTGGGGGAGTAAATTAGACCAGACACAGCACCCCTGCCATGAAATTTGTGGTTGATCTCATTTGCCCCGTGCAGTTTCAGAAAAGCAGATTTGTCCTAACTTTGGAGCCATCACCCTGCTCCCAGTAGCTTTGCCAAAGGGGAAAGTACAGCTCAGGGACCCATTACAACTGAGTAGAGAAATGAAAGATCTCCAGAAGAGCCTGTAATGTATATTTGATCATGCTTCCAGATTTTACCTTGTTGGATATTTTGAATCTGGAAAGTCTACAGATAGAGATTGCTTTGCATTTTGCCTGTCAGTAGATGTTGGTGTGCATGGTGATTCTCAACACCATGCAGGACTACAGCACCCTGCAGCTTCCAGAAAAACTTATTTAAAACATAGTTCTCCATTGTTTGGGTTGTTGAGTGCTTTTCCATTTGTCAAAAACATCAATCAGTTTTTATTTGAATCTTCATTCATGCAGAGGCCGTATCTGCCTCAGTAAACATCTCCTTAGCTACTTTCTCATGAACACAGATTGTCCAGACAATGCAACTGGTCATGAAGAAAACAATTTCGAATCTGTCTCCATAAAGGTGGGATTGGAGTAGTGAACAACTTTTCTGCTGGCCACTTGGAAGCCAATTCTCGAAAATGTGATGGTTAGAGTAGCTTCTAGTGAGGGATGAGTTTTAACATGCTTTTAATTCTATAGACACACGAAGAAGACTTAATAGATCTGAAACCCCTAACTCAGTCTGGGAAAAGGGGACTGCTGGCTAGGACAGCTGGGTTAACGAGGAAGCAACTGCAAAACTTAGAAAGCAGGGGTAGGAAAAGAAAAATTTCAGGGCAGCTGGTAGCCAAACAACATGATGATGTGAATATGAAAGGGGGAAGGTGGCCCTTCATCTTAACACAGGTAATTCTTTGTTGGTTTTGTTTGGTTTGGTTTAAAATATCCTGACAGCACAGATCTTTGGTAGGATTAGAACAATAAATTTGTTCAGCAGTGTCTCTTCCAACTTTTCACTTGTAACAGTGATAATAGACCTGAGGAAGGATATCTGATAAATCCAGGACACCATCAGCCTCTCACTGAAGGGTAAAGTAATTCTTCCTCAGCTGTGAAAGGAGCCAGTGAGGTAGAGAACTCCTGTTGTTCAGCATGGATCCCTTTGCAATCAGAAATTGATATTGCTTGACAGTTAGGGTAGATAGGGTCAGAAAATTACTCCAGCAATATTTCAATATTACAATATTTATGTTTAAATTCTGTCATATTTATTGGCTCCCCATTATCTTAGATCCGTGTTGTTATTATATTAAGGCCTATATGTGTATGCCCTCTGTTAGGATTAAGGATTTGACTAGGTATTTTGGCACAATACCTTTTTTTTTCCTCTCCCAGGATGGGATGAGGTATAAAATATGTGCAGAAAACTGTGCTCGAACAGAGGATGGACAGTTTTCCTGGCAAGGAACAAACCAGTAATTATAATTAAGAGTAGAGAATAACCAGTTTAGGACCAGATGTGCTCAAAGTATGAACAAGGCTGGGGCTCAAGTAGTCTAACTTGAGAAAATGTGGAGGACTAAGGTGTTTTTACAGTCACAATCACTTAAGCAACACAGAATATTACAGTGCTTTATGCTAAAACTTTTCAGTGAGTAGGCAGCCTGTGAAAATCTTAAAATCTGTAATAGTCAAACCCAAATGAAGGAGAAGATTTCTCAAAATAATTTAGGAATGTATAATTTTTAATTTGATTGTTCCATTTGAATTTATTATTCAATTTAATTATTTTAATTTATTTTAATTTCATTTTTTAAAATTACATGCACTGCACTAGCAAAAAACTGCTAATTTTTTTTTTGTTCCAGATGAGTGAGGAGGAAAGAATACTATTCAAATACTGAAGGTGTATTTTTATTACCACAGAAATTTCAAATGGAGATTCAAACCTTTTAATGCCCACAGTGGGTATGGCTACACATGAGTCTTTATCTGCTTTGACTTAAGAAGTGAAAATATTTGCACTGGCCCTTCATTTCACTGAGGAAAATGTTTTCTTTTTATTCAAGCAAGCCCACTTATCTAAATTAATTTTTTTCCAAGCTGAATTTTACAGTAAAATTTTCACAAGCAATGCCGAACAGATTCCATTTAGCAATTTCTTCTATTTTTAAAAATGAGCACCGTGGGAGCATAATTGTTTGATTAAATACAATAAATGCAGACAGACATGTGCTCAAAACTACCCTGTGGCCTAACTGTAAACATCTGTTGTTTGGGCTTTGCACTGCAGTTGTTTGTGCAACAGGATTATTAGAATGTATTTGCGTGTTAAAGAGGTAGGTTAGAGTCCCAGACAAGGGAAATTATATCTTGAAATTGCCTTAAGAACAGGGCTTTGTTTTCTTGCTGAAACAAGCCTTTCAGCTGCTGTTGTGGGAGACTGGAGCCCATTGGGGTGGATGTTCGATCCATTATTCATGATTTTAGCAGAGCTCTGTTATTGTGGAACAGGGAAATCGTTCTTTACTATCCAAGGAAAAATCAGGTGAACTAGTAAGAATTGCCCTGACTAAAACAAACAGGAGACCTAAAACAAGGTAACATAGAGCAAACATCTTATGGCAACAATTGGAAACCAGTGGGAAAAACAGTAAATAATTTTTCACCTGGTGATTCGTGCCAACGGAATATCCATAAATAAAAGGCAGTTTCCTCAAGCAATCTCCTCCTGTTTATTCAGAAGCAAGAAGACATTCTGAAGAAGAAAAAATTCACTCTTTCAAATGACCAGATATGGTTTGTTATGTTTGATACCTAATGCTGTACATTGGAGCTGTATCTCCTAGTTCTCTTCCTTCAGAGGATCTCAGTTTTCCTGAGCAGGTGTATATCAAAGGAAAATGCACTTTGTATTTCAGATTTTGATTATTTTCATACATGTTAGTTTGGTTTAGTAGAAAAATATCATAAAATCTCTGACACTCACAGGTTATAGAAAAAAAAAAACCACTGAATGGAATTCATGTCAAAGGAGTGAATTGCCACCAAGATTTAAAATAAAAGCAGATAGGCTGGAGAAGGTGAGAGCATGTCTTAAACAGCAAGTTTTCCACAAGGTCTAGTAACTAAATAGGAACACCATGCACTGTAGAATAATTTCTTTTAAGACATTTTTAATATGTTTATCCATTTTCCTTACTTAACATGCCAATAAGGAATGTATAACTCTAAGTTAGTTACTGGGTTAAGCATGGACCAACCAGATACAGTGATGTGCAAGTTAGGTAAGTAAATTTACCACCTGCTTTGAATCAAAACCTCTGTATGGATCCATTTTGGATGTATAATGAGAATTTTGATCTACATTTTGACCGTTCTATGTTTAAACTGGTGCTGTTTCTGTGCAATTTTCCTAATCCCATGTGAAAGTTTTTCAGCTGGATGGTTTTTTCATCAGCTCCCAGCCATGTGCTGAAAATTCACACGTCCATTTCTCTGGTTGAAGGTTTTGTTTTTCCAAAAAGGAAACAGTGAATGGTTTTACACATTGTGACTTTTTTTCTCCTGGTAAAAAAAGCAAACGAAACAACAGGAACCGAGGACCACATAGAAAATTGTATGTCTTATGTCCACTATTCCTCCAATGCAAAGCTGTGGGAAGAAGAAAGATAAACTGATGCTGTGATTATTCCTTCCCACCAAGATTAGGGGAAGCAAGAATAATTTACTTTGATGTATTGTATTCTTTCTTGCTATGTGAGATTCTGTAGAGGTTGACAATGGCTTAAAAAGACCCTTTATGATGTAAATCTGGATATTTGAGTCCTAACTGAACTTGGTGGGACTTTATGTACTATCCATACAATGAGATGGATTTTTAAAGACTTGGAGTGTTCTGTGTTTTCCCAAACTCCGAGACTTTTCATATAAGCACAGACAAATAACCACACAGCTGCCTATTTGCCACTAGCAAATGGAATATATGTCATCTATTTTTAAGGGGTGAGAAGAAGCGGACATTTCAGAAGCTCTGCAAATTCAGTTAGATGTGAATTGCATGTAAGAATTATAACAAAAAGCACTGGAACTTTCTTTCAGCCTGTTGCATGCAATGGCCAGCTGTCAGTCTGTGAAAAAGAAGCAATTTTTAAACTATGTGTTCAAATGTAAGGTCCAAATATCAAAGTATTATAATGTAGCTTTAGAAGAGCAGCATAAAATATTCATCTTTTGACTTCCTTGGAATTGCAATCAAATGCTGGAGAGCATCATTCTACCCTGCCTCCTCAGGCCTTATTTTGTTTGATCATTTCTGAGGGGGAAAAAAAACACAAAAAAAGCTTAAGAGAAAGATTCCATGAAATTTCATGTTCACAGTTGTTGCATATAAATTGATTAAGTTTGCAGGAGAATTGAGATTGCAATTAGCAATGGTAAAATGGAGAAAACAGAAAAGTAAAACCCAGCCATACCTTGTCTTGGATGGCAATCTTGTAAAAACAAGTCATGGCAGAAATGTGGGATTGTGTGAGCTGCAAAGAAACCTGAAAAGCTGTCAACACCCTGAGAGGGGGAAAGGGGTCAGTACAGTGAGGGAGCGGTGGTGAAGTCCCCAGGTGTGGATGACTTTTCTCTGTGCATCCTCTTGAGGTAAAGACATCAGCATGGATTAGCTTGTTCAGGAGTGACAACAGGTGAGATAAAAGGACTGAGCAGAAGGATTTGGCAGTGCCTGTGCGAGGGGACAGGAGTGGAAGCGTATCTGGTAATGCAATAGCTGGGATCCATGGGAGACTGTTAGTCGGTGTTGAGCTGCGGATGAAGTGCAGCTGTTTCTGTGGTGCTGTGGTAGAGTAGCACTAGCTCGTAGTTCCCATGGTATTGTGTTTGTATGTCTGGCTGTAGTGAGTTTGTGTCTGTTCTGTGATGTCAGTACATTGTGCAGTGGCCGTCGTATTCGGAGTGTCTTTCGTTCCTCGTGTAACACCATTCCTTAATGAGAACAAAGGAAACAAAGAATGGAATATAGCAGATTATCAACTGTTGTGTCCATTTTGTAGTAGTGTTGCTTTACCAAACAAAACAAAACCACAGTTGTGCCACAGACTACACCCTGCCGGTCGTATGATAGGGGACCGATTTCCACATACGAACATCCAGACATCCATCAGTGCAGTATCAGGTACCTGAACAGCATGCACAAACATTACATGATACATTAATAAGTATTATTCATTCACAATCCTAATAGATTGTTCAGCAGCAATCTATTAGGCACTTAAGCAGCCTTGCCTTCCGTGATTTGAGCAGTGGAGATATCCCAAAGCTTCTGGTAGAAATGCCATTATATATTATTATAGACAATGAAGAGTCCTCAGGTTGCATTGGAAGAGAGAAGGTGTGCAGCTCTGCATTCATGCACTAGCTTTTCAACTTAAATCTACTTGAGGGCTTAAAAAAATGTGTTGTCCTTAAAGAGGCAAAGCAGTTGTGATGTGATTTTGACTTAGTGTACGTCTGCAACTGCCTTTATGATACATTTAATTTCTTTTCAGTAATTCCAACAGTTACCACACAATCAATACTAGCACCCAAGTTTCCTGAAATTTGGCTTTGCATGGGCTACATATTTATTAAAAAATTGGATGTGCTAATAATTTTGAATTCATAAAGGGAAAGAACAGATTTATTTTTTTTAAAATTATACATTAGTGAACTGATACATTGGTTTTTGTTTGCCATATTCCTAAAGAAGCCTGATCAGAATAAAACGATGCAGAAATTCCTGATGAAAGTAATTTTTCCTTTATTTCATGAAAGAATTAAATTAACAAATTGCAAATGTTTGTGCAAAACTGACAAATCCCATCACATGTAGTTCTTTTCAAATTACTTGTGACACCAAATTTTGACCTTGTGCACTACAAAATGTCTGCAGACACATTAGAGACAGATGAAATTGATAAGGCAGATAATGTTCTCTTAGCCACTTTATGTGTACCTTTCAGAGGGATGGAAGTGTCATTTCTTCAGGTACAAAACAGATATGCACAAGTCAATAAATGACTCAAGTAAAGAAGGAACTGATAGGGCCCAGAAAGCCTTTGTAGGTCCACTCGTGGTTTTCATGGAGTGTGGTCCTGCAGGTAGTTTTTGGGATACTTACATTTGCCTTATTTCATTTTTCCCTAGAGGAGGGGTGAGTGTCTGTTCCAGGGAGACATACATTTTGAATAGCCAAAGTGTTCCAACAAGGGCTGTGTGGCCTGAGCAACAGCAGCTGCTGGCTTTGCTCTGGGAGGTGGGAGGAGTGCCTGGGATGGAGGTGTGTGCCGGGGCTGATGCTGGCAGGGAAATGGCAACACAGCCCATGAGAGCGGTCCCACGACCTTTGTTATGTCCTTGCAGCTGCTGTGGTTGGAGCATGCAGAACATGGGTCAGCTGAGAATTTGGGATTACACTTTGAAGCTTGAAGCAATCCTGTCTTTAAGTACATTTTTGCTCTGGGAAGTAGGAGTTTGGTGCTGTAGTGTTTTCTGTGGTCGCACACATGAAGAGGATGGCTTCCAGCCAAGCATCACTTTTGTGCAGATAAATCAGTTTTAGCACCAACGTGAGAGATGCAAAGTGAAGGGCACGGAAAGTTCTGATCAGGAATATAAGTGCCACAAGATTAATTACCATAGTATAAATAATGAGGTCTGACTGCCTTCTTGGGTCTTTATTTTTGAGTTAAGTAACTTTCAGGAGTAAAGTTGATGGGATGCCAAACATAATGAGAACATAAAATTGAAGGTATTAGGATTAAAACATTGTTGGACCTGAAAGGGGGGGATACTAAATTATTTTGGTCAGATCTCGGGCTCACACAGTTTATCACCGTGACATTTTTATAGTCATTATTCTGAGTAGAAATCACAGAATGAAGTTGACTTGTGCAAAGAGCTGTCTTGTTTCTGAAGAAAGGGATCCTATGTACACTTACTTGGTTTAATAAATGCTATCCTATTAACTGCCCTATCAAAACTGTTGCAAATGAATAAATAATTAAGTTCAATATGCATGCATTAATCTTATGCAGAGATGTGAAAATTTTACAGCTTTGATTATGATGAAGAAATGCACCACCAAATATGTAATCCTGCAAACTGGAGTCTCAGCTATTCCAGTGCAAACCCAGAGCAGAGGCCTGAAGGGAATATGCAGTATGTTACATCAGCATCCCAGCTTTAGTTTTCAGAAGAAGCCACACAGGAAATTCCCACACAGATTTAGGACATTGTTATTTATTTGCACACTGTGCTTTGGTTTTAACTATTGATAACCATGAGTTGTGCAGATGTTTGTCCTACGGCTCTTTTCTTTTTTCCTTTTTACTATACCTCGGAGACACATTTTCTGCTAAACCTATCCCTTTGTCCTGCTGATCAGCTCAGGGGTTCCCATGTTTTACCTGTACAGAATGTATCGATACAGGAGCTTCAGGCTCAGCTTGAGCAGGAGACAAGACTTCACCGAGAGGAGCAAGACAAGTTTACAGAAAGGATCATCCAGGTAAATACAAAACCAACCTGCTGGGAGAGACGCGTGACCCTGATGTGTGACATGAGCCTTGTTTGTCAGGACTGTGGGAACTTGTGTCCTGATGGCTGTGCCTGTGTGACCTCATCTGAGTAAATGAAGAATCTGGAATCTGGGGAAATCTAAACTCAAGCCTATTTTGCCATTGTGAATCTGGCTTCTCTGCTTGGTGGAGAGAAATTTTGTCCTCTGTGCAGGGAAAGTCGTGGTAGGGACATGAAGAATTCTGTCACCCTTCAGCTCTCCATGAGCTGGGGAATGGTGTGTTTGATCCCTGGAAGCTCAGTTCAACTCCATACCTTTCTCTGACTCCTCCTAGCCAAAAGAAAATCCAGCACCTCTCTGAAGTCAGAGAAGTTGTTACACACACATAGCTGAGAAACAAATCAGGACATTCATTCTTGTATTTCTCAGTACTCAGTGCTTCCAATCTTCATATTAATAACTAGCGAATAAATCATATTTTTTTACACGAGCTCCCCTTGCTCTTTTGAAGGCTGGAACAGATTAGTCAGTCATTTTGTGATCTCTAGCTCCTAAAGGGAAAAAAATCTGTTGCTAATTTCTGCACGCTGTTTGGCTCTTAACTGAAGTTTTCTTTTTAAATTTACTCCATAGACTAAATTCACCATAATTGTTGCATACTGTAAAGAATTTTTCCGTGTGCCAACTAATCTCTTTATGCCAAAGTGATATCTCTGTATTTTTTTCATAACTAGCTTTAATTTTCAGTTGATCTCCACAGGAGCTTTCCACTGGAGCTTTTGAAGGCAACCAGTAAATTGATTTCCTTCCTAGTTGCCTCAGCTGTGAAAGCTTTTTGGAAGCTATGCCTGCCTCTTAAAGTTCTTTTCTTTTGCAATTGTTATCCACTGAAAACATAATACTCCATGAATCTACCTTCACTAGGGTCTTCTGCAAGAATTCATGACCACTGGGATTTGAAATATAACAGCTTGTCAAAACTACGAAAAATTCACCAAAATCAAAGCTAGCTGTTCATGTTGATAGCCAGCAGAAATAGAAGAATAAAAGCATCTTCTGGGCTCTTCATTTTTTTCCCAGATGATGCCCATCCTGTTGGTAATGTTCTGTTTTTATCACCTTCCAGGATTTCTGGTGGAAATTACTCAGATATTTGCTGTATTTAGCCACAACTTCATTTGGTAGAAGAATCATCATCAATATCAAACATGCTTCTTTCTTCCTGTAAAAATTAAATGTAAAATCATCCCTTCTTTTACTATGTAATTTTTAGGAATGTTTAATGACATCAAATTGTTGTATGCTAGTAGTGTACAATCTTGATGAGTGTTATCAGGAGTTGTGCGTATGTTTTTTGGGCCAATATGGCTGATTTTGTTCCAGACTACTTTTAGGCTTCATTTTAAACACGTTTAAGCTAGCCACTACTGAAAATAATTTCAATTTAATCAGGAACTTTTTATGGCATAGTAGCATAGATGTTAAAAATTTGCATTATGCTGGAGCACATCATTCAGGTGGCAGGCAAGTCCTTAGGTATCTACCCTGTATGGTCTGGTAGCCTGCTTCAGAAGCATCTGAATGTTGCCATGAAAATAAAGCATATATTTCTTAGCAGTATTTATTGCTAGGGAGTCCTAGTCCCTGAAATATTCTTTATTCTTATGTGAACATTGTTTGTTGCAGGGTGTGTTCCAATGGTTTGGATTGTTGTGGTCATAAGTGTACTGTGGCTTTCATAGTTTTCATCTATGGAGCTGGTCAGGAAAAGGAGAGGCTGTTGTTCTGCAGAATGGAAAATAGAAACTGGCACCTGTAAACAATGACTCTGTACTCATTTTCCATCTGCATTTTCTTCATCTGTGAAGAAGCCACAGCTTGGTTGAAGTGGAAACACTTTCTCATCAATGCAATATGATATACTGTACAACTAACTGCAAGTTCTGCTGGGTGCAGGTCATGCCATGGTTTGATTTGTATATATTGGGGGAGAAGTCACATTTAAAGAATGATGTTTCAGGTGGCCTTGCATTGAAACAGGTGTAATTATACATGTCCTCTAAAGAATGATCTTTTGTTAGTGATTTTAGTACTAAGGCTGAGACATGTGGAATGCTGAGTTGCAATCTGTTCCTGTCTCCTCAGTTCCTGCTTGTGTCCCAGATATAGTCATGCCAGAATGAGAGATTGTTTACTGTGGTATCATCCAGATGCCTTCAAGTATGAACTGCAAGAAGTGAGGGACCAGTAGTTGTATCTGAGGTACTGGAGGTTTTCTTCAGACGTGTTGCCCTTCTAGAGGCAGAGGGAGACATAACAACTGCGGACAGATTGAATCTGTGGCTGTGGAGGGAAGTTGCAAGGCAAATATTCCAGGTTGTCTGAAGGGCAGCTGTGGTCCCCCCTTGTACAAATGGCTGCAGATGCATTTAGTAGGTGTGATATGTACAGCAGTGTGGGCTGGTGGCTGTGCTGGGACCCTACTGCAGAAACACAATCAAGATAGGGAGGAAAATATGAGTGGTGTAAAATGTTTAACCAGCTCCAGAGCTCTTGTGCATCTTTAAGGTAAATATCCACTTCCACAGCAGGTTACTTTCATATGGTTATCTAAGCAAAGCTTATCATCTGCTATCCTGTAATTTCCTCAGCAGTCATAACTGCTGAGGAACTTACTGAGCCAAACTCAACAGCTACTCACTACTGATGAAAAATAGAGCTTTCAGTTTGTCTCACCCAATGAAGTCCTGGAGACTGCCCCAGGAAACCACCCTGTTGACATGTTGCCTCTTATTCCATTAAAGCTGGAGGAGGAGCATATGCAGACCCTGCGGAGAAAAGACTTGGAAGTGCAGAGCTTGACTCTGCAGAACAAACTGGAGGAGAAGACCTGGAGTCAGGAGAAAAATCTGCTGCAGCAGGAACTCAGGCATTTCAAGCAGGACACCTTTCTCCTGTATGTCAAACTGAAGTGGCTGCTGAAACACTGGCGGCAAGGCAAGCGAATGGAGGAGGAAGGGGAGGACACATTAGAGGTAACTGTCCCACCTTAATAACCCAGATGAGTACTGGGATGTCCCTTCTATTAGTGTAGACTTGAAACATGATGTGGCACCAGGAGCTTTCAAATTGCACATGTGTTGAAAGGGGATTCAAATTAAGCATGAAAGCTGAAGTTGGCTTTTGCTGAAGTATATTCTGCACAATATGCTACAGATTACCCATCTTTAAACTGAAACCCTTAACTAGTACAAACAGCTGGGCCCGAAAAACTCTCTTATAGTAAATGAAAAATTAATTAGGTCGCAAAGATATGACTCCTGAGTAACTTTTTGAAAGAAAAGAAGCACATAAGCAAGGTGAGGGAGTCAAATCTGTTTAGATGGAGTGAGTGGTGTTTTTCTCATCCTGTGCACAGTGTGTTCCTTACAAAGCCTTCAGCAATACAGATGGAGGGAAGCTCTGTTTCTGTGTTGGCAGGAGGATTATACAGCTTCATGTGGGAACTTACAGTGAATCATCTTTATTTGTTCCCCTTCTCCATACTCACGTCTGTCACCGTCAGCAGCAGTACACCAGTCGTCATCATGGTGCTTTTCTAAGTAGAGGCTAAATCAAGATCAGGAATTTCAGAAGTACATAACAACCTGGAATCCCCAAGCTGACACATCTCAGCAGGGGTGTGGTTGCCAGCCAATGTGCACTGTGAAGGAAGTGTTGAGTTGCACACCCAGAATTACCATTTGCTTCTTAGCTAAAGAAAAAAAAATAAAAATGAAGTGTTTTCCCATTCTGGCATTCTGTACTAAATTCTTGAGAACAATAGGGTTTTTTTTGCAGGTTCGTACAATTCTGAAGCCATTTGGTAAGCAATAAAGTATTTTTTCTCAGTATTTCTGATCCTTTTGTACTTAGTGTTTTTCAAGGTTTGCTGCATTTGGCAGTACAAGTAACCTTTCAGGTCTGTTTGGAGTATGCTTAAGTTGAATACTCCAATGTTTTGTATTCTTAGATAGAGGGTGGATGAACATCTTTAGATTCATCTGCTGTGGTAATGTGAGTCAGAAACAAGAGATGAGTAGCTATTTAGGAATAATTTGCTTCTACTTTACTTCAGCAGAGTTAATTTGCTTTTGTGTAAACTAACCCATCTTTTAATACCAAAAAGCTTTCATTTCTTGACTGTTTGGATTTTTTTGACTTGTTAATCTATTACCAGCCCAGCTCTAGTCATTATTGGAGTCATGTTTTGCTCACGCTTTACAGAAAATAGAGTGATAGATTTGGATAATTCCTAATCTCCATTATTTCATCACAAAATACACCCCTCTCTTGTATAGTTCTTGATTAATGTGTGATGGATTATATCCATCATGTGACATTACACCCATCTCAGCTGCATAAATCCCGTGTTGCAGGCCTGCACAGTGTTGTGTTCACATATGCATATGTGATATATGACCCAAAGGTCATTTCTGTAGACTGAGCTGAAGTCAATACATGCCACCATAGACATGCTGTCCCTTCCCTTAGTCCTTCAGTAGATTTCTGGCCCCAGAGGTAAATGGCAAAAGTGTGTTCCTGTGTTCCCTCTTGCATTCTAGACTGAGCACCCTGAGGCCCTCCCAGACTTCGGCATTCAGTCTGAGCAGAAGGTAAATGATGCAGAGCGAGAGGAGGAGGAAGAGGATGTTGTGTTTGCATTGACAGATTTCTCCCAGCGTCCCACCACAGAGAGCACTGATCATGGACCACAGCTGCAGACTGCAGAATTACTGCAGCAGCAGAAGCAGGTACTACACCATTTATATATCTTGCCCTGGGAATGGAAACTGTAGATCTTCCGAGAGAGTTCTGTGCTGCTCTGTTAAATCACCTAGAATCTTATTGTGTAAACACTTCTAGCTACACAGCAATTACAGTGGATTTCATCCATTATATTTATATTTAAATTTAATCACGAGCCACGTGATTACTGTTCTTCTGTTGACAGATGCTATTGGTGAAAAATCCTATTTCCTCTTGTGGCGGTTTGCCCAGAAACATCTATCAGTATGTGATGGTTTTCAGAATTTACATGCTCCTCTTGTCTGAGCACATCTATTGTGCTCTACTGTCAAGCTTTTAGCAAGAACATGTGATTTTATTTCCTTTAAATAATTTAAGAGACTAGCACAAGTATTTAATGTTTCCCTTAGAGATGATGGAAAAACAATGTAAAAGTTTCTTCCTGTCACTGGGCTTGTTTTTAAAAGCCCAAATCAAATCATGCTAACTTTTCCCTGGAATCTCCTGTACCCTGACTGTGTGTCAGAGCACTGCCATATATCCTTTTTCCTTTGTACATTTAATATACTAACTATCCTTACAATACAAATAGAAAACATTCAAAGAAGACAGATTTCCTATATTTTTTAAATGAAAACCGTTCATATGAGACCATCCTGTTATATGGGTTTATTAACAATCATCAATAGAATGGAGCAAGAATTGTATGTGAAAAACAAATACAGGGGGAAAAAAAATGTTCAGTCTTTATGCCTGATGTTCCTTCTCTATCCAGGCTTTTGACTTGGGAGCCTGCTCCACAGTGACAGCTCTCAAACAAAGATGTACTCCCTATGATCACAATACTCTGCTGGAGTCACTGCAGGGCCTGGGGATTGTGTCTCTTTGCATCTGAGTTCTTCACCTTGAAATCCTCAGACTTCCATGATTATGGACAATCTGTTTGCTAACTGCCTATGCATTGCAGCAGGCAACAGGAAGTCTCTGTCCAATTAAAAGGATATTCTCTAGCTGTTCTTTTCTGTGAGGTGTGCTACCAAGTTAGTATTCATTTGATCAGTTTGGCATTTGGAAATGTTTTACTTTTCTGGTCACCCAGACCCATCACTGTCTTCCTCTCAGCAAGATTTTCTCTGGTAAAAGGCTGTAGAAGGCCATGCAAGAGATGCTCTTGAGCACATCATTTGACTGCATTTCATCTGTAGACTGATTTATTCTGGAACTAGTTAAATAAATGTATACCAGGATGCTATTTCTGTACAAACTCCATCATGTACTAACTTTCCATATAGAACTCTTAAAATAACCAAGAACATTCAAATGAATTATGTGCTCTTTGAAATAATCATTGCTTAGACATTAATCTCAATTAAGGTGGCAGAAATGGGCAATAAATTGATTATAATTCATTTTTATATACATCACAGCAGTTCTAGCTAATCTTGCTTAAAGAATTGATCTGTAGGAACTGACCGCAGCTCCATGATGATAAATAGTGAGTGATATCCAAATTAATTTGTCAAGATGAAACAGATTCCTTGCTTCCCAACCAGGAAAAAGTGTTATTTTAACACTGCAAGAATGAATGAGTTTACCAGATATTTCTCACTTTAAGCACTATTATTTGTTTTGCTTGCCCATGCTAGGGCATTTTCTTGCAAGCACTGCTGTGCTGAAAAACACATTGAGTTTTGAGGGGTTTTCTTCAGGTTCCTTAAGCCCACAACTGGAAAAAACACTGTTTATACAGGGACTTTGGAATGAGTGGTGCAGCTGGAAGTCTCCAAGGTTTGCACCTGCCCAGGAGAGCCCCAAGTTGCTGGATCTGCCCGACAAGTTCCAAGATGAAGTGCATCAGCACTTACTTCACATCAGGAATGAAACTTTTAGTTAGTCAAGGAGTAGCTGAGATAACTAGGTCAGACAAAAGAAAGGGCTTATGGTAACCTGAGGTTACCCATATTTATTTTTAACATTTAATGTTAATATTTAATGGCTTGTATTTTCAGACTGCACTCTTGCTGCTGACTTTCTTACCCTGCCTGGGAAGTGGAATTGTTTTGAGAACAGTTATAAACCCAGAGGCCTTAATTTCAACATGCAGCTTTTAATTTTATATTACTATGATTTGAGATACCCTGCTGGCTGGAAAGTACACCAGTCTGGCTTGTCTGTGATTTTTATTGTGACAGTGTGAGGAGGATTATAGACAAGACAGAGTGGAAAGGGGAGAAAAAAGGCAAGCTGATAAGAGGCAGGGTAGATAAGTGGTCTGAGAGGGGTCAGTTCATCTTTCCCTGCATGGCATTGTCCCTTGTCTGGCAGCTTGGGGACACAGCATAAAGTGTTGGGCAAGGTTAAGAGCTGTAAGTTTGATCATGTTTAGGAGAAAATCAAGCAAGTTGGACTGGTGGCACAGCAGAGGAGGGCTTGCTGTAAATCAGCATTTCTATGGGTATGGTAAGAGGTCAGGGAGAACAGCCTGTGGATAAAGGAAGAGCTTTGTTTCAGTTGACTATAAGGGGTGAGATGCCTGTTAGATGGTGTAAGACAAGGGAATAAGGAGAAAAGACTTTAAGCATCTGTGGTCCAGTGGAAGAAGCATTGAAAAACAATACAGTAGTGTTGTTGCTGGGAGGGGTGTCAAGAAAATCCCCAGTTAGATCTCTTTTCACTCATACCGTGTTTGTTTTCAAAGCTTAGCTAGGAGAAAAGCCCAATGGAATAGTCATTAATTCCTGAATATACTGAGTTGCACCAAAATCCAGTTTATGTTTTGCCTACATTTGTGATTAGACAGAAAAAATAGAAGATTCTAGTTTGCTGTTTAGACTCCTGACCCTGTGATTTTTAATTGACTGCTCTGCTAAACTGCTTGGAATACCAGGTTGTGGCTAAAGTCTTCAGTGAAATTCTCAAATGAAATTCTCAGAGAAAAATGAATTGTGATTGAAAGCAAAACCAAACTGCAAACAAATACTCTTGTCCAAACCTTTTGTAGAGCTGGATGCTTCTGTTTCTGTGGTTAACTTAGTAAATGCTCCAATGTCCTGGAATTTAATTGGAGTTTGCTACATAAAGGTTTAGTTTGTTGTCAGCTGTTTTTTCTAGAAATCCAGAGCTGTGGATACAAGTCTTGAAACTTTTATAAAGCCTTTGTAATTATCTTGTCTTAGATCAGTTGTGAATCTGTGAGATTCCTCTAAGTTTTAAGTTTTAGAAACGGCTAAGGTGCTAAAGAGCCATCTCCTTTCATGGAAGACATGTCCAGAGAATCACAGCCGTGCCCGATTTCTGCTGTGCAACATGCCTGAAAGGAAGGGGAAGGCTACAACAATACTTGTGTATTTACAGGTCTTAGTCTTATAAATAAGCTGTTTGGCAGTTTTGCCAACAAAATCTAAAATGCACTTGCAAAATTGTAAACGTATTTCAGAGCACATTCTCTCATAAATACTTTCTCTGTTCTCCAAAACCACTCCAGTTTGGCAAAATAATTTCACAGGCTTCTCCAACTTCAGACTGTAAGTACAAAGTCATGAAGAAGAGATTTCTCCACAGGAGTACAAAGTGTGTAACCAAAATTGGATTTATATTGGCAAGGTAATTAAAATCCCAGCAAGCCAGGGGGCACCTGGGGTACTTGTCTCATAACAGTGACATTGATGTAATGCCTCTAGAAATAAGAAATGCCCTCATCCCAGTAGGCTATAAACCTGTAATGAGGCTCTTTTGTCTCCTTTATGTACTAGTCCATATCTTCTTTCTTTGCAAACCAAATTTTATAGGACTCCAAAATTATCAAATATATGCACAGGAAGGAGAGATGTAACTTGCTTTAGTGTCATTTGGTTTTATTTTTCTTCTGCCTCATTTCTCTTGTGTAGCATTTTGACTGCTTTGCCAGAGAAAGGTTTGTACAGCACACCAGAAAACACAGAATGTGGTTCTTGAATGAAAGCACTTCACAGACATTTGGAGTCAGTGTTTTCAAAGAGGATGAGACCAGATTTTGATACCTTCAATACCCAGCAGCTTCTGTTGTGACATTAAGGGCAAAACTTCAAAGGAGTTCCTATTCTGATTATTACACAAGGGGCTTGAAATGTTTGGAGAATTTAGCCTTAATTAGGTAGTAGAACGAAAATGCATGGTGGAAACATAAAATCTCATTGCATATTGAATAGTAGGTGATCTTATATGCATGATGGAGACTGCTGCTGGATAGCAGGAAACTGCTAATTGGCATTAAATGTTAATGGAATTAATTCTGCTTCTGTGGGTGCGTTTCTTGCAAAACCCCATCTTGTACACCGTCACTTTTCATTAGCCCAAACAGATAGGTCAGTCAATGAGCACCTGCAGTCATTTCCCTACATCTAGCATATTTTTGCTGATGCATCAAATGGCTTGGAAAAAGTAGACCACAAGAAAAAAGGCACCTTGGTATGTATGATTAGTGATTACAAAAATGGGTGAGGTGGGTTCAGTGATGCCAAAAATCTGAAAAGCATATGAAGTCAGCTTAGTTGTCTGTGTAAAATTTTATAAGTATTGCCATTGAAAAAAGCACACAACAATTACTTAGATTTTTGCATACATCTGTTTGCTTCACTTGTCTTCAAAGGAGCCCCCATGTAATTTCTTCATGAAATACCAGGGATAAGAGGGAATAAGAGGGAATGCAGGAAGCCTTCACTTGGGAAAACAAATAAAAAATAAATTCAATTAGACTATCATGCAAGGGATGGAGACAACTAATTTGAGTTTGGCCTTCCCAAAGGAGTTAATGCATTCCTAAGAACCACGTAATTAAATGCTGAATTTTTTGAGTAAGCTTTCCCATTTTTCTGCACCTTTCTGTGTCTGCTAGTCAAGTATGATTTTCATAAAAGTATTTTCTAGTCAGGATAACTTGTCAGATACTCAGTAACCTCTGGTTACTCCCTGGTGTTTGAGAAGCTCATTGGGAATATTTGATTTAAAATCTGGACAAATAAATCATATACTTCTGTTTTCTGATTCAATGACTGCCAAAAAAAAAAAAAGGGAAACCTTTTCCTTTACTCATCCAGAACGAATATTTAGAAAACATTTTTTGATATTTAACATAAAAATGGCAGGTTTTGCAAGTGCCCAGAGAGTGTGCAGAAGGTAAATGCCAAAACTAAGGAAAAAAGAAATAAGATTTGAGTAAGAATATGTGATGTCAGCTCTGGGCTAGACTTTTAGCTTAGCTCCATTCTTGGCTTCTGGCTAGCACAAGATCTCTGACAACATTTTCAGTAAGGCCATGACACTCTCAACAAGACATGAATGGGGGTTTCCTCTTTGGTCCCCCCTGCAGGAGGGAAAGTGGTCTCCCTGGCCTTCATGCCTTTGGTACCAAGAAGGGTGCTGCTGCAAAACTAACCTGGCATGGAGCAGGAATACTACTGAACCACCTTAGCAGAGATACTCAGTTCAAAGCCTCACAGTATTTCCCAAAACAATTTTATCTGATAATACAAAAGCATTGAGAAGTTATCCCCTTTCTTTTTATGTAGTTTACAAATATTTGGGACTTGATACTGAGCAATGACTGTATGTGTGAGACAGACATGCAACTACCCAACAAACCTGAAGAATTATACTCTAGCTTTGGTTTGCAGTATTAAAAAAATAAAAGTTATGAATGATGTCCTCAGTCCAGAAAGATGCTTAGTGCCTTGTTCAGTATCTTGGCTTTCAGGAAGCATCAGCACTAGGGCTAAATGAGAAGCAGAATCAGAGAATCATTTAGGTTGGAAAAGACCTTTAAGATCATCGAGTCCAACCATGCAAAAACCTAAAACTGCCAATTCTACCACTAAATCTCATCCCAAAGTGTCACATCCACACATCTTTTAAATACCTCCAGGGATGGTGACTCAACCACTTCCTGAGCAGCCTGTAGACAGAGAAGACATTGCTATTCTTAGTTTTCTCATGCAAAAGTTAGCCCAGGCTCTTTCACTTCCATGCAGTGGACGTTTTTCCTCCTAAAAAGTGAAACTGGGGATTAAAGCCAGCATCCAATGACAGCATTTTGTCTGCTTTGTTGTGTCAGGCAAGTGAAAACCGGAAGCTGCTGAACGCTCTGAAGGGTTTGCTGGATGACTTCCGCTCGGAGCTGCGGGATGAGGAGCGGGAGCGCCAGGGGCTCCAGCAGCAGTATGCCCTGCACAAGGCAGCCTGGGAGGTGGAAATGACTGAACTGAAGTGTCGCCTCGAACAGGTAACGTGCCCCGAGTCCAACAACTCTAAAAACAGCTGAGGTGCTTAGTGAAACAGGGATTTTATGACAAACTGAAAAGGGACTTCATTCATGCATTTTATCCTGGTGTGTGAAAGCCCTCACCTGAAGCCTGATCAAAGCTTTGCCACTTGAGTTGCATTTTGGATTTCCAGTTGTCTCAGTACAAGGGCCCTTGCAGTGGGTACTGCATTACATAGGTGAGAACAAAGGAACTGAACCTCTTGCTGTATTTTCTCAGTGGAGTTGGGCAGTAATGTATCAGCTGTGGTAACAAGATGTGGATGTCTGTATTTACTGGAGAGAAAAATGACTTGAGGTTGGCATGCTCACAATTAGTTCATCACTGTGCCTTGTTATGTAATAACTGCAGTATTTGATTTATAGGAGAGAAAAGAGTGATTCAACAACACTGAAGTGATAGATCAATATATTAGTATTAAACCAGCCATTCAAAGCTACTGGCTAGTGATGGATGGCACCCCAATGAAGAGAGAGCTCTCGCTGCCTGCCATGGGATGCTGTTAGAAGTATTTGTATAAAACCTGGTGCCATGTGCTTCAGTGTCGTGTATGGCAGTTCACAGAAGAGATACTGTTTCTGAAGCAGCATGAAAACAAATCAGAAAAAAACCCCACAAGAATTTATTTCCAAAGCTGATGGCATAAATGCTCTTACTTTACACATTGAAGAGGGGAGTGGTGGGAGAATTAGTACATTCAGATCTTGAGAAAAATCATAGAGCTTCTCTTCACAAGGAAAATATAATAAAAATATTCACTGTTGGGAGGGTGGTACATTTAGAAGGATTTACTAAATTTTAGAGGCTCACTGTGACACACAGAGCTGAGATGTGAGCACTGCCTTTCCTGCCCAGGTGCTGTGGGCTGCTTTCCCAGAAAGAAGGAGGCAGCTTTCATTTTTAGCAATCCTCTCCCAAAATATTCAAATTCTTAGTTCAGCTGCTTCTTAGTGCACAAGCATTTCTGAACAATGTATCACTTGAAAAAGGAAACAAAATCAGTTCCTGTTTTGGCTCCTTCTGAAATATCTTGGTGACAGATTTACATTAAGCTCGAGGCAGCAACAAAGAACAAAACTTAGAGAAAGTCTGATCACAGAACTGCCGAGCTTTCCTGCTTTGCCTTTGCATGGGCAATAAACTTCCAGGCTGCCACTTTGGCTGGTGTTTGGTACCAAGACGGTGCTGCCATTCCTGCTCAGGGGTTTCCACCCTTCCTTCTGAGGCTTTTACCAGGCTCTTTGCTACCTTCACTGCCCCAATGGAAATAATATACAACATTTGGTAATTATTGGGCAATGGGTGTTACTTTTTATGTTTTTTCAAGCAAATGAAGAGAATGAACCTGGCCAATATTTAAGACATGAAACTCTCTCTTAGCCAATTCCCCACAACATTTCTATTACAGTAAAAACTAGGAAACTAAGAAAAAATATAGCACAGCTTTAACCAAGTAATAGCCAAGTCTGTCAGGTTCATGTGTGTAGAAGGATCTCTCATGAGGCCTTTTCGTTTGTGTTGATAGGTGTTGATGAACTTACCTCCCACCACAGATTTCATATAGAGCTGCCTACATCTTGACAGGCCCACAGAGGATCAAGGTCTTCCTAGTCTCCACTACTATCTTCACTGCTGCTGTTTTCCTCCTTTTTTATGAAGCAGTAGGTCAATTGACTAAAGCATTTTCTGAGAGAGAGTCAACTCCTAATTAATAGTCACTGGCAACAGTTTTGCTTTTTGATGTTTCAACTATCTCTGTATAGGACAGAAATAAAAAAGGAAAGAAAACTCTTCTGATATAAAACCACTGCATATCAGAGGTGACAACATACTGTCATCTTCTGCTTTAGAGTTTTAGCACTGCAGAGATCATTAAAAATAAAATCTTGTCTGTCAGAAATGCGTATGCATCTTATTTGGCAGAAGAATCCATGGGGATTGTTTTTAAAATAGGAAATAATGAGATTTCTCCCAAATATGGAATTGTGATAATGCTGAGGCAATAAAGAGTCACCGTAATTTTCAGTCTCCAGCTCAGCAAGTAAAAAATCCCAGTATTGTGGAACCTGTAAAGTGAGGAAAGTTTGGAAGAAACAGGGTGTTAGTGTTAGGGGCCAAACCTTGAGTATGCTTTGAGAACTTGCATTAGGGACATGGGACCCATTAAGGATATGGGAGTCCCTCACTAGGACTCTGATCAATAGTCCAGCTTCAGGATGCCTGGGGAGAATACAACATAATAAATATAACATAACATGACATCATAACATAACATAATATGCAGTGCACAGGTGTGAGAAAGATGATGTCATGTTGACTTTGTTAAAATAGGATGCTGCTCTTTGAGAATTGATTTTTTTGGTTGGTTGTTTGGTCATTTGAAAGAAAACAGCTGGACTCTGAAAATAAGTAGTAGAAGATGCTGGTGTTTTTAAGATTTCCCTGTCACTGCAAGTGGCTGTAACAGGATAGTCTCTGCAGCTCAGTACAATTTAAGTAACTCAAGCAATAATCTCTCAGTCAATTGTTTGGGGAGGCTGTTCCAGAGACTACTAAGCCTCACTCCTGAATCCAGTCTGAAATTTCTTTCAGAAAACTCAGAAAGTTTGGGCTTATTTTCCATAAAGAACAAGGTGAAGGTGTTGTCCTTCTCTATTGCTACAGGAATATCCCAGCAGACCAGCTGCCTCTTATTTTTGAGGACAATGTTAACTCCAGAGGTGGAAATGAGTTTTTGCTGCTTTTCACTCCATTTCACCTGCAGAGCTAGGGGATGGAGATGTATCCCATTCTGAGTCATACACACATATCTACTGAGCTGTCAACAGAAGGTCAGATTCCAAGGATAAATTTTTCACTCACTTGAACTTACACAAAACATTTGATCACTTTTTCCCTCTGACAACAGTCCAGCACTGGCCCAGCTTGACCAGAGAGGTTGTGCAATCTCTGCACTTAGAGGTTTTCCAGGATCCATCTGAACAGAGTCCTGTACAACCCATTCTAACCTCAGGGCATACCATGCTGGAAGCAGAAGGTTCACCTAGAGACTTCCTGACACCCCATTGAGCCTATATTTTCCTTTGAATCTATTACCTTGGGCCAGCTCTTCTGATCTGTTTAAGCTGACCCCTGATCATGAAATTGAAGAAGGGAGGGAAGGGAGCATCAGATAACTGCCCTTGAAATCAGTTCTGACTTGAGAACCTCAGAGATGAGGGGAATCTTGAATGATCTTGGTGCCTCTGCTGCTGCTGCTAACACCTTCTCTTGTTGGAAGGCAGGAGGGTCATACGATAACACCACTGCTAGGGATTGTTGTGGGATAAGTCTTTTCAGAAGATGAATTCACTCTCCTTAGGTTTCAGGTGAACTTAGCAAGAGCACAAAAGCAGAGCAGTAGCTGAGGATAGTGTCCTGGAAATTGTCTCAGAGGTAATGATGAGGTTAAGTTTATCTCCATGGTTCCTTCATTACTGGTACCTATATTGCCATCAAAAGGATCATAACTGGTGCCTTAAGAGCATGAAGTGGTAGAGCTTGAGAAGTTATTCCCTGTAGTTTTTACTGTCTTGGTTTTAAAACTTCTTTCCACGCTGAAAGTATTTGATAATTTATTGAGATCCTAAGATGTAAGAATTGCTATTATTCTGCCATTACCTTTGTGAAGTGGGGTCTTCAACTCTAATCCATTGTCAGACACAAGTTTTTATTGCAGAAAGTTTAACCTTCTAGTAACATTTGACTTTATTGCCAGCTGGAAGGGAAGAGTGAGAGCACCTCTGGAGAAACAGGTCTCGGTTCAGACGCAAAGGGTGCTTTTAAAAGGGAAAGAGAGGAGCACAAGAAGCTTCTGGCTGACAGTCACAGTGTGGTGATGGACCTCCGCTGGCAAATCCAGCACAGTGAGAAGAACTGGAACCGGGAAAAGGTGGAGCTCTTGGACAGGCTTGATAGAGACCGGCGAGAATGGGACCGTCAAAAGAAGGAGCTGCTCAGGCGGATAGAGCAGGTAAGGAGTCATCTTGGGTGAGCAGTGCCTGTCTGAAAGAATGAGGCCATTGTACCATTACTACACTCAGGCCAACCTCAAGGGACAGCATTAAGAAGCAGCACAGGAATGATTTTGCTTCCTTGGCTACATCAATGTTTCTCATGTTATGCAACAATTTATATACACAAGGGTGTAAAAGGAAAATGCTCATAATCCCTGTAAAAGACCACTTATGAGAAATCAGCTCTAGGTTAGAGGTCATTTCCTCATTTCAGTTATCCTGGACAAGCATGGTCACATTCTGTTTGGAAGCTTTAGCGCATCTCTGTGCTAAAACACTCAACTCACAAAGTTATTCAAGGTTTGGTACACAGCTTCCTGCTGAAAGAGACTGTTCATCTGTGAATTAGCCACCAAAGATGCAGCTGCTGCAACTATTCAGTCTCAACTGAATTCTTTTTCTCTGGCAAAGGAACACAGGGGTTAACATGAAGAGCCCTGACTGATAACAAACACAGTTATCAGTACTAAATATTCAGAAGAATATTGGTCACATGAATTTTGTGCAAACCTCTTTATCATTTGCAAATCTGAGAAATGCATACCTACCTTCTTGTTTTCACACCTATCTGTATTTTCATCTGCTTAGTATTAGAGACAAATAATACCTGATTATCAGGCTGGAAGCTGCACGAAAAATGAAGTTTTATGAGGGAGACTTAAAATACTGTTTTTGACTGAATATTGTTCAGCTCTGAGTCATGCATTCCAGGAAAAGCAAGAGAAACTACTGAAATTGTAGGTATAATATAGCTGGTCCTCAGCTACGTGAATGCTTTCTGTCCTTAGAACATCAGAAATGGAACCACGTCAGACTTGTGCATACTTTCTAAAGAGCATTATACTTCAACAAAGCACAGAGTGGCCTCACAGGTTTAAATCAATGAAAACCCAGTGTAACTTCATGACCAATTTTTGAAAAGGATTCATTGCCTGTGTCGCATGTTCCCATGTCAGGGCTGCAACAAGAAGTTAAAGAAAAGACACCAGGCTGTAAATATTATGAGTACAAGACTAAACCTTGGTTTGAGCTGTGGCTGTTAAACCCACAGAGAAGGACTTAGGAAAATCCAATGCTTATGTGAGTATTTCTAAAATCAATGCTAAAAGTGTAGGTCTGAGTGGGCAGTGCCAAACATGAAGGCTTTATAGACCAAGAAAGGTGATTTTTGAGCTTCTAAATCTCAAATTTTTAGCAAACTAGATTCTGGATTTTTTTAATCTCCTGTATATCTGAGGGGTTTTGTGTGTACTTCACGCAGCTTTTTGAGCTAGCCCTTATAATACAACACAATAGTGCATCTCCTAAGATAAGTCCATCAGAGCCTGTGAGCCTTACAGCAAAGCTCATCATGCAAAGTTCCTTTGGCTTGCAAGGTTCAGTGGCAGAAGGTGCTTAGTTAGCTCTCCATGGCTTGACTGGGCTGGTTTCTAACTGTTGGGTTGTAGTGGCCAAACTACCTCCTATGGATTCTTCATGCACAATGGGAATTAAAAAACCCGCAGAAAATTTTCCAATATACTATGCACATAGACAGAAACTTTTCTTTGAGAAGTCACTGGTGCCTCTTTGGATGTTTGTTTTCCTGTCCTTATAAATTGTGGGGTTTTAGGTATATACTCAATAGCTTGAGGGACTTAATCTGCTTAAAGTCTGCTTTTTCCATTGCCTGGGAATGGGGCACATTGAAGGAAGCCACAGAGAATTCCCTATTAATGTTACCTAGCTTTTAATAGTCTTAAAACCTGACATAACATCTCAGTGCCATCTTGGGAGAGCCTACAAAACAGCACTTAGCTAGTGCTGGAACTGATTCCTTTTGTTGTATTTCTGAAACCTCTGGGCTTTAACTATATATTTACTGTGCCAACAAAGTTGTACACAGAATTGACAATGAATAGGGAAAATAAAAACTATTGCATCAAGCTAATTTCAGAGGACTAGATGACCAGAAATAGCATTTGAAATCTTGGCTACCTGCCTACAAAACTTCATAACTCCATCTTTTCTTATAATCAAACATTTCCCTGTGTGACAGGAAGCTTCCAAATATTTGCAAGCTTTTAGCTGAATATCCTCTCAGATTGCAGTCATGCCCTGCTTTATATGGAAACAATTAGTGTATCTCTGAAGTCCTACTCCCCAGAGTTTTGGTGTGTGTATTCCATGTATGGCAATACACAGAGGATGAAGAGACTACACAGTGTGTATGTTTGAAACAAAGTCTAAGAGATAGCAGAAGCGTGTGTGCCACATTTCATTCTAATGCTTTATGCCAGTCTGCTTTCACACAGCTCCTGAATAATACATGCATGATAAGGGGGAAGTTACACCAATGTATAAAATATATAAAATACTTTACTCTGGATGGTGATGGGAATACTGCTAGCATAGAAAAAAAAACATGATGACCTACTTTCTTCAGAGCTCAAAGTTGTTGTTTTTTCAAGTACTCTGTCACTTAGTTTTCCCTTAGAGAAGCTCCCTCCCCTGTGCTCCTAAAGCTAATTATGCACAGAGCACACTGACAAATATTTAAATCCACAAGATCACCTGAATGAAAAGTTGTGTATTTAAAGGTATAAAAACATGGGGACTCAAAATTATTAGTCATTCTTGAAAAGTTAGGGCAGTATTTGTCACTTTAGTTCTCCTGTCAGCTCTCTGAGGTTCAGAGAGTAAGGCAGTATCAGTACTGCTCTCTCATAAAGGTTTCCAGAACATTCTCCTTATAGGATCCCTGAAACTGTGAAGGGCTTGCAATTGGAATTAGCTATAAAGAAAGCATGTAATTACCATTTTTAATTCCTTTGAATCTTGCCCATATGCTCATGAATGGCCTCCATGATCTCAAGGGGCCTCCAGGATAGATATCTTCCAGCCCCTGCCTTTAAAGGATACCTCCTTTTAATATAACTGTTTCAGATTTTGTATAACATGAGGAAAACACTGAAGGTGCATTTCCCTTTTTGTAGTCCTGCATCAAGAAAAAAATCTCACTGTTTTCAGCTCAAGTGTAAATGTAATCATTTGGGACCTAAAATAGTTTGATCTAAATTAAGCAATACAATGTCTTATAATAAATACTTATTTTTCCAAACACAAGCAGCAAGATGAATATGTTTTGTAGGTTTTTAGCTTCCAGAGCCCTAGTGAAGGACTTGCATTTTCAGTTTATTGTCACTAATCTTAATATGCTGCTCTAGCAAAACATCAGAGTTCTTACCAGATCACTGCAGTTGTTTATCATGTTTGAACTTGTCACTTACTTCATCCATCCTGTTGTATTTACAATTGAAAGAGAAGTTGATCACATAATCTAATTTTAATATTGCCAATTTCTCTAATGGTTCACCCTGTCTTCACCAGTTTTTGAAAAGTGTAGAGTTAATGTCTTTGATTCCCCTTCTATAAATACACATTTTCTTTGAATATGTTCTGCATGCCTATTTCATCCCTTTGACAATGCTCTTTTGTACAAATACTCCAAAAACTTTCTAGCCATGCATTCAGGCTAGGCCATTTATAAAACAAAGCTTTTGTTTTTTGTTGAGCATAATTTTCCACCTCTGGAAACAAGTGATATACATAAAAGTGCAATCTTTGTGTTGCTGACCAGAAGAAAAATGTGCTTGTTTCGATGAGAAGTTAATTCACTCACCCTTTCATCAGCTTCTACTTGCACTGCTATCAAGATTGCTTTTAAATAACAATCTGTGTTGATTAGTTTCTTTAAAAAACAGATTACAGACAGATGCATTATTTTGTATATACATATATATTCAGCGTGTGTATATGTATACATATACATGTAAATAAGCAAAACTGTACATACACACATTTAGTCACTCAAAATCCCATGAGTAATAGCATCAAAGTGCTAGAGAAGTCTCCCTTTGTGGAACAACCAGTAGAGCAAGGCCAATGTCCCTTGGAGGTGCCCCCCTGGGGCAAGGCTGTAATCCCGAGGGCATGAGTGCCTCGCTCCTGGGGAAGAATGAGTTCTGCCAAATGCCACACATGGCAGAAGTAATTGCTGCTCCTTTTAATCTGCCTTGTCTCCAGCTTCAGAAAGAAGCAAGCCCACGGAGAGGAGGTGGTTTGGTGTGTGACCAGAACGAGAGCAGCCGTCGGCCGTTTACGCCCCAGGGGAACCTCCGTGTGCCCCGCTCCATGGGGTCCAGGTCCTACTCTGATTCCGACACCGTTCAGTTTGACGAGCGGTCGCTGTCCAAGCTGAAGGAGAGCGACCGGTGCAGCGCCACGGAAAACCTCTTTCTGGAATCACTGTCTCTCGACTCCCCCGACGAGCCTGATGAGCACCGCTCTCGGCAGCTGGAGCGGGAGAAATTCTTGACTGGACTAACAGAAGTATGAGCTCTCCTACATTTTATCATGCTGTCATGTTATCTCTTCTGTCAGAATCAGTACGGCTTCCCTGCTGTAGGGAGTGAGATATTGTGTCACAGGCACTGCTTCACAGTTACCCAGTAGTAAATTTGGTATGGACAAGTTTTCATTCCTTGTTATGAGCTGATTAGACAAGTGTCAGTCACCTGAGAAACTGGGAGCCAGCCTGACGGTCCCCAAAGATTACTTCATCTTGTGGCCATTCATATTATGTATGAGAACTATATTTGACACAACATATTGGCTTAGAAGCTCTTAAATCTTTTCCAGTTGTAAGTAGATACATATTTATGAAGAAACATGGGCTTTACTTTGTTAGTAAAGCAGTAAGTTGCTGTAGAGAGAGACACTTCTGATTGTTCTGCCGTGGTTGCCTTCTAAGCAGATCAGCATGTGTGAGATGAGCTGTTAAAAAAATAAAGTTATTCATCAGCAAAGTACCTACCCTGAAGTCACACCATAAAATTTTTAAGATATGAAACAAAGTGGTAAAAGATGACAGGGAGAAGTGGTGAATGAAGACTGTGTCCTCCACCATGGCAGGCTTATTTTCATCAGTTCCAGGTCTTCACAGTTTGTTTACATTGTTTCTGAATAAAACCAAGCGCCCCTGTCCCCAGATGCTGGTACAAAACTAAAGGGTTGAGAAATCAAGCTGAGAGGATGAAAAAAAAAGATTAAGAGAGGCAAGAAATGTGACAGTCCTTTTTACATATCTGGAGATGGCTATGTGTTCCAGTTAGATTTTCTTCCCTCGGTGCCATAAGTGTATTGCTGGCAGTGTGGGATCCCATATTTATTATTTCTTAGCTTTTTTTCATACATGTCCAAGCGCTCAGTGAAGAATGTTTGTAACACCATCAGGGGACTAAGTTTTCTGCTTAATTTTGATTGCTGTTCCCATTCTTTCAAATTCAGTCTGATTTTCAGAGAAAATTCCTCTTCCCTTTTCTGTTCTTCAGATATTACCACCATTAACAAAAGGGTGGGCAGCAAAATTTGTCCTTGGTGATATTTGCATAGCTTCTTTCCTTCAAAGCATGTTTTAGGGAAACCTGGACAAAGTAATTTTCCCTCAGAGGGTTTGCTGAAGCGAGACTGATTGGAGTTTAATGAGTAACTTAACTGAGGATGCACAGTGGCAACTGCAGCTTGCTGACTCTACCTTCCACTGTGTTTTCTCATTGGTACTAACTGCAGTAGAAGTCAATCCAGCCTTCACCCTGATTATGCATTCAGTTAGGTCAGATTTACTCTGCAGTAACTCCATTGAAGCCACTGACATTATTCCAGAATTATACCACAGCGAATGCAAGGAGGATCAGTTTACTACTATTTTTTTCCCCTGACCCAGGACAAATACCAGAAAGGTATTTGCTGAGTTAAGCAGTGCTGTTTTTAAACAGTCCCAATTTGAAATGCACTTTTGGTAATGTTCTTGATTCCATGGGGTCAAATAAAATATGTATGGTACCAATGCTCTTTTTTTCCCCCGATCCTATTTTGCACTCCCTGTAGTTTCCTAGAAATATAAATAAACAGCTAGAATAGCTGTAGAGCAAAAGCTTCAGAAGAAGCTATTTAAAACCCAAACTCATTATAGGAATTGTCACAGGGAAATAAGTGCCATAAAAACATCTTAATGCTGTTAGCAAGCTGTAGGTATTCCGTCTATGAAACAAGGACTTCTTCCCACACATTTAATATATCAGGCTTAAGGAATTTCAACTGGTGCCACTTGTTGGTTCCTAGAAAACTTATAATGAAATATTATGTCAAAGAAACTCAGTCTATCTTTTGTTTCAGCACAGTTAGGCCTTTAGCATAAAGTAGATTACCTCCACAGAAAAAAGTCACTCAAAAATATATAATCCAGAACAGTATATTGTGGAAAACAAGCCTTTTTTGGCCTGCATCTATTTGTGATTGCATGGGAATATAAAAGTTCAAGGCTGTTGTAGATTTGGCATACAGGCTTTACCTGTGCAGTGTGTTATCCTGATGGGGTTGCCCACTCTCCTGCCTATGTACAAAGTGAAGAATATTCCCACTGGCACTTTAAGAATCTGTATCAGAGAGAAAAATCAGACGCTTTTTAAAGACAAACATACCTGGTGCAACTAATGGGAAGTGAATGACAAAAATACCCATAAGCTGATGCCACCAACAGCTTATAGAAATAACTTATCCTGCTTCCTTCTCTTTTCATTCAGGAGGAAGAAATGCACAAAGGAAATCTTCAAAGGTGAGTAAAACTTACCGGGGAAAGCCCAGCAAACACTCATCTGCTGGAGCTGTAACTCCTGCACCCAAGCCACAGGCCCAGGACATAGCCATGCCACCTCCCAGACAGCCTGCAAGCCAGATTAATTGATTTACCCAGGGATTAATTTGTCTCAATATGCTTCTGCTCTACTCTGATTAACTTGAGCCACATTCAGCTGTCATGCACTAAGATCAAACTCTATGAAAGTGCACGAAGCTGCAGCTTACAGTGAAATCTATGCCTGCCTTAGCAAGCACTGCAGTACACACTGCAGACATCAATATATAAAGGAAAACACTTGGTGCTGAGGACCTGATATGCTGCTGTATGTCAGGGATATTTTGCTTTGGACTGGTTCTGGTCTTATCCCATTGGTTGAATAACCACCTAACCTTAGAATGCATTAGTTATGCTTCCAGAGAGCATCTTCCAGCTAATTTTCATCCCAAAGGAATAAAGCCTATGTTCTCTGAGACTGCCCTTCTGATGCAAACCAGAGAATCTGACTAGGAGATCCAGTTAGAAACCATACTCACCTGAATCCCTAACAGAGGCACACCCAAACTGCAGTGGGAGCTCTTGATCAAAAGCTCAATGTGACTTGGCTGTGTCCTCTGGATCACTGATCCATGAAAACCACTGCTTGCTGACTTCTCCTCCAGCTTGAGTTACCTCATTGAACCAATTCTGATAACTACACTCATCTGTATTTTTATTTAGTCCCATTCAAAATTTTTGATTTTCTTTTTTTCTTAAAACAAAGCAGTAGGATAACTCATCTGAATGCCTGTAATTTGTACGAATTAGTGAAATGCATGAGAACCAAGAATTCAGCATTATCACTTAGAGATTCCCTTTGGTCAAATTTGAGCATGAGCTCAACTCACCAAGCCAGTTCAATGTAGCAGCATTTCTGCTCGATGTTCCACATCACTGCACACCAGCTGTGCAGCCTGGGCAGTCTCAGGAGTGGGGGTGGACTTGATGATTTCCCAGCAGGTCAGAAATACTCTACACTTGCTTTGAAAAATGTGCCTTGTATTGTCACAAACACTCATTTCCTGTGAATAGTATAATTCTGAGATGCATCCTACTGCTCCACATTACAGATATTTGCCAAGCAGTAATCCATGAGAAAGCAGTAAATTAAGAACCTTTAGTAAACCATTTGGTACTTTTAATGGCACATCACAGATATTTGTGTTCACAGCTATTTCAAATATAATAAGAGGGGACTTAATGAAAGAAAGGGCTTAGGGAAGGAATACTAGGAAAAGGTTTTTCATGCAGCGGGTACTTGGGCACTGGAACAGTCTCCCCAAGGAAGTGGTCATGGCATCAAGCCTGCCAGAACTCAGGAGGTGTTTGAAGAATTCTCTCAGGCACATGGTGTCATTTTTGGGGTATCCTGTGCAAGGCCAAATGTCAGACTTGGATGATCCTTGTGGGTCCCTTCCAACCCTGGACAGTCTATGATTCAGTGATTGAAGTGGTTCTATATGTAAGCGGGTAGTGAAAGTTGGGTTTCCAGCTTGCTGCTGAAAATAAGCTACTCTGACAATTTCCAGGCCCATGAGTGACTCTCTTGTGTTCCTCTCTCCAGGGCAATGTCCGTTTCTTCCATGTCTGAATTTCAGCGCCTGATGGATATTTCTCCATTTCTACCAGAAAAGAATTTGCCTTCATCTGGCAGCAAAGATGATATAACCCCTCCCTTGTCTCCTGATGATCTGAAATACATTGAGGAGTTCAACAAAAACTGGGATTACAGTAACACTAGGAACCATGGTGGGGCAACTGAGAAGCCTGCAGAGGGCTGGGCAGAAAGGACAGAAATTGGAAAAACCGGGAATGATCCTGCTACAGATCCATTCCAGGCATCCTCATGGTACCTCACCACCAGTGTCACTATGACCACCAACACCATGACCAGCCCAGAGCACTGCCAGAAGCAGCCAACGAGGAGTCACAGTGTAACTGACAAAATGGGAGTTCGGGTATTTCACAGCCCACCAGTCGTTCGTAGGTTTGATAACTCAGTGATAGCTGGCAGTGAAGGGAAAAGTCAGGCTGAGCCAGACTTCCTGTTTTCTGTGACCAAAGCTATGGGGAATGTCACTGAGACTAAAGGTGCTTCCTCAGATATGTTTGGAAGGTGGTCTTGTGACCTGGCCAAACATCATAAAGATTTTCTGGAGAACGGTCTTCATCCCATTGAACGTCCTATTTGCACTACCGTGGGCTTTGCCTCACCCTTGCACAGCTTGGAGATGTCCAAGAACATGAGTGATGACATGAAGGAGGTTGCTTTCTCTGTCCGGAACGCAATACGCTCCAACTCCACAGAGCCCCAGTTCAAGGACACGGCGTGCCAAACCAACGGCATGAGAACAACAGGGACACAGACCACCCAGACCATCAGCGTCGGCTTGCAGACCGAAACCCTGCGCAGTATCACCAGCAGTCCACACAAGTGTCTGACACCAAAGGGGGGGTCCACGCCTGTCTCTTCACCATCCAGAAGCCTAAGAAGCAGGCAGGTGACCCCTGTCATTGAAAAGGTCCAGGCTAAGTTTGAACGCACATGCTGCTCCCCCAAATACGGCTCTCCAAAGCTGCAAAGAAAAGCCCTTCCCAAATCAGACCAGCCAAATAACCGGACTTTGCCTGGCACACCTCAGAAAGGATTCAGTGAGTCCGCCTGGGCTCGATCAACTACCACACGGGAGAGTCCTGTCCACACCACTATCAATGACGGCCTGTCCAGTTTGTTCAACATCATTGACCATAGCCCCATCTTTCATGAGACCTTCCAAAAATGCCCCAGATCTGGCAGCCGGTCCAGGTCAGCAGAACCCAGACCAGAACTGGGTACGTTGCAGGAACCATGTACAAATGCCCGTGGCAGATCACCCAGTCCTCTCCGTCTGGGGACAGAGACACAAAAGGAAGAAGGAACTGAGGTGACAAGTATTAGGCAGGACTTATCTGCTCCTCCAGGGTACACACTTGCAGAACATGCTGCCAGGATCTTGAATAAGAAACTTTTGGAGCATGCCTTAAAGGAAGAGAGAAGGCTATCTTCACACAGCCCACCAAACCTTAGCAATGACAACAGCACAGGAGAAATTGTCAAAGTAGATCCAGGGTCCATAGAGGTAATGAGTTTGCTTGTTTTTCCTCCTATAGCTAAGTGCACTCTTCTTTGAGCAAATGTATTATGAGATCTCTTGCAGTCCTAGTGAGTATTTACAGTGAATATCCTAGTCCTGTCCTGGTACCACCAGCAATTTCCTGTCATGAAACTTTGGATTAGTCACTGAAGAATGCATGAAAGAATTGAATTTCTATCCTGGCAGCTTATATGGCATGAAAGCATCAGAAGAGTTTTATCCCATAAAGGATAAAATGGTTCTTCCCAGAATGGCTGGGATACAGGCTTTCTGTCACAAAATACACCACATGTTACAGATGCTCTAGGGACACTAGGTTTGAGTACATTTTATGCTGGATGGAAAGGTAGATTCTTTCTCCTACACAAGAATGGATCCTAACAAGTTTGTGTGAAAAATAGTCTCTACAGTACCCTAGAGAAAAACTTCAGGGCTGTCAGCATATCTTTTCTGAATGTATCTGATTAAGTTTGGCTCAGGTCTGTGAATGTGATTGAATGGCATGATGTTTGGTGCTGACTGCTGCTGCCTCGCAAAAATAACAAAAAGCAAAAAATACACATATAATCAACATCTAGGCACATAACTCTTTAGTGTTTAAGAACTCCTTCCTGGCATTTTGTCATCAACAGTGTAACAGCCACCGTCTGTCTCAGCAAGTGTGCCCAGATGTTGGGGGTCAGTCTCAGGCACAACAGCAATCAACAAAAAAAGAAGGTGTAATGATGGATGAAAGCTTTCAGTTACCAGTATTTAAACTTCCTCTTTCTGGTGAACCTTTGAGAGCACTTGAGAGTCTTAAGAAGCCTAGAAAAGCTGAATTGTGCCCAGCTCTTACATGCATATGTTGCTTTTCTGGTACAGCTATGAAAAGGGGTGTGTACTTCTGGTTGGTAACAGTCCCCAGGGCAGAGGCAAGTGCTCCTCATCCTCTCTGCCCTGAGCTGTCCCTTTAGTATCCTAGTCTTGTGGTGAACCCTGGCTCCAGGGAAGCAGCTCCTTGACCCCTGCACACCCCACACATGCACCTTGCCTTCACTGGGAAGACTCCTACTACCCCTGCCTCAGATACCTCAAAAGGGTAGGTTCAAACCCCATTTTCTAACTCAACATTTGCTAAATCTTCTTTAAATTTTTTCTTTCTTTTTTTTTTTTTAAATTTGCTAAATCATTTTCTAAATCAACAGGATTTCTGGGGACCTGAGCACTGAAACCTTTGGTCTGCAGTTCACCTTGCAGGTGTTTCTCAATGTACAGTCAGTTCCTTTTTTATAGGTACTGCTCAGAGGATGTGATATTTTTTGCCTAAGAGACAATCCAAAGCTAAGAATATATTCCCTATGTGCAGTTTAAACAGATATAAGCAGGGAAGTTTTACATTAAATAAATAAAAAAAAAAAGAAACCACATGCACATTATAAATACTAGTGAGTGAAAGTGGTCTTTGTGCACAAACCACAGAGTGAATAAAGGTGGGAAGCAGCCTCATTTATTTGACTTTTTCCACCCATCTCTGTATTTTGTCCTTAGTTTGAAATACTGGGAATATACTACTGGTCCTTATTAGGAAGTGTGTGTAAGGTACTTTTACAGGGTCAGTTCAGCTTTGCCTTCAAGGTATCCCTGGAAACTTTTGATTTCCTCCTGTATCTTTTAATTGTCTCAGAAGATTTTGAATATGGATGTCATCCCACATCATCACAAACTGTTAGCAAAACACAAACTAGTGGTAGTACCTGAGTTTGATGCACAGAGAGATTTGGGTCAATGCTATTTAGGAAAAACTCATTGACCATCAAACTAGGAGAAAATTGCTCCTTTTTGTGAATTCTCTGCATCTTTTGCCTAATTTTTTGAGTTATGAGCCC
The DNA here is from genome assembly GCF_030490865.1 of Poecile atricapillus. Classification (NCBI taxonomy): domain Eukaryota; kingdom Metazoa; phylum Chordata; class Aves; order Passeriformes; family Paridae; genus Poecile; species Poecile atricapillus. The sequence goes on along the minus strand of NC_081250.1, from coordinate 102,795,113 downwards.
TAGAACTAAGATTTGTTTCTCCTTGCAGCTCCTACATGCTTGTTATGACTGTAGTCTAGATGCACAGGTTTTGTTCTTTGGCTGGTCCTGGCATTTCTTGGGAATGTGTATTGAAAAGGAAACTGGTGGGCACTCACACAATGAGCTTAGCTTTTCCTCAGTGAGGTGGTGCTCTGGAAGAGGTACTCAAGGGAAGTGTGGGTTCACTGCTGAAAAAACCATCCACAAATAAGTTTAGACTCTGCAGGTGCCTTGGGTTATTTGTGGATTACCCTGACCACACAAATTACACTTTGTACCAATTGCACTTAGCACATTTTGTACAAAGCCAGACACAGCTGTTCAGGGAATTATGATCTTGAAGGAGGCAGATTTGTGCTTGGGGCAGTGCTGACACAACACTTCCACCCTCCTGTAGATTCCTGCTCTGCTTCCCTCTCACCTGTTGGTTTCTGGCCAAGTCAAGTGCCCTTCCTACTACCAAACACCTTCTGGTTTCTGCAGCCATGGCATATTAATGACTTTTAAACTTGCATACAGCACCTGTTGGTGACTTTTCCTTAATTTGAGCTTCTAAGTTGTTTGGTTACATAATTTCCTTCTATATTCCTGCTGCAAATATGAAATCTAGTTCATATATTTATCTATTTATGTACACGTTCATCTGCATGTGAGAGTATATACATATAGAGTTGCAAAACCTTTTTGTGTTTTCTAACTTGCCCAGAGCTGCTTACAAGCAAATTCAGATCCACATAGTGTGGCCTACTAGTGTCTTATCCTGCTAATTCACTAAACCCCTATCTTAGTTGCATATCATAGAATTTATATATTTTACTATTAAAAATGCAGATTAGCATTACCTAACTAACAATGTAAGAGTTTTATGAACATTTTGCTTTTATGACTAGCAAGGGTGTAAATCATGGAGGTTACACAACAGTCCTGGACTGGGAGTCAGACTCATTTCTGGAGACAACACTGTGAAAGGACCATCCACAAAGACCCACAGATGAGAGAGCAGGTGCTGCATCCTCTGCTCACCAGGGCACAGCAATTGCCACAGGCTTGTCACTGAACCATTCAGCATGGGAGGGGGAATGCTGACAATCAGGGAAGGTGTTGTCAGAACTAAAGGGCTTTTGGTTAAGCTTGAGTTTTCCATCCAGCATTACTGTAGAAGAGAAATGAGGAAGAAAGGTGAGGCAAAGGGTTGTCGTGCAACCTGAGCAACATAAGTGTGAGCAACACAAAATAACAGTCATTTTCTTGCTTATTAAAGATTTCCTAAGCAGGAACTCTTCCTTGAAATCAAACAAAGAGAAAAAAAAAAAAATACAGCTTTATTCCTCTCATAGTAATGTGGTTTTCCCCTAGCCCAAATCAAGGTTGGAAAAGGATAACAGATATCTTACTTTGCTGAGTAGCAATGTTTGATTTGTTTATTGCTATGTCCACTTCTGAAACTGTGCTAGGATTGTAAAAGGTTGGTTTGTTTGCTTCCTTTCTAAGTCTTTTTCTGCTGGTGGCTTATCTTTTATTTTTGGTTATTAGTTTCCCTGTGATAACACCGGTAACATGATCTGAATGAGTAGTAACATCGGGAGACTTCTTCCTTGCTGACAAGAAAACTTCACTTAAAAAAAACATAATCAATTAAAACAGTTCTTTCCAACCTACTTGCTTTCTTTTTCTTTTCTGTCTGTTCTGTCCAGAACCAAACTGTCTTATTAACTGCCCCCTGGGGACTCTAACCCTGCCTGCCTCACTGCTGTAAGTCCTTTCTACCTTGTTTCCAGAGCTTTCCAAAAGCGGTCATTCTTGGACATGTGGGTTAACAAAGGGAAATAAATGACCACAACTCCAGAGGTATCGGCACATACCTGACATCCCTGAGGAGACCTCTGTATGTGACAGTCAGGAAGAGCTCAGGACAGGAGCTCATCTGCTGTGTCCTGCAGCAGCACAGGCTGTGAAGAGGTCACACTTAAGTCAAAAGTTGTGCTGTTGGGGTTTTTTGCTAAGCTTTTAAAAAAATTGATAAGATTTAAGACCAGCACAAAGGCATGCAAAAATGTTGGGGAGAGATTCATGTTTATGGTGATTTTTTTTTTAATATTTTTTTTACAAATGCACAGCACTGCGCAGGGCTTCTGGCTGCCACGGAATGCCTTCCCTCCAGCTTTGGCTACAGCAGCAGGTGGAGGGGGCTGGGAAGGGGCTTCAGCACCAGCCTGTGGCTAAAGGCTAAAGTCACCTTTGCTTATTAAGCAGTCCTGGGCCCAGTTCTGTCCAGTGGCTGCGGTTGCCACAGTAGAGGGAAGACACTGTGCAGACATAAGCTCTGACCATCCATTCTGCCTCAAGAAAAGACAAAACTGTTTTCTTTATTTATTAATATAGGCATAGCCATGGTGGCTGACAATCTGTTTTAGGAAATAGCTAGAAACTGAAGCTGAAATAATCTTTTCCATTTTCAGTGTTCAGGCTAAGAAGTGCTGCCTGTCCACCCACACCCCTGAGCAACTACCAAACTAAATTACCACAGGTTATTTATTTTTTTAAAAAACATTTCTAGCTATGACAGCTACATGTCGTAAGGGAGGAGAGGTTTTCACAAACCATTTTGCAGAGTTTCCTTGTAATGGCTGGATTTCCATGCTGCAGATGGGGATGACTGACTCAGCAGCCAGCACTTTATAAGATTATGCTGCCAGTCACTTTTGGCCCTGGAGCAACATCCATCACCAGCTCAGCCTTGTGTGGTGCTGGGCATATGTACATCACAGATGAGATGAGCTTAACCTTGCTATTTGGTAAAAGCTGACCAACATCTGCAGGCGTGCTGGAGAGAGGCTTTTGAACTGGGAGGCAGGAGTGGAAATGAATTTTGTTATCGCTGTGCTAACTCTGATTTACTGCTCTGAAACTAGTATAAAGAAGCCAGAAGCAAGCAGCACTATAAAGATATCATTTTAAGCCTCCTTTTTGAAAGAGGCTAAGACAAAACCCACAAATCTCATAGCCTCAATGCAGCGTGTTGTGCTGCCCGTGACCGTTGCTGCGCAGATGGATTTCTCTTAACAAATCGGAGTCTAGTGGCAGCTTTCACAGACCATATGCTGCCCCAGGCACAATGGGATAAGGTGAAATAAGGACACACAATCTTTTTGTTAGCACCCATTGATATTTCAGCCTTACTGCTGTTTCAGCAAGGGTTGTGAAGTTTATGGCACATAAGAGATTGGATGGGAGGTGAGGACGCAGAGAGGAGGGGTGCAGGCTGAGGTGCTCTGTGAGTGCCGAGGGCAGCTGGTCATGGCTCTTTCTCAAGCACTGGTGTGCAGCTGTAGATCACCCCATTGGTTGCATGCTTGCCAAAAGCACCTGGGTTGACCCTTCACTGAGGCTTTCCCATGTCAGACAATGCACTCTCTCCAAAACAGGTGTCACCAGCTCCATTTCTCATACCTCAGCTCTATGTCTTCAAAATTGGTCTTTCTGTCCTATGACGTTCATGTTTGGTCTTCCACTGCAACTGAGAAGTTCGATGTCGTATCACCTTGTTTGTTCACTGTCAATCACATCATGTTACCTGCTCCAATATCCTTCACCCTTAGTCACTAATTTCCTTCTCCATGTGAAACAGTGTGGAATCCTGGCCTCCCTGCTGCCTTGGTGTCCCAGCACCTTACCATGCCAGAGCTTTTCCTTTGCATTGTATCGTTTTTGGTCTCCCTCTTCATTTATCACCTGTTTGCATTCTGACTTTGGTTTTTATTAAACTCTCCTGTACATTCCAGCGACTGCTGCTTGGTGTACACATTGCTAGAGGTTGGCAAACTGCTCTGATTTGCTTTTATAAGTTGCAAAGTATGCAGTGAAATTCAGAAGTTTGGCTTTGGCCCTATGAGGCAGCCTTGCTTCCACAGTCACTCATCTGGATGTAGGGAGCATTCAGAGCAAGGCAGGAAGCACAGCTGTACTTTCACCAAAGTCCATGAATATTAGAGGCGTTACCAACTTAGTGCCAGGGTGAAAAATCACAACTGCAGATTGTTGCTAATTGCAAAGACAAGCTAACCAAGCCAGAACAGTGGAAATTTGCTGAAGGAATAAAATTTCCAATTTCTTCTGTTTCTGTGAATGTTGCCTTTAACATACAGTACCTCTGAATCCTGTAATTCAGGCTTCAGCAGCTGGCATTTAGAAGTGGTGTTCCAGAAAATGAAATCTGTAGGTAAGCCTCATCTTTAACCCAGCTGGAGATCATAACTACCCCTGTAGTCATTATTCTGTGCTAAGGAGTCTCCTGCATGTCAGTCTGGATTCTAAAGGAGAAAAAAAGGGAGATAGTGGTTGATTTTTTACCTCTCTTGCAAATTCCAATACTGGCCTTTTTATGCCAGGTCAGCATTTAAAGCGTTGAATAGTAGATTTTCCTGAATTATTATGCAAATGTGCTTTTCAGCTCTTCTCTTTCTAGCAGGGGGAGAAATAGCAATTGAAAGTTTGTCAGCTACTTCAACTCACTCTCTTTCTTTCATTGTCTCCTTACCTGTTCCATAAATCATGGACACACATGCAGATGCCTGGAGCCCACATGCAGCCAGGTGCTCACTGCTTGCTTTTGTCCCGCGCCATGACACGTGCTTAGCTTCAGTTTGAAGGTTTTGCTTCTTAATTCTTCGCGCATCCCGACGGTCTCTAATGCCAGTCACTAACCACTGTTTTGCTCTCTTGGCTGCCAAGGAACTGCCTTGTTCTGCACTAGCCCCGTCCCTCCAACCCTGCTTCTCCCGGCCAGAGAGACCAGCGAACCGGCGCCCACCGTCACGATGGGCCTCACATTCCCCTACTGCCTCACAGTCACAGTCCACCGGAGACCTGACTTCCTCAGAGGAGTGCGGAAGCAAGGAGCTGCTGGCAGAGACCCCCAGCCAGGGAGGCGAGCCGGCCTGACTCCGCACGGGAACAGGGCGGGCCACCACTCGCCTCCGCCAGGTCGCCCGCCAGCCGTCTCTGCCACGAAGGAGGGAGGTCCGCTTGGAGAGGTCAAAGAATGTTCTCAGACACAGCTGCTGAATGTCCAACCTGGGAAACAGAGGTGTTTCTAGAATGAAACAGTTAATGTGCCTGTAATAACTTAATTTTTTTCATAGCTGAGAAAACTATTTTTGTCTCCATCTTTTCTACATACAGTATATTAACAAAAACAAAAAAAAAAGGGTTAAAATGATATAAAGTAAGATTTAAAATAAAATGTAAATTAAGTTCTAAGGGAATTTGAATACATGCTCGCGCTCTCTCCAAATACTGACTGCCTTTTGGTTATATTTGCACTGTTACGTTTTCAGTTTTGGTTTTGGGTATTTTTGGGTTGGTTTTATTTTTTAAATTTCATGTAAAACTAGGGTCTTAAGTTAATTTTATTCTATTTTAATGTCAGTGTTATCAGTTTTTAAAGGTAAGGTTCTTAAAGATGCTTCAACTGTCTGAAGCGATACCTTTTAAGTAATGAAGAAAGCCATTAAGCTCGTTCACTAGACTTGTAATTAATTGAGATGGAGGGGAATACAGGTAAACACAAGTAAATGTGTAACAAAAAAAAAAGAAAAGAATGCCTCAGAAAGTCTTACAGAGTTAGCTGTAAAATACACCTACAATACTTGACTTGCATGCCTCTGGGTCCTCGCACTTTAGTGCATGTACATACTGCTACTGTACCATCACATAAATGTGAGTCAATCTGTTTCACTGTAATATTGTTGTGAATTTACCTGTACTGTACTTTTATTGTTGGTATTCTTGCATTGACTATACAAAAAAAAGAGTTTTTAAATTATTGTTAGCAGTTCAACTGGCTATGTACAGCGTTTACTGAGAACTTCCTCCGTTTTGGAAAAACCATGGAAATCTCTGGGCATACTAAATTGTAACTGGTCTTGTTTAAGAGTCTGTTGGAGACCATGTGAAGTGGAAATAAAACCCTCAGTATTTACAAGCTGCTTGAGTGCTTCATAATGTTTTGGTTTTTTATGGTGGTTCATTTAACTGGGGGAAATAAAAGCCTCCAAACTTCTCCTTTATTCATAAGGGAAGGAAAAAAGCTTCCTTATATGAAATAAATCACAGCAAAACCAAATACTATGCTGTGCTCCACAGACTCCTGTGAACGCTGGATCAGACCGTGGGAAGGTTTCTAAATTCTGTCCCTGAACTCCACAAAACCTCTACTCACACAGATTGTGGGACCCATCTTCTCAGTTCCTCTGAGACCCTTTGGCTTGTTGTTTTCTCACCCATGAGAGTGAAAACCAGCCAGCTAAATGGAACACCAGAAGTATGACATGTCCAGTGTTAATCTAAGCTTATGTACCATCTGCATTACACACAGAGACCAATAAACAGGGCTTTTGTAAAACTGAAGGCTAACAATGAGATGTAAATGCAGGCAAGGATTCACAGTTCTGAGAGGAAGAAATCTCTCAAGCTATTTCACCTAGGACCATCTGTTTGGCCACATGCTTTCTCTGGAGCCCCAGAACTGCTCTGACTAGTTATGCCATTGCTGAACTGGCTCCTTCTCATTCTGTTTCCTTAGCTGAGTTTTTCTGAGGCTCATTTGTTGAAGAGCACCATCTGGGCTCCCTAGAAGCCTTCCTGGTTTGCTCTGTCAAGAAATAAGCCCTTCACATCCTGTCCTGCTGTGTCACAGCTGACTTTCTAGGAAGTTTAATTCAGCGGTTGGGTAAGAACAAACTCCCTATCTCCCAAATCACAGCCAATTTAGGTCTGATTTCTCCTGTATCACGTAGTGCTATGGCTATTGACCCGGAGTCAAAATGTCCACCTGTGGGTCATCATTACAAAAATGGCCACTTACCAAATGGGCAGTGACTGAACAGCGCTGTTCTCTGATGGCTCTCTGGTGCCACAGTCAGAGCAAGGGGTGTCCAGTGCCAGTGTGGAGCAGCAATAGTCATGTTAGTGATAGCTGCCTTCCCAGCTGTCTCAAAGTCTCACTGATAGCCATTTTCATGAATGAAGTATAATCCCCAAGACTGAATGCATAAAATTGTCCGTGGTGGCCACCCTGTTTGCTTGAAAATCTTCCTCCTGCAACACGTTTCTGAATTGTTGCACTAATTTTGGTTTGGGAGTGGAAGGAGGAGCATGTGCAGGAAGTGTTTTGAAGGTGGATCAGAAGAGCCACAATGATTATTGGAGAAGACTAAGCCACAACTGAAAAATCCTTATTTGATTTCAAAAATTGCCAGTAGTAGCTTTGCAGGGATAAGGGGGAGGTTGCTGCTTCCTAAAAAGCAGTTTCTCCTTAATGAAGTAATTGGAAGTTCCAAATGAGCAAGTAATGTTGATAACCGGCAAGTAAAAATTATGTTCTGTTTCTTGTGACAGCTGTAATTTTTTTTTTTTTTTTTTTTTTTTTTAATGATGCACCAGAAGATTTAGGGCACTAATCTGTTACTTTGTTGCTGTGAGATGGTATTTGCCTTTCAAGTCAAGGACACACCAGTTTCCAGAAACAGCTGCTGGCCATTCTGAAGATCTGAGGATCCTGAGGATAAGCAGCTGCATGTGGCTTGACAGGTAAAGTGCTTCTGAAACAGCAGGAATCACTGAAACAAAAGTGAGAGAGCAAGCAATAGCAAGAAGGAGAAGATTAAGCACAAAGAGAGATTTTGTGGGCAATCTTAAAAAGAATGACATTAATTAAACATAATCTTCTTTCTAGTCCAATTAGTGAATATAGTGACATCGAGAAATATCCTGTGTTTCTACTGGCCCTTTGGAAACCACAGGGCTTTTCTCTTCCAGTATAGCTGCTGGTGGGTTTGGGACATTCCTACCCACCTTCACATTATTCCATCATACTCCATAATTACTTACATAAATCATAAAACAAATGACAAGTCTCTAGTCCATCTGACGTCCTTTCAAAATCTTCTGAGAGAAAATGAAAGGCCTTTTTAGAAAGTCTGCATCTCAGTGTCTGTGGGGTATCTGAATTATTGCCTCATGAATAATCAGGTCAGGAGAAGCCTCACAGATTAGCACACAAGTTGGTGTAGGGGGATGTGAATACATCTGTCACAGCTTTGTTTGCTAAGGCTGAAATAGTTGGATTTCACCCAGGGGTTTATGGTGCCAGAGACGATGGCCTTGGGGTATCGCCTGCTCCTGCAATACAAGAGGGGATCAGGACCAGGACTGAGACCACCCAGTCCAGACAACTTTTGAGGTAGTTGTAGCATCCCAGGGTGATGGGTTATCCCTCATGTCACAGCTCTGATGTGTCCATGTGGGCACCATGAGGAGAAGAAGTCACCCCTTTCTCCCACTTCCTGCCTCTTCACAGCCATCCGCCCACAGTATGCTGCCCTCCTCTTTCCACGCCAGGGAGATATGGATATATACTTGTGGCAATGGTCTACGGCCTCTTACCTCACTGACCCAAGCTCACAAGGAAATACCCAAAATAGGACTACCTGTGTTGTGCCTCAGTGCCTGGGAAATGACCAGGCTTGCACCATCCTTCCCCATTACCCTTTTCCCTTCACATCCTCCTCTGCACAGAGGAAGTCTCCATGACCATTCAGTACCCCAAGGCATGCATTTTCCCTTGATCCCTTCCTCTCCTGAATATCTGAACCACCAAGCTTCTCCATGGTCTCTTTGGAGGTTTCCCATTTCTCGCTCACTCTCTGTTCCCCAGTTTTGACTTCGTTTTATGTAAATCATTGCAACCTGCTGGAGTATTATTAAGCTGCTGAGTACATATAATTTTCATACAAAATGACAGCTAATGTCTTCAGTATTCACACAGCCCAGCCTGCTTTGCAGAGAGGCTTAATAGCTTTGAGCAGTCTGCTTCTCTTCCCTGTTATCATCCTCTTATCCTTCATGTGGGAGTATGAGACATTGTGCCTTCAGGTTTGGGTGAAAGATGTTACTGCCTTGCTATAGATGTCTCTAGAATAAAAGTCTAGCAAATGTTGCTGAAAACCACTTTTTATTCCCTATCGGAGCAGGTCAAGGATTCCTCTCATTATTCAATCTTCTTTTTTTGGTGTACAAACACTTTCTGGAGGCCAGTCTTGTCATCCTCTGAAAAAAATACGTGAGAAATCCTGAGAGCACTTAGTGATTTGGGCAGGATTTCACCAATGAGGGAGGGATCAACGGGCTGCTCAGTAAAGTCAGTGCAGACTCTCATCCTGAACTGGCCTGAAGAAAAGTGATGCTCCATATTGAGTATCTGTTTGAAGATAAAGCTGGGGCTGGGGCCACAGCACAAGCCCAAAGTAGCTCCTCAGAAGTCCCTGGCTTGGCAGCCAAGTTCCCTGATTTGACAGCCATCACTTGCAGGTTAGAGCTGCAGGAGGTCAAGAGGTGGGAGGCAGAATATTCCCTTTCTGGGAGCAGGGAAGGGGAGCCCAGAGTGGTAGACTGAGATCAGAGGAGAGAAGGTCATAAAGAAAGAAAAAATCAGTGTACTTGGCAGCTGTAAGTAGATGGATATCTGAATGAGGAGAAGAAAGAAGGTGGTTTGGATATTGAGTTTTATATGTCTCTAGATGGCAACAAGCCTGGCTGAGCAATGTAAGCAGATACTGCACTAAAAGGGAAGAGTGCTGTTAGGCTATGAAATATGAATCTTATTAAATCTCAACAATAGCAAATAGCAAATTTAGTTTTGTCCTTCTAAATCCCTAGGTTGGTTGTTTGGGGTTTGGGTTTTTTTATGTACCTTAATTGAATTTTTTAATTTCAGCAGTAAGACTTTAGAATACTTTTACACACAAAAATGTCATGGACTCAGGTACTATCCTAATCCTCCTCCTGCTTCTCTCTCCCCCTGTGATCCCTCTGGATTAGTCTGCAGGGGAGAGAGCTGAGTGCAAATGGATAGGCTCATCCCACAGGCTTTGCTCAGCGGGCATCTCTTTCTCACTGAGATGGCTGGAACCAACCTGACTCAAAAATATCAATCCCTGCCATAATGGAATAGGGCATCATTCTGGGGTTGAAAAAATTCCTGCTTTTACATAGGAGATGAGCAGTCCGTACATTTTAGCTATTAAGAATTGCAATGTTCAGTGCTTAGCAATTTAGAACATAAATCTCATTGATTTACTGGGAGGAGACTTACGCAACTAAAGACATTTGGGGAACTTTTATCACAAATCTCTGACTAAAGCGTCAGCGTGTTTCTCTTTAAAATACAGTCTCAATCGGTGATGGTGTCTGGGAGAAGACATGTATTGTGTTGTTGCTCATTGCATTTTCTGCACTCTGCATTGGCAGGACTGAAAAAAAAAATCCACTTTGCATATATGAATGAGAGGAAGAACAATAAAGGCCATGATTTTGTCACAGCTATTTCCATGACAAAACCAAAGACTTTTGAGAGGGAGTTTTCTTACTACAATGTCAATGTGGTTTGTCATGGAAATCACATTTCAAACAAAAAACAAAGCCCTGGCTTCACAAATTGTCTGTGTTCCTCTTAGTCTGCTATGCTTCTGACAACACCTCTGCTTCACTATGTACAGATAAAAATCTAAGTTAAATATGTTGCACAGGCATCTTAGATGTAATACAAGTAGGTTCTGATGTGTACTCATATTAAACAAAATAATTTTGGGGTTTTTTTTAAGTAATAGGACCATTAAATAGCTGGAAGGAAAACAGCAATAAGAACTTGGGAAAGACAGAGCCCCTGGAAACCAATACCCTGAACTTTGTTTGGTAAACAATGAGTCTCATTTTCCTGGGGAACAGCCCCAGACCTGTGCCTTGCCTTTAGCAAACCTTGAGTGGTGTCACTTTCATGGGAGGACACACAAAGGGACAAACCTTGCCTGTCTGTAACACTGACAGCATCTCTCAGCAGCAGTCCACATTTGAGTGACTCCAGCTGATGAGCTGCATTGTGCTGTGCTTTTCCCAAAAAGCCCCACAGTCTTCAGCAGGACAGACTGACTTGCCAAGCTGTGGGTCCTGAAGAACACAGTGACACACAGTGGAAGAGACATGGTGGAACACTATTCCCTGAATTATGCAATATTTTTCACATCAAGAACAGAAGCAAAATTATTCAGAAACTGCAGCACTATGGGATAACACCTCCTCAGGTATATGGGTTACTTTTACTCAGCAAATAATTAGTGCATCTTCTAGCACAGAGCTACATAATTTACCACTTAGAATACCCCCACTTAGAAGAGTCTGCCTGAGCTCTCGGTTTGTCATGGAAATCAACAGGTTTGGTTCAGGTGACCAGCAGCCCCCCTGACCAACATCAATCCTCCATGAAGAACTGGGAGAACCTCCACTCGCTATAGACCCTGTCTCACAAGCACCGCTTAGCCCCTGCCAGCTCCCAGAACCAGAACTGCTTTATTTAGCTAGTCCCACTGCCAGGGTTTCTGGTTTCTCTGACAGGAGCTAGCTACCCTGAAATCATCCCAAGGCAAGCACAGAATATTCTTCTGGTGCTGGTTCTTCAGGTTAGGCAGAGGCAACTCTGAAACTCAGATGGAGCCAGGATGGGGAATGGAGTGAGGAACTAGACCACTGTTACCTGAGGCCACTTGTGACCTGAATGGAAAAAAGAAAACACACCACCCTACACCAAAATTAAATTATCATTTGAACTACTTAGCAAGTTAACTAAATTGACTGTGACCTACATACCTGACAGCTCTGGATATGTGGAAATGCTTCTTTTCTGTGGGAGTCAGGTCACTCAGTAAAACCTAGTTTAAAAATCCACACACACTTTTCTGAAGCCTCCATCAAACCTGAAGCAGAAACAGCCAATCTGAAGAGGCAGTAGGACATTTTTAAACCTTGACATGTATTAGGTGAGGCCTCAATGGTTTTAGTCTCTTGTCAGGGTAGCAGACAACACTGACAGATTAACTGATTAGGCTTGGTGCATATTGCAGTGCAGACACAGTAATTACAGCCTAGAAGCAGTCATTTAAACAGAAAATAATGTATTTCATGCAGAAGGTTCATTGCCAGCTGCCTAGAGGCAGCACCTCCACAGCTACTATGCAGAAGTAAAACACATCAGGCAGCACACTGGGCATTAAATCTTTCTAAATGTACATCAGCTGAAGACCAACAGCTGATGTAGTCACGGAAGATAAGACAAATATATATATATATATATATATATATTGAAAACAGTCTCCTAAAGGAAGATGGTAAAGAAGCATTGATTTTCTGTCTGTCTCTATTGTTAAAACAGAAAGCCTCTTTTATCTTTTTATATCTAGCAATGCATGTATATATACAGGGGTAACACCAGACCCCTAACAACAGACCCTTTGCAAAGTGGCCTTTTCCACAACAGGGTGGAGGAAATGTTCTTTAGACCAAATAGACTTTCCCAGCCCTCTTATCCCATCTTTTATCCAGTCTTTTATCCCATATCAGTATCACAAAACTTTTAACCACAGACTGCTGCAAACCTGGTCTTTGGAAATAGAGTCACCACATAGTATTTGTTCTGCTGTTTTTGAACAGTATTTGTGTGCAAAAGCTCAGCATAGATTAAGACGAGAAATACAATACAGAGCTTTAAAGATAAGTTAAATGGACAGTGAAAATTGGCCTTTAATCTACTTAGGAAGTCTTTGTGATTAAAGTCTAGCATTTCTTTCTGTGCTAATAAGGGACTAGGCAAGATGGTCACTGAAGAGCTGTCTGGGGAATAACATGTAAGCCATGGCTGGTGTTGTTTTTTCCTCTTTTTTTTCCAAATAATTTACTTTGATAAATGTTGGGGTTTTTTTCTGTATCAGTTTGATCAGATGGAGCATACAAACACAATCAAAAGATGCATACTTAAGCTTTCAACCTCCATCATGGTGAGTTCCCTTTTTCCAGCAGGCATCTGAGTGCACTACCATGCAAGCAAACCTCCTCTGGATGCATGTTTTATGCAAACAAGCCTTTGCTTTAGGGAGCAGCAGGCCACGAGCTGGCACATACATCAAACAGCATGCAAATCCTTCCCCACCAAAGACATGGTTTATAGCATGCCATCAGATTGTAAAAATGTAAAACATCTGACAAATTCTGTAGGGCTATGGCACGATGGCTCTTTAGAACAGGCAGGCATTGCTTTCACAGAGCACATGTTTTGCAAATCCTTCCCTGGAACACCTATGCCCTCAGCTGTATATTCAAAAGCCATAAGAAACAGCAATTAATCATCCCAGTGCTTTATGGATTAGAAAGCAGAGGGAATGGGCATAAATCTCAGATTAAACCAAGTTAACTGGAGTTTAGATTATTGACTGATTTTCTGGCAACTAGTTTTAGCAGCAAGATAAAAATTATATTAAGAAGGCACTAGTGTTCACTGGGAGGTTTTGAAAAGTTCAAGGGACACCTGATTGGAAGAACTGCATTGCATAGGCAGGTATCACTTGAGGCAGAGCCGCCCTCAATTGTCCCAGTGTTTTCCAAAGGAGAAACGGGAATGGAACATTATGTCCCAAATGAAATCGAAGAGGATTTGTATGCTCACCTCCTCTGAAAATGTTGTTATTAGAAACAGACACCTGAAAATAATTTTCCCTCTTCTTCTCAGTCCTGCCATTCTTACCACTCCAATGCTTGAACACTACTATGCCGTGGTTTAATAAGCAGAGTGAGTAACATCTGTCTCATAAGGTATTTGCCCATCCTCTCCCTCAGGAAAGACCCATCTGGAGACTGCTTTCCTTATGCATACACACCAAAAAATACGTAATTACACAAGCACACACATGTCCATGTGAGTTTGTCAGAGAGGGCAAGATGAAAGCAAGCATGGCTCATACCTCGGGCAGGGAGTGCTGGGGCTCTCTCTGCAGGTACGGGGAGGTCGCGGCTTAGGAGGACCCCCCAGAAGGGACTGCCCAGACACATATCACCCTTCTCCTGAATATACCACAGCTGTGTTGGGAAGGTGTTCGTTGTCTTTAGCAGCATAAACAACCAGACACTCCTGGTGACCAGCATGACTGAGTGCTTACAGAAAATTTGGAGTCTTACATGAGTTTTAGCTGTAGCTACTACAAACAGTACCTGGTAACGTGGAACCAAAGAGCTTGACCAATTATCATATACCAGGATTTCTTACTAGTTTTGAGGCGTTCTCTCTATATTACAGAATTTTACTGGGAAATTGTTTTTATAGTAGTGTCTGTTGTGCTGGAGTGACCTGGAGAAGAAGAAACCATTTCCTTAGCACAGGAAGAAATTGTCGTAGTAATTAAATTTAAGCAAGTAGAGGCAGGAGAGAAGAATTTCTTTGTCTCTCTATTTTTGGCAGTGAGAGAAACATATTTACAGGGAACTTTTTGGAACCTGGCCTCTTTGAATAGGGAATATCCATAGCCATTCAGAAAATACATTAGTGCAGTAGCCATGCTATGCAAGAAATTATCAGCTTCTAGTTATTGTCATAATGCATGCTGGGTGCCCTTTAGCTGGCTGTCCCATGACTGAAGACAGGAATGCTCTTGCCCATTTTTCTAGATGTGTGTGATCTCTGTGAAGATGAATTTGTATTTTTTTAACTTGGATGGAAAATCCAGCAGTGGAAATGGTACTAACCCAGAGAGCTCAGCAAGTCTGAGCAGGAGGGGTCAGGCAGTAAAACAGAGAAAATAAGTGACAGCAGACATAAGAAACTACAACTGCTCATCCAAATTCCAGGGGCCAAGGTGAAGAACTCAGCAGGACTGTGTCTGACTATCAGCCTGTTTTGTATGTACCTATCTGAATTTTGATACTGGCTCCCCTGCTCAGATTCTATATGAGGTCTGGTAGTGCTTACACAGCCATTTGCCTCTTGGGAACACATGGAAGTTTGTTTGCCCTCCTGTGATGGTTGCTGTTCTTCCAGCTGTGAAACTGAGGCATTTAGATGCTAAATAATTTATTTAAGGAGGTGCAGTAGGGTTTGGAAAAGACCCAGTTCCTCTTCCTTACTAGGCTGCATTGAGTACACCAGGCTACCTTTCTTGTGGATTAATGACAAAGTTTAATAAAAGTTTCCAGATCCTGTGAGTTTTTCCATGAAGCAAGAAGAGTCCATCAGGCTAGAGAAGGTGAGCCTGCAGGAGGAGAGCATACTCTGGTGTTATGCACCTGGTGCCTTAGCATTTCCAAATAACTTAGTGGATAAGTTCCTTAAGGAGGTTACTGAGCCTCATTTCATACTGCCTAAAGCTTCACCAGTGAGAGCAGACAGAATATTACAGCCACAGACATGACCTCTAGCTGCTGTGGACCTGGACTGGATTCCTCTGGGCTGAACCATCCTGTTCATGGCTAAACTGTCCAGAGACCAGCCCTGGGTGCTGCTGGGCTCTCTCCATGAGGAGAGCAGCTCTGGCTGCAAGGATCCTGGCCAGGGGCTTTCCACTGGTGCCTTGCTCGAGCTCCACAGAGGCAGAGGAGAGAGCCTGCCTCCCACCAGGCTGCTCTGCTGCATGCTTGGTACACAAGGCAGAGTGAAGCAGGATAAGCAGGGCAGCTGAAGTGGCTGTATCCACAGATCTCCCCCCATTTATGTTTCCTGCTTTTGCCAAAAAGGACAGCACGAAACAGCAGCATCATAAATATCACATTTTGACTATTTTTCTAGCACTCAGAGTGTAAAATATGCATGTTAACTTAACTAACAATCATGAAAAATACTTTTCATTTCAGCTGACATTTTTCAGCATTTCCTGGGAGTTGTGGGTGTCACTCTGCCGTATAGAGGGAATGAAACACAAATAAGAACTGGTCTCAGTGGTGAGTGAGGAGCATGGATCCTTACAAAATATGTTGCTTGCAGGCATGTCAGACTGGCAGTGACATCAGTCTCAAAGGTGGTGCTGGCCTCCTGCCACCACTCAGCACCACTAAAGCCCAGTTTGTCAAGGAGCAGGACATAGTATGGAGCTGTTCCTACAGCAAGTACGGTGCTGCAGATTGGGAAAATGAAATCCAGTATCACCTTGGACCATTTCTTTATGCTTCCTGCATTAAGAGTGGGACTAGACCTGAGTTTAAAGCAAAAAGAAGGAACAAAACAAAAAGGTCAGCTTTGTTTAATGTCACTTTTAGCTCAGTGGATAGCACTAGGTATTCATCTGTGCCTGTTTGTCTGTGCCCAGAAGCTTTGCTTATACTCTTTTGTGGTGGGAACTAGCATAGCAAAGAAGCTGGGATAGGCTTTTATTGAGCTTCTAAAAGAGCCCTTAGTACCTGCAGAGCCCTCCTTCCCAGCTCCGTCCTTACATAAGGGCCTGGCATGTAAAAGGAGGATTCATGTAGTGCCTGTTGTCTGCTGAGCATTGTGAAACCACTCCAGCATCGATTCTCTGGGCTCTGGATTCCTCTAGAGGCAAATGTGGCAAAACTGTTCTGAGAAATCCAGTGCTGTTCTCGGAAACAAGTAAGGTTTGTTCTTAGCAGTATCAAAGCATTAAATGATTCCTTCACACATTCTCAATAAGATCAGGGCACAATTTTAAAATACAAAGAATTCTAAGTAATCTTGGTATGTTTATGGCCAAGCAGCTTGGCCAACATTTTCTTCTTTAGCATGAAGAAGAGGAGCCTATTTTCTGCCTTAAATTTGAGAAGGGTAGAAAGATCATGGGTTTAGAACTTTTTCATCATTAATTTTGCTCTGTTTATTAATAGTTGAATTTTCTCCACTCCTCTCAAATATCACCCTCATATTTCTTTATAATTCTTCATCCCAGTCTTAAGCATTCAAACTGTAGATATAAACCAGGGCAGGCATGGAATATTATAGATTGCATCTTCCTCTCCTCATGTGATTCAGTGCAGTGATTCTGGCCAGTTACTCTGCTGGGGCTCTAGAACTATCGGTAATTCTGTAATTTGTTCACAGAAGTCGGCTTCCCTTTCTTCCATGGTCTTGGGCCCCAGTTCTCCATTCCCCATGTACATAAAGTACAGAAGGGATTTAGCAAGGAAGAGGATATGGGATCAAGCCCTGGCAGCATGCAGAGTATAAAGAAATTGGCTCCCACTGGGCCCCCAGCTGGCAGCATTTACAGCTCTGTGGCTTTCGCAGCAAATCAATCCCTGTGCCAGAGCCCAGAAACAGAACCCACTCCCCTCTCCTGCTGAGCAGCAGTGTAAGGGCAGGACACAAAGCTGCTTGGGCCTGAAGGATGGCATTTCACGGTGCCTTTGGGATTGGCATCCAAACTACTCATCAAAGGTGTCATACTCCATTTTCCATTACATTTGAAAAGAAGAAAGACTTCTTAAGCTGTGCTAAGTGTCCAGGTAAAAATAAAAACTGAACCATCCTATGTGTGGGTGCATCTGAAGCCTGTAGCTTAACTGGCATTACTTGATAAAGATGAATAGCATAATGATTATGGTGATGGAGGAGTACTTCTGCCTTCACAGGCTGTGCAAACAGCTGAGGAAGCTAAGAACTTAGCAGATACCTTAATTGGCACCTGCTCTTCTGATGCTTTAAGTTTTAGCTTTCGTATTTTCCACATTCTGTACTGCCTTAGCGTGTGACTCTGAACTTCATGAAAAGTGCTAGCAAGTTCTCTTCACAATGTAGTTAGACAAAACAATCCTTTTCCATCCCAAGAACCAAGGACACTGTTGCAGCTTCAGGCCCCAAAAGGTATAAACAGCAGCAAATTGAGGAGAGCAAACTGGGAGGGTGGGACTTCACAACCTGAAGCTGCAATTAACCCCAATTATGTGAATGGACCAAAACTTATGAAAGTGTGAAAACTCATGACCCATCATCCATCTGGAGTCCATCTTGGGTGTAGCCATGGCAGGGCTCTTGTGCTGCCCAAGGTGTATCCTTTGAAGGCCTTTCTAATAAATACCTACTTTATTCCTTCAGCTCTGTCTAGCCTCTGTTCTAGGTAGCCTCTCAAGGCATCAGTTTGTCCCAGAGACCTCCCTCTGTCCATCCACATGTGCATCCATCTCTCACATTCTGACAGAATATCAATGACTTTCACTCTAAGCAGTTACTTATTTCCAGCCAAAGTTTCAGTTGTTGCTCTATCCCATTTTTTACCAAAACACAAATGTTTTAGATTCAGACCAAGACCCTCGCTCACACCAGACATTTTTACTGATTTTAAGACTTTGGCCAAAAACTATATTGCAAGGCTTGATCCTCCTGGCAACTTCTGAAGACATTTACATCTCTGTAAAATAGCCCATGGATGAGAGAGACTCTTTGAAGAAATTACTCTGCTAGTTGCACTGAGAGTCACCAAAATGACTCAGGCAGAAAGCCCAACCCAGATACTTTGACTTGGTACCATTTCTGCACTCCCTGTGAAAAGGAAAATGAAGGCACAGAGACCAGAGCCCTGCCAGCCATGTCTGCAGCAGCCCCCTTATAGACAGAGAGCAGAGATTGTCCAAGGGTCTCTTTTCTTCCACTCCATTTCAAAATGTACCCCTAGGTGCAATTCTTCCCCTGATTTTCATCAAACTTAAAATCTTGGATTTTGCTGAGAGGTATTCCAGAGTTAGAATCAACTTTTCTGACTTTTAAAGCTTGTTCCTGTTGTAACAGCCTTGCAGTGTGCCAGTCATTATACTACAGATAGCAATAAAAATTAAGATAATGGTAAGGATACATGATAATACACTGTACTGCAACAGCAACATTTCTTCTATGGTTGGGCCATTAGAACAATAAATACTTGCTGCCTTGGGGAAGGAAGGTTTTCTGTCTAGGACACAATTTCCCCCCTTTTATACTAAGTAGGGTAATGAATTTTAACTTCCACTGGAAAACAAAATAGTTCAAACTATTCTTACCATCAAGGAAAATTGAGAAAATGCTTTGAAGTGCAGTATCAGTTCTAAACCTCTTAAACAGTGGTAAATAGCAATCCTGGTTTTGCAACCAGCTTTTCCAAGTAAGAGTTTTCATGGGCATTCACTCACCCTGATCCAATTACAGCACTGGGGTTTCAAGTTAAGAGAACTAGACAGAATTACAGGGGACAATACAGTTAAAAACAAAAATTCTTCAATTTTTGTTACTACTAGATAAGAGTTAATATATTATCAGTTTCCTGCTGTAAAAAAAGGGATTTTTTAAATATTAAGATGTCACAGAGGCTCCATGACCTGAGAATATCAAACCTATACATTATCATCATATAAAAAAAAATGCATCTAGCTATCATAGGAGCTTTCTCCTGCATAGCAGAAAGAGGAGAGCATTTAGACCCATGGGGGTTAATGTCTGGGAAAGCATTCAAAGTACAGAATCCACAAATGACTGGCAGCCCCCATTAAATTTGTTGTCTTGAATCAATTGGGAGTGGTGTAGGGGATCCCACAAGGGGTATTATCCTGTTTGGCCTTAAGCCACTCACAGAAAATATGCATATTGGAGGTGAAATTGAATTGCATAGATTTGTTCTCTAAATATTCACCATATGTTCTCATAAAAGTAAGTGCCAGACCCATCTAAAAAATGAATTGTGTATTGTGTAGCTGTTTTCTGTAGGCTTTGCTTCAAATCCTTAGTATACAACATGAGAACTGTAAATATTTGAGTCATATACAAGATGCAAAATGAGTTTATTCCAAATTTTTAGAAAGGGAGGCTTGACAGCCTGAATGTTTGTTTACATGTGGATTGCTCTGCTTTATGTAATTACAGTCAGTCCCTCAGCAGCTTCAACTTATCTCTTTCAATCTTAAAACAATTTGTGCTGTGTCAACTATTGTGGAAAAGGTATCTTCCCAGAAGGGACCTCATCTCAGTCATCATTAATAAACTTGTAACACAGAAAAGTAACACAACCCATTTTCTAGTTAATAACATCTTGTGTGGTCTGTAAAGAGCTGGCAAAACCAACTGAGAATTAAAGTTGTACAGAATATATGTTCAACAGTTATCTAGTAAAATAACAGGAATGTTTTAGTAGCTCCAGCTGGTCTGTGTAGCAACAGAAGAAAACAACTTTAATGACCTTGACACTTTGACTATACAAAGCTAAAAGATGCCTTAGGGCCCCTGGGTGAGACACATCAAAGAAGCCAGGAAGAATTTCTTCTGCAAGTAGGCTTGGATTATGTCTAACACCAATTTCACTTGTAACCTGTTTTCCAGGTGCTGTTAAATGAAGTTTGGATTTTCACAGGAAGCCTGGTGCGAAGGGAAAGATGAATGAGAAAGAAACTCAGTGCCATCCTGAAGCAGCCACCTGAATGCTGCAGTATGTCCAGGCAGAAATGAGGAATCAGCATCCCAGGACATAAACAAGGATGACAA
The DNA here is from genome assembly GCF_030490865.1 of Poecile atricapillus. Lineage (NCBI taxonomy): Eukaryota > Metazoa > Chordata > Aves > Passeriformes > Paridae > Poecile > Poecile atricapillus. The sequence goes on along the minus strand of NC_081250.1, from coordinate 102,774,769 downwards.
ATGCTGGAGAGAAGAGGGGTATGGGGATTTGGACTACCAGGTAAGAGGCAGTCATGTCAACAAGCAAGCACCCCAACCACACTTGCAACAGCTGGTGGAGACACCTTATAGGTCTGCACAAACCCCCAGAATGCCCAAACTTCCCCTTCCGAAGCACTGCTCAAAGGTATCTGAAGACTGAATTCAAAGACACTAAATCCAAAATATTGGCTCTGGTGGAAGTCTAAGACAAATTTGTCTGTTAGATGTCAAACTACTGCATATGACCTGTGCAATGTCTGAGCAAAGAGGGCTGGTACTCTCTGAAGAGCCCTCACCAGACCCTGGGATTGGCTTCTCAAAAGGTTTAAGACATGCCATAGGTAAAGCATGGAAAAGAGCCATGGCTGGGAGCAAGAAACACTGTTCCTTCCCTACCCCTCCTGCTTCAAGCATGAGAAACAAAGTCTAAGATCTCATAAATCTCTCCACATGAGCTCAGTGCAGGGATGCTTCCATACTTTTGTTTACAGTACTTGTAACCAATCTCTCAGCCAAGTTTTCTTCTCAGACCAAACACCTGGTATTGATATGTTGTACCTTGACCTTGGCAATTTTTGCCGTTGTGATGCTGGACTTTGTATATTCCATGACTTCAGGCACTGTTCATGGGATGTGTTTCTCCTCCAAGCCCAAATAGAGGCTCAGGAGCAAATGAAAAGGGCTTTTTTAAACAAAGGAGGTTTTTTTATTCCCTAGAGAGACATTCTGCAATCTGATTGCTGATTTTTGTCCCTTGTTTACAATATCATTGAGGAAGTTCCCAGAAAAATAACATGAGGCTCACTAAAAATTATGGCTTCTTGGGAATTTTATCTAAAGAAGCAAATGCTTGCCTTTATTTCTGCTGCTTTCTGTAGCAGAACTTGTGAGTTCCAGGGCATCACAAATTCCTGTTTGTTCTTTCCTGTATTTTTAGATTATCATGATGAACTCACACAACTCCATGAGGACACACACTCTTCCTCCTTCTCATAATATGTTTCTTGTAAAAACTCTGACTGGCCTGAGGCCACATGGATTACAAGCAATGAAGGTGAAGTTCCTTCTCCCAACTCTTACAAAGAATCACAATCTTTTTTTGTGTTTGATTGAAGCATGAATGTGGTTATCATACCCACCTTAAATACAATTTTGTTCTTTCTCTGATGCAACAATATGTTTATCGTTGATCTCACTTTACATGGATCAGATACAGGTAATAGCTTTTGGCATATTGTTTCAATAATATGTTTTATTTGGTAAGCTCCTAAGAAAGTAACCCCTGGAGCTTACATTTTATAGCAGTTTAAAAACAAAACCAAAACCAACAACAACAAAAAAACACAACTCAGATTGAGGGGTAACACTTTCAGTAGAGATGGGATGGTTTACTTTGGGACAATTAATATTTAGCACTGTTCCTACACTTTCTATGGAAAGTGTTTCTTAATGGTGCTGACAAGAGTTATCTTCATCGGTGTCCACATCATATAGGAAATTCATCATTTACCAAAGATCGGAAAGCAAAGACCTGGAATGAAAATAACTATATTCATATGGCCTACACTAATTTCAAATTACACAATTCAAGGCTTTTTACAAATAAGAGGAAAAGAGGGATCTGCTCACCAGAGAGATATCAACACCTTACATCATTAATTAATGATGTCTGGACCCTTGCCTTGCAGTTCAAGATTTCAGAATTATTTAGGAGCATTTTTTTAATTACCTGTTACTTTACACCATGAGTTTCCTGCAGGGTCTTCCCCAGAATGTTTTTTTTAATAGCTTCCCCTTTACAGCTAGAACAGAAGATGGTGCTTTTAATGGACTTTAGTAGGACCTTCTAAGGTCCTCTTTCCACCAGACAGGCAAATATAACTGCATAAAATTCTGCTGTACTCCCAGAAGAGAGGAGCATGTGGAATAGTGTAGAAGATAATACACAGTATGTTTTTAAGTCCAACTTCTAAAGAAGGTCATCATGCTCCCTCTGCCATATTCTCTTCAGGTCCAGGACTCTGCACAAGGAAACCTGCCACTGCATGATTTTCACTTCAAGTCCCTCTCTTCTGATTCTGTTTTCAGATTCACCACAAAGAGAAAGATGCTGCATTCTCTGTGGTGCAATTATCAAAGGCTCTGATATAGCAAGTCACCTCAGATCCTTTCTGTTGTGTTGCTGAGAACACCATGCACTTCCAGGATGCTTTTTTCAAGCCTGGGCCTGTGTGTTGAGCATAAGTTTGTCCCCAAAAGGTGGACAACTGGGTCACTTGTTTCCCAGATGTTCTGGGGCACTGTCCAGCCCTAAAATAATGTTAAATCAGTCAGATTAATGGTACTTGCAGAGGTGCTGAGATCTGTTGACAGACACAAATTACAAATTGGTCTTATGAAAATCATCTCAGCTTAACATCATCATTAGTTGTTGATTGAAACAGAGCTGGGTATCTGACATTATTGGAAAACAAACGTATCTTGCAAGCTGTCTCAAAGACTGTGTGGTAAGAATAGCTCTGAAATAATTGAAATTATAAAGTGCAGATGGATAAGTCATCCATTTGCTAGCCATGGAAATAGAGGTGAAACTATTTCTATTTTGGATACAGGTTAGGAAGTTTTGTTATCTTGGATCTGCAAGAGGGATAAGAAATTATTAATTGTTCAAAATGGGGTTAGGAGAGCTTATAGCCCTCACATCAGATGAACCAAATAAAGCTCATGTCCCAAGGAAAGTGTTGGTAACTGAATGATGCAGAAGCCATGAGAATTTCAAGTCCCTGACTAGAGAAACTGAAGGAAGGAAATGGAGGAAGAATGACTACAACCTTAGAAGGAGGTGCCCTGATGAGAAGTGAAGAGCTACAAGAATGTTTCCTTGATGTATTTATTTCCTGCAGAATGAAGACAGGTGGTCTTTGTGATTTGATCAGGAATGCCAGAATGATTTAACATGTCAAGGTTCTCTCATGCAACTTTGAAAGCAAAATCTCTGGAACAAGGATAAGGGAGGGGGCAAGAATTGCAGACTGGCACACAGAGCAAAGAGATCACTTCAAAAGACTAGCAAAATTGTGCACAGCTATATTTATTTTCAGTTGAACATAATTTTGGATTCCATCCATTCTACTGAGTTGAAAGAGGAAGAAAAAGATCACCCAACTCTCTAACAGACCAAGGACCTGCTCATTTCTGGAAATGTCCCAGGGGGGATGAGCATTATGTGGTGAAATGTTTGCAGCAGCAGTGCTGCCTATATAACAGAAGGTGCATAGGGACTGCTCTAGCAAATAATTCATGGACAATAAATAATGTATAATGTGTCTCAAAGATTAGGGAAGTGCACTGTGCAATGTACACAACATTTCTATTCCAGAAATCATTTTTATTTTTGTTTGGGTAGTTTTTTCTCATTAGCTCTGTGGGTAAGCATGACCCCGCATGAGCCTGGTGGTTTTTTCACACATTTTTCATGTGACAATTCTCACATCTCATACACAGACTAAAACAAAAAGAAATTTTCTCCTGATCCTGTCTTTATTAGAATTTACTTTTTTATAAAGTTCATGTATAATCAGGCTAATTTGTTAGCTTCATACACACAGACATTTTCTTGGGGGTAAATTTGTCTCTGAATCATATTATCCTGCTGGGTTCAGTGGTAGTATGAGTGTTACCAATTCCAGTTATAGAGCAGGTTCTGTAGCAGTATGTACTTCATCAGCCTCCTGTGAAATAAGCTCTCTATCCTCAGGAGCTCATAAACTAGGATGTGAGAAGTTGCAGCTGGATGATGAGGTAACAAGCGAGCAAGATATCATGTCCTAATTAAAGGACCTGGCTTGCTTTCCACTTGGCTTCTGCACTAAAGGGAGTTACTTGGAAAGTTAGTTGCTTTCCTACCTCATGACTGAATAATGTTTATTAATCATCACTGATTTCTCAGTGCACTTCTCCCCTGTGAGAAACAAGGGAGGATTTTTCTCTTTCCATTTCACTCTGTGTGGTTTTCAGCCTGGATGACTCAGGCTAAGCCGGGCTAGTTCTTCTCCTTTCATTTCAGGTGATGTGTTTACCACACTGGTCTGGGCTGCAGAACAACCTGACCTTCCCCATTAACTGTTCAGAAATAACTAAGAGAAAGAACTTTAGACTAAACTAATGTGTACTTTTGCCTAAGATTCCCTTCCTCCACTCTCGTGATCTCTTGGACAAAGGCAGTTGAAAAATGCAGTGAAGTAGTTAATACACTTTTTCAGAGGGAAGGACATAACTGTCCTGTGAAGATTTATTTCCAGGAGAAAATCTCAGGGGTTGTTCCAATCCTATTTCACGCTTTCAGTGGAGATTTTGACCAGATATTATGAAAAATTTGGAACAGCTTGTCCAGGAAAGTGGTTAAATCACCATCCTGGAAGCATTTAAAATACATGCAGTTGTGGCACTTAGGGACATGGTTTAGTGGTGGACTTGGCAGTGATGGCTTAATAGTTCAACACAATGATCTTAAAGTTCTTTTCCCAGTTAAATTATTCTATGGTTCATATTTTTCAGAGTTCCTTTTCTTTTTATTTAAAACATCTTGGTAAAGAAGTGGGAGAGGAAAATTTATACATTTTTTTTTTATTCTTTTTTACTTAACTTTTTGAGTGTCTTCTCTTTTACGAAACAGATATTTTGTAAGTCTTGACACAAATATTTGAACACTGTCTGATTACTCCCTGGAATTAAAATGGTAGCCATTAGTAGAACAGATTTATAGTTATGGGTTCTAAATTATATTTAATCTAAAATTCATAGAAGTTGGTGATTCACCTAGTGAAGAGATAACCACAATAATATAGGTGCCAATTGAACTGAATAAATATACTACATACATCCAGTTTAAAAGTTAATAATTTGAAAAATCCCATTTATGCTTCAGGTAGATAGAACTTATAGATACTCCAAGAAATCTTCAAAATAAATACACCAAAAAGAAAAAATTTCTTTAGCAAAAAGGTTATTTGACTTGAGTCTATGATTAATTACTTGTTAATAGTGAGTCATCAGACTGCAGCTGTACACATCTCCAGTGCTTCCAAGGTTTCATATTTGTCTATTTCGAGTGCTTTAAAAATCTCATTTCTTGCTGAAGGGCACACATGCAATTTAAGAGACTATCATATTCTCACACTATTGTTATAAACTGCTTTGCAAACTACTCTCAAATTTACCTACTCTGCCCTTCAAACCAATTTCTCTGGAAATGACAGAAGTAATTGGCATGACTGGCAAGTGTCAAATTCAGTGGAAGATGAGAGCATAGGAAACATTGAAAAGAAGTATGCACCTTGCATTAGAATGATGAAGTCCTCCAAGTACTTTGGTGAAACTACACTAGGAAAGAATATTCTCTGGGACAGCTAGAAGTAAAAAAAAAATTTATAGATCATTATACCTAAAAACCATCAACTGGAAATCAGATGGTGACCAGCAAAGATCTCTTATTCTATTGTTCTCCAGGGTTAAAAATAACTACTCCTCTCCAAATCCATGTAAATGTATATAGCTCCTCCTTGGTTAGTTTTCTCTGGTAACAGGTGACATTCACAGCCTTCAGGAGTAGTTCCATCTAGGGCTGTGTTTCAGCAATCTACCCTGAAGATGGCTAAAACAACAGTTGTAAGGGTCCAATTTAGTCAAGCATAGAAATCACTATCAACAATTTAGTTCCCACCTTATGTCTAAGTGTTCACCAAGAACAGACAGTTCAGCAAAACATTTAAACTGCAAAACAGTGAGCAAATATATTTAGTGAAAATGGGCTTAGAAAATTCCCTTACTTTGCTGCACCTTACCCCTAGCCAAGTCTACTTGGCTGACAGTTTAATGTTAGCCTTCATCTCAATTCGCCCCACGTTCATTCCTACTCTGCTGACTGGATGAAAAGAAATCCAAGAAGAAAATGCTGCCTCAGTAACTCATAAAATTGTGGTTTTACTGAACAGTAATAGTGCAAAGACCAGAGGTGAGGGCACTTCACACAGAGGTTCTAAGACTAGACAGTCTTTGGCCTCATTCTAGCTTCCCACTCTGCATAGAAGAAAGCCCTTGGCATGACAGAAATTAAATCTCTTTCCTCATTCTGCCAATTAGATTTTTCTCTCGTCTTGGACTCACTGTTGTGGTTTTAAATTCTTACAGTACCTTCAGGCTCTAGCATCACACCTATTCATTAAGAAGAGCAGTCATCTTAAAATCATCTTCTACAGATGTAAAGACTGTGACTAAGTTACTTCTCATTTAATATACCATTCCCATCTTTTAGGTGACTTGGCAGTGCTGTAAGGAACTGCTGCTGCAAGCCCTCGATCAAACAATCTAAAAATACTCATATGCTTCAGGATTGTCCATTTTGTTCTTTCTGCTTTTTCCACAGAGAGCTGTCAGAACCCCACTATACAAACTCACCTGGAAGATTTAACAAGCAGCAACCAGCAAAAAATGTGAAACTGGAAGTTTTTCTGACAACAGTGAGCAGCTATTCAACAGCTGAAATTATTGGGCTGGTTTGTGAGAGTCTGTCACCTCCCAGCAATGCCATAAAGATCTCACCATTTCATCAGATTCCACAGGGCCCTTACAGAAGACTCCCAACCCCTGATGCATGAGGTCTGGGATACTGTTCAAGAGCTGACATATGTGCTGCAGAGAGACTGGCTGGTTGCAAACAGATAAATTCTCTTATCTGGTGTGACAAAATTTGTGTTCCCCAGCAATTGCCAGATGTTGTCAGTTCTCTCTTCAGAAGATGAAAAGGCTAGGAAGACATGCAAATTGTGGATGATAAGAGGATGTGACTCTGACCCCTGGGCCTGACAGTTGACATTAGACTGTTCCCATGGCTCTGCTATCCCCAGTACATGGCTCTCCACATCCTCTTGGCTTTCACACTCACATAGCAAATTCAACTTGGCATGCAATTTATGGAAAAGTAACATACCAGTAGAAGAATGAGCTTGTACCTGAGGAATGTCAGGATCTTAAATGTCAGGATTTTAAACCAAATATCTTTTTTTTTTCCAAATGCCGTTGAGTTTTGCATCAATTAGGAGAATGAAACAATCTGTTTAACATCAAGAGGAGTAGAATCATCACAGGACACGGCCTCCCATCGTAGGTTTCATCGCATGCTCAGCCAGGTTAAAGACACTGCAGCAAACCATTCCCTTTATGGGAGAAACAGAACGTCCAAAACCTTGGATTAAATCTTGACTGATGGACTTTTCTTTGACCTCACACTAACTGTGTGTGGACAACTAACTGTGTAAATTTATTTACGTCCTGGTATGGGATCAAGCATGATACGAGAATAAGGCATGAGTTTCCTGGAGCACTTCCTGTTACAATGAAAATTGTTGATTTGAAAGTTGAATCATTAGCTATTTGAATGCTAGTACTCCTCAGGGTAGGCAATATTCCTCTAGGAATTTTGTTTTGCAAGAGTTTGTTTCCTCCTAAAATGGGATGGATAAAAAATTGCTTCATTTCTCATGCTTATAATTATGTTGGTCCTCTACATCCTACTACCTAAGGTAAAATATAGAAAATAAGACTCACCTCAGTTGTACTGAAAGTGTTTCTTGTTCTGTTTGGCATAAAGAAGTAGGACCACCACACCATGGTAAGGATGCTACACTGTCCTTGAGGATCCTCAGCAGAGTAAAGGGAAACCCCTCATCTGCCTTCTCCTGATGAAGCTTTACCTGTTTTTATGAAGTAACTAACACTTCTGTTATGGGTCTGACCTAAAAGTTTGGTATGTGCTACTAACATCAGTTAATATCTCTTTAATTGAAGCTATAGTAAATTTTGGTTTATTGGAGACTAAGATTCTAAATTCATACTGAAATGGATTTTGTGCACTTTACGTATTGGACATAGCCAGGAGTATTTGTATGAAATATATATTTATATACAAATATGGAAATTCATTCTAAAATATGAGGTCTCTTTCTCCTGGAAGATCTGACAGAATATTGGAAATCCTGGATATCATTTTAAACCCTGCAGCAAACTGTGATCAAAGGAGTGCTCTTCCTGAATATTTCCTTGCTCCTTTTCATCCCATTTACTATGTCCTTGTGATTCCTTAAGAAAAAAATGACAAATGCAAGTCCATCATTTCACTTCTGAAATGGAATGCATCAACATGATGCACCCGCTGTCCAGTGCTTTGGATTGCCTGAGGAGTGCTAGGTGACCTTACTTGCTCTTTGCTTACTTTGCTCTCACACTTAGGCAGCTGTGTTATACGCAATTCCCTTTAGTATACAGCGTTCTTTTTTCTGTTTTAATCTCTGTTTTACAAAGGAAATCAGTGTGTGCAATGTATGAAAAACATCTCTGCATGCCACTCCCTTAAAAGAAAAGGACAAACTGGAATTTCAAGAGAGCTTGACTACATTTGCGTTTTAAAACAAACTTTGGATTTAACTTACTGAGCTTCTTTTTTTACTTTTGCATGCCAGATTTCTGAAGCATACTGGCCTCCCATCATTCAGTTACAATCTCAAACAATCCCAAACAATTCAGCTATGGCCTATGAGTTTTAAACATACCTTTTCTGATTACCCAGAGGTAGCTTTGCTCTCATGCATCTGCAAACCAAAACTCTCAGCTCAGCAACTCTTAACTTGGTCTTCAAATGTTTGCCTGAACAAAGTTTCTCTGCAAAACTGAAGAGGAGTGGGAGATTCCCTTCAGTTCCTCCCCTCGGCAAGGGTGGTGTCAGGAGCTAGTGAGAACACCAGCCTTGATCTAAAGCAGAGCCTCTCAAGGAGACAGAACTTGCTGTGCTCCTTTTTCAAAGCACAGAGAGAGGGTGAGGAGGACAGTACCTAACCCAGCTCTCAAGGGGGTATGGTGGGAAGCTGGACTCTGCCCTTCATTTGCAGATTCTGTTCTAACATGGGAGGTAACCCACACCTTATAGCATGAATGACTGAGGTACATCAGTTTGAGTATGCTCATACCTCAAGATGTGAGTAGGACTTGATGGAATTACACAACACTGATATGAGACCAAAAGTAACCCACCTGATGCTCAAGGTGTCCAGGGTACTAAGCTGCTGTCTCTGAACCAATAGATTAAAACCTAAATCAAATCTATCCAATTCCTGCCTCCATCAGTTATTTTTGTTCTATGAAACGGAGATACATTGTGCAAGTGAGATGAATGCAAGCATGCCTCCTGCAGCAAAATCTTTTATCTCCACTTCAAAATCAACAGGGAATCTATTTTGTGACGGGGAAACAGAAACTAGTATGGCTCAAATATGGACAAATTCACCTTAGTTCCTGGAAATCTGAAACAAAGACAGGAAAGAAACCAGTCACGGAGATAAAAGCTGCAGTTCAATTATCTTTAGTCTGCACTTTTTGTGTCACACTAGAGGTCGGAGAAGCAGCATATACTTATCCCTGAGATGACAAATGAAGATTAAATGAGACTATTCATGTGGAATTTCACTTGTATCCTGAGCACATGTTGTTTTAAAATGCGTGCAGGATTAGCATTCCTAGCCCAAGGAAAACAAAACCCCCATCTAAAACTTCTGGGGTCTGGAGAACATGCAGATGCTGCTGCAACCTGGCTCTGGGCAGACATGCCATGGCAGTGTCAAAGAGCAAAAAAACCAAGACCAAGATTTTTTTTTTCAAAAATGTGCTTCTATCCTGGCTGTGGTCTTGTCCCTTTGCTGACTGCTGTGCCAGCCCTTGGAGAATGGCACACACAAACTCTGGTTTTAGCATGGGAAGTGAGTGAGCTACAGTCTCCCATCATCTTCTGAGACTCCTGAACTTCCTGGAGCTTTCAGAGCATATGAATTATGCCAATGTTCACAGGCAAGAAATTACTTGAAAATGAAAAAATATTGCTGATATATTTTATTTGTATTGTCAGCTACTGATTCTAGACTGCATTTTTTTGTTTATGCAGAGGGGCTGGGCATACATGTATGAGGAATAACAAAAACACTTGCTTCCTTTGCAGTCTGGGATTATCATTACCCATTCTGTGAGCTAGTCGTAAAAAGACTGACTTTTACCAGCTGGTCCCCAGTCCCATCTTTTCTCCAGTAGTTTAGGAAGTCCTACAAGCCGTCAATCACAAAGTGTAATTCTTTGTGAATAAGTCTAGACATCTGCAGCTTGGCAACCTTGCTGGAAGATCTCCATGAGGTAAAGTTTGTTAGCTGTTGGGCCTTAGTACCCAACAGGAAACAGAAATTTGACCTCAGTAACTAGACAAATGTAGTGCTAATTTCTGAAAGTAAACATTATCCTGCTTTTGTCTCCATTTTTCCCATGTCACACACATAAGCCTATCATACTCATTATCTTTAAAAATCTCATTTGGCTAAAAGATTGGTTTGGGCCTACCAGAAAGGTCCAAATAGGTCACATTTTTATAGATGATGCTTCTTATTTTCCTGTTATATCTGCACCTAGGCTGTCCCTCTGCTGCTGTCCTTATTTCGATACTGATTTTCTAGGGTAATTCTCATTGTACCTTTCTGGACAAGAGATTTTGATCCCTGGCATAAATCCAGACCAACTCTGCATTTAATGCACTTACATGAATATATTATGAAATTACCATTTTTCCTGCACACACACTTATTAGACATAAGATACCATAGATATAAATGGCACTCTGATTTGAGCTGTTTATAGGAAAAGAGCAGACATTAAATTATTTGTGCAGATTTATGGAGCTGTGTTTTTCATTTTGTTAGGGAGAAGCAGACAAGAAAATGTGTCACATTTTCCAGCAATTCACATGAAACCTCATTGTACTCTCTGAAACATGGTATCCCTGATTCTTCTTACCCAGGAGCTTCAGCAGTTTGGAGAGCCCACAGCATGTGCCAGCAGCCAAAAAAGAAAACAAGGATGAGGGAACGATGCTTTTTTGCATGCGAGACTTGGCCGTGCCTTACCAAACACAAACCAAATTCATCATCTTACAGACACTATTTCATACCAACAATTTTGCTGTCTCTTTAATGCATCTGTCTGTTTATCTCTTCTCAAGTACCATCTGCTTGTCCTGTTCTCGCACCGCACATGTTCACAGCGAATACACCTCCGAGGTGACAAATGAGCAGTCGAGCTAATTTCATTGGGATAAACAAGAAAGCAAGAGCCAGATGGAAAGCCATGGAGAGAGCCAATGTCATTTTGGGGGGAGGAGAGAGTGTTTGGAGGAAGAATCACCATAACAACGGCAAGTGCAAAGAAGAGGTTTCTATTCTGTCTATCCCACTAATTACTATGAATATTTTATTCTTGCCCTGTGGTTTATCCATGTCCAGATCAATGATTTACTGGCAGATGGCTTATTTTGTTCTGGACCGATTTTTTCCCATTAAGGTTGACTGTTTTGATTTTCATGAGGTTTGGGGTTTAGATTTTTTTAGTTCTCTTTTAGGATTTTGGACTGTTTTTATCAGATGCTCACAGGGAAACAGCACTTGAAGGCGTTTGACTACTTTGTGAATTCCAAAATGAGAGCACACTTTTATTACAGATTTTAATTACGGTAAAGACACAAGTTGCTTGTTGATAATGTTCATTCAGACCCTGCTTTCAGTCTACAGATAATCTTTTGAGACTGTAACTTTTCTCTATATCGCACTTCCAAGCCCTGGCACAGCATAAAGATGTTAAATAATCCTGACTACATTGGCAAAGGCCCAGCTAACTTCAAAGCACCAAGATCTCTCTGCCTGTCAAAACACAAAGATTGTAGCCATTTAACTAAACTGGTTTAAAAACACACTTTAAGGAAAAAAAAATGCAAATCTTAAAGTGTGTGTGTGTATGTGTGTATGCATGCTCATGTTTAGCTTTAAAACTGTTTTACATTGCTTTAGACTGCTTCAGCAAGAGACACATCCAAAAGCGGCAGAAGAAAACTTAAAATTGAGCTAAATATGTTTATATAGGCCTTAAGATTATATGGATTTTTAAAACATGATTTTAGTCTGGTTTTCAGTTCAAATTGTGCTTGATGCATATTTATGCAGCACAAAGCAGCACAGTGCAGGTACGTGTTAGTTGCTGCATGGGGAACTGGCTTAGAGCTGAAAGCAAAACTCTTTGGCCAGGCTAATAAACTTGTTTTAAAAAGGCACAGCACAGTGTCTTGCAGAGATATTTGTGCTAGCTGGGCATTCCCACAAGTCAGTGGGAAAAGTCAGTGACCTTACTGCAAAGGACAATCTGGTTTATAATTTCTAGTGACACACAAATGCAGAGCTAAACCAGCATGTTCAGGAACCTCTCAAGTTCACTGTCATTGCATTCAGTAATAGCTTAACAAATTTAACAATACAGGCTCAGCAAGCACTTTATTTTGCTAAAATGAACAGACAAGGCACTCAAAAAATGTCTCTGTTTTTTGTACAATATCAGTATCATTCAGTGTGAATTGGGTCCTATAGCTCAACATGTAATATTTAAAAAAAAAAAAAATGAAACCATGATCTAATTAAAATACTCCTCTACCTGAGCTTCCCAGAGCTCAATTTCAATCCTGTGTACACTGAGCAATTTCTTCAAACACTAATCTATCTGCATCAGAAACCCCTATTTCATGCTTTTCAGTGAAATATCTCTCAGAAAAAAAATTGTTCCCTCCCCCAATCAAATATAAACTTTAACTTGAAGCTACTTTTTCAATCAATCTGCTTTAGACCTTTGCTATAAGAGTCATTCTGTATGTAATACAAGCATGTACTATAAGCATTGTCTTTTAAAATCAGTTTTAGACTCTGTCAAGTAGGAGGTCTTCATGAGCAGGAGCTATTCTGCTGAATGGTGCAGAATCACACCGTGTGCTGAAAGACTTTGTTCTTTGTCTCCCTTCTCACTAAACACATGGTTCTCCATCAGCTTACTCAACCAGTTTGCTTTTGTTATGTTAAACACTCATGGAAAGATTAAGGCTCAGATCCGTCCTATATTCCTGTGTGTTCCAACTGCACTCGATGCTATTTGCATGAGAAGCACTATTTGATTAAATTTTGGGCATGGTATTATGTGGCAAGTTTGCACAATGAAGTGGGGGCCTAGGCTTAATAACAGAAGGGTCCTTCCTCTTCTATAGCCTAAGATGCTAAGGGAAGGACCACTCATGTGGAAAAAGGTCCTTCGTAAAAAGCCTGTTAAAGATTAAATTTGATTCTTAAAATCTTATCTAAGGTTTTTCTCTAAGTAATGTTGTACTCCTTGGGAGACAATGCCGTGGTAAATCACACTGTGTGTTCTTCTACTTGTAAATAAACAAGTCTTATTATATGCCTGGAGGACACACCCAAAACCTCAAAAAGATGAGATTTTAGGATGGAGAATGTTACATATCTCTATAAGCAAGTAAAAGAAATGTATGCAGTTTGCACATGAAACAAAAAAGGAATAAAACTTGCCATAAATATAGCTCTCACATGAGTGTCTGCTGGTGAACTGGTATTGTAAGAAGGTAGTTCAGGTTCCACTTTTGTAAGATGTGTAATAATCTCCATAGCAAGGCAGTTTCAAGAGAACAGGCACACCTGCCTACACACAAATTATTAAAAACTTTTCTCCTCCTCAGCAGCCACAAAGTCAACAGAACAGAAGACCTTGAAGTATCTCAGAACTTTTCCTGAACAAACATCAAGAACTCTGGAAGGTAACTTCATCCAGGGTCTCCCTGACAGGCCTCCTGTAGTCTGCAAGGACAACAGTGCCAGAAGAAAATATTTGGTCATCTCAAATGCAGGAGACTCGCTCTATTTTCAGTAGCAACCCCTCCTTTCCCCTGCCCACAGCACAAACATCCAGGTGCTTCTGAGGATCAGGCCTGGCCTGGGCAGCCCTCAGTATCTTTATAACCCTTTGACCTTTTCTTCTGCCTTTTTTAAGCTTCGTTATTTCTGTTTCAAACACTCGTCCATCTGAGGATGGATAGATGGATGGATCTGCAACTGGTGACCTTCTGTTCATTGCCAAGGTGGAAAAAGCCAATGGATTCACTTAGCAATGGACATTTGCCCACCAGCATTGCTTGCAATTATTTTTGCATAGCCTGGATAAAATGACCATAATCCACATTCTGAATACACAAGGCCTTTGGATGAGTAAGCAGCACCCTGAAATCAGTGAAGCAACTGCATAATGTGCAGGTGCTCTGGAGAGAATTACCATTTCCCAGGGCTATCAGGATTGTATAATATTAAAAAAGATAAATCCACAGAACAAGCCTTATATAACTTTTTTTTAAAATGCCTCTTCATCTATCTATCCCTTTGTTAGTCTTTCCTTACACTGACTGCACTTTGTTGAGGATCTCACTCCCACTGTACCTGAAAATAAGCATGATGTTTTCGTCAAGATCAAAGCTGGAAATTTATACCAGGACAAGAACCTGTGAAAACCCTTTAAGAAAATCAATTTCCAACATAAAAATTCAAATGAAATAGCTTCTGTTTAATCTTTTCAGAATGCTTATTTGACTAAGATTTGCATGAACACATAATACTTCCAAATGTACCGCTCCCAAACCAAAGTACAGTCTTAATAATCAATAATCAGCTCTGTTGTTGATTGTAGTGATGTAGAAAATCTGCTGCTGCATTTATCAGGTCCTGAAAATAGATTATACCCATGATAAAGGAAGGAAAAAAAATAAAAACAAAAAAAATCTGCAGTAAAGCTCTGACCCAAAAAACCACATCTGCTCCTGTACTATCTCAAACCACTTTTATTAGAGCTCTTTGCACAAACTTTACCATCCTCCTGCCTGCAAAACTGCATATCAGAGGCAGAAATTCTGGATTAGGATTCCCAAGTGAAAGAAGGTTACTTTTCTGGTGGGTTCAGTGTCAGGACTAATGGCTTTAACTTCACTACTAATTTTAAATTGTTTGGGACTTCTCAGCTTTGATGCCTGCATCTAGAAATACTCCTCAGAAATAGTCCTTCCTCTCAGCAGCTTGGCAGGGCTTAGCAACCTGACACATGCAGAGCATTTTAAGATGCACACTATACAGAGCTTTATTATTAATAGCTCTGAATGCTCACTTTTCCTACGCAAAGGTACCAGGTCTCCTAAATAAAATAATTTTAGGCACTTTATGGAAATAAAATATTAAGAATAGGACATTCAAGAGCTATTTTGGACTGTCTTTTATCTCCTCATGTACACAACGGTCAAGCATTTAATTCTGCACTAGCCTAATTGCTGAGTACCTTCCACATCCATCTGTGTGCATTGTGGTGAGTACGTGCACTGAGGCCTTAATGAGTCTGACACCTGCTCAGATGAACAAATGGACTAGAATTATCACTGCTAATATCATCCATACATTTAAGATGGTCTTAATTTTAAAGGAGTGCCAGTGCACCGAAATAAATGAACTGGTAAGATTATTCCAGCCAGGATGCATCTGCAGGAGCAGTGACATGTCCCTGGGACCATCCTCTGGCAATGCAACTGGAGTGACTGCACCCACACACTTGAAGGATGAGTGCCCTTGAAGCAGGGTAGTCCTGTTGGGAATGTTCCTGCCAAAGATACTTAGGAATGGGGTGGGTGGGAAATGCTATTTCACCTGGATCACCACCATGATATGGAGTATTTTAAATCTATAATAGCATAAAAGACAAAATCTCACTGACAAGAAATGTTCTCTGGCATTGTTCTGTTTACTGTGACTTAATTACTAGTGAGCCCAGAATAGAAGTGCTACAGTGCACAAAGAGATGCAAGACACTTCAGTTCAGAGCCCATTACACAAAAACACCACTTTGTGTTTTCCATACCATTAATAGAATCCTTATGCAATTTTATGCATCCTTATGCAATCCTCATTCTCCCAGAAAGATTTGAGTATTAAGTAGCTTATACTCTGAGTAACTATAGATATTACTGAGTCGAGCATCCCAAACAGCCTCCCACAGCCAGAAGAGCTGTTATGGTTGTGTTTATGGTGACATTTCAGAAAAAATAATGCAGGGGAATAATCAACAGAAGCACAGATACAACAGGATCATGAAAAATTACCTCACATTCAGCATGTAAATGGGCTTCCTCAATCTTGTTTTCATGTATGTTGCTCTAGTATTTAGGTGACATTTCTCTCAGGGCTTTTTTCCAAGGCCTGAAAGAACACAGCTCCCAGTATAAGCTTTTTTCAAAGCAGATTTTGTGACATTCAGTTAATACTCTATTCTTACCAGCATGGTACTCCTGATTTCCCTTATTACCCTAAGCTACCAAGACTGTGAACTTCTACTTCCAGAGGAGCCCCATCTTCTGTCTATGTTTGCACAGGTAGAAAGGCCCCAGCTGGGAGTTTTAGCTCAATTCTTGATTATTTCATGTTCCTCTTTCCATTCATTCCCCCCTTGAAAGCCATGTGTCTGGGTTCTGCCATTTCATCTCTCCCTTGTCTTCCTCCATCAAATACAAGTCTCTCTTCCTCATAACTCCTACTCACTCCTCTTCTGCTCTGCTTTCTGAGAGACAGTCCTTTATATCTACTGAATCATCCTCTGGGCTTCCTTCACCTCATCACTTACATCAGCCTTACCACTGATTTTTAATGGGAAAAATTGACATGAATTTCCCACTAATATGTGGTCATTTTCTTCCACAGCTACTGTGCAGACCCACTCCAGGTACTTCCACCAGAAAATATGTCAGTTAATACCAGGATAAAGACTGAGAGAGGCTGCTCCATGGCTGGGAAGGCTTTCTATATGAAAATGTGAAGATGTTATCAAATTCTTGCTGGTACATGCTCAAGTACAGGATGCATATAAAACCATAGAATCACAGAATCATTTAGGCTAGAAAAGACCTCCAACATCATCAATGGTACATCATCAGCATGGTACTGCTCTGGTCACCACTAAACCATGTTCCTAAGTGCC
The DNA here is from genome assembly GCF_030490865.1 of Poecile atricapillus. Taxonomy (NCBI): domain Eukaryota; kingdom Metazoa; phylum Chordata; class Aves; order Passeriformes; family Paridae; genus Poecile; species Poecile atricapillus. The sequence continues at coordinate 102,757,777 of NC_081250.1, read as the reverse complement.
AGATCTTCATGTCTTATTTTTTAGGAATTTTTTTAATTCATAGATATAGATATAAAATAAAACCAATAGCAAATATATTATTTATTTTTAAAAATTAGCATTAATTTTTGAATGGAGACATTTGCATTTGCAAAATTTGCAAATATTTGCGTAGAGACAGGGTGATCTAACACCATGGTCTCTGTATTTGCAAATAAGCACATATGTAAAATTTAGAATTTAGTGTGCAATAACCCTTCTTTTGAATCACCCCTGAAAGCTTAGGATCATTTAAAACGATAATGCTCTGAGAGTTAAAAGGAGTCAGAGCATGCTAAAGTATAGGATAAAAAAATTATATGAGAAGATAGTGTGAACCCTGCAACATAAAGTCTGTCCTTCGTATAGGACCACGGAGAAATTTAACCTCTGTGTGCTTAAGCTTCTCTCTTTCTCTTGGTTGTATCTTCCAGCCCAGGTGGAGACATCTCTGTTCCAGCAGCATGAGCTAAACTGAAGACGTGGCAGCCGGTTGCTTTTGCTCACTCTGTGTATGCTAATGGCTCATCTGGATCAATTCTTTCATTTCACAGAATCCTGAAAGGTACTTGTTAGTGCCTTGTTCCATTAGGACAGCACTATTAAAATGCTCAAGTGATTCCTCCAGGGCTGTGTATATATTAGATGGCTGGCCAGGACACCAAGCTGGGATTTATTAGTATGCTGTGTACAATGAGTAGCAATCAATACTTCAGTCTTGGCACAGTTTAACTCTGCAGAACAGTCTGAAGATACAGTTCATGCCAAATAGCAGCATAGGATTTAGTGCAGTACAGATGTATATGAAATATTTTAATAAAAAAGAAGAGTTATGGAAAACATTTGGCAGTTTCTGGAGCATGCAGCAAATAGTACATTATATACCATCTATAACAGTGTGGCTGAGCATGTACAATGTATTAAAAAGATGTTGTATCCATTTCCTATAAGAAGTTTCATCTTTCTATAAAAAATATAAATGTTTTAAAGTTTGGGGGTTTTTTAATGTTTCCAGTTAGGCTGGATTTGTTTGGTTTGCAAATAAAATCCCATTTGTGCTCAGCTGAACTTATTTATTACTCTTGAGATAAGACAAAATTTCTTATGCTCTCTGCTAGAAGTTCCATTCAGTAGTCTTCAATTTAAAATGTTCTTGCTAGAACAGCCATGAGAAAATTGTATTCTGAACTCTGAATCCCAAATGTTTCTGCTGCTTTCTACTGTGGCAGCAGAAAAAGGCTATTTATTCCAATTAACTGGTTTCCAGATGAGGCAGCATTTCAAGGACTGCCACTACCATGATGAAATCACCTCATGATCTCAGTCATTAAGCTAATGCAACACACAAAACATACACGTTAGAGCTAAAACCAAACTCATGCCTTAGTGAGCACTCAGAAAGGCTCACGTATTCAAGAGTAACCCTTTAAGCTTCATGGGTCTCTTAGTGGTACAAGCAGCTGTAAAGAGATCCACATCTGAGTGAAAAAAGTGCTTCCCCCTCAGCCATTAGGGGTGGTAGAAGACTCTGCTGACCATTATTGCATTCATTCAGACTTGAAATCCTGTTGGTTTCCTCACTCTTTCCAAGAATGTGAGCAACACTGGAGTAAGCAACATTGTAAAATCCCAAGTAGATATGCAGATGGAAACTTGAGCAGAGGAAATATCTTATTTACTAGATTCTGTTACACCCAGTCAGGCTTCTCTAAATAAAGCTAATATTTTTCACACCAGACCATTGCTAAATGCTAACAACAGGGGTCCCTGGAAAAAATATAATTGCATGTGTCCTCTCCTCCTTTGACTTACTGCATCCCCAACTATGTTGCTCTCACTGTTGTATCACTTCATATATGAACAGGAAGGCTACAGGATCTATGATCCTTTCCATGTCTGCTGTGGGAGTCATTGGGGTGTTTGCAACACACTGACATCTGAAGGAACAGAGACTGCTGACACACTTGTCCAGGAAAGGTGCTGAAAAGCAGCAGATCACTGCCTAAACTATGCATTCTGTAGCATTTTCTGAATGCACTACAAGGCACAGAAGCAGGCTTGTGTTTCTGTGGTATGATATGAAGGTGATTATGGCATGGGGATAGTTTATCAGATCTTTAACTGTCTTCTCACCCATTGCAAAATTGTGTCAAAAATACTACTGGGCAGCATCTGCTCAGTAGGAAGTAGAGAGGTGCTGCTGCTGTAGCTGTTGTGGGCAGATACAATGGTATTTTAGGTAAAATTGAATCTTGGTCTGGCATGAGTGTTTCTCTTGATCTCTTTTGGTGTTCTTTGCTGGTTTTAATGTCAAACCTTTCGCTGTGTCCACGCAGGGTTGAATCCCCATGCATGTGAAGAATCCCAGAAACTGAAAGCCAGTTCGAGTCATAGTTCATGGTTAAGAGCCTAAATTGGACTTCTTTTCTGTCTTACACATGTAGTGTAATGGCTGGAACATCAATGCCCCACTAGTAACTCCATTCAGTTTTGGTTTAAAGATTACTTTTTTCCTACCACCACAAAAGAGTTGTATGGTACAGACATTCCAGTTCAGTGCTTCTAAACTAGTGTCATATCTGAAGCATAGTCTCCTAGGCGAGTGAATTCTTTATGGAAACCTAGAAAATTGCTTATCTTCGAGCAGCTGTCAGTATTTTTATTTGCTAAATTTCAGTGGGCAGTATTCACTCTGCTTTTCAGAATGTTCTGTCTCAAAATATTTTCTTTTGAGAGCCCTGTAACAAATAAAATGGGGGAATTTTAAGGTGCTTTTTTGGGGTTGGTTTTTTGGGGTTTTTTTTACGTTTAGATGAGTTATTATGAATACTAATATTCCCTAAATGCTTTGTCATGGTAGTGATGTCTTATCCAATAGAGAAAGATACTTTCAAGTCTCTTGCTGAAGTAAGGGAAAAGCCTCATTGCTTGGACATGTTCCGTTTCTCCATGTTATCTTATGGCAAATCACTACTACAGACAGTTTTTTTTAAATTGTCTGTGATGACATACAACTTAAGAGGCCTTCTGGAACTCCAGTTGCATTAAGACAGATGCTGTTTCTGATTATAAAAGAGAGAAGCATCACAATACCAACAAATGGAGTGCAATAGGTGGAAAATACTCACACAAATAAGTATTAATGCATTTATATATATATGTGCATGTGTATGTGCATACATAGATCTCTTGGGGTACGTCCAGGAAAAGGACATGAAAAGGCTCAGAGGGCTGGAGCACTTCTCCTATGGACACTTTCTAAGAGAGCTGGGTTGCTCATCCTGGAGGAGAGAAGGCTCAGGGAAGATCTTACAGCCGCCTTCCAGTACCTGAAGGGGTCCTACAACAGACCAGGAGAGGGGCTTTTTACAAGGGCAGGAGGTGATAGGACATGGGGCAATGACTTTAAACTGAAAGAGGGCAGGTTTAGATTGGATGTTAGGAAGAAATTCTTTACTGTGAAGGTGGTGAGACGTTGGCACAGGTAGCCCTCAGAAGTCATGGCTACTTCATCCCTGGAAGTGCTCAAGAGAAAGCCCAGTTGGATAGAGGTTTGAGCAAACTCACACAATGGTAGGAGGGCTAAAATTAAATGATCTTTAAGGTCTCTTCCGAACTAAAACATTTTGTGATTCTATGATTCTGTTTAGTTTAAGACTAAAAGTTGTTATCTTGATTTTATTTCACCCTGAATACTTACATTCCCCATCTAGCTGTCTGGAGACATGTCCCTTTTGGAGACACTATTTAACATACCTTTATTTTGTCATGAGTCTCAGGGAGAAAAGATATTATGTTGGAGTGTGGAAAAAATGTAGAATGGTAGAGGGATCCTTTTCAAGTACCTCACTGCAAATCGACTATGCTTTTGAAGAAGCTCACAGTGACTTCCAGAGCCAGCTACTATTCTTCACTAACTAATTACAAAGCAATGATATACTTCAGTAGCACAAATGTTCACTTTCAGTGCCTACTCAGTACCATTTTTAGCTCCATTTACTGAGGAAATGAAGCCTATTCTGTATCATTGGGAGGTCTATCTCTTTGTCCAACCCAGCGATATTTGTCTGACTTACATCAAATCTGACACTTAGAGGCTTTAATAGATAATGGGAGACAATTCAATTGCTCAGACAAACATCTAGAGCTATTTTAGATGTCTACATGAATCCTCCATCTGCTGCTTCAGAGACGTGCAGGTCTTGAATAGATTTTGTATGTTAGCTCCAGTTCCATATGCAAGTCTCTAGAGCAGGAAGCCAGCATCAGACAGTGACATAAATGTCTAGGCACCAAAATCTTGTCCTAAATCCCAACAAGTTTTTTGAAAATCCATTGTCTGCTGAGTTAATGGCCACAGAGTAAAACTGAACATTTATCTGTCATATTTTAAGTGTCAGTTCAGGGCTGGCCACAGCTGGCTACTGGCTCCTTCACACTGCTAGGTGTGGGTGGGGAAGGGCCTGGAGATACTGTGAAGAGGCTTAAGATTAAGTGGAGAAGGAGCTGCAGAAATGACAGGATGCTCATAAAAAGCTGTGATTATTGCAGTGAGGTCAAGGCTGGAAATTAAACATGGACTTAAAGAAAACCAGACTTCCTTACGTCCACCATTTCCCATGTTTACTGTATAATAAATTGCTTATATGGCTGCTCATTAATCTCTCCAGACACAAATAACCCAAAAGACCCTGATTTATTTTCAGACTTTGTTAACCATCTTTCTTTATAGTTCACCAGTAATGTTTCTCTTAAGGCAGACCCAAGGCATGGCTGCTGAAGAAGCCCCTGTAAGATTGTTCCTGCCCCTGGACTTCAGTCAAGGCTGTTACCTGTTGTACAAAGACCCAGTTCTGAATATCCCTCTCTGAGATGATTACTGTAATGAAGCAGAATATTTACCAAATTTAAACTGAACTAATAGTCAAGGACTAATTTAACCCATTCTTCTGTCTGCCTGGTTCTAATAATGCACAGATTAACTCCCAGCAACTGAAGTGCGTTTTTAAATACCCCATAATCATTTGGCCATACCCCAAGATAAACAGACCCTAGAAAAAATAAAAACTAAAAAATAAAATAAAATAATAATAATAATAATAATAATAATAATAATAATAATGATAATAATAATAATAATAATAATAATAATAATAATAATAATAATAATAATAATAATAATAATAATAATAATAATATTCTGGCCTGAATGTTAAATACTGATGAGGGAGGAAAGGTCCAAATTTAGTCTATATTAAATATCTCATTTGTACCTTACTGGGTCAGCCATATGCGTTGTGATAATATTGGAGAAACAAAGAGATTAAACAGGTAGGTAACCGTGAAAAGGATGGAAATGAGGACTGGAAACATCAGAACAACCACTCTGAGAGAAAGGAGACAGAAGTGTAACTTGGAGTAGACATATGGTCCTGTTTCACCCTAGAATATTATACTAGCTCCCCTGGAAATGACAACAGCCCTGTACCCAAATTCAGAGCCTAACATAAGGTTCCAAGTGACTGACATTTATCATGGGAACAATCAAGAACTGAGACTATTTGAGATCTTTTCATCTTATCACCCTCTTGCTTCTTCACAACACCTCAGAGCAAAAGAACCACTGGACCATTTACACACCTCCATTGCAAAGTGAGATTTTGGGGATCCCATTTGGGCTCAGCAGGAAGGGATCAGCAGTATTTTATTTACATTCATCTATCTGCCATGGAAGGGCAGGCAGGGCAGACCTGTGAGCCCTAATCTCCCAAGACACTGCAGAAAGGTCACAGACATTATCTGTCACAGCAGAGAGAGTTAAGTGCCTTCTGTAGCTTCTGGTGATCTACTGGAAATGGATGTAAGGGTGCTGTGTCTTCCTCATTATTTGGTTCTTCCACACTGGCAAGTTAAATGAAATTATAGCAATATACTCTTTTTCTTCTTCTTTTTGCATTTGGAAAACTTTGAATGTTTTTTGACATGTGGCTGCCTAAAATTGAAAATTTACAAAACATTTTTTCTAATGTGGTATGTTTGATTAATAATGTTTTAAAAAATAAGCCTGGAAATTTGTGAAACAGAAATGCTTTCAATGCTTCTTGCTATCTGCAGTTTGCAGCTCTTCCTGGCATTACTGATGGCTAGTCCATCTCTTTCAAAGCCCCAGTGCATTAAATCATTTTGTAAATTAAAAGAAGTGTGCTATCTCCAGCAGACAAAGAGTGGATAGGAGATCTTCCAGGTTAACGCCAAGCCCTCAAAAAGCTTTTGAAATCTCATTACTCAAGTATCTAATGGACAGAGTAACAGTGAAAGCATTATGTTTGCTGTGCATTGTGTATTACTGACCAACATCACCATGCACTGTGTTGCTAAATGGGGTGAATAATCTGCCAGATATTCATTCCCCTTAATATTCTTTTCTATAATACAGGAAATTAATGTTTACATGTTATACATCTATATATGTGTGCCTGTGCCTGTGCCTGTATTTATATATATAATTTACATTAAATATATATATATAATTTACATTATATATATATATATAATTTACATTATATATATAATTTACATTATATATAATTTACATTATATATGTATAATTCACATATTTTATATATATATATATACTTCACTTTACTTCACTTTATCCATTACCTAAAGTAATATAAAACATACTCATAGCAACTTTTCCCTTGTGTCTTCTCAAAAATCCAAAGCCACTTTAATTATGAGCAGGGTTTAAATTCATTAGTGTCTAATGAAGCATAAGTTGTAGCTTTATGCAAACCACAGTGCTGAAAATCACCTTCCTCCTCACCCTTCCTTTTCTCTCTTCCCAAATAAAGTCTGAATTCACACTGATATCTTCTTGACTACAGACACCAATATAATCTTCCACCCCAGAAAACTTCCCCACTCTAAAAAATAATATAATAACCCAGAACATAAGGCTAACTTACATAAGTTTTGATGTAAGTTATATATGGATTCAAGTATTACAGCACATACACAATTATTACCTCCTAAGTTACATTTTTTTTCCCAAGTGAGGAGGAAAATCACTTCAGCAAAAATTCTGGCCATTTCTGAAATAACACAACAGCATTTGGCAGAATATACTAACCAAGAGAAATCTGAACATTCCATAAATGTCTAGACATGGATATTCTAGAAAAAGCAATGCAGGCATTTTCAAAGGTACATTACACTCATCTCACTCTGTACTACCAAGCCAGTTTGACAAATGATCCCAAAAAGGCAAAGAGTGTTTTTGAGTTCTCCTAACTTCCTTCTGACTTCCACAGTCTTCTGACTGCAGAATATGGTTTGAAAAATTGCCAAAAAAACAAAACAACATCAACAACAATAACAAAAAGACCATCATCAAAACTTGTGCAGAGAATTGGCCCTGAAACAACCTTACATCAGTCCCTTTCCTTTTATTTGTGTTTTATTTGCCTTGGGAAGTGTGTGAGAGCTGCTCTCTGCTGCACATCCAAACTCAAAGGCCCCACATCCCAGTGCTCCAGGCTGCCTATCGACAGCCAGACTCAGCAAAAGGAAGCCGTGGGCCTACGTGGAGAGGTGTGTTTCAGATCTGGAGGCCTCTTACACAGAGCAGATGGGATCAGCATGGGATGAGGAAACTAACTTAATGTCATGGCTGTAGGGAGCTGCTAAGTGATGCAAATTTTGGCTTTGCTCTGAAGGGAGAATGAACACTTCCATTTGCTGCCTCTGTTCAAAGTGAAAGGAGTCTCTGTGCAAACAGACAGAAAGCAATTACCACAGCTACTGGCTAATAATTATTAGACCAAATTTAGTAAGATGATCTTGATTCATAAAACTCTTGACATGATGTGGTGTTTTTTTTGTCACTAGGACTTTAGCTAAATCAAATTCAAATTTCTATCAGGAAGCTGTCTCGTGAACAGTGTGGCAAAACAGCTCTCAGCAGCACTGTGCCACAGTGGAGCAGGACTGCTCCATCACCACTTCCACATTTTCCATCCTGGAAGCAATAAACTGAGAGGCCCAAAACCCTTCAGAGCCCCAGTTCAAGATGAGATGGTCTTTTGGATCCATGGAAGGTATCATTCCAGACTATGTCAAGTATGGATCACCACCATCTGCACATTTGTTTAACAAATTGCTTTGCATGCCTACCTCTTAAGAGGGCATATTGCACTGCAAAAATACCATGTTGTTGGTATTGTTGTGTGATTTATTTCTTCATAGAGAATTTCTTCTAGAAATTTTGACAAAATTTATTTCAAACTGGAAAAAATCCAAATGTCAAAATAATTACATGTCTCTCTGAAGAACACTTTCCTGGGTTTGGCTGGCTCTGATTAAGGTAAACTAAGAATGAATGTCCTCAAACTGTACATCCACCATTTATCTTCCAGCAAGGAATCAGCCTGTTGTGAAAAGCCCAAACAGACGTGCTGAGCAATTCAAGTTGCCTGAACAAAGAGATGAATCAAAAGCTGAACAAAATGTGTACATGGGAGCAGGCACAGCATTGTGACTTGTGAGCTACATTATCCTGCAATCACAGTGTGACAAGCGGGTCCTGTGGCCAGACTGCACTTTAGTTTGGGAAGTGTTTTGCATAGTCTGGTTTGCATCTTTCTTTGGGACTAACCAAAAGAAGATGGAGAACAGCCTTTGAAAGGCAGACACATTGATTAGTCATACTATTCAGGTGTCAGATTTCTAGTTAAATGGGGGACTGGATTTACTTTAAAAATCCAAAGATTAATTCCCTTTGTTTACTCACTCCTTCAGATCCAATTCTTGCAACACTTCATTCTTACATGTTTTTGAAAGCCATATGCATTCTTACTGGGAACAAGAATCATCTTAAATTCCTGAGTGACTGGGTGGCTCACCAAGATTTCTTTATGACTAATGAATTTTTTTCACTCCTTCAAACCTTCATCATTAAGGCCATTGTTTCCCCAAGGAGATGTCCTTGTGTATTCAAAAACTGAACTACATTCTTCCCATGTACTTTGTGGCAGATGTAGTTGAGTTCTGAACACCTGTGGAGACTCAGCTTCTCTGTGAGCTGGTATCAGCCATTAGCCGGCAAGCTCTAAGGTCTGCTCTCATAACTGCATTCTTATTCCTTTCTTCCTGTTCTCATTCTACAAAGTTTGTGGCAGGGTTGCATAATTATTTAAAAAAAAAAAAAAAAAAAAACATTTCTCTCCACTAGGATCATGGTGAGATATCCTTGTGAAACTGCAGATTGTGACAAAATGAGATTTCTGGATCTTTGTCTCACAGCACACTTGTGCTGTTCATCTGTCTCTGAACTGTGTAGCCTCACCATTCCCTCATATTTTAAAGGAACAATCTTTTGGGAAAGGAGTGACAGTGTTAATCACAAAAGTAAAACCAATCTTTTCTTCTCTGTTCTCTCCAGAAACTCTGCTTCCTTTCAAAACAAAAAGTTCTCTGTTTATATTTGTTGGGGTGAGGAAGTTAGTGGATATTCAGGCTCATGCAAGTCTTGAGTGATGACAAGTGAGAACAAATGTTTTCTTTTCTTCTGGTTTTACTCGAACTTTTGTAAAGAGAGAACGAAGCCCTTTACTCTGAAAGAAACCCTGTCTGTTTGACAAGATGCCTGCAGTAAATGACAGAATGAGGTCTGTTTGACCTCTGTGTGTGACAAATTTACCTGATATTTATAGAATAATTTTTAAAGTGCCAGAAGATGAACTGCTTATCTGTTTCCCATGTATGTAGGTGTTATATCAGCTGCTCAAATAGTCTAGCACCTGGTGGCTGTTATTTGTTGTTTTTAACAATTGTGCTTTAAAACCTTCTTAGCACAGGTTTCCCCCTTTCTCCACTGACCAAACCTATGGGCTTATACCGCTTCACAATCTGCCTCACATGGCCAGGGCATGGCCTGAAGAAACCCCTGTCTTCTGTATGCAGCAGCCCCTAGGATTCCCATTAGAGCAGTCAGGAGGAACTTCTTAGCTTCTCTTCATTTCACCAGCTTCCTGCCCATCCAAATAGTTCTCCCATTCTGTAGAGATAGCTCTGCCTAGTTGGTTTCTCTGACACTGCCCTCCAGATTAAGCTCTTGGCATAAAAACACCTGGGAGCTGAGACAAAACTTCCTTTGGGCCTTTTTGCTCTCAGCATATGCTTCTGCAAGCCCATCCTCTGCCAGGAAAAGAGATGTTGCTGACCCCAGGACAAGATTGGTTGCTGGCAGGACCCAGAGAGATTCTTTCTGATCTCAGCTAACAGATTTGAAGGGAGGTATGACTGTATTTTAGCATATTCAATCTGTTAATCATTAGTGCTAGAGAATCAATTGCGTCCTTTCCCAAGGAACAGAATGATGAAATATGTCTTTTTTGAGGATTTTGCAGGGTAAGATGCTGGCTGACAGCTAAGTACAAAAGAGAGTATATAAAATGAAACTTGTGTGGGTTTGGGAGAGGACAGGGCAGAAAGAATTTTCATCAGCATTTGTTCCTCTTTCTTCCTTGCTATTGACCCAGCTCTCTAACTACACACAAACATGCACAGCTTATTACACACTGCTGCTGCTGGTGTTTTCAGTCTGATGGCTGGCAGCAGCCTTGATATTAGCTTCTCATCACTGTATTTGTAACTCAGGTCTACAGAACGTGAGTGATACCAGGCAGGATTTTTACATAAGTAAAGGGCAAAAGCAGCTGAGTCCCCTTCAAGACACTGAAAGTACAATGAATGTCAGAATCATACCCTGGCTGTTCAGAAATTGGTGCCATTAGCAGGAAAAAGCACATACTAATCAATAAGTGTTGGCACTTAATGGCTCTGAAGTATTGGTGGGTTGACAATTTATATCTACTCACAGCACTGAAGCGAGTCACAACAATTTACTGTCTGCTCGCCTGTTGAAACCCGCCAATATAAATTGTCTGACTGGCACTTGCTAATTCTTCCTTCCAGTATCATAAATTACTCTGTTTAGAAATCAGTAATTCTTATATGGGGAACAGGTAAGGAGACACGGTGCTGTTTAATTAATAGCTAATTTTCACAAGGTAACATCACGATTTCCCCACCAGATTTTTCAGATGCAACTCTATAGATTTATTCAGAAGACCTCTCACGGTACATGCACATCCTTCTGAACTTCCAGAGATCAGTTTTCACTTATTTCAGTCTCTTCTGAAGTGCCTGTGTTCCCCGTATCTCTTGAGATCAAGCTTCCTTTCTGTGCAGGATGTGCTAAACTCAAAAGGCTCCATTACCTACCTGAATTCCAGCCAGGGAGCCCCCCCTGGGGCAGCCCAGGCCCTGCCCTGTGCTTGCACAGGAAAAGCAGAACCTGCCACAGTAGGGGACTAGCTCGGCACTGCAGATTGCTCTGGTGGCCTCACTCAGAGACAAAATCCACCAGGGCAAATTCCTACTTCTCCCACTGAAAATTTCACTCGTGAGTTCTAGCTAGCCCACTTCTGAAGAGATGGGACTACTCTCTTTTAATTGAAACTTTCCAGGAAAAGGGCATTTTACAGAGAATTCCCATAAATTATCACGATTTCTTCCCAAGTTGTGAAGGAAATCAGCAATGGACCCTTGGCAATGTAGAAAGCAACCAAAAAATAAAAAAAAAAAAAAAAAGGATTCATACACACCTGAAAAAGCATGAATGGTCTTCTCTGAGAAAATTTTCATATTGACATGGGCTACTTATAGAAAAAGATTCAAGGAAGGTTCACCGAGTCTTTTACTAATATGAGACATAGTACAGGCTATGTTCACTCACACTCCACTGCAAAGTGGAAATGGGAGAATCACAGCATCATTCTGAAATGAGCCATCTTGCTTATCATTGTAAAAAAAATTTAAAAATTTAAAATAATATTTGATTGTATTTTTGTTCTCTCAAAACAATACCTTAAATTTTGTCCCTAAGATAAGTTTATCAATTTTTGATAGTCTGTTCCTCAGTGAGTTCAGCTTGGACAAAATGTAATTATAGAGATGATAACCAATTTCATGAGTAGTTATGATGTGTAGTTATGATGAGTAGTTATGATCTCTGCTTCTCTCAGGACTCTCCTTTGTCAGCATATTAGATCACTGTCTCGGATGCCTGATGTGGGAGAATGAATTTAAGGTGAAATAACAACTAGCCTGAGAGACAGAGAAGGCCCATGGCACACCATCAGTGGGGAATGAGACAGGAGAAATTTATTTGATCTCCTCCTTCATAACTGAGCTTCAAGAAGTCTGAAATTGTATCCCATGGGCCCTTTATTAAAACAATTAATATCTGGTGTAGAAAATGATCCCCAAGTCCACACACTGGACTGGAACTTACAAGACTTGGTTGTCATGAAGTACATCACCTGATCTGCTTGTTCCTGAACATCCTGTAGAATGTGGACAATCACAGTGCCCTCAGAGGCATTTTGTGAGGACAAGCACACAAGGACTCAGAGTGAGCTCAGAAGATGTATTCTTAAGGAGAAAGCAAGGGTTAAGCAGAATTTATGAGTGGTACCTATGTTCTGCAGATTCACATTTTCACCCATTTAATTAAGTGCTTCTGTTTCATCACAGATATAATAAGCATCTGAATGAATGTACAAAAATGCATCATAGTTGCATAGTTGCATAGAATCATGGTCAAGATTCTCAGCTCTCCACTGATTTCAAGGTGTTACAACAAACCTAAGGCACCCTCTAGGCCCCTTCATGTTTCAGATACTTGTAAATATCGCAGATCACACATATACAGGGAGATAAAACGGCTGCAGATAAAACAGCCTCTCATGTTTGAGAAAATATAACAAAAATGTAAATTATTTTATCATGTCCCAAAATTTTTTGCAATCTGAAAGTAAATGCCTGCTTAGCTCCAGCTGAACTAACACTTAATGTTATGTCCATCCAAACAGTTGCAGCTGCCCAGAAGACAGAGGAAAAACCTTAAATGTTTGGACAAGAGGTATGAAAACTGTGAAAATGTTTTGGAAGTGCCAGAACATGAGTAGTGAGCATAGACAGGCACTTGGGGTGGTGTGAGGAAGTCAGGAATCCAGAAAGCACATCCAGCTATGGAACTGTTCTCATGCTCTGGCTGGATCTCTGACAAAATATTTATGAAAGCCTGAGGCTTCTGGTAGAATTAAAACCTAAAAAGTGGGCTATTCACACACACACAAAAAAAGGGACTCCAGAGGGACAGTATCTCTAGATAGCTGGAGACTTGCCTACAGCCCCTGCTTTCTAGGCCTCTTGTGCTGTGGAAGCCAGGACGGAAAACTTTGACTCACCAGGTAGGAGACACAGAGGGAGAGGGAAAAATGTCATGAAAGCTCTTCTGCATTCAGACAGCTCAGAATCACCACCCTACACAAAAGCATCACTCAGGTCTGGAGGAGTTTTTAAAATGGAAACCAACCTGTACTCAGCCAGCTCTATGTTCCTGCAAAAGAAAAAATACAGATTCCGCTTTGACGGCTTCTGCAAGCAGGTGTGGCTGTAAGAACATCAGTCACCCTCAGTGACAAAGGGTTTTGTTTGGTGTCATGTCTCAGAAAGTCATCTTTGTCAGAAACAATACAAGAAGAGAGACACCTCACTGGGCAATATGACATCTGTATACACCTACTGCAGACTTTGACTATTCACATATTTTTCTTAAACAAAGATCTGAATTCCTGTCACAGAGTTTAACATCTTGCATTTGGGGGTTTTCTCAGGCTTTTTTGCTTTCTATACATGCACTTTGTTCTTTTTAATTAGGGTTCTCCTCTAGCCTAAATAAAACATTTATTTTAACATAAATTCATTGGTATCAATAGAAGCACTAACTGAATAAATAAAGCTTGCCCACAATATAACATTTATTTGGTGATGTTCAAATTGTTTGACATTTTCTGGTCCTAGCGGTACTGTACTGTAAACTGAGGTAGTCATTGGGTGGCACAATGCAGCAGGCACCAAAAATATGGCACAGCTGTAGCAACTGCTCCCTAGGTCAGACACATTTGTGCTGAGGCTGGAGGAGTGGATGGGTTTTCTGCCTCTTTGCATGAAACATTTGGTGACCTAAACAACCTGCCTGAGAGGGATGCACATACCATGTCTCTGTGTCCTACAGAAACTATTAAGATAAAATGTTCAGTCCTGTCAATCATTTTCTTTATTTCCCTCTCAGTCTTCAAATCCAGTGTATTAGCTTATTAATAAACACCACTTGTCAGCTCCATCTCCTGTGTATTTCCAGTGAAACAAATAAGGTGTGCCAGAGAAGCATTTAATGTTCAGATTCACTGGTTCAATTTTATCCAGTTGCCACTACTGCCTCATACCTCATCCTACTACCAGATTTATGTCTGGGGTTTGTGATCATCCATAATTTCTTTCACTATTCAGTGCTTTGCCTTTTTGCCCTTATTCTAAGCAGACGGGTGATGCACACACATCTCTCTCTGGGGCCAAAAACACTTTCAATTCTTCCTCCTGCATTAATAACACATACAGACAACTTGTCTTCTAAGGGCTTTTCACTGAATTTTGTTGCCTCTTATTCTACAAAAGATATACTGCTATGAAAAGACTCATTGCTTTCTCCTACCCTTATCCTCGGGGTACTGTCATTGTTATCTATTAGCTACAGAATAGCCAAAGTTTTTCATATTTCTCAATATTCTTGTTTATTATTTACTGTCCTTTTCACCAGACTATCAGCTAATTCCTGCTGTCTGCTATGTATCGCACTTCAATCATTATGATTTTGCATCGCTGTTTCACCATCTCCTATAAAAGCACTCAGAGGGGAGAGCCCTTTCGATCCTGTGGCTATGAAAAATGTAACTGTGGCTTGTACCAAGAGGGACTTCTCAGCATCAAATGAAGCACCTTTCTCAGAATTTTCCATAAACACTGAGGTTCACAGGGGTTTGCTTTTCTAAGCCTTTTGCTTTGCTTGAGACTGCCCCCCTTTGGCAATGTAGTGAAAGTCTTTGATGAAGTCTTGAAAGAAAAGACCAAGGTTTTCTTCCCTGTTTTTGCCTGTGACTGGAACAGAAGCTCATGGGGAAGAGAGAGCTGAAAAGAGGGCTGCTTGGCAGTACCCCAGACACAAGGCTCCGTATGAAATCTAGCTTCATTCACTGTTTAGATTCTAATTGGTCTTGTCATTTAGCATAATTCTGCCCCACATAACTATATCCAGCTGCCTCTCACAATCCCTTTAAAAATGTAGGTCTTTACATACTCCTTTTTCAGCAACATATAACAATAACAAGTAATAACTTACTGTTAAGCAAGTTTCAACATGAGCAAGTAGCCTGTTAATGTAAATAATTTGCAGGGCTGAAAAAAACCTCTTAAGAGCTCCCTTAAAGGACCGTTGAGTTTCTCTTAGGATTTTCCCTTCACCAGAAGCACAGCAGTCACAAATAAACAATGCTTTACATAACATGGGTCAGAGGGTTTTGTTGTGGTGATGCTCTGTTCTGCTTTGTCAGCCTGACTGACAATAATCCAGCTCTAGATGTTGCTCCACCCTTGCCAAATGAGAACATATCAGCAACTCCCACAGCTCCTCCAGGCTTGACTTCAGTTTGGAGACTGGCACAGCTGAATGGGATATTTTTTTACTTAGGGAAGGGTGGGGAGGAAAAGTACCATATCATCAAACAGGCTCTTTCTGAAAATGGCAATTGCTTGTGGCAAATTTCAGCTAATGGTGACCTTTCCCCACCAAAATACTGCATTTCTTATCTCCAGACTATGCCCAAATCCCCATTCTCTGGCACTGCTCGCATAAGGCCTTTAGGACAACAGCTTCAGCCATGCTGTTATCAGAGCAGTGCACATCCATGGAGTCACTGGAGTTTTTTATACACTTCCTGCCCTAGTGCCCGGCTCCCAGTGCCAGACATGGCTGGGCAGAGACTCAGCAGCAGGAAACCTGCTGTGGATCCTCCTCAGCTCACATCCAGGGCACTGCTGCCTCCTGCTTCCTAACAGTCTGAGGGGCACTACAAAATCCTTCAGATAAAGACACAGCTGCCTTCATCCTGCACCCCAGACTGCCCCTGCTGAATTTCTTGCCATATGAAGCATTACACAGCCCCTTCTCCCCTTCACTCCTTCCCTCTTTCCACAGTGGTAATAGATTTTGGAGAAACAGAGACACAACAGCAAATTCTGCTGAGATTTTACCTAACCCAGCTAAGAAAAGCGAACACAGCCGGGAAGTGCAGAGGTTCATTCAGAGTGCTCCTTGGATTTTTGCTTGCAGCAAAAGATTTTGCTAGGCCTTACTTTGCATGTGTTTGAAGGCACGGAAGCTTATGAAGTTGAAGGCTTGTTAAAAAAAAAAAAAAAAAAAAAAAAAAAAAAAAAAAAAAGCTGAGTCTTTTTTTCCCCCTGCATTTAAATCTCAATTTTGTCCCTAGACTACATTACATATATATATGTGTGTGTGTATGTGTGTGTACTATACACACAAGATGCTGACTTGCTTCTTATTCTGCTTCAGCCCAGCAAGCGCGTTTCAGCTAACACAGCTTTGTGCCATCTCTCCACCAGGGTCTCTCTTGTTCTACAGGTGAGCCCCTAGAGGACAAGACAGGCAGGTAACCCACAGATATTTCCACCACAAAACTCCTCCAACACCTTCTGCAGGCCCAGACACATGGAAATTTGCCTCTGGAAGGGGAAAAAAACCTCATCCTTCCCTCTTCTTTTTGCAAGCCTGCCTCCCCAGCCGGCACAGCCCTCTGAGCTGGTGGGCTCCGCTGCTGTGTGAGAGCTCCGGCAGCAGCTGAGGGGCACGAAGCACTGGGGAGGACATCCAGGAGCTCGTGCCCGCCTTTGCCAGCAGCCCGACGGTCACTCAGAGCTGGGGATGTTTGTGTCGCCTGGCTTTGGCATCTCTCCCAGCGGGAAAGCCTCCGCGGGCCACAGCCGCCACACACGGCCCGGAGACACCGCGGGGGCTGCGGCGCCATCGCGTGTCGGCATGGGGACCGGGACACGGGGACACGGGGACACGGGGACATGGGGACATCGGACACAGGAACACTGGTGATAGTAAAAAGCTTTAAAATCACAGACAATTCGGGGAGTTATAAAGAAAGTTAGGCTTGGCAAGCCCTGGGAAAAGTAGGCCCTAGGAAATGTTAGGCCTTGTGCTTGCTAAAGATCATGTGAAACTGCATCTGTGTAGTCAGTATATGATAAATGATACAATTGTTAGATGTGATTAGATATAATTATTGTTAAAAAATCATGAGAAACTATGTTAGAAGTTTCATATAATCATTCTGTGATTATGTGTATTCCTGAACGCTGACACTGGGACACTAGGACATGGGGACATAGGGACACAGGGGCATAGGGACATAGGGGCACGGGGGCACAAGGACACAGGGACACAGGGACACATGGACACAGGGACACAGGGACACAGGGACACAGGGATGAGGCAGTGCAAGGCAGTGGGGCGAGCGTCGGGCCGGGTCTGAGCGCTGAGAGGGAATGAGGTGCTCCACAGGAGGGAAGGGCAGAGCCGCATCCCGCAGCAGCAGCAGCAGCAGGGACAGATCCCACAGAGGGGTCTCTGGCTGCAGGCAGGCTGCCCCGTCTGAGTGGCAAGCTCTGCTTTTTTTAGATACCCTCTGATGATACACTTTTCCCATTTCCCAAAGACCTGGCCAAAGAGAGGAGTGTGACTAAAGTGCTTGACAGAAGATGGAACCAGGAGAAGTGTAGGGATGGAGATTATGCTGTGAGGAGGGCTACTTTCCTGAAAACAGTTCCATCTTTTCACTCAACCCAAAAATATGGCCCAAGAGATGAACACAAATGCAGGTACCCCATGGAGCTGACAGGCTACTGTGCTCCATACTCCCTGTAATCTCTAGCAAGAGTATGGAAGCTCCGTCAGGAGAGCTCTGTGGTACCTCTGCAGGATCTGCATTGTCCAATATCCAACAAGTTCTTAAGTGCAACAACACCAGCAGCAACATTAAAATAATAATAAGGAGCAACATTTTCACAGGAGAGCGTTTCTTTCCACCTCTTGCACCTGTTCGGTTCTGTTTTGTTATGTTTTTCTAAAAACTTTTTGCTCAGCAATTTTTGTTTGTTGTAAGCAAAACATTTTTTTTCAGACCATAAGCATCTGCACAAGAGTCTAGGTAGAAATGTACTGGGGTCTTCAGTGGAGGTACAAAAAACAAAGGAAGAGTTGAAGAAGTGGGATAGCAGAGTTAAAAGCTACACAGGAGACTAATCATCCTCCAGTGGGCATTTCTCCTCAGAACTCTGAAAAGTGCTTGGGGGGCAAAAAAGCAGCTCAGAGAATCAAAAGGTACGTTGTTAACCAGTCCAAGTAGACTTCTGGTCCTAAAGAACAGAGAAAAATACCCCTTGGAGTACAGAATTAAATGCCTATTAAATGGAAAAATGTTGTAAGGACTAAAATGAAATGGAGCAAATAAGAAACTTAGAAGTACAGAAGTATCTATAAGAGGAAAGCGTTAAAGATGAAAGGCTAAATGATTACCCCGCGGAAAAGGTGGAGGCTTATTTTAATGTGACTGAAAATGCGCTTCAGTTATAGCATCATTATCTCATTTTTACAAGTTATATCAAAAAAAGAATTTCTTTAATGCCACTAACCTTTGGATATATTTGTCTCCTACATCCCTCCAAGGGAAGGCCAAAGCAGGTTTGGGAAAAGATGAACAAAAATACACAGAAGGTGGAAGAGTATATTTATAATAAACTAATCCTGAGCATTTAATTCCTATGCATTTAAATGCTCCTCAGGACAGTTCATGACATTCAGCTTTCTTCTCCTGTTCTTTATTTTCAAACATCTATGACACTAAACACTTTGTCAAACATCAATTAATCAGAACTTGATGAGCAGATTTGGGGAGTTTATTACCTCAATAAATAATGCAGTGTACTTATTTGTACAAGGTATACAATAAAAATGTACATCATTTTATAATGTCCCAGAATTATTTGCAATCTAAAAGTAAATGTCTGGTTGCCTCCAGCTGAACTAACTATTAAATATAAAGTTCACTTGAACATCTGTATTTTTTGACTCTTTGGAGAGGGTTTCTCTTTTCCTAATGTTAATGGCTGATAAAATGGAACAATAAATCCACATTCCTCAATCAGTGAACGTGCATTTAGCCTTGCTCCAATACATAATTTCCATTATTACATGATACTCTGGTTGTGATTATCATGAGTTTCTGCATTGAAATGTATCAAATTTATTTCATGACTCTGTGCTTGGAAAGAAAAAAAAAAAAAAGGCTGCTGGAACAAGTTAAGAAGCCCAGATGGGTCTTCTTGATGCTCCCCTCACAAACCAGTATTCCCACCCTATTCCAGAGTGGCACCAACCAAACAAATGCCTGAAGCCTCAGACATATACTCAGACATGCTGACCACATACCTGAACAAATATGAGCAAAGGCAGCTTTTCAATGTGTCATTTCAATGGTGGCAAAGAGACCATAAGCGCTCAGCAAATATGTGAGCAGACTACTTGCATTTAAAGCATGTAGCAGAAATTCAGATATCAAATCTTAGGGATGATGCTTTGGAAATTGTAGCCCTAGCCAGATTCCTTGCATGATGGTGCATGAAGGGGTTCAGTGCTTTTCCATCAATCCTCCAGGTGAATGGATTCTGCTTTAGTTCATTGTACTCAGCTATAATGGCCCATACCAGTGTTTC
Source organism: Poecile atricapillus (assembly GCF_030490865.1). Lineage (NCBI taxonomy): Eukaryota > Metazoa > Chordata > Aves > Passeriformes > Paridae > Poecile > Poecile atricapillus. The sequence continues at coordinate 102,737,995 of NC_081250.1, read as the reverse complement.
ATAAAATGGGTGCTGAGCTCATCCCTGAGTGGAAAAACTTTATTTGCAGTCATAAATCTCTTACTACTTATTGATGGAATCAGCACAGTTGTTGTGAACTCCTTACAACTTTATATGGTATAAACTTGTATTTTATTATACCCTTTCAAGAGAATGTATTTTCTTCTTGGGCTCATTGATGATAAAACTCCTGCTAAAAGTAGAGAGGGGTAGCAGCTCTGGCTTAGCTGCACCATCAGCTCTGTAAAATTAATTAACATTTTTATTTGCTCTTTTTACTCTTTGAGCAAGCAGATCTAAACATGTGGTTTTAATGCAAGCACTAGGGAAAGAGTAAGGAGGCAACTCAGTCATAACTCAAGGGAATGTTTGTCACCTATAAAATTGATGTCAGAGAATAAAAATAGAGAGAGTGATAAAACAAATGAAATATGTGATAATGGGTGTCAGCATTGCAGACAAAGCAATGAAGGCAGTGCTTTGCCATAAGTCTAGTGTGAAGCAAAGGTCCTGGAGGTTGTCTGTGGGTCTTGAACAGCACCCTAAGTAAGAGGCATAGAACAAGTGACTGAATAGGTTAGCATTGAAGTCAAAAATAACTTGGTTTTGCTAGATTTTTCAAACAGATGAAGCATTAAATGATCATTTGTGATATTTGCACACCCCTGAAGCCTCTTGTAGTTTTGCCATCTGCTTTTTATTTGAAAATCTCAAGTTTATGGATCATATCACCTAGCAAAAGTGTAACAATATCTGTTACAATGTCTGATTTTTCCCCTTTCCATATTCCCTGCATAGCAAATGGAACAATAATACAAAGAAGCTCAGGGAATTATTGATTTGTCATCAAAATATGTCACTAGCTATCTGGGGGTTCAGGAAAGGTTTTTCACTTTACATCCTGATGTCTGTGAAGCTCTCTGATTTCAGAGGGCATTTTAGAGACTGCTTAGGGGGTGCACTGTCTTTATAAAAGAAATGCTGCAGGAACCAGCTTGCAACATGTTCAAGCATGAGCTGGCTTGTTGAAATCCCCTGCCAGCCCAGTGTGTGACAGCACAGGTAGACCCCTGCATGTGCCTTCCTCTGTGCAGATACGTGTGGGCATAAGATGTGCTCATAAATATGTTCTAACTGTTAGAGGAAACAAAATTATAGTAGCTGGTAGGAGATGGCACTTTTATAACCACTTGCTAATGTTTCCATAGCTTATCACCAAGCATTTTAGAACAGTGGTCTTGCCAGTAAGTGCCAGATCTTCTTGTTCAGTTCAGTTTAATAGCTTAATAATGCATAATTTGAGTTCTTCAGTACTGGTAGTGAAAGGACACTACACTCCATTAAGTCCAGGATATTTGTTTTGACAAAAATGAATAAGTGCGCAATTTTCTGGGAGCACTAATAGACTTAAATGGATTTCAAAAAGCCATTTACAATTACAGAAAAAGACTCAGCTATAGGTCACATGCTCAGCCCCCAGGATGCATCCAGAATGCAGTCTGTCACTGACTTGTTCTGCACTAAAGAAATTCTGTGGATCTTGCTGGGAATGTCCTTGATTCATTGAGCTATGAATGGGATCAAAGTCAGGCCTCTTATTTTTAGAACGGGCAGTACTCTTTATGTAAAGATATATGATTTTTAAACAAGTTAATTCTGCATTATATTGGGGGTTTGGAAGGCCACCCACTAGATGTTCCCCTCCCCCTCACAAAATTGTCTGATTTTATCCAGACAGAGGGAAGTTGGTCTCAGGATGGTTTAAAGTTCTTTCACTGACTGGTGGGTTTTGTGTTCAGACTTTCTACACCCTCTCCTCCAGAGCTCACGTGTGATGGACTATAACATAACGTAACACCCTCCTGCTGCTTCCTCTGGCCTCAGCACCATTGATGAGGTGGCTACTGGGCTACAGAAGTACTTGCATGGAGAGATGGACATCTGGAGCTTGTTCAGTGTTTTTCATGTCTGTGAACATCACATCCCACACTTCAGACATCTGAGTTCCTGAGTCTTCAACGCAAATATCCACTCTGCAACGTACAATAGAGGAGATGTTATTTTCCAATATCTGATTGATGTTTCTTTTGTGGCTGTAACATCTCAAGCCTTTCAAATTAGGATTCTACTTTGGTGTTAGAACAAAATTGCCAAGAATAAAAAGAGGAAAACTGATCAAAGAGATTTGACACACAATGTATCCAGTGTGGCAGTGCACAAGGCCTGTCTGTGTTTCTTTCAAGTCACTGGAGGGAAAGGCAAGTTGGGATATTTTCTGTTGCTCAAGCATGGGACATTTATTCCCTTCTGATCAGATTGGTTCATAACTTCTCTCCCCAACAACCCTCAGTCTGATACTTTAATCATCTCTGGGTCACCTTCCCACTTGCTAAATATAATGTAGTCTCTTGAGGGGATGGGATTCTTTTTTCCCAGAATGCCTGGTATAAACGCCTAAATTAATTCCTGACTGTGCCTTGCTTCAATTTGAACTTGTTTTTCCATTGCTACTAGTGCTAGTAAAAGTTATTTGGAAAATCTACCAATTTTGTACCCATGTCACTCATCTCATCTCATGTTTTAGTAAAAAACAGATAAAATACATGAGCCCGTATGCTGAGCCAATGCTTGGCATATAAACAATAAAGAATTAGAACATATAAACAATAGTAAAGAAACCTAAAACATTTCATATTTCACTTTTTATCACATCTCATTTTCACTTGTCACATACATTTGGACAACTGTACTGCAGCAATATTTTCCTTTTCAATTTAATTTTTATTGACTTCTTTTCTTTTTTCAATCCCACTCACATAAATATGACAATATGAGTTATCTATGGATGAGTCATTTATTTTGCTGACAGCTACCCAGTCCAATGAATTAGAAACAATCACAGCTCCATGACATCTATTTATACTTCCCCTCTGGTTTTGCTATGTTTAAGAGAAAAGTAAAGTCTTAATCAGCAAGGATGCATTTTAAAATAATAATAATATATATATATATACACACACATATCTAAATAAAAGGGCTTTCAGTTGAGTTAAAACATTTTCTCTTTTAATTTTGTAATCAGGCTGAAGACACATGATTTTCTGCGGGGACTTGTGATATTCTATTGAATGTCACTGTTATATTATAGTATAATCATTAAATTTCTTATTTCTGGTTATTTTTCTCTCTAGCTGCAGTTTCTTCATGTGTGATGGGGCTTGTATTTGAGGACCATCGACTACTTCACCCAGAAAAAGGTTTTTTCTGTACAACCACTTTCCCTTCAGAGTGCAATTTACATTGTTTTTCACAGAGGAACTTTGAGCCCCCTCAGCTCTCAGGACTCTTGACCTGGAGTCAATCTCTGTCATACCCATCTCTGATGATTTTAAAGGCAGTGATGCTAAAGAGTTTCTTAAGCACAGCTCCCAAGGTCAGATGGAAAGCAGAATTTTAATCCATATTCCACAACACTTCCAACTGCAGGGGAAGTCCTAAATAGCTTCTTTCATCACCAGCCATACTGAGGACAAGGATGTGACTTCTTGTTCGCAAGAATGCTTCTGTTGTGACAACCCTTCCATGTTCAAGGACTGTCTTTGAGAAATAGGATTTACAAGTTTGTATCTGCAGTTTCTATATGGAGATGATCACTAGAAACAAGATATGTCGCTGCACGTGAGCGCGAACGGGAGGGTCTGGTCCTCAATACTTCACCAGGAAGTGACCCACACAGGGCAATACTTCTCTTTACTTTGAGAAGTACTTGCTATAACAGGGGGTTCTGACATGCCCAGGAACTTTGCTACTCTTATCTCCTAGTGCCACTTTTTGCACTGATCACACTGATCACATATTGTCTCTCCTCTAGCTGAGACCCAGGAGGGGAATTGTTTTGCTGTGTTTAGTTCCACATTCATACACATGGAGTTAAGTCCTACAAAAACTTACATTTGCAGCTGGCAAAAAGCCATAGAACTTATCATTTTACCTTGCCTCCAATCTTTGGTGAATGCTGTCATTGACACCAAGGTCACTGTGCCCTTGTAGGTACAATTGTCATTTTTGCCAGGAGGATTCAATGTCAGCTTCATAGAGAGTTCTCTGAGGTTCGTTTTCATCCAGGTCACCAGCACAAAAAAAATTTACCCATTGCTGGGTCAAATAATGTAAACTGTACAACAATACAGTTGAAAGAAATCAGGAGGAAAATCAAAAGATTGTCCCAAATCTGCATATGCTTTAAACTTAATAAAGCACCAAGTGTCAACCAAATGCCTTGTGGTTATGAACAGATCAGAAGTTGAAGGCTAGGAGTCATGAAATTATCAAGATTCACAGATATGTTTTGCATGGCTGCTAAACCTCAAAATAATTAGTATTGAATATCTTTGCTGATAATCTAAAGCAGATGTTGGAAATTAGAGGCTAAATCAAGTAATCCTTGATGCCAAAAGTTTATCCAAAAGTCCTATTTATGGCCCATCATTGTTTCATTGGGTTTTATTTCAGTAGTAATTGAAACGTGGTTTAGAACCCTAACTGACAAAACCACATTTTAATAACTGCTCTGTGTTTATCTCAATGTACATATGAGCACTCCTATTTGGAAGATTCCTGGCTTTCATATACCCATTACCAATTTTGGCAAACATCCATTTAAAAGCAAATATAAAATTTAAAGGCAAGTTGCTCATAATTAGTCACGTTGTAACTTATATTGCAACATGCTCTGGGGTTTGTTTGGGGGGTTGTGGGATGCAGTCATAGAATGAGCCCTAAAAGGGATTTTATTAGGGGAGAACAGGCCTAGGTCTGGGAAAACATTTGTTCACTTGCTTCAGTCTGTCTTTAGTCATGATGAGACAAATCCAGTTGTGTCTTTTCTATTTGATGTGTGATTCTTTTTAACAATCCAGTTACTTATGGTGAGTTTCTTAGTCGTATAAAAAATGGCAAAGAGAAAATGTAGTCCTGTCTTCTCACACATCAGGCTTCATGCATAACAAAACCCTCCTGCAGACAGGAGTCATGTCCTCATTTTGCCTCAATTTTTTGGTCTCCTCAGCCTGGGAAACTCAGCCTAAAGCCTGTGCCTTCAAGCTGTACCCCAACTCCCTGCCATTAGGCAAAAATGGCAGCACTTGTGCACAGGGAGTACAAAACTGTTCCCAGGGGATACAGCAGTGACCAGACCTTGTCCCTGCTCTCTTTATTCCTGTCCATTTCTCTTTGTGGTGAGCTGCTGCCATGCTCCATCCAGCTGTTCAGAGGTCCTGGGAATTTATACTGTCAGGAAATGTATACAGCTTTCCTCTTCGGCGTTGAATCTGACCCACATATTAACCTCATTACTTCTACATTTGCATGACAAAGAGCAGTTTGCTAAAAAAAAAATTAAAATATTTTTAAAACAGCAAGGCAATAATAAATCTGTGTAAAAAGCTGGAAAAGGATAAGAATAACTGTAAGTCTGGTGGCTACAGTCTGAAGACAATAGTTCTTCTCCTGTAAGGCTCTGCCGCAGAAACAGCTGAGAAACACAGGAGGTAGGCAGAAATTGCAAGCATTATGAAAATTTTGAGAAATGGTTAAATGATCCCAGCTTAGATATAATGGAATTTACAGATCTTTTTTTTTTCTCTGTTCAAAAGCAAGAAACTGCTCCATTTATTCAGCACACGTACCATGTTTTATACTAAACTGCAAATTCCAAAAATTTGCAAACTGGATGATCCAGCTCCTGAGTAGCTCTGTTTAAATATTTTTATAAATAATATTATATAATTTATAAATAAAATTTATAAATATAAATATTTTTACAAAAGTAATTATTCTATGAGAAATTTTTTAAAGTTATGAATATGTTAATTGAACATGAAACTTTCAGAATCACACTTTCGCATGAATCATTTAACTTTGTGTGCAATTCAGCACAGTGACTGAATGAGCTGTTATGTAAGTACTAACAGGACAGCTGCAGGTTGTCCTTTCATCATATTATTCAGATAATATTACTCATATCATGTTATATCATATGATATATCATATTATTCTGCTCATTTATCATCCAGAAATCACTCAGAGTCCAAGCACTGATAAAAATCTTCCAAAATCCAAAGTCCAGCAGTATTCTGTGACAGAATCATCTCCACAACAGAGCAAGTAGTTCCAAATATCTCTTGTGAGATCCCTCTAAAAATAGTTTCCCACAAAGATATTGCTGACTGGGTTTATGGAGACTGACTGGGCTTTTAGTTTAACTGCAAATCATTCCAGCCCCATCTACTGAGTCGTTCTAAATTTGCAACAGATCATATATTTAGAGAAAATACAGAAAAAAATATACAACACTTGTCTTCTTCACTTATTTGAACAGTAAGTTTTTCAGAGAAGAGACATTTTCTCCATGATTTTATAATAAAAAAGGTCCTACTGGCAGTTAGAGTCTTAAAGCAATAAATAGATATAATTAATGAAAAAATGTCGGAAAGTTCTGAGACCCGCTGAGCCAAAAGTCTTTCATGTTTAAGCACAGAATTTCAATAAATTTACTTTACTTTAGACTACTGTAACAGACAGCTGCAGCAATAGGGACAAAATCATTCTGCTTTTTCCAGAACTCACCACAGATATTTCAGTGTAAGACAAATTCTGGATTTCTATGAAGATGTTCACAAATCTTGGCAGTGTACATTTGTGATCTCCTACCTTTAAGGAATACTTTAGAACACTAAAAGGGACAGGTTAAGGAGAAAATAAATATGCTATCCATTCACTAGGGAAGCATTACATACTATACCTGGACAAGTCAACAGAAAGGGCCAGATTCTGTCACCCAACAAAGCTTTCCTCTGCTCCCTTCATCAACACAAGACTGCCATAAAAACTTCACAGGTGCCTTTATCTCAGCACTGCAGAAATCACAGCTTTGGATAGTGGACAGTTCCTGCTCCACACTGGAGGTGAGGGGAATGGTACCAGATACCCATCATCACAGCCATTCCTTGTAGTCACACCAGCTTTTGGGAGTGTCAGACCTGCTGCCAGGAACTGCACCTGTGTCAGTCATCCAGCTCTGGAGGGTGGCACCAAGGTAAGAGAGTCATTCCAAGCAGGTATTTTATTGGACCAAGTCCTCCTGGCCACTTCTAAAGCTAATTAGATTGACTAACTTCATTCTTCTGCTTTGAAAGGGAGCTGGGGTACTAAGAAATCTCTTGCTGTATTAGGAGGGCTAAGATACCTCCCATAGCACAGGGCCCAAGTTGGAGTGTTCTGGTATACTTGAGCAGTCCCATGTGCAGCTACATCTGACCATGTAGTGATGATGATAAATATTTAATCATTTCTCTGCCAATTCATGTTCCTGACAGTTGGAGTGAGTTGCTATGCAAGCTAACACTTCCTGAAGTGCAGAAAGTGGTATGGCAAATTTCTCCTCAATCCATGGCAGGCAAGTTCTTGGTGTCTCAACAAGAGCCCTTCCCACCCATGGGAGAAATGAGTCCCTCCAGCAGCAGAAACAGGGCTTCCCAAAAGCACCACCTACAGCTTTAAACTGAAATATGCCATCACAGTGACAGGCTGCCCACTAATGAGAGCAGCTGGGAGATTCAATATGTGACTGTCCAACAGATCCTTAGGCATCCTTAGGAAGGAAGCATAGCATGCCAGGTTAGATAAATCCTTCTGTCACACCTGAATCATAATAAGCACCTTCAAAACACTTTCTAAAAATTCAAAGAATCTTATGTAACAACTCACATCTCAACATGTTACTGCACTGAAAGTTAGTCATACAGAGCTCTTCCCATTCATTTGTTTCATGAACTGTGTGGGACAATACAAGGAAAAGGCTGCCTTTTTTTAGCAAGGAGAAATATTTCCTCAATTTCTTTGATTGCAGATAGCTTTCCAATCATACACTCACAGACTGGCTCTAAGACTCTCTTCCAAACTCCTTCTTGTACTCCCTGTGTGCCTTCTTACAGGTCCCATGAGGACTGCTGGACTAATGAGACAAAGTGGAGCTCAACATGGTTTATGTAACACTGGTGCTACGCAGCTACCGAAGCTGAGATGGAACAGTGAGGTGTTCTAACTAAAGAAGGTAACATTCATTAGTGATGGGATTAGAATCCATTTATAAAATGTGATTCAGGCACCTAAATTTAGGTGCGAACAGTGTAGCTGTCTATGATGAGGCAGCTGTCTGTGGCATCTTTATACATAGAGAAGGTTGAAGGGTCAGCTCAGCTTCCTAAATCATAGGTGTCCTGTGCTATTTGAGACTCTCAAGGGTAGCTATTGCAGAAAGCTCACAGGGAATTTTTGTCCTGCTGCAGGGCAAAGATCCTGCTAGAGACCAGGCAGGATGACCTTGGGCTAGGGGCTCTGTTTACTCACTCACATACGGGCATCCAGCCATTTGAGATGCTCTAGGAAGTCCAAGGTGTGCACAAGGCTAGGAGATAGGGCAGAGGACATCTGGGGGACATGTGCCCATCTGAAATGACAGATGAATATGCTTGTGTAGGCAAGGCATGCTGGCCACCTCAACTGGCACAAGATACATATTTGAGGGTGATAAAATGATGATGTGTATGTCCTTGTCCAGGCAAATGGATCACAGCTCTAGTCAATTCAGCTGGGAATGCACACACTGGCATCCATTCAGTAATCCTCTAGATCTATCCACTGCAGGGGCAGGTTCCCCAGGAGACATGGAGAGGATTCATAGACACTGGTCATGCATTTACACTAGAAGTATCTTATCTTGCCTGGTGTCCTGCTGCTGTTCCAGAAGATTAAATGCCTCCTGAGGGTCCCATGTCATATAAACACTGCATGGATGTTCCAGAGATGAGACATCTTACAGGAGCCCATTTTTAGGCAACTGAATCCTGCAGTAGCCCACATTGGTTATAATAGCACCCTCACCACCAAACTCACCTACTGATACTCACCCTGTAGACAGCTCATCATTCAAGCCTGATCTTGGATCTTCACCTCCAGCTCTGCCCAGAGCCTGCCATGCTGTAACATTTCAGATTACAGGCTGTACTCTTACTTTATGTCTACCAGTGTCACTCTAATCTCAGCTCCTTCCCCCAGCTATGCTGAAATAGAAGCATTTAACCATAGAATCAAGTCACAGAATATACAGAGTAAGAAGAGATACACAGAGATCGTTGACTCTGACTACTGACTCCACACAGGGCAGCCTAGAAGTTAACCATATATCTAAAAATGTTGTCCAAACATTTTACAAACACCAAGTTTGGGGCCATGACCTCTTCCCTGGGGCACTTGTTCCTGTGACTGACCACCCTCTCACAGAGGAACTATTCCTAATAGTCAATCTTAACTTCCCCTAATGATTCAAGTCATTTCCATGCATCCTATCAGCAGAGACCAGAGATCAGCACCTCCCTCTCATTCTAAAAGAACAGCAACCTGTGCTGGCTGGGCCTGATGCCCTGGCTGTCCTGCATGTGTTACATGATGGCACTCAGGATGATCTGCTCCAGGACCTTGTCTGGCACCAAGGTCAGACTGACAGAACTGCAGTTTCCTGGATCCTCCTTCCACCCTTCTGGTAGATGGGCATCACATTTGCTCACCTCCAGTTAGCTGGGACCTCCCTGTTAAGCCAGGACTGCTTACAAATGAGGGAAAGTGAATCAGTGAGCACTTCCACCAACTCCCTCAGTACCCTTGGGTGAATCCCACCCAGACCCACAAGTTACAATTACTTTAATTACAGGCAGTAACTAAAACACATCTCATTATTGAGAGAATAACAAGTTTGTTTGTTTGTTTGTTTGTTTGTTTGTTTGTGGCTGAGCAAATCTACCATTAGAGAAACTGCCCCTGATTTGATTCCTATTTGCTATGTCAAGTTCCCTGCAACACCCAGGATCACAGTGACACAAAGAACAGAGACCTCAATTTTTTCCCCCACTCCCATCTCTTTAATGACTTCTAAATCTCTTCCAGAACCCATGTAAGCTTCTCCAGCTACTGAATTCTCAAGTTTTCCCTGCCTTACTGATTCAATCAAATCTACCTGAAAATGGATAAAAGGTGGTGAATACCTGGTTCACTGGGTACAGGTTTCAGAGTGTTCTCTGGTCTGGAGTGAGTATCCTGAGATGGAGCCCTCCGAGTGCCATTAATTCTGCACCTGCTCAGTGTGTCCATGGTATCATCTGATTTTTTTATTTTTGTACAATTTCTAACATTTCTCATTATTACCTTGCCACCCAGGGACTGTGATTTGCAGGAAGGGTTCTTTTCCAGGCCAGGCAGAATTATATTACAGTTCCAAGGCATGTTTGGCAACTGCTAATAGCAGCTGGCTATTTTTAGATACTTTTTCTGTTCTTCTCACAGTTCAGATCTGTCCTATTTACCCCCACCTCCTTTTAATTTTTTTTCCAAAAAGCCAGAGATTTTAGAACAGTAGTTTTCACTGAATTTTTGGAATATATATTTACTGTTTTAAAAAAGGTTTTCCATTAGATTGATTGTACTTTGATTTTTCTAAAACTATGGTATAATTATTTTGGGCCTAAATCTGTATCTCTTCCATTGTGTAAGAGCATCTCTAAGAATAAAAACTGAATTCCCATCTAAACCATTTATTCACAGGGGATATTTTTTAATATATATCCAGTAATACCTTGTTTTGACATCTGAATATGAGGTTTAAATCTTTTTGAGGGTCCTGCCCCTCAGTCTTTGCTATTGATTTGCATGCTTTCCGATTTGCACTGTTCTAATTCACAAAGTCAAATTTAGTGACCCCCTGCAATGTCTGAAAATGCCTGGGGCCATTTGCTGAGCTAAGAGTAGCAGAGGAAGTAGAATTTGGCACCTTTAGTACCAGTAGAAATAAGCAGAAAAACCCTGTTTTCTCAGTATTATTTCACCTGAACCCACAAAAGCAATTGCCCTATGCGGAGCTAATTTTGTCTGAAACTCTTGGTACAATAAATTAGGGGAAAGGGGTGTGGGGGGGAAGATAATTTGGAGGAAAAATGTACAGTGGATTTTCCAAGGCAGCTGCCAAAGTTTTCACACATGCATACACAGAGAGGAAAAAATAGTGCAGTAGTGATGCTAGATCCTCTCTCAAGACATTTTTAGCATCTTGCTAAGTGATGACATCCCCAAAGGAAGGGGATGTACTCTTGAATATAGATTAAGTGTCCCAGCAAAGTATGAATTATATTAACATACCATGAACATTTGCCTTGGCAAAGCCAAAAACAAAGATCTAGTTTGCTTTCCATTTCACAGGTATCTCTGCTTTTTGATTACTACTGCATGCTGATTATAACGCTGGGGACATGTAGACAGGCACCTCACTGGCTGATAAATAAAAAAGGATCCATCTGCGACCTGCCAGGTATCACACATACCAGAGTAATGTCTTCACAGAATATTTTCCCTGGATTATTTTTAAATCTACCTGGCTTTAACAGTCAGAGATACCCATTCTTGGCTGCTAGAATTCTCTGTCAAGTTGCTATGCATTGGAGCACAGCAGATGATGAAAAAATCTGACCTGCTTAATGGAGAGGTTACAAGTAGCACATTAAAAAAATGGAATATGCTTTTCTTTTTCTTGGTAGCTCACTATTGGAAGCTTCCCCAGTGCTGTGAAAACATTTATAAGGACTAATATTGCAACTGCTGTGAGTAAATTTACAGACAGGGAAAGAGAAAGATAGAATGACAACTTCATTACACAGGTCTCCAGCTGGAAATGTGAGGCTTAGTTCTTGCTTCTGCTGCTCTTGTATAAATCAGGATGAACTTAAATTTTAAAAGAAAGAACCTACCCTGTTTTAAAAACATGAGATCAGATTCCTGATTTGGGTGAATGAGAAAGATCTAGTCAAAAAAGGAACAACTATTATTAGTCTGTATTTACTTAAAATATTAATGAAGTGCGTAAGTACATTAGTTTGAGTACACTTGCCTTGCAATAAAATCAGAAATTCCATAAACCAGAAAGGTTTATGTTGCAATTGTGCTCCATATCCCTGGTAACTCAATCAGCCTCCTTGTCTGTTCTGCATGGGAGTGCCCATACAGGGCATAAAAGTCTGTGTAGGTAACGCTCAGCATTTGGAGAGCCCAAGTGCTGTCAATGTATTTGGGGGAAAATATGAGAGGAAAACCCCATTCTAGATTTGGCTTTATCTGCTAATCTTGCTTTCCAGCCATGTGTGATGCTGTTTCTCATAAATACATCTCGGGCAAGAGAGGCATTGTATTTCTGCTGAGTTTTCTAACAAGTGGGAACAGGCCAGACAGTAGCTTGCAGACAGGTAAATGACTAGCCTTGCTGCTTCTTATTTTAAGTATTAGATGGTACTGGTGCAGAAACTTTGCAGATGCTGCAACTCCAATATTTGCTGGTTTTGCAAGCACGCTTCCTACTTGCTTCAGGAGAGTTTCTGAGAAATATTTGCTATCTAGAAGGGCTTGGAAATTTTCCCATTAAATAGGATGAGTTTGTATCCTGGTAGTGTTTTGCTAGTAAAAGAAAAGAAAAATGGAGATTTATTTATGTAGCTGACATGCCACAGACAGTTTCAATCATTTTCCAGCTGCATGTTTTATTTACTTTTTCCAAAATTAGTACTAATCATAACTCAGTCTAGGAAGAATTGCCTTAAGAATACTGTAAAAATTACTATCTAAGGCCTGGAGACAAAGAGCCCAAATGCTGAAAACTCAACATGAAGTGCAACTCACAGCTATGAAAGCCAGCTTCAAAGGGATTGAAACAGCTAAAATGCATATCCAGGCCATTGACAAAAAGAATGTAAGTTGTTTGCTACCATACCAAGGCTAATTCAAGAAAAAAATAATCCTTTTTCTCTTTTTCTTTTTTTTTTTTTAGTTACAGTCTCTCTTCTTAGAGAGACTATTAATGGATTTATGGTGGAGCATAATGATGCTTCCTGTTTCACTAGTTCTTCCTTCCATAATAAATCCTGTCATTAGATTTGCCTTTTGCTTTCCACTAATGTTTTAAAAGCGGTAAATGCAGAGACTGCAGGATGTGTTTTCCTGTTGTGGTAATAGGTAATTAAAAACCTATCATTGTACAAGCATAGGTAGGATTCTTTTTCTCCAAAGCATTACTTTGCTTTCCTTAATTTAATATAATTTGAACTCATTATGGGTCTTCTTTCTTAGCTCATGGCTCCTGCTTCTTATGTACATATCTGTCTTTCTCTCCTTTTCCAGACACAACTGGGTATAATAACGTTGGCTTTGACACAACTTCCTAGCATGGATATTTAAAATACAGGCTTCTTTCCAGCAAAACAAAGGCTTCAGCTGCCACAAATTTCATTGCCAGACTTCTGCCCTGTGCTCCTGGCAATAGTTTAAAGGACTGGAGTGAGATCCTTGTGCAGACTGCCATCACGAGCAGGGCCTTTTTTTGTTCCTGCTTTTAGCAGATGACCAGGCACTGACGTACAACGTAGCTCAGGCAACGACCAGGGGTGAGTGCCTGAGCTTTAATGCAACTCTTGAGCCATGGAAAGGAAGGCTCTTGACAAGGCTTCTCATGGCTTTCCCACAGAAGTATTTTCACAGCATCCTGGTCCTGGGATACACAGTTACACCACATCAGGGCTGGCCTTCAACACATAGATCACTAAATCCCTGAGATGGTGAGGGAAGAGTCTGCAGGGGATCTAAACTCAGTCAGGACCATGAGATTTATATCTTGTTCCTTTACTTCCAAAAGAGGCTCTTCCAAAAGAGGCACCTGTGCTCCAAAAGTGGCACTTGAATACAAAACTGCTAATGGACAGTGGAAGCGCTTAGGAGGGTCATCAAGTGAGCACTGGAACAAGTGCCACCAAATTTCTGGGAGAGCATAGTCCTTGAATTGTCTATGTGTCCTCAGAGCTACTGTACATCATTTATTGGTTCAGACAATTGTAATGGATTTCTCATTCCCTCCTGAAGACAGTATAAAAAGGGATTGTTGGTATCTGGCCAATATTTTGGTCAGTATCAGAAGTGATGGAAAAATCTGTGTTCCTCTTTGAATGATCAGAAACTGGGAATTTTTGGAGATAATCTAAGGTAGACATACATCTTCATGGCCATAGAAGTAAAATTCTGTATTTTTTCCATTTGTCAAGAACTTAAACTCGAAATACAAGAAGCAAAGAATTTTCATGCTTTGTTAGCAAGGATCCATTCAATTAGTATGATTTTCTAAAGAGAAGGCTTTGAGTTTGCACACAGAAAAAGGTGCAGAGTATTAGTCATAGGAGTAAACCATTGATTGAACTAAGCAGTTCACTGGGAATGAAGTACTTTATATTCATTGCACCAGATGCTTGGATTACACGTTTTGTATAAATTTGCTACATTCTCTCTATTTTAGACACAATTCCTTTTTAACAAGACAAATAAGACTTTTGAAGCCAGTGTGAAAAAGCAAGCTGTCCCCATCTCAGAGAGTGGGTTCCTTGGAAGTCTAGATCATTATTTTTGTGGTAATGGCTTAATTCTTAATAGCTTAACTCTCAGGCAGAGTTCAGAGAGGGGTGAACTCAGAATGCATAGAAGTAATCTAACTACTTACATGGAAGTGAATCTATTAGAGCTCTCTCAAAACCTTTAAAATGGCTAAATTATGCATGGCATTGGGATGGATTGTTCTGACTGAAAATCAACAGTGGCATTCTGGAGGAGAGTAATAATTACTCTACTGAGTTTATATGTTGGCCTTGCTCTCACAGCGGGAAAGAATGTATGTGCTGCTTGTGAAACTGTATGGAAGGAATGCAGATGCAGGCTGTTGCAATTTTTTTGGCCAAGATTGTGTCATTTCATTTGAAATTCCAAAATAAGGTCACAGTAAATTTTCTGCATCCAAGTGTGAGCTTCTTTTTTTTCTGATGCTTCAGTTTGCCAGAAATGCGAGCAGTTGTAAATTTCCACACAAAGTTGAATTTGAAAAGGACAGTGCAGATTTTCCACTGCACCTGTCAGGCAGGCAGCCACATCCACTGACTTGATTCAAGAGACAAAAAACTGTAACACCGAGTGCTTTGGGTATTGACTCTGGTAAGAGCAGCAATAAGCCAAGTTTGAGAGTTTTTGACAGTCTCATCTAGAAAGGATAAAAATACCAGTGAAAGAAGAGCTGTTCAGAAAGTACTTAAAAAGACACTGTGGAACAAAGAATAAAACTGCAGGAGGAAAAAATATGCATTCTTATCACACGAGAATTACAAATAAACAGTATGTTCTGTGAAAGTGTTCTGAGTATGGTGAAATCACATTGCATGAGGTGCTTAAGATGACATGTTTGCATCTGGGGTTTTTCACCCTGAAAACTATATTTTGATTTTTAGATTTTCCCTCTGAGAGAAAACTGAGGTTTACCATTGAAAAATTATGCTTGTTAGTTACAGGGGGTTTTTTTAGCTTTCATTGGTTTAGACTGCAGCCATAACCTTTCAGTGAATTGAGGCCAGAAAAAGACAAGATTGCCCCCTATCAAGTGACCTAATCTCTTTATAATTCTCTCTTTATATTTTTCCCTATGGCTAAATTATGAGACTAACAAGCCTCTGTTGTTTTTAAAGGCATGATACATTTTGATAGCCATATTTTTATAGTAAGCACCTGACTTTATTCTAAATTGGGCAAGCATGTTACAATTTCCTTGGTATTTCTTGATTTGACATACTTGATTTTAACCAGATTTCAGCTGGAGTTATTTTTTGAAAAATACAGGAATAAGACAATGAAAAAATTATGAGAAAAAGTATTTTTACATTGACTTTTTAAGAATTTGTTATCTGTTTTCTGTCATTTAACTTTTTTAGACATATAGTGCAGTTAAAAAATATGAAAATTGAAAGAAGTTATCTTCTCAGATTTCAACAGATCATAGATTTTTGTAGAATACCTGATTTAAGCATACTCAGAAAATAGGAAATCAAACTCAGAAAACTATTTTCTGAGTAAGAAAGAATTAGGGTTTTGGCCTGATGCTGATTAGGAACCTATGGTTATGTGACAATCAGGTTCAACAGCACTTGCAGAACCTGAATGTACCTAAATCTATGGGACCTGATGAGATGCATCCCAGGGTACTGAGGGAATTGACTGATGTAGCTGCTGAGCCACTCTCTGTCACATTTCAGAAATCATGGTAGTCAAGAAAAGTCCCCAGGAACAATGGGTGAAAGGAGGACCCTGGAAACTACTGACTATTCAGACTCACCCCCATGTGTGGTAAGATCATGGACCAAATCCTCGTGGATGATTTGCTGAAACATATGGAAGACAGGGAGTCAATTAAAGACAGCCAACATGATTTCTCCAAGGGCAAATCATGCCTGACTAACTTCATGGCCTTCTCTGGTGGACTGACTGCATCAGTGGGACAAGGGAAGGGCTATAGATGTCACCTACCTGGACATCTGTAAGGCCTTTGATATGGTCCCCCCAAACATTATTATCTCTGAATTGAAGAGGTACAGGTTTGATGCATGGACTGTTAGGATTTGGCTGGATGGCTGTGTCCAGAGTTCCAGGCAATGCCTGAATGTCCGGGTGAAAACCTGTGATAAGTGGTGTTCCTCTGGGGTCCATACTGGGACCAATGCTATTTAATCTCTTCACCAATGACATGGACAGTGACACTAAGTGCACTCTGAGCTAATTTGCAGACAGCACCAGGCTGAGTGCTAAAACTGATGCACTTTAGGAAAGGGATGCCATCCAGAGGGAACTTGACAGACTTGAGGAGTGGGGCAACTTTTTACCGAGGCCTACATGATAGAACAAGGGGAAATGGTTTTAAACAGAAAGAGGATAGACTTAGATTGGTCATAAGGAAGAAATTCTTTACTTTATGGGTGGTAAGACACTGGAAGAGGTTGCCCAGAGAAACTGTGGCCACCCCATCCCTGTAAGTGTTCAAGGCCAGGATGGATAGGGTTTGGAGCAACCTGATCTAGAGAATGGCATCTTTGCCCAAGGCAGGTCGTTGGAACTAGATGACCCTTAGAGATCCCCTCCAGCTTAAGTCTTACTATGATTCTATGATTTTATGAAATATATGTGTAGTCTCTATCCTGAGATTAGCATAATTGACCAAGGGATTAGCTGGGTATCTACCCTATGGATTAATAGCTCAAGGGGAAGGAGCTATTATAGCTGTACTTACAGCCTGTCTTTAGGATGACATTTCAGCTCTTACCTTGCACATTAGTCTTAATTGTTTTGGTAAAAGGAATAATCAGTTCTTATGTTCCCTGCAGGCAGGCAGCCTGAAATGTAATCTGCAGCCCAAGGGTAAAGATCTCATCTGAGTCACCTTTGTTCAAGACAAAAACCTAAGGAATTTTGTTTTAAAATCTTCGAGGTAAGATAATACCTGAAGGACAGCATGACTGTTCAAACACCTGTGCTAATTTCTCAGCACTAGCAACTACATCAAATACATGTTCACCATTAAAAGCCCCTTGAGAAGAAAAGCAGTGATACAGTTGAGGGGGAGGATTAGGATCCTAATTTTGATCCCCAAATAATGACATCTTCCCTCTTCCTCCTCTGTCAGGTCTCTCATTCCCAATTTGATGTCGTGTTGTGATGATGGTTATTCAGGCTGCAGGACTGTAATCTCTGCACTGCAGCAGTGTTTACAGCTACATTTGCTACGTTCACTCAGGGACCAGGTCTGTCCCTGCTCCAAGCTGTGCAGAAGTCAGGCTTCTCTCTTTCTGGGTCACAGGTGATAAACAAGTATGGCCACCTCTTCTCCAGGGAACTCAGGATATTTCTGCTTGTGTCTGCATATGCTCTCACTCTGCAGAAGGAATAAAACATCTGTGGAGTCATGAATACTTGAATGCATTTAAAAAAACACAAGTGATTTTCTGAAAAAGAAAAAGAAAAACAAACAAACAAAAAAAAAAACCAAATCAAACAAACCAGATTTAATTAACAGTTGTTATAATCAACAGTGTTATGTAGTGGCTTCAAAATGTCAATGACACCCTAAGCAGTGAATAAAAAGAGTCACTTTTGACTCTTTATTCAAAAACTAAAAAGAGACTGATGTTCTATAGTACCTACTCTTCAGTAGATTCTACATTTACTCTGATTTACAAAGCAAAATAAGATTCCTTTCCCTCCCTTTCCCCAAGTGTTAGTTGTTAAGCTCAGTATTTCAGAGGTTATTAAAGCAGGTAGGTTTTCAGCCTTTACAAAGTACTCCTCATTCACTGATACCACTCACAATTATATGAACAAACATTAAAAGGGATACTGATCCACCTCTACATCCCACGAGCTTCCCAATGTGTGTTTTTGACATCTTCTAAGCAATTTTAGCGTGTGCCAGTTGAATGAAATTGTCCCAGTGGTTAAAAATCTTATTTGACCACCCTGTAGTTCCTTAGCACAAACTCACTCTAAGACCTTCCACAAACCCTGGGACCATGGGGTATACATCAGATGCTAGCACTTTAGGAGGTTGTGGCTGTGCCCATAAGTGTGATGCCTGGCTCTGGGAGCAGCCTTCGCAGTCTAAGTGTGGATGCTTCTCTATTCCTCTTTCCCCTGTACTTGGGTATACATCCCAACTATTACAAAATTCAGTCTATGTCCCTAGACCAGGCTGAGAATAATGAAGGAGCACTAGTTCTGAGGTGAGACTTGGAATAATGAAGGCAGTGGGCCGGACAAATGCTCCACAAGCCAGGAGTTGCAAAGGAAAGAAGTTGCAAAAGAAAATAATTAATAAGATCTAGAATGTGAAATTGCTTTTAGTGAGATGAAATAAGATGGGTAAGAGTATGAATTAAAAATAAGGTCAAGAATAGATGCTTAGATGAGAAAAAGTAAACCATGATTCTGCGGGAAGAGAGAAAAGCCAGACTGAAAATTGGCAGGGAGAAGAGTAAGAAAGTCTGAGTTCAGGTGGAAATCAGTTAAAGTGACCAATCTGCTCTTCACAAGCATATAAGAAAAGTACCCTATTAAAGTATCATTCTGGAGACCTAATGTACACACTTCACAAAATAGATTAATCTTACTCAAAGCATTGTTGTCTTGTTTTCATTTGCCAAAGCTAGTTTGGTCATTAGGTTAACAAATCTGCGGACTTAACTCAGTTTTAACCCAAAATAAGCAAAGGGCTGGCTGTTTTTTTAACTGAATTCTTTCTCTTCAGAGGAAGCCAATACCTGCTGCTAAACTCAAAAGCCAGATGGTGCATTTGGATGCATTTAGATATGACCCACTACACAGGAGAGAATGTTGCCAATATAAGATGATACCTTTACCCTGGGGATTTGCAAGAGGGACTGAACTTCAACGGTCTGATAAAACTGAATGCAGAATGATTCTGAGCTCAGCACTGTTTACTGTGGGAGATTGATCGCATTAGCAGCTCAGCTGGATGAATCAGGAATTTAATGCCTTCCAAGGGACAGCTTTTTTCCACCTCAGGAGCTAATAGTTCTTACAAATGAATAAACTGTAAAAGTACCTCCTTGGACTGGCTTAGGGACGAAAGAAAAACAGAGCCAGAGCAGATGAAAGAGCCTGTCTTTCTTTTCACCCACATTCCTAGCTTCAAACTTTCAGAGTGATTCTTGTACTCCGTTTGGGTCTCCAGCCATATAAAGACATCTGCTCTCAGTCTCTCAAAAGGAACTTGCTAATCTGTAATGTTGCATGCACACAACAAAACAAAACCTGGAATCCATCCTACGTATCATATGTAGCTGTGTGGAAAGATGTCTGTGGAATTAAGCTGAGCAAGAGGCATGTATTTACTTATTCACAGCAATAAAACACAAATAATGACTCAAAATGTCTGTAAGGGCCTTCACATTTGTCATGCAATGCAAATCGCTGGAGTCTGCTTACTTACAGGTGTTCACTAAAGTGACAGTGTCTTAGAATCACAGAAATGTCACAAGGGACCTTTAAAGGTCAGCCAGTCCAATTCCCCTGCAGTGAGCAGTGACATCTTCAACCAGATCAAGTTGCTGATCCCATCCAACCTTATCTTGAACATTTTTAGGGATGAGGCACCTACCGCTTCTCTGAGCAACCTGTTCCAGGGTTTTACCACCCCAAAGGTTAAAAAAAAAAAAGATAAAATAATCCTTGTATCTAGTTTGCATCTACCCTCTTTCAGCCTAAAACCATTACTCCTTATCACTGCAGGCCCTGATGAAAAGTCTGACCCCATTTTTCTTATAATCTAAATCCCCATTAATTTTGGAAGAACACAATGAGGTCTCACCACAGACTTCTCTCTTTGTTTGCTTTTAAACCTGATATCAAATGATTTCACTGAGTATTCTGTAGCTTTTATACTGTGGGAAATAGTGAACACGTATTCCTCAACTCCCTTCTTTGTATTATTTATGGTATTATAAATTTTAACACATCTCTCCCCCTTCCCTCCCACAGTGTGTTTTCCAAGTAGATGGTCTTGAGATAACTAACTCTGTTTCTGTGGGAGTAGCTCCATTTTGCAGATCAGTGTTGCTATTCTTACCAGCACCATTCCCAGCTCAAGTAAGACCCTTTCAAGATCAATGGTAAGAATTTAATTACCTATGAAATATATTTGTGAAAACAGAATGTTAATGTCCTACATTTGTTTCCTATTTTTCAATATGCTATTCATCCCAAAAAGGTCTTCTGGTTTATCTCATGATAGCTTTACATGCCTTTGGTAAGAAATATTTTTGAAAAATTTTTGAAAATCTTTATGTATGAACAACTGTAATCATCTTCTCATTGACACCTTCAAAAGACTTTAATAAAATTGCAACTAAAAAGAAATATGAGATGATGTTTCCCCTGTATCTCATATTTACACTTTGCCCACTGTCTGATTTTATTCTCTCTTATAGTTCCTACAAATTTGCTTGATACCAAAGTCAGATTTACTGCCTTCGGAACAAATTCTGTAGCTTTTTTAAAGACTGCTGAAGCACTTGCTTTTATTTTTAATGGAATAAAGAAAGTCCTTGCTTGTATTCTTGCAAGTATCCTTGCTGCAACTTTCTTACCCTTTTTATTAATTTAAATAAATGTTTAGGATTAAAGATATAAATGATTAATTAATCAGTAATATATACCTCATGACTGGAAAGCAGTTCAAGTGGACACTTTAAAACCAGTAATTTCAGTAATCTGTCAGTCCAGGGAAACCGTATAGCAACCTTCCAATACATGAAGGGAGCCTACAAGAAAGATGGAGAAGGACTTTTTACAAGAGTACAGAGGGATAGGACAAGGGAAAGTGGCTTTAAACTGAAACAGGAAAGGTTTAGATGAAATATTAGGAAGAATTCTTTAATATTAGAGTCATGAGGCAGAGAAAATGCTTCCCATCCCTGGAAGTGTTTGAGGCCAGGCCGAATGGAGCTTTGAGCGACCTGGTCTGATGGGAGGTTGTGGATGCTAACTCTAAAACAGAGAGCTGTAAAAGTTGCAGGCCGCATAGCTTCTCAGTTTTGCCTGAGAACGTGGCCTGAGAATTCATGGGGAGGATTCAAAACAATCCTCAGAGACAGAAAACAGCCTTGCAGGTGTTGTTTTCCTGTCCCTTGTTTTCTTTGCAGGAGAAAGTCAAGGGGTGTGTGCCCCACTGACCAATGATGGTAATGTAGTAGTTTGCTAACCAATAAGAGTTTCCTTTCTGTACTTTCCACGTATCAGTCTATAAAAAGACCTGAAGCAATAAACTAGGAGGAATTCTCCTGATTAACTCCTAGAGAGTCTGTGTCGTCTCTTCCCAGCCGTTCCTAATAGAGCGACAGGAGGTGTCCTTGTCTATGGCAGGGAGAGTGTAACTAGATGATCTTGAAAGTCCCTTCCAATCTGAACCATTCTATGGTTCCATGACTCTTCTACTTTGCCTCCAGTTTCTCTTACATCTCAAATCTTGTATGTGGTAGATAAATACTTTCTCAATAAAGTCTGCATATGGAGATTTCTTTTCTCTTTAGCAATTCCAAACCCTCCTTGGGTAGAGGGTTGCAAGCCTAGAACCTGAAGCCAAATGCCATTTTTCTCTCATGGAAATTGACAGGAATAAAGTGCAGTACAGTCTTAACATCAACATACTGAGAAGCCCATGTCTTCATTGCTTCATTTACAAAGACCTGCCAAGTCCTGGCAGCAAATGTTGTTATATAAAGTTAAAAACCCAAATATATACTAAAATCTGATCTAAAAGCAAAGGATCTGGTGAGTTACTGATTGAGAAATTAAGACATGTTTCCAGGATGCTTGTAAGGATGTACAAATTATGTATGGGTACTCTCATGTAGAGAGTAGTCCTCATTCAGAGGAAAACAACACAGGAGTCTCTAAGATTGAAAGCACTAAA
Organism: Poecile atricapillus; assembly: GCF_030490865.1. NCBI lineage: Eukaryota > Metazoa > Chordata > Aves > Passeriformes > Paridae > Poecile > Poecile atricapillus. The sequence continues at coordinate 102,715,563 of NC_081250.1, read as the reverse complement.
TGGAAAACTGGTAAACCAGGGAGCTTGCAGGCCTCCATAAAAATATCTTACAAGCTATATCTGTGAGTTCCCTGACAGAGGAAAACAGGTGAATAGTGTGAAAATCTGAAAAAAGAAAGACAATTTTTGTCTTTGTATATTGGCTGAGCCAATATATATACATGTATGTCACATGTATCAATGCCATGTCACATGTATCAATGTTTTGCAGAAATATGTCCGAGGTTGGTTAGAAATATCCACAATTTTACAAGAGCTTTTAGTTAACATTGTCCTGACTCTCAGAAACAGAGAGGGGATGAATACCCTGAAGATGAAAGGTGCACCTCCAGTAATAAGACTCATGTAAGTATAAATAACACCCACTTCCATTTTATAGAATATGCTACCATCTGACTGATTGGAATAAAAATATCATTGTAGTCCCTGAGATCATCATCTGGAGACTTATGTAACAGCAGAAACTGTTTTTCAGGAAAAATATTAATTCCAGCCTATTATTAACCATGAAAACATTCCTCAGTTTTATGAGTCATGGTTCTTGTCATCAAGCTAAATGCCATTGAAATGTATTTCCTAAGAGCAATACCCACAGTGATTGTGTTAGTTGGTTAAATGCTGGCCCTCCAACATCATATTATGAAATAAAATTGGTACATGAGGAAGGACTTGGATGGCATCACATTGATTTGGACTTCTGGAGAGCTGATGCTGCCATAGCAACAGAGTCTCTGGATTGTTTAAATTTGAAACCACCTCCTTGTTGTGATAGAAAACAGCTGTATTGGTAGCCTGTGGTCACCCTAATTTTTGCAACTACAGTTGTTTGCAATACGGTCCATATTAATGTTATTACAGGCTGCGCTTCTCTAGGATTTTACAGGCAGAGTAGTGCCTCTCTTGTTTTTACTCCCACCTGACCAAGAATTTTGTCAACACCAGATTTCCAGAAGACAGAGCTCCATGTACATGTATTTATATCTGTAGATACCAAAGCCGTGACTGAAGCTGGATGTTTCAATAATAACATGTCTAGATGTTGCTATTATTTGATTGTAAAGTATAATCCTGGACTTATAAATAAGCATATTTGTATATTTGCATCTTATTTCATGTATTTATATGCATATATTGCATCCTCAATCAAAAACCAGAGGAAGTAAAATAAGCCTTTTTCCAGACACATTCTTCTGATACTTCTTTTCTTTCTGAACTTAGCAGAGGTCTGGTGTAGGAGATTGTCTCTCTGCTTAAAAATTGTGATGCTTGCAAGTTTTCTGATGAAATATTTTTAATTTCTGTAATTTCTGGCATTAAACTAATGTTTACAACATAATGCTTCAAATTTTCAGGTTTTTTTCACAATTCCTGAAGTATTTACATTTATCAAATACTGATCTTTTTTCATCCACTCAGTTGTGACATCTATTAGAGTTATCTACCTCATGGGCAAATAGCATTACAACAATATGAGAATATACATCCATTTTTACTTCTTTTAATGTTTTGAGTTCAACTCCTGGGTTACATCTTTTTATTTCTCAACTGTTAGTACTTTCCCAAGTAATTCCAAATTTTCTCTGTCTGCAGCCATTGCTACTCTGAACTTCGTCCTCCCTGCTCTCAGGCTGCTTATGTCACTCTGGTGGAGTAAAGGCTCTGTCTAAAGGTAGATTATATTTTAATCTACCTATTTTCATGTCTTTTTATGTATAGTAATTGCATTTGGTATCTTTGAGCTGAAAGAGAATCAGTTGCTCTGACGTATTATCCAGCCCCGCTGTAATTTGCAACTGTTCACAGCCAGAAATTGTGTATTATGAAAGAGCTGTTACCTATTAAAATATTTCTGGTGGGAATCCATTAGTGAAGATTTATGTTCCATTAGTGAAATTAGTTATATAGCCAACATAGCTTTCTACTATGTGCTGGATGAATACTCTTCTCCCTCCCTACCTTGTAACTGGCTCACAAGTCATAGCAGAGCTTCCGACCACTGCTACCCCAGGAAAATAAAATGGGAGTATTTTTGGATATAGAGTCACTGCTACAGAGCAGAAACTTGCCTGTGAAATGAAATTATCTATATAGGTATAGGAACACAGTTACAGTTATGCTGATACTTTTGACACTGTGACAGCTTCTGTAGGTAGTTTGTCTCATGATTTGGAATATATCTTTCCAGCTCTATATATGTCTCTTCAAAAGCACTCCAAGCCAAAATGAAAACAAGCTTAAAAGCACATAAAGGTTCACAAGAAGACTAATATTAACTCACTGTAAGTGATGTAATTAAACTAACATAGATTAAAAACTTCCCCAGAGGAAACAATCCTTAAACAAATTTATTAATAAAAAAAGTGTGTGAAACACAAACTCTCTATCACTTAAGCTGTTATACCCCAGGGAATGAGATTGGTAAACAGTGGGTATGGTATCCACATGACAATTCTGAATACAGGCATCTCAGAGTAACCCATTGGCTCACCTTACTGGGGATTTTTATTTCAGTTCTGGCTCTGAAACTCTGTTGGTGTTTGGGGAGCACTGGCATCCAGGCTGCTGCATTTTCCCTGTGCAACACCAAAGGTTCCTTGACCTGGGTGCAATAGTGTGGAAAATAGATTATGATGCTCAATCCTCACTCGTGTTTTTGAAAATAGACCCTTTCTATCTTGTGACCAGAGGCTAGCACAGGCTGTTCTACTGCTCTCGATAAATTTCCATTGCCTCTGAAAATTAACCAGCTTGGGAGCTCCTAATATATCATCATCATCATTACATTTGTCTTTGGTAAATTTACCTAAAATGTCTTTCCAGAGGACTAAATTGCAGCATAGCAGGGGAAATGAGAAATTGCTATTCACAAATCAATGCCTTGCAAAGGTTAGCTTATAAAAATGTGTGCTGACTTAGGCACTGTTCTTCCTTGCCAGTTGGGGATGAAGATTCGGTTACATTCACATTTCTTAAGATTAAGAGGGTGTCCTCACACATATGTAAATAAGAGGAATTGCTGAGCTCTGAAAAAAATTACTTAGCTTTGCTTGCAGATTTTTCAGAAACTCTAAGGGCTGTGAAGATAGAAAAATTGCTTAAAATACTTCCATTTGTTTTACAAAATGTCTGCTTTCAGTACTTCCTCTGAGGCATCTTCCAAGAGTAGTCAGGATGCAGCACTGAAGAAACGAGTCAAGTTCCAGTTCTTGGTTGACAAGGTAATTTGGAAAAATCAGATACTCAACATCTATGCAGAGATCTTGTCCCACCAGTGACTGCTCTTCCATGGACTACACAGGATTATCAATAATAATAACAATAACAATAATAATCCTTAATAAAAGATTGTGGCTGCAGGTAACATTGAGTTCCTTACTTGGCCAGGTTTTACAGTTTTCTGACAACACTTTGTTTTTCAAAAGATAAAAATCAAGTAGAAAAGAATCTTTGTAAATTTATAAATCATTAAGTTGTCTGAAGTTGTATGGGTGTATTCCGATATTATGGAAGACATTAACAATGCTGAAGGCTACAATGCTGAAGAATTAATTAATGAGGAATTAATTAATTAATTAATTAATTAATTAGGAATTAATTAATTAATTAATTAATGAGGAATTAATATGGTGATATAGGACTTACACATGAAGACAGTATATTCCTATTATTTAGTGTGATTCAAAATTTTATTACGTGAAGCTGCACATCCCTAGAATTTTACATACAAATTAGTGCCTCTTAATTCTTGCTCCTATATAAACCAGAGCATTAGCTGGAGCACATTTTCAATAAGGGGAGCTCTGTATCTGTACATCTGTGCTTATGTGTGCAAAACCCAAAGCTGTCCTTGAAGCTGAATGTTTTAGTATCTGTTATTTGCACAAAAATTGTTGTTACTAAGGTTAAAAATGTAAGTATGCTTTGTATCAAATTATAGGCCTCAGTTTCCTAGAAAGATTAGTTCACATGAATTAATATAATATAAATAATATATTGTCTGATCTGTTATCTCCTTTAGGCTCATAAAAATGGTAAAAATTTACTGGATATTTGGGAAACTAAGACAGCCAAACATCATATGCTGGCTGAAAATATTGCTGCATCATTGCAGTCCCTGAGGCACCAAAGTCACATTGGATTGTTCAGGTATCTAAAGTGGAATTGTCCCATAAAATCACAGATTGTCCTTTTGTTGGCTAAACAGTGTGAAGAAGGGCATGCTCTTTCAAAAGAACTGCTATAAATTATCTTCCTGGTCACAAGACAACAGCAGGGAAAGAACATGCTTTGCAAACAGCCATGTATTTGAGGCACGACATTTCCTTAAGCAGACCAGTTTGCATAAGAGCATACACTTTGCTCTAAGCTCTTCTTGAGCATAAAAATCTTGTGCCAGAACTTTGCAGGGTCAGAGCAGCATGCACACATTTTTCTTTAAAGTTATGAATTTGGTTGTAATTGTTGGTGATAGTCTTAGCTCTTTTTCAGGGCTCTAATTTCCAAGGGCTGCTTTTATACTCCATTTACACAATATTTCAGCTATTACAGATTGTAGAAAAAGTTATCTCATTCCATTTGATATAGGTTAATCAAAAGGAGGCTAATTTCCATGGCTACACTTAACTTGTGTGAATAGCACTTAACTTTTCAGTAAGTTTTTTTTTAATAACATTTCCATTAAAAGAACCATTCTAAATAATGAAAATTATTCTGACAAAGGGAGCCACAAGATCAAGCATAGAGTGTCTGGTATCTGTTTCATTTTATCTTGCATGTTGTAATCAGAGCATAAATTTATAGACAAGGATTTTCCAGGATGTATTCCAGATTTGTGAAGAACAACATTTCCTCAGTCTCCATCTTTCCTCTGTGTCCTATGTTCTCTAGCTTGGGAGTACTGCACATTATCTACTGCAGGCATGTGTTTTGCATGTCAGGACATGATCTAAAATTTATGTAAGTGGATTTTTGCATTGTGACAATTATCACCTTTTACCAATCTTTCCTAAGTACAGAGGAATGGACAGCCTGAATGGAGGTCCTTCTCAAAACACTGCTCCAAGTGGCAGAGAATAGAGCCATCTATTGATTGGGGGGTACAGTAATGTCTCCCTTCTGACATTCACAATGCTTTGCGAGTTTATGCGCCACCTTCTGAACACCAGCATTGTTCACAAGTTTTTATTTTGGCAAGTGCCATACTTCACAGACACAATCTTGAGAAGGAAAACACCTAACCCGCATAGCTTCCAAGTGTGACTCTTTCAGCTATTAAGCACTGTGATCTAGGAAACCTCTACAAGACTTTCTTTCAAAGGTTAGGCAATGACTTTGGTTGTCTCTAGTATTTAATTTAGTAGCTACCTAACAAAAATGTAGGGGTAATATAATAAATTGCAAAATACACAACAGAACTGTCTGCTCCAATACACTTTATTTGTTAAAAATATACAAACAATATCTCTTACACATGGGTGGCCGCTTTATGCCACCATAGTTAAAATGGAAATACTTTATTACCCATAGACTAAAAAGGCTGTTTACAAGGCCATAATGAACCCAAAAATAGAAATAGCTGCACAAAATCACAAATGAATGCAAACAGAATCTTTGCACAGTAACAGCTAGCAGACACTTTATTTGATATATTTAATATGAAAATAGGTAGTCCTCAGGTTTTTTTTTAACTAGCAACCCCCCTCCAAAAACAACAACAAAAAAACCAAACTGAAACAACAACGAAAAAAAGCTCTACCAGCCCAGTGTGCTTTGACCCTGTAGGCATCTGTGTATTCCCAGCTCCATTCCCAGATAAGGCAGCCCCCACTGGGTGGCACTCAATAACCAGGCGTGAAGCGAGCTCCGTGTGCGCGCCCGGCTCCGCATCCTCCCTAAGCCTACCAGGTGCTGCCGGCGGAGCTGCCGCACTCCTCGCGGTATTCTGAACCACAGCTGGATGTTTTCCATCAGCTTGGCCTTTACAACTGGCAAGTGCAGCCCTGTACTCCTCTTGGTGCAATTGGATCACAGGATGGAGCCAGCAGCTGCGGCAGAACAAGGCACTGCCCCAAGAGCAGTCAGCGCTTTGCTCACGACTGTCCATCTCTCATAACAAATCCTGGCCTTTAATTCATCCTTTTGTTTCATGATAACAAGTCAGAATAAAGCAACCACTCAAACCTTCACGAGGAAGCTCTAATGCAATTGTTGACCAAACCTAGTTGAATTCAGTGCTCACCATAATGAAACAGAGAAAAGCAAACTTAGCATGTTAGTGTGTAGCAGTGCAGCCTCACAAATGCCAACCTTTTAAGACTAGGTGCATTCTTCACGACTCAAACCTAATCTTTTAACAAATGCTAATCTTAAAAAAAAAGCCTTCCTTTAAAAAGCTCTCGGTTTTTCTGTGAAGTGAACTTACTTGAAGTGAACTGAATATCTGAAAGAACCCTCACAGGGACTTACTGTTTATGATTTTGCCTTCTAAAACATGGTATCAGCATAGGCCTTTGTTGTCCACTTGTATGTTAAAAACATAGTGTGTGAACATGGAATTGGCCACAGGAGGTCACATTGACGACCCATCCAGTCCAGCAGTGGCCAGCAGTATGTCACATTTTAATGGAGCAACCAAATACTGATGACAAATCCTTGCCATTCCTAGCAGCTTGGAGCTCAGGCACTCACACAGAGGTGATGTTTGTGCTTCATAGTTTTGGTGGCTTTTTTATTTATTTGGTAGGGGTACAAATAATGGATTTGTTCCGTTTCCATCTTCTCAATATGCATAAAATCTGCCTTTGGATACTCTGCATGGCAATATGTTCCACATTGAAGTACACATTGTTTGAGAAGGGGTCTGTTTCCGTATACTTTGAACAAAAAGAATATTGCTGGATGTACGTATGTGTTAGACACAAGGAGAGCAGTTTGACAGTTTTAAATCAGATGAGAGGGCTGCCTAACCAAACCGACTTAGGTACGCTATTTGCATCATACTTGATAAAAGGAGTCACAATTATTTTTATATCTTCTCTGAAGTCAGGTCTCTACAGCATCTATAAGGCTTGGCTACAAAGGCTATGATCTTCAGAAACAAACTAGCACAATGTTTATCCAGGCATAAAGATGCTGTGAGGATAAAGCTCATTATTTCAGGCCTTTCCAGACTGAGGGAGAAGTGTTATATTCATAATGACATATGAGAAGTATGGTGATATAAAGCACTGAGGTGAGATTCTGTGCCATGCTTGAGTCATCTTACTAGATCTTTAGATGTGAAGATAGTTTTACACCTACCCAGTTCTGAGGGTGTCTGTGCCTGAGGAGCTCTGCCTGTTAACTTAAGCTGTTGAAAACTCTCTGAGGCATTCACAGGGTCACAGCACTGCCTTGTATCATCTCCTTTTTCTAAAATTTTTTCTATCATACAAAATAAATGTTGTATATTTAAAGTCAGCAAAAGGTTCAGCCTCTTTGAACTGACTCTAGACTATCAAGAAGCTCTGTGGTTCCTCCTTTTGACAGCTTAGATCTTAGTATATTGCTTCCTCTAGAAGTCAGGCCAGGGTAATTATGAGTGAACCTGCTCCCTTAAACGGATAAGAAAAAGAACTTTTCTTTGGAAAACACTTTAAAGACCAGTGGTTGAAAGTTGTTTTTTTTTATAGAAAATACAATTAAAATCTAATGATAAAGGCCTGGAAGTTTCTTACATTTATTCACAGATGTAATTTTTAACAAGTGAAAAATGGGCCTTGGCATTGTCCCATCCTAAGGTCAGACAGAAAGCCAGGTGTAAACCTAGCGTTTAAAATTAATATTGAATAAATCTGTAAACAAAACTAACTGGACCACATTACTTCCAGCTAACCTATGTAAAGTCTGTTGAATTATGTCAACAAGGAAAAAATTTGACCTACCTTGTTTGTAAAATGTTCTGCAAATACAACAAATACATTGAGTAAACAGTTCCAGAAAGAGTGCAGCAGCATCATCAAAAATATATTCTAGGAAACATAAGGGTAGATAGTGAGTGGAAGACTTGCATCACGGAAAAAAGCTAAATAAGGATTCAAATCTGTTCTAACAAATTTAACCTTGCTGCTCTTATTTCTTTTTCTATTTAATTTAGAACATAAGAAAAATCTAATTATCAATCAGACAGAACCAAATTCACCTCTGGTTTAACTCAGCTGGATTTAAGACCAAGGCTGAATCAGTATGTTGATTGCCAGAGGATGACACAGAGTGGGTATGGGTAAAGTGCAGGATATGATTCTATCTACATATATTGAATATCCAAAACTAGTGAGAATTCTTAGTGTTCAATACATGGACAAAAACACTCCAGTATTTACTTGCACAAGAGACCTGGTCACTGGACTCACAGATATCCTGTTCCTGTCCTCAGCTTCTGTGTGGTACTACATCCCCTGGCAGGAGTTTCTTCTCAGATCCTGCAAGGCCTGGTAAACTGGTGTTGGTACCAGAATCTGCTTTTTTCTGACTTTGCAACTGAGCTCCAAGGACCACCGTAATGGAAGAGATCTGAGAGGCTGAGTCAGTCAATACTTCAAGAAGGCATCTGTTTATGCTCAGCTTTTAGGCAAACCTCCTGTCAACAAATAAAAATCAAGGAATGTTTAAACATACAGACCTAAACATGAAGCCTTAGATCTACAATACTGTGACACTGCTGCTGCATTGTGGTTTCTGATGGTTACATCATTTGACAATTCTTAGCCTCCAAGGCAGTGGTGGCTGAGTTTGACAGCTCTCCAACTTCTCCATGGGAAGCCAGAACTAAAGGGGGCATACTCTCCCTTCCCCAATCTCCACTGTGTATCACTTCCATTTACACACAGCTTTCCTGTAGATCAAGACCAGTCTGGTCCAAAGGTTTGCTTCCTCTTTTTCTAGGTCAGAGTCAGTCTGTTCTGTCTGCCATACAGATTTTACACCCTTCTGTGTGCAGGCCCAGCCCAGCCTCTCCAGGTGGGTGTTTTGCAGACTGCATGCTGACCATCTGATTCAGGTCTTTGCAGTCTGGGTACAATTATCTCAGCTCTACTATTTTTGTATAACTATGCTGAGCAAACAGGTGTTACACGATATTGCAGTTCCTAAGTCAAACAGTCTTGTGATATGTCTGGGTACAAGGCAAGCAGGAGATGTTTCTGCTTTAACTCAAGCAGACCTGTAGCATATTTGGGTACAACCCAAAATATATTTCTCAAAAAGGTCTTCCCACTGCAAAGTTATCCCTACTGAGTCTTGCTTCCTGACATTCTATAGGTAAACTAGGTCATCCTGCAACTGAGCACATCATGACTTTCCTTTTTCTTTTTTTTTTGTCAAATCACCTTTCACTCAGCATGGAGCTAATCACTGACTCATCTGAGAACACGCTCTACTCCTCCTCTACCTGGGCCACTGTAAGCTGCCTTCTCCTATCAGTAAAAAGGTAAATGTGTATGTAAATATTTGGTTTTCTACAAAAAAAGAATAGGTCATTCATATGCTTAAATGTTGAGATGATGATTGTGCACTTCTCTGACTTACAACTTGGTAGCAGTAATGATTACTTGTTTAATGAGGGCTGGATACAAATACTAGAGGGAATTTATAATCTCCTGTTCTTCAACTGTGAACCACAGCAGATGGTTTCAGTCTATGCAGATTAAGAGCACAGTAACACATTTTGTATTTCCATAATAAATAAGAATAACTTAACACCAATTACAGTTAGATTGTGCAAAATGGGAAAGACAGCATTCCAAGCAGTGAACATCTACTAATTTGAGCAGATTTTGAGATAATAAATATTACATTTGGCAGTTTAGAATCATCCACACCACAAATGGAGGAGAAACTGTGAGAGAGAAGAATGCATCTGCCAAAACTGGGATTTGGTTCTCCTTTCCTTTACATCACTCTTCCACTCAAGTCATTACAGTAATTTCCAATATAGCTTTTTTACGTTAGAACTAGTTTGGTCATTGGAACAGTTCCTCTGAGTAAAGCCTCTCTTAAGTTCTATGTTGCCTCCAGGAGGTTCAATCAAGGCATGAAACAGGAGAGGACAGATGGGCAAATGCAAGAAAATGACACATCAGTACCCACCAGTGTTTCTGCTATCAGTTCCAGCAGTCTTAAGTGTTGTCATCAGAGCAAAGAGGAACTTTAACAAGGAATTTGAAAGTTGTATTAAATATTCATACACACAGGAAATTTCTTCCTAGTGGGCAGCACAGGGTAAAGATGAAACAGTTGGACGATGCATATTGTAATAGATTTTCCACAGAACCCACCTCAACCAGACCTGCACAAGGGCCTGCCCAGGAAATCCCATGCACTTGGTTTTTTTTCATGACTCACCCTTCTGTAGCCCAGGTGGTTGAACTGATGCCAAACATGAGCTGGCAGTTTGAAGCCAGTCAATCTCTTGTCACTGCACAAGGACAGCGTCCAAGATGGAAAGAGCATTCTCTGTATGACAGCACCTGCAGTGGAGACGGAATTTCTGTTGAGTTAGTGCCAAGGTCAGTCCTTGCTTACCTTTGAGGAGTGATTGACAGTTAGCAAGTGTAGTGCAGATTGAACCATGGATTCATTCAGGAAGGGTCCAGGGTGCAAAATGATACCTGGTATCTTTTCTGGTCCCATATTTTATGATGTCACTCAGTTTCTGACTCAAAATAACTGTTGTATAATTAAATCAAAATAATTATAGGGGTTAAATAGAAGAAACTGTTCCAAATGCAGCTTGTCTTGAAAGCAAAAACAATCCTTTGGAGACTAAAGGAAAGTCAGAACTTTCCCATATTTTGTGGCCAAATTTAGGGAGTGTTTGCAGCAATATTCTGAATGGCTGTGAATGGGGAAAGATTGAAATCACTAGACATTTGTTCAGAAGAGAGAAAAGAGTTTGAGAGTGGCAGAAATACATAATAGACTTAGAAGTCAGCAAAGTACAAGGGCAGAAGCTGCATTGAAGTGGGAATCTTTTTGATGAAACCTCAGATAGGAACTTTATGCTGAGAGATATAAAGAGAAAGGATGACAAAGCACTAAACAGGAAAGGCAGGTGAGTTCAAGGGCACTATTTTAAGATGGGAGGGGTTAAATCATGCCTGGATCTGTGAAGAAGACAACCCAAAGACGAGTGACTTAGAAGGGCTGATGATGATTAAAGACAGTGTGATGAATGTGCAACAGAAATTAAGAGAATGAAATTAAGTTCTTAGGAACCCGGTCAGAAGAGGAAGACAAATGGCAAATTTAAAATTCCAGTGTCTATCGTGGCAGGAATAGCAAGGTGCAGATGAGTAAGGGCATATGTGTTTTCGGGTCTGGAGCTCTCCTCTGTCTCTTCTCATGCTCTGCAGTGTGAGCATGTATCACTGTGTCAGCTTTCATGAGGAAGCGGGACCCAGGCTCCGGCAGTCACGCTGTTGGCACCCGCGCTGGGTGCTGGCTCCCAGAAAGGTGTGAGTGTGCAGGGAACACAGCTGTGGGAGGCTCTCGTGTTGCAAGCAGGATCTGTGCACCAGGATGCTCCTGTCAGCTTGGCAGAGATTTGTTTCACCACAGGTATCAGAAGTGTGGAACAGCTGGATTCTAACAAATCACTAAGGTATCAAATCAGCACATCTGTTCCAAACACACTGAATTACTCTCCAGGCTTTGGATATAAGACAAACTTAATTCCTGCATTTGTAATTATTATCTGTAGAGCTGTGAAGGTAGCTCTGAGTAGGAATGCATGTTTTGGTTTACATTAGATAAAATAGGTTCCTTCCCTGAGGATCCACTTTGATGCAAGGGAAAGGCAGATCTGACCTGGTGATAGCAAGAGCTATGCCAACAGAAGCATAAAGTCCTGCCAGGACCATCCAAGGTGAACAGATCAAAGATTAAAGAACAAATGAAAAACAGCTTTTGGTCATTTAGGAGGGTGTCTATGTAATCACTCAGGAGAAAAAGTTACTGAAATACAGTATAATTATTATAATAGACAGGATAGTAGACAAGGAGGGCAGAAATTTTCTGTGCCTTAGGATACCTGACAGAATGAGCAGCATTTGCTTTTCGACAAGATACTAATGCATTAGAAAGTCAGTGCCCTAAAAGTCTTACTAGGCAAAGTAAAACCAGCCTTTTAGACTGCATAATAATAAAAACTGCATAATAACAATTTGACCAGAAGTCAAATTAATTCCTGGTAGAATTTTGCTGCCTTTAGGGGCAAAATGAAGATGTTGTCTCCTTTCATAAACACATTCATTGTGTTGCATTTTTTTGTTACTATTTTTTGTAACCTCAACCCCAAGAGGTGTAATGCATTTTAATTTCTCTTTAAGTAGGTCATTGGTTTTCCTTTTCTGCACTGCCCTCTTTCTAAAACAATTTATTTATTCTTTTTTAAATGGTGGGGATATGGGGGGGTCGGCAGGGAAAAAGCTCCACAGAAATTTCAAATCTATTTTGGCAATTCTACTGTATTTTACTTTAACCTCACCCACTCAATACCCACCAGGCTGTTCTCAAGTTCTTGCTTTTCCATCTGCTAGTCCTTCACAGAGAAGGATTTGGAGAAGAAGGCATCCCAGAAAGATTAATCTGCATACTGTAGAAAAGAGGAAACTTGTTCTTAAAGACCATGACAAAGCAATACAACTTGTTACCAGAGCTGTGACCATTCTGGTCAGGCAGGGCTTTTGTAATAAGACAGTGTGTTACTGACCATCAGGAGCTTAAAAGAAAACTGCTAAACTTCCATCCAATTATGGTCTTCCTGCATTTGTCTCCACTGAAAATTATAGTTAACTCTTCTCCCATCTCCCAGAAACTTTCAGAACTTGGTAATACAATAACTCACGAAACATCAAAACAATAATTTACCCTGCATGAGGTGGAGAGAGATCTCAGTGAGGGATTGACAAGAATTAGAGTACATGCAGGGAGTAGCTGTCTGCAGGAGGGTTCATCTCTGATTGCTTGCCTGAAAGGTGGAGAGAGATTGCCTCAGCAAATTCTGAGCATGGGATGCTACAGGCTGTAACATCATTGGTTGCATTAGGCCAGCACCCTGAAGCCCAGATTACAAATCCAGGGCCATACCACAGGGAGTACTGTGTTACTTGGAGCTTTTGAAAGCAACATTCAGACTTCTATCTCTGCCAACACAAGATATGAGGTTCACAGGCACTGTGGGAGGAAGATATAAATAATGAATGAGCTAAATAATGACAGCTAGCTGTACCTAATTATAGTTCTAGTTGCCCTTTTGAATAAAGAAAGTTCAAAGCTACTGAAAAAAAGAGGCTGATCCCTTTTCTGTATAGTGTTTGAACTTCACAGATTATTAACATGAAAAAGTGAGGAGATGCCAATGGAAGCCACACCAGCCTGTCATAGCCTTGCTGAAGAGAGAAGGAGTGTCTGTAACACCAGTTTATTTACACATCAAAACATTCTTCAACTTAAATTAATATTTAGCCTGAATACAGAAGCAATGTAAGAATTAAAATTAAATTGTGTACATTATTTGGAAGATGTTCTTCCTTACATCTTTTGCTACCTGACTTGGGAGACTAATTTAGGAAAGTAGCTCTGCAGGCTCTGTACATAGGGAGCACAAGGGTCAGTTAACTCCAGAAAGAGTGCAGGTCCCTAGCCAGGGCATTTAAGTGTCTAATGCTAAATGTGTGAATGTATTTACCTCCTCATCCCTCTCTATTCATTAAGAATTTGCTCCTAGTGCCCTTCCTATGCTGCAAATCAGGGATTATGAATGCCTGCTCACCATGAACTGAATTTCTCTCAGATTAGGCAAAAAACACAACCCACAAAATCGTATGCCCACAGAATTGGTGGGCTTTTGATCTTTTCCAGCTCTTGGTGACTTATAGTGGCTTACTGGGGGTCAGTACACATTTTCCTCACATTCTTCTATCTATAAAATAAATTCAATAATTCCTAGTCACATTCTAAAAGAAATCTTCATCTTTGGGTAACAAAGTTTTAATTACATACTATGATTATTTTATTCCCAGCATAAGTACTGTCTTTATGCGTACCATTTAAGTTATCATTACAAATTTTTAAATAAACTGAGTAGTAGCTTAAATTAGGATTCTTTTTAAACTTTAAGTGCATTTGCACTTTCATATATAATACGAAATGTACTTTCACATAAAAGTTAAAAACTGCTACAGCATATTGAAATAACTGCATTTGTAGAAAGTCCAAATAAAATCAAAGGACTTATAAAAGTGTACAATACCTTTGGGCAAATAGTTAACAAAAGTAATTGTGGGGTATTTTAATTCCATGTTCCATGTGCCTTCTCATTTTCTTTTCAGTCTCTGTCTCTTGTAGTTATTTCTCTAAAGAAAAATGTTCTGTGGGAGTGGTTCCATGTACAAACTCTACACTACCCATACAGTCATCTTTTGTTGGAGGAGTTCTTCTGTGATGCTGATAAATACCCATTCTAATTTTTACAGTACCTGAGTGAGTATGTTAGACAAGCAGTTACTTCATTGCCTGCTTTGTCTTTACTTTGCTTACAGAAATGGGTCTCAGGTAATATTTTATGCTAATTTTGCTCTTAGTACGTATAATTTTTTGATTAATTAAAGCTAATATATCAAATGGATAACAACACCTTTTCATCTGAAACAGTCCTGGGTATACAGATAGAGATTAGTTTTCTGTACAGTGCTGCAACATGAAGATTGCAACTGAGAATATTTTGTTTTTCAATGTTTTATGGTCTTAATTATTTAATATGATCTCTTGTATTTATGCCCTGTGCTTTCACACTTCCTAAAATAGGTCTCTGTACTGGTTATATATGAACATGCTAATGCATAATATATATATTTTTTTAAAGACCAGAGAGATCTTAATAGCCTTTATTTTTTCTCTTTTACATACTTGACAACAGAGCTGATGAAGGTGTTTTAATGGGATAAAAAGCTTTTGATACCATTTGATAGATTTTAGGTTCTCTCCAGATGACTTGCTTTCAAAAGGATCTCTTCAAATGGCTTGCCAACATTCACAGTGCCCACACTGAAAATTACACACTATTTATATTACTTAATGTTAGAGCACGTATTTGTGTATGGCCCATCCATGGAGGTGTTCCAGGTTGGATGGGGCTCTGAGCAACCTGGCCTAGTGAAAGGTGTTTCTGCTCATTGAAGAGGGGTTAGAACTGGTCTTTAAGGTCCCTTCTAACCGTGCTATGATGCTATAATTCTAAAATAATAAAAATTGAACATTTTCATGTATGATTGATCAATATTACTTGTGCTGCTATGGCTGAAAGTACTACTTTTAAATGTCAGAAAATATACAATGAATGCCTGTACATGTGTACATGAATAATGGATTAAAGATTAATGAAAGTTGATTTGTTTATTTTTGTATTTCAAAATGGAGAGTAATGTAACACCCATTAAACATCCCCACTATTATTTCCATTTAAGTCAAAAGCTTGACAGCAATTATTTGGCATAATGCATACTAATAAAAAAAATCCAATGACACAGAAAATAATTATTTGATTGCAAGTAGAAAAATGAGGTTTATGAGAAAGTAAACAGTGAAAACAAACCAATTAAAATATCAAATACTGGTAGCAGTACTTAAATTACAAATGCTGATAGTATCTGTCAGCATTGAGGAAATGATGAGCAGCAGGAACACCACCACTGACTACACTGAACCCAAATGTAAAGGGCAGTAATCTAATCACAGCTAGTAGCACATCCTGCCTGATCCTCATTGCAAATTAAAAGTATTCTGTTAAAAGGACATTAATTACAATAACAGCTCCCAAGTATATCTGTGCACATATACACATATCCCTGAAAGTATATATACAATTATAAAAAACCTGAAAGAGTAATAAGTACCCTAAAATGTCCTAATGTGTGCAATGTTTTGTGTTCTGGGTTTTCTCTAGAGCTATCTGTTGAGATGTACCGTGGCACTTGTCTCCTGGTACACATGGGTTTCTTTACAGGAAACCTTTCTTTTCCAGGTGCACCTACATAAGAATGGCCATGGTGGTTCTCCCTAACCTGGCCTTTTGTCCCAACAAGTGTCCTGATGGATCATTTCATCAGTACAAATTCGTACCATAATAATGAAATCTTTTTAATAAAATTCAGTTTGGTGTAGTGCAGTTAATCCTGACTTTTTGAAAGTTTATACAAAATAAAAGAGGGTCTCTCAATGTAAGTAAGCAGACAAAAAAGTAAGTTAATGCTTTGGATGAAGGAAAACACCATAAGGAAAGCAGAATTTTTGTTCTGTGTATTTACTAGAAGTAATTGTTAATCACAGTGTCAACCAGCAAATCATCAGAGTTTTTGTAAAAATAAAATATGCATGGATAAATTTTCACTGTGAAATTCATTAAATTACTAAGGCTGCCCCACTGAAAGCCATGGTAGATTACAGGGTGGGGACTGCAAGGGAGATTCCTCCTAATAGAGAAGGAGGATACGGTAAGAGTTGTTGGAACATCAGATGATGCTTTGCCAGTCTGGAATGCTGAGTACTCCTTGGAATAAAAGACTTCTTCCTTAGCTGCTATTCGAAAAATGTGAATTGATTTGACAGTGAGAGAAGGGTACATTTGCACTCCCCATCGCAAGACCTGAATGATCAGGGCTCTGCATAAGGATGTACCTGTGAACCATGTCCCTAAACACCAGCCGCATCTAAGGAAGAGCCTGTGACTTACACCCAGCTGAGATAAATTGTGGGTGCCCCATTCCCAGCAGTGTTCCAGCCCAGGCTGGATGGAGCAGCCCGGTCTAGCGGGAGGTGTTCCTGCCCATGGCAGGGGTTGGAACCAGATCGCGTTTAAGTTCCCTTCCAACCCAAACCATCCTGTGATTCTGTGATCTTCGGTTCCAGCATTCGTACTGTAATAACTGGATTACGGTGTCATACGAGAATGTTTATCAGAGGACAAAAAGACAATCAATGTTTATTGTTTTTCCTGAGGGAGGTCAAAACATAGGTGCAAGCAGCACAAACACTAAAACCCCAAACAACAAGTGGGCAGGAAGGTGGGAAACACAGGGCTGAAAAAACCTCATTCGTTTCCTGCGATTTTCCGCTGTTGCCAGCTCTTGTTTCCGAAGGAGCCTGTATTTCTCACGCGTGTGGGTGCCACGAGAGGCTGAAGTTCCCGCGGGCACCCTGAGGCAGACGCTCCCCGGGGCTCCCCGGGGCCTGGGCTCCGGCGGGCGGGGACAGCCGGGTCAGCCTCTGCTCCCAGAGCGGGCACGCGCGCGGCGGGCGCGCCCCGGCGCATGCGCGCCGCGGGTCTCCTTGGCGCTGCGCGGAGGAGGGCGAGTCCAGGCCTCAAGGAGAGGGATCGGGACGAGGAGGAGCAGCAGGAGCGGGGATCGGCGCTCCCGCCGCAGCCGCCATGTTCCTGTGCGCTGCCCTGCGCGCCGCGGCCGCACGCTCGGTAAGGGCTCCCTGCCCCCCGCCGGCCGGGAGTCGGAGAGGCCGCGGGAGAGCGGGGAGGCCGCGGCGTGGCGTGGGGAAGGGGGGCCTGGGGGTAGGTCGGTGCCTGGAATGCAAGTGTGTGGAGCACGGACGCACAGTCCCGGCTCTTCTGCAAAGACGGCCTGAGCAGCTCAGTCTTTCTAGCAGCATTGTACCCGCAGTGCAGTGACACAGGATGTTTGCAGCCTTTCCCTGTCATATGACCTATCCCGGCCCTGGGAGCGTTCAGAGCCAGGTCGGATGGGACTCTGAACAGCCTGGCATAGTGGAAGGTGTCCTCCCACGGCAGGCGATTGGAACGACATGATCTTTAGGTCACTTCCACCCCAAACCATTCTGTGATTCTACTTTAAGAAATCTCAAAATTGCTTAAGAATTAAGTGTAAAAATAAACGTCATTTAATACAAAATTAAGTTTTAATACAATAAACGCATACGGTAAAATTATTAAATCTTACTAATACCGGCCAGAATCTAGAAATCTCGATCCGTTCTGGCATGTCAGAGTACAGAGAATAGTTGAACAGAACTTCCATATTGGTCTGTGTTCTGTTCGTTCTTCAGGTTTGTGTTTACATTTGCCCTCTTATGCCAGTTCTCAGTGTTTGGTTCGATAACTGCTGAAGAGGCATGTAACTGCTTACTGGAGAAGAACTTAAGTAGTAGTAGTGGTGGTTTCTGCAAAATTTATAGCATATAGGATATAAAGTCACAAATTAGGAAATTCTTCATGACATGTTGGATGAGAATTTGTGTTCAAGGCACTTAAATCAGGCAGTAGCAGAGTTAAATCCTTTAATTTCTACATTGTTAGAACTGCTCAAGAGATTTACTCTCCTAATAGTCTAGGAAACCCCTTAATAGTCTCACCCTGACTTATTTTAAATTATTAGTGATGGCAGTAGAATTAATGGCTTACAGTTAGAATGGAAATCGGACTGGTTCTGAAAGCAGCCACTAGCAGTATGTGCATTATTAACACTTTACTTTGCTTGTAGGTAAGACAGATCCGATATTTGCATGGAACAGCAGAGCGCAATGCCACTGGAGCCTTATTTGTGGTAAATAATCTGCTTTACTGTAAGGGGGCTGGGTCAGAAGAATTTGGCATATGCTTTTTCAAATCTGCCTAAAAGCTTCTGATGGGCAGAACCTTGCTATAGAAACCCATTGGCATTTACAAAGATGAGGGTTTTTTTTTCTGTAGAACCTTCTACTAGAATTGCAATGGAGTATCAAAAGGTTTTATTTTAGTTTTTGGCTCTTGTGTTTCTTGCCTTATATAGTGAAAATGCTCCATAATTTGTATGTGATTGCAGATGAGACTTTGCTTAAACTTTAAATTTCATTATGAACCAGTTCTTGTTTCCTTTATTTATTTGAGTTGAATTTATAATTGAATCTTGTTAAACTTTTTCCAAGTGCAGTTTCTTGCTTTTTGAAATTTGCTGCAGAATTACCCATGGGCTCACATCCTAGCTCTTGTTCATGTTCTGTATGATACAGCAGGTTGTACAAGGAAACCATTAGGCACTGTCATAAAAGGCAGAAACAGTAGTAGTGATTGCAAAAAGTAAAAAGCCCTTGAATTTAAGTGTGTAAAGCAGCTGTGTTGTTTGTCTACCTCTGAAGAGAACCTGAAGCATCTCGAGAGTGTATTTTGTCCCATTCTGCTCCATTCAGAGCTTTAGCTGGTCTGCAGTTTAACAGCTGAATAATTTGGCATTTTCCCAACCCTTGGTAAAAATCAGCCCTTTATGAGAGAGTTGACCACTGTTGCAAACAGGTGCTCAGGATTTTTGGACATGTTGTTGTTGTTCTTTCCTTTCTGCAGCTGTCTCTACAGCTTTAACCATAAAATGAAGTTAATAGGATCTCAGTATATGCTTTGTGTACTTTTCCAGAAATCTGAGCAGGAATTGGCGATTTACAGGGTGAGAGCTGGGGCTCAAGGAATAGAGGAAATGCTGTAGTCTGGCAATTTAGGAAACTTCAAGTGTACTTGGAGGTTGATGAAGACAGGCAAAAGATGTCTTTGGCACCCTAATGGTTGTTGATGTCTGACATATGAAGCTACATAGCTTTGTAAATTCAAGATTTATGTAGTTGTTTTAATTATTTGCTGCAGGAAGGAGCCTGATAACAGAGAAAGGCAAGTAGAAAAGCTGAGTGCTTTGCAGATGTTTATTTAATGGCATCATTGATGACTTATTCCACAGCAGAATTTTTGCTAGAGGAGCAGTAAGAACTTGTTTCTGTGGGAGTTTGTTTTTTCTTGTTATTTTGTTTTGGGTTTTTTTTCTCAATTGTTTTTTAATAAGGTAATATTTGTTCTTCTCTGAAGTAATGGGAAGAAGACAGTTGGATGTCACTGGATGTGTGTGTAACTGTTTGCCCTAACTGAATTCCAGATGTTACTTGAAATGGCAAATTTCAAGGGAAACTCGTCCTGCTGGTTTGAGATGAAGGCATTTTAATCAACACCAGGTGTTCATATACAGTCAGAAAACTGGACTCCCCCTGGATTTCTGTAGAGGAAAAAACAATTTTTAAAAGTTGGTGGTTTGTTTTTTTTTTTAAATTACAAACGGAAGTGTCCAAAGTTTGTTTGAAGACTGTAGGATTAATGGGAGTAAATCAGACTTGTTGTGGTGGTCCTCTTAGTGTGTCAGTTTACACAAAAATGTCTTGGGTTTGTTTTACAAAGCTTATTGCTGCTACTTCTTGCACTTTTCATGTATAAAATCTGTATGTGAGGAAGGAAAATGCATGAAGAGTATTTGTGTTGTAATAGCGGAGGACAGGCTAGGAAGGGACCTGGTTGTCATAAAATCAAGTATTAAAAGGCATTTCTGATTTGCATGCCTATGCTTTCCTTTGCAAACATGTTGCATGTTAGCAGAAATACACAGAAATAAGAGAACTTCTGCTGAGACGCCTTTCTATTCTGAAATACTCAGGAAGAACCATTCTCTCAATCATTAAATTCAACCAGGTGCCATCACAGGCAGCTACATCACACTTCCAGAGTACAAAATTAGGTGGATTTTTTGCCTGTAGAAATGTAAGAGTGATGCTCCAAATCTCTATGTTCTGATGGCTGGGGAAGGCCTAATTCCAGAGACATTTATTAGGATTACCTTTCTTCATTAAAACATGCATTCTCTATATTTGACTTTTACCTGATTTTACTTGAATTAAACATGATTTTAGCCTTCTTAACAGCTAAAACTTAACTCTTCTACTTTATTGTTTTCAATACATGGACTGAGTTTCCTTGACACATCAACAGCCCTGATGTGGGCTTTGTCATAGGGCCGCACAGGGAGTTCAGCATAAAAGATTGAATTGCTGTATTCAAGTTTTAGTTACTTGTGAAGTTGGTCAGTGACATATTTGAGTTTGAGAGCACTTTCACCATTCTTAAAGTAAGAAGGGTTTATATCTTGAGTTCTGTTGGAGCAGTGAATGTTGGGTTTTTCCCTTTAGAGGAGGAGTAACATGTATTTTTTCAGTGCTGATTTGATATGGATTCTGAACATTGTCCCTGCAGACCACCCAGTTCTCTCATTTTGGTTTACAGTGTTTTCAGCTGGTGTTTACCATAGGGTATAGGTCAAGTTTCAGGACAACTTTTTCGCAGAGATTATTAGATCACTGGGAAAAAAAGAAAGCATAATAATAAAATTGCCCAGGTCAGTGTAGCAAAAAGAGTATGAGGTGGCTATTCAGCAGCCTTAGTGGCTTCCATGGGAGTGCACTGGCATCTGTGGATTGAGTAGCCTTTGCAGTGAAGGTGTTCCTACTTAAATAGGCTCTGTTCTGCAATAGAAATGTGATACAGTCAATGTATGAATGGAATGAAAACTTCATGTAAGACTGTGGGAAATTGGGGAGCATGAGAAGATATTTGGAAAAAGACTTGTGGGGATGGAGAATGCAAAGAAAACAGAGCCAGGCTCATTTCAGTGGTGCCAGGTGACAAGACCAAAGGCAATGGCCTCAGAGAAGATCAGGAAACACTTTTTCACTATGAGGGTGACAGAGCACTGGAACAGGTTGCCCAGAGAGGTTGTGGAGTCTCCATTATTGGATATATTCAGAAAAAGTCATCTGGACACAGTCCTGGGCAAGCAGCTCTGCTTGAACAGAGGAGTTTGACCCAGGTGACTTCCAGAGGTTCCTTCCAACTTCAACCACTCTGTAATTTAACATATGTCTTTATTACTCCTCTTCACATGTAGGGCACTTAAGGATATCAGTTTAGAGATGATACACTGAAAAGAACAGCTGCTCCAGACAAAGAGAGAGTTTTAACAAATCAAGTACATTTATTTGCAAAGGAAATTGAAATGAAATACAATTGCTAACTATCAAATAACTACAGAAGGCAAAATAATAGCAAAATAGACATGCAGATTTGAGAAGGAAAAGCTAAGTTATGGAAATACTTATTATGAATCGTGGAATTGATCTGTGCAACTAAGACATGAAAAGGTCTCTAAGGGAAAAAAATAATAAAAGTTGTACAGTATTTCCAAACAGTCTTTCTTCCATCAGACTCTTTTTGAGAACTTCCATTAAAATTGGAAGAAAACATTCATCAAGACACACTAAGTATGAGTCATCAAATCCTTTGTCTGGAAGGGTCAGTGTGAAATAATGGGAATCATGTTCCTAAAAGCTCTTTTATGTTATTTTGTAAACAACACAATAAGCAAGAAATTAACACTTAATAAAATATTAGCATGTTCAAAGGGCATCAGTCATCTTTCAGTAATTCTTGTTCCTATAGGAAAGTCATCCTTAGTGAAGTATTTATCAATGGTAGTTTTATATTGGACTATATATGGAAACTGTGGTGAGGGCACAATGGTTTCAAACTGGTGGTAGCAGTCAAATTGTCTACTTTGGGATGTAGACAGGATAAGCAAATGTAATCCCTGGACAGACCAACAGATGTAATTGAAGTATTTGTCCTTGTAATATTTCCATATTAAAATTTATAAATCCAAGCATAGCTGTGGACCACACATGTTCTAAGTTCTTCACTGATGAAACACACTTCAGCATGCAAGTGTCTCGGCAATGTTAAGGCTTTTTATTAAATCCTTTGCTGCTCAGTAAGAAGAGTGTAGTGCGGCAACTGCAAAATCGCCCTCGATTACTGGAGGAAATGATCCAAATGGAAGTGGAGGGGACTTCTTTGTTCTAAATACTTTCAACTTCTAAAGCTTTGATTATTGGCTACTTATGGATTACTTTTAACATCAAGCCTCAAATATAGCTTGTATTTTCCTAAAAACTTTGCATTTAATTTGAAGTTTTCTCAATTTGAAAACCATATGAAGTTTGGAATTAAACCTAATTATAGGTATTTAAAGGAAACCAAAATGAGCTGCTTTGAGACAGCTGAATTTTTTGTGCAGGAACATTTTCTGGTGGAAAAGGATTTTCATCAGAACTAAGATTTTAGTACAGGAAAATGTTACTTTTTCAAGACCTCCAAATTTTTATTGTCTGAATACAGAAGAACTAATTATAATTTGATGATTCCACAGAAGATCACCTTAAAAATAACTTGTTAGAATACCTTATTTTTGAAATACTAATTCAAAATTCTGCTTCTTACATTCTGATTCAGAATTGTATATAAAATGAAAATGTTGAAATCCATTGAAAATCAAAACAATATGTTAAAATGGACTAGTAATTTGTTTGAATGTGCAAATGTTTTAATTCTACAGCAAACTTCTTGATGAATTGTGATTTATTTTTTTTTATTAATGTTTCATGGTAAAAGGAAAAATGAACTATTGTTTTAGTCTCTTGTTTGTTAAGGTATTAACCAGGGTGTTCTTACTCTGCCTATTGTAAATTTCAACATAATAGCCAAACTGTATTAATAGTGTTAAAAATGTGTATTTTGAGAACAACATCTTACATTTCCTCAATATATAATTTCATGTATTTCTCAGTAAATAACTTTTTAATAGGAAGTAATGGGAATAGGTAATGATTTTCAAGAATGATTAATTATCAATTTTTTATACCTTTCCCAAATATGTTTCATCAGTGTAGTATTACAGAATTTTTATGTGGAATATATAGTTTTTATTCAAGCAGCTCAACTGTAACTGTGTAACTGTTGTATTTTACAACAGTAAATATGTACCAAATAATTTCCTGGCAACCCCATTTTACATGTTTTTCTTTTCTTGCAGCATAGAGATAGTCCTGAAAACAATCCAGATACTCCATTTGAGTTCACATCTGAAAACCTAAAGGTATGCAGACAAAAAAAAGTTCAATACACAGACATCTTTGTCTTTAGAGCAGTACTGATTTGTTTTCCTTCTTTCTCTTTAACAAGCGAATAGAAGCGATCATAAACAACTACCCAGAGGGACACAAGTCTGCAGCTGTCATGGCAGTACTGGATTTGGCCCAAAGACAGCATGGATGGCTGCCCATATCAGCTATGAACAAGGTATTTAGTAATTAATTATCTTTCAAGCATAATTTTATTGTTTTCTTTCAATATCTTACTAGAATATTAGCATTAATTAATGAAAGCTTACTAACATGGGAATTTCCATGTGGCACAAAATTGTGAGAATTCCTATGAAACTAGGTTTTTAAAAATAAAAGGGAAGACTAATGCAGAAAACTCGGGGCTCTGTTTACATAATATTAGGTCATTGCTAGAAACCACAGACAAAACAAATAAAAAATTAGATAAAACCTATTCAGATAGGCTCTTCTCCCAAAATGATCCTGAAATTAGGAACAGAAACTTGATTTTATTCACTGCTGAATGTGGGGAAAGAAAAAAAGGCAATGTCAGTGGAATTTTCTTCCTCACAGATTAATGGCATTTCACACGTTGCCTGGATTATACTTAATCTCTAAGTCTGTAAAGACTCCGCAGAGCAGTGTTAGTGTAGTAGATGTTAAGAGTATTGGGTATTACCTCACAGCAAGCAACCAGAAGACTTGTCAGGTTAATTATTGAAATGTTTCAAAATAACCAGGCAAACAACTACACTGCTCCAAAGTAAGAGGCTGCATGACAGTAACCAAATACCAAGAAATAAAAAAATCTGGTTTATATTCATAATGTTCATAATAAATCTGTTGTACTTTGTGTTACCATCTGGAATATCAACAATTTTAAAGTGTAAAGTTTTAAATTCATTTTAAGGTGAGGATTGTGAGCATTAGAGAAATGATTGAAGGAGATAAATTAGCATTTAAAGAAAGGGAACTTATGTCTGCTACAGTTTCTACAGCATAACATAAAGCCTCAAAGCTCGGTTAATGCTGGCAGTGTGTCTTCATTTATTTAAGTTTCAGGATGATACTATGTTTAAAATGATCTTAAGGCTTTTAAGTGAACAAATATTTTCCATGATTTGCCTGCTCCAGAAACTGGAACCTTAAACAGTTACACTATTGAAACCAGAGCCAGTTCTCAGCTTGAGCAGTTTGCCAGAGTTCCAGGTTAATGAGGTCAGGGATACTTGAACTGGCTCCATGGAGATAGTGCTTCATTCCCTACTGATTAGGTGTGACAGGAATCTGCAGATGTAGCCCTGGTGTGTCACAGAACCTGAGGGAGACTTGCTCTGTATGAATTAGATAACCACAGTACCAGCTTGCAAGTATTCCTTACCAAAAGGCTTCCATGGATTAGTGTGGGCAGGCTCGTACAGGCTTGTTCATTCACACAGCCCAAGTGCAGTGTGAGCTGGAACTGACAAGGAAAGCCCACACCCAGCTGACTCCTCGCATCCCCCTTGTGTCTGACAAGAGACGCTGGAGGGGAGCTGACTTGGCTCCTCGCTGTGCTGATTTGTGGCTTCATGGAGTTTGAGGCCAGTCACAGAACTCCAGTGTCTGGTCTTGGCACGTGGAATACATTTGTGCTTTGATACCCACCCCCACCCTCTTACTTAACTGTTACTGCAAACAGGACAGGTGACTTCACTGAAACCGTTTGCCAAATGCCTTTACTGCTGCCATCTGAGAATTCAACATAGCATGTTTTTCCTGTCACAGGTTGCTGAAGTTTTAGATATGCCTCCCATGAGAGTCTATGAAGTAGCAACCTTCTACACCATGTACAATCGCAAACCTGTTGGGAAATACCACATTCAGGTCTGCACCACCACACCGTGCATGCTGCGAGACTCTGACAGCATTTTAGAAGCCATTAAGAAGAAACTTGGTATGATACAAGTTTGTAATAACACTTTTTGAATTTTTTTACCTTTATTTAATGATACTGAAGTAAAATTTTTTATATAGTAGAAGAAAATGGCCTTGTTCAACTCCATAAGGTTCACGTGGGCCCACCTCTTCAGCCCGTCAACGTCCCTCTGGATGATAACATGATGTTAACATAATTGATGAGTTCTCCAAAAAGTCAGTTGAGAATGGTGCATCATGGTGCATACAAGCACTATTCAGGGGTTTTGTGTGTGGGTTCAGGTTTTTTTCCTCCTTTTTGGGTGGTTATGGGGAGATAGAGAGGGCAAGATCAGCAACTGACAACTCTTCCCCTTCTATGAAAATCTGTGTTAACTTTTTTGAAGAACCAGTGATAAGAGCTGCAGAACAGCTGCCTATTATCTGTCATTTCATATACTCTGTTGTCTGAAAAAGGCGTATTTACATGAAATGTCTTGTTACTGCATAGATAGCTTAATTTCAACTGAAACTGCCAGCTTGAGAAATCAAAGCAGTAAGGATGATTCTGTAGTTTTTACTGAGACAGGCCTTACTTAAAACTTCTATTATTTCCAACCCCTTCCTACTAGTAAATGGAGGAAAACTGCTTTTCAGCATTCTTCCTTCCATGGAGTATTTTGCAGCGATCAGACTCTGAGATGTTACTTGAACTAACTCATCTCTGGGGAATGTCTGTATCTCTAGCAGTAGAACAGTAACATGCCATGGATGATAAGTATGTGTGCAGTTCAGTAAATCATCCTTTGTGTATAAACTTGCAAGTTGTTTATGAATTTGCAGCTAACAATGCTCGGAAGTTGGTTAATTTGGGAATATTCAACACTGTATATTAATGTATTTCCTATCAGCATATAAAAGCTATGTGTTCCTATTTTTCCATTTTATTGTATTGATTACTAAAAATGTTCTTGAGTAGATGTTTTGTGTTTCTTAGAGTTGTCGTTTCATGATTATTTTTCAATGAATCATACCCATAAGCAAGGTCCCAAAAATATATCTGAAAATCGATTTAATGGTTTTGTAGAAACTTCTGTTTAAAGGAAACATTTTGACTCATTTAAGGGGGTTTAACTTTGCAAATGCTTTTAAAGCCAAAATACAAGTAATGCAATGTCCATGGTGTACTTAGATTCATGCTTTATTACTTTTGTTCGTAACCATTGCTGAGCCTAATTAATTTATTGGTTTAGGTATTAAAGTTGGGGAAACAACACCTGATAAGCTCTTCACGCTAATAGAAGTGGAATGTTTAGGTGCTTGCGTGAACGCACCAATGGTACAAATAAATGACAATTACTATGTAAGTACTACATTTCCTTTTAAGTGATTAAGCTGCTTTGCTGGCTTACCTGTATTTTCCAGTTGTTCCAGATTGTGAAGTTGTGGTCAGTTTTCTAATCTCTGTAGGCAGAAACAACTTATTACCTACAACATCTTTTAGTTTCTTGGCCTCTTGCTGGAACACTTCATTTGTATCAGGTGTATCAGTGTATTTTGCATTTCAGTTCCTGTCTTGGGTATACAAGTGGAGTGATGCACTTTTGTGATTGTGGTCTGCCCGTAAATCTGGAATTTTTAAATAGGTATTTGATAAGCTTTTGAAAGTGCTTTAAAGCCCTCTGTTGGAAAGTATGATTTAATGATACCGATTTAAGAAGTGTTGTCTTGAAACTCTACCCAAATTTTTTTTGTTGCAGCCAACACCATTCTGCAGTGTGTGTCATGGCTTGTGTGTAGTGGGCAGGCAGAGATCCGGCTCCCTAATACCAAGAAGCTAAAAACACAAACCCTTGGCCTGCATTACCACCGTTTAACATAATTTCTGTAACTACACGTAAAACGAAGTTCCAACATTAAAATGACAGTAGACTTTTCAATTTTCGTCATTCTTCAAGCCACTACATGTGTTAATAGATAGGATCAAAATTACTAGTGCTAGGGTCACACTGATCTGGTAAATTTGGAAATGTTGCATTTGGCATAACTGATGCCTCTCTGTTTTGTCAATTATTTTTTTTTTAATTTTTTTTTTTTTTCCTTAACAGGAAGATTTGACACCTAAAGACATTGAAGACATAATTGATGAGCTAAAGGCTGGCAAAGTTCCCAAACCAGGCCCAAGGTATGCTATATTTATAATAATCTATACTTGCCTGTAGTTATAAATTACATATATTATATTGGTCACCTACATGAAGGGTGATTCTTCTGAGAAACTAAATTACTTTTGCAATTATTTGAGTTCACAGCCTACAGCTAGAAAGCATTAATTATTTAACTAAACAGAATGCATGCATTCAAAGCCAAAACAAACTGGAAAGAACTGAGAATTTGCATGTTCTTGGTGACTGACCAGAGGAGCATGAAATGTGAAAACGTGAATTTTGGTTTGTCCTAGTACTTAATAGATGAATGATGTCACCTTTTGGAATTTTTGTCTAGATCATTTAAACCAACAAATTCCTGTTGGCTGATGGGTTGGTTGGTTTGTTGGTTGTGTTGTTTTTTTCTAATTTCTTTTGGTCAAAAGACAAAGATTGATAGTTAGTGATGAGGGTTGTTATTGCTGAACTTCTCTTATCTGTTATTTCCCACTGTTCTTTATTAGGCCACCTATGTCTGTGTCAATGGGGAAATTAATTTGACTTGGGTGTTACCTATTCCTATTGTTTCTATAAAGATGTTTTGAATACAAGAACAGTAATCTTAAAACAGTTACAGTTTCAAAAAAACACAGGGAAGCATCTACAACAAAACTATGATTGATAAAATTTGATGCTGTCTGACCAACCTCTGAATGAATATAAAAGAAAACAAGTGGTCATAGCTTGCATTTCAGTTACAAAATTATTTGTCACTACTTGAATTTGGAATCCTTTCACTTCAACAGCTACATCAGACTTTTGCTGAAGGCTGAATGGAAAGAACAAAAGAAAAGTAGTGGCTTCAGGCTTAGTCAGATTTTTTGACTCTCTTCTATCCAACAATTAAGCATAATCTAAGGTTTTATCAATACCAGCAATGAACAAACTGCTTTGATTTTTCAGGAGTGGACGTTTTTCTTGTGAGCCAGCTGGTGGCCTTACTTCCCTGACTGAACCACCCAAAGGACCAGGTTTTGGAGTTAGAGATGACCTCTAAGGATTTTTGTAATATAATACTGTCTGAAAAGAATAAAGTATCTTCAGTCTCAGTAATTATGTACATTCTTATGTTTTGTTTTAAAAATAAAAACGTAACTGCAATTAGACTGTCCAACTTACTGTGGTTTTAACTACAGCACAGTTTAATCGTAATTCCAGGTTAATAAGAAAAGTG
The DNA here is from genome assembly GCF_030490865.1 of Poecile atricapillus. NCBI lineage: Eukaryota > Metazoa > Chordata > Aves > Passeriformes > Paridae > Poecile > Poecile atricapillus. The sequence goes on along the minus strand of NC_081250.1, from coordinate 102,686,445 downwards.
GTTCTGTAGGCTGTGCAAAGTAATTCCCTGAAAGAGTCCACTTACGGTCAACAAGTGATGAAAAGTTGTGTCTTTTGACTGTCATTGAAAATTCTTTCAGCTTTTTCTAAAGCTCTTTGAAGAAGCAACAAATCTCACTAAATTACAAATCTGGCAAGTGCACAAGGAACCAACCTGAAAGGAGATTATCTGACAAAACTTCATCATGTTACTTTTATTGGCAATTTATAAACAAACACACAAATAAGAAAGGTTATCTGAGCTGGGTTGTGTAAAAAATCTTGTAGGTTCAGTTAAAAGTGGTTCTTCATAAGCTTAATACTTCTTAGTATCACTCTGTAATCAGGAAAAATGTAAAGCCCCTAAGAGCAGTAGTACTCTACTAAAAGAATTAATAGCAACAAAAACCAACTCCTTGTGCAAGTTTATTTAGTACAGAGAAGGTATGGAGTTGGGGGGTGTCGTGGAAGACAGAATCTACCAGAACAGTTCAACATGTGCCTGAGGGTAGTAATATCTGACACTGGATCTTTGAGTCACAGATCCTTCTTTGACCTTACTACTGTGCACCAACTTCTCTCAAGAACTAATCTGTGTGAAATTGAGGAATTTCTTTCAATATAAAAAAGTTGAAGATAGTATTTTTAAAAATTGTCTGCATACTGACACTTAATACCTATGCTTATAAAACTGGGCAAAAGTTTTAGCTATACAGACATATATTTCCTTGTAAATTAGGAAATGTGGACACATCAGTCACTTGAGACTATATTGTGTCTGTCTCTTCTAAAACCTGCTACGGAACTTACATTATAATTGATGAGATAGATGAAGCTTAACTGTATAATTTATAATTCTATACTATATTTAGTTTTGTTTTCATAGTCTGATTGATAGTACTAAACCAAACTATTCTCCCTCTTCAGAGTTCAATTCTGTTTTTACAGATTAATGTAAAATGGCTATTAAATGGCTATTGTAAAATGGATGGCTATCTCATGTAGTCTATTTGTGCACCACCATTATTTCAGTAGGCTCTGTGAAGTTCCTTCACAGGCCGTTAACAAAATAGTATTACTGTTGGTAGTTCTGGGAACATAATATGTCTGTAAATCATTTGTATGAGAAACTTGCTATCATTGCCATATTACTGTGTTTATAAAATTAAATAATTGGAATGCATACAAATGGAAAATTCAATAAATACATACTAAATACATACATACATACATAAATACATACATACATAATAAATACATTCATAAATACATACAACTCATGAGTGAAGCAGTTTCCAAAGAAACATGAAAAAAAATCTTGTGTAGAAGTAGTACAGAACATAGTACATAGGAGAAAATAGTACATGGATTGAAATCTTATCTGTCATTTAAAGTTCCTGAATGCTCTTCTGAAAGGTCACTCCATGTTTGTAATAGCCTCAGGCCTTGTAGCAGGCCAGGCATCTGGCACTATGTGGCACTTCTCTAGAGACATGACATGAGGCAGACGGCATCTCACATCTTTATACAAAGACAGACTCGTTTTAGTATCCCAGTTTGACTGCGCTGTTTGTTCCATTTTAACAACAAAACTGTACTCTAGTTCATACAGCCTTACCTTATTCTAACCCTTAAAGTATCTGTTGAATACAGGTGAGGATGTTGCATGCATTACGGAACTATACTGTGCTACAGTTATTCATGGTTTTGTATTGTAACAGTGAAATCCCATGGGATTGCATAATGGTATTGAAGGGAAACATAGTTTTGGACCTGCCAAGCTTGAAACTTCTAACTATACAAAAACAAACCTCTAGAATGCCAGACTCCACCCATTTTTAAAGCCAGACAGAATTTGTAGCCTTATCCACTTTTTCTCCCCAATTTATTCCATCTGCACGTTACAGTTTTGAAGTCTGTCTCACGAGGAGAACACGGACCTCAACAGTTCCCATATTTTGGAGATTGTTAGTGATGTTCCACAGACAAGCTGTCAGTCATTTTGATGCAACGTGTGAGAATCTGCCAATCACTTGACTAGAACAGGATAATTTATTTATATTATCTCTACTGCGTGGCACAAATCTGATACATCACTCTTTAAGTATT